>NW_026901490.1:3632506-4248760 GCF_033783945.1 Neopsephotus bourkii
CTGCATGCAAGTGTGTCGCAGAGATCTATAAAGCTGCATTGGGATGCACAGTGTCTCTGGCATAAGCTGCCTATTTCCTTTCAGTCTGTGATTGCTGTTTAATGGTTCAACTTCCTTTTTTTTTTTTTTTCTTCTCACTGCTCATCTGATACTTTATCCTAAAAAAAAAAAAAAAAAAATAAAATGTTTTGCCAGCATTATAGGAAATGTGCTCAACACAGCAGGGCAATTCTGTCCCAGAAGGAGAAGGGTGAGAATACCCTGTTGATCATTCAGGCCCTCTCTTTGTCAAAACAGTTTTTTTCATGTTGTATGTTTTTGAGGGCCTGCCTTGCTTGAGTGCTGAAGCAAAAGGGTGGAAGAGCTTCTGCTGCTCTTTTGTAGATGGCTATTCTGCTATTGATTTAAAAAAAATGAGTGTCATTAATTTCATTTATGATTTCTGTAAGGGGTGGAGGGAGATAGTTCAGTTTTTCTTCCCTATTCATAATAAAAGCAAGGTTGGTACTGCAGAATGTGCCTATTATTTATTGAGCTCTACTATTTACTCATAGGGTGGCTTGAGTTCTTCATTAAACACCTGTGCTTCTACCTTGAGGCACAAAAGCTTGGATCAGATGAATGCTTTCACATAGGTACATCGACTATGAATACCAGCTTCCTAAGCCAGTAAGAGTTTCTGTTACGGTGTTACTGAACCAATGTGGGAGACTCCTTTCAAATGCCATAATTTGAAAGATGTAAATATTTTTTCTTAATGATAGTTCTAGTAGATCTCTGCAACAAAAATCTTACTTTTCCCAAATGTAAGTATATTGTTTACATCCCTTGACTTCATTCTCCTTCCCTGTTTTCACTTTAAAAATGGTAAATACTCATAGATATCCGTTGCCCTTCCCACTCAAATAGTTATCCAGGTGAAAATGCAGTAATCCTCATCCTTTGTGCAATTCAAACTTTTTAGCTCTGCATTGCAGGTAATTATTTTTTTCTTGCACTGAATCTGAATATTGTCCCTTAACTGGATTTTGCCACATTGTCTGCAGTTAATGAAATTGAATACATTTTCACTGGAACCTGATCTTTGTAATAAATAAAATTCATTTGAACCAGGATCTACAAGGAGTCATCAGCAGGACCCTGCAGACTACTAAACTTTTCTTCTGGTGTCTTAGCTGCCAAACCACAGGTCATCTCACCTGTATTTTTTCTTTGCTACCTTCATAGCCCCACACACTCCTCAGTGCCACCCATATAGGATTGCTACCAGGGTAACTTCCTCAGTGGCAGTAATAAGGATTGAAGGTGAGCTTTTTACTTGTGTTACAATGGTGAATTAGGAATGACCTACTAATTGGGTAAATGCCAGTCTTCTGCACCTTCTTTGTAGAAGCCGATGTCCTAGAACTCAGGTAAGGTTTTGATCACCTTTCTTGTACACTCAAGCACTGGAGTGTCAGGAGTCCATTTATCATTCCTCCTTTTACCACCAAAATGTTCACATTTGACACTTTCTTTTAGTTTTTTTTTCCCTCAGAAGCCTGATGCAGAAGGGGTGCTGGCTTGCTTTTGTTACATCAAAACCTGATTACAGTAATTATGTGTTTAACAACCTCCCTGTGAGTATATACTGCATCCTCAGATGCCTTTGAAGTCTTCTGCTGGAGGTAGTTATCCATACCAGGTCATTTCAGAACGCAGTTTGTCTGACAAAGTTGCTAGCTTCCACCAGTGTAATGTTAAGTGTGGTGACGTGAGGTTTTAGCCGTACATTGTCTAAGTGAAATGTAGTTAGCAGAACTGAAATGTAGTTTCTGCCAGTGCTTGCTTGTTTCAAAAGATTGTGGACCCCATCCCACGTCTTTAATCCTGCAAGGAGCTCAGTACCAATTAAATATTACCTGTGCTCTCTACTGCAGATAAAAGAGAAGAGCATATTGCATGCTCTATGTTCCTGATGATCTCCATATTCCCTAAGTTTATTTCTCTTGCAGACGGTGCTCTGAAAGCAGAATATAATGAACTTTCCTGTGAAGTTGTATTGACTTTTCAAAATGTACTGTTCTGTTTTTAGGTGATGATGGAGCACTGTGTGCAGTCCTGGATTTTTTAATAACATTTAAATTCACTACACTTACCAGAGCTTTAAGTGAGTGGTGGATGAAGATTTGGTGCGAACCAAAGGACAAAAAACTGCAACTGTTGTTCAAAGTGCCTATGCAATCCAGAGTAAATACAGTCAGTTTAAAGATTCAGACAAGTCTTGGATGTCATAGTATGGTATTTATTCTTAACATGGCATCCTGGTTTCACTCCATGCCTCGGTTTCCTCATTAGGAAGTGGATGCAACACAGGGGTATAGTGGCACTGAGCACTCTTGCTTAATAGACCTGAAATGAAGCTGCTGCTTTAACTTCTTTCCTACAAAGCTGAAAGTGCTAGCAGGGAAAAGCACTGATTAAAAGCTTGGTGTAGCCTGCTATCAAACGTGTGAGTGGGAAAATGACAGTGCTCTAAGAGCAGGCCACTGCGGGTGTCTCTGCTCAGCAGTTGTCAGCTCTGCATTAGTGACAGTGGGGGATTGGGAGTGGTGACTATTTCCTTTTGAATCTGCCCCTGAACATGCTGGCTTTTCTATTCTTAATGTCAGCTACAGTGCATAGGGTGGTGATGATGCTCTGCCCATAAGGATAGTCACAGTATGGGTGTGGGTCTTTTCACAGAGCTTTGCAAGGGACTCACTGGATTCCAGTATGCTGGTGTCCTGTGGTTTCTCTGTCTGACAGCCTCACATCAGGGAAAAAATAGACAAGTGGAGTCAGTGAGCTGAAACAGGCACATCACCAACAGCTGCCTCTACTCTCAAGGAAATCTGGAGAAGGTAAGGCGATGTGCTGTGTGACATGGAGCTACCTTTCTAGTGGAACCGGTAGAATGAAGATGATTAGGATAAGTTGGAAATTACCTTGTTTGATGAAAAACACATAGAGGAGTGATGTAAAGGTTGCATAGTGTGTCCCTGCAGTTGTATCAGTTCCTGTGTGCTTATGATTTAACAAGGTATGAGGAATTGTGTTAATGCATCTATAAAAAGCCTGACTCCATAATATACCCCCAGAAATGCTCATCTCCAGCTGCTTTTCCTTCTTTTTATTGAAAAAAAAGGACATAAGTTGTAGCTAGTAAAAGAGCAGAGTGGTATGAGAGGAAAACAAGGCCAAGTCCAGTTGTTACCTCTGCAGTCACTTTTTCTCAATGTTGTATTCCTGAAGCTAATGAACACTGCTCATGTTATTGCTTAACTATAGCTTCTTCTTTTCCTCCGGACACCTAATTCCCTGTGAAAAGTCTCTCAGTCCTAACCAAAATCGGATAAACGGCAATGCTGTTGCAGTTCACTGAGTGTGACTGACACGGTATTTGAAATTGCCACTCAGCCCAGGCAGTCAGGGAGGGTAGCTTGTACTTTAGGCTGCAAAAAAAAAAAACTGCCTCATTACAGAAAGTCTGCACTCTACTCAGGAAAAAAATCTGTAGTGGTATCACAAAGATTGGTTTCCCAATGAAAAATTGAGGTTTGACATGAACCTCAGCGCTTTTAATCTTTTATGGCAAGTTCACAAAGAGAACCTTGCAGTCTGTGCTGGAGGCACTAGATGGCAGTGGAAGTATGACTAAGAAAACAGCCGTCTTGAGGGGTTTGGGGCTAGTCTCTGAGCCACAAAAAGGAGTGAAGGCAGCTTTACTTGAGAAAAAGATAAGGTTGAGACTATGGATGGCCTTCTGTGCACAAAACCCAATGTTTCACTTAGAAGGAGTACTAATTTATCTCTAATTTTGCATCTGCTTTAAGCAGATTAACTTATAAAAAGCACCCTCAGAAACAAAAACCAAAACCCCAAACAACAGATGCTTTGTAAAGCATCTATTACCTCCAGTGGTTTGCCTAGATCAAAGTCATTAAAAGAAGAAAAAGCCCCAAATGTGCAATTGCTGCCAGTGGTATAGTTTTTTGTTGTTGTTGTGGGGGGTGTCTCAGTAATATTTAACTTGTGTGTTCAAGCTATGACAGGATCTGCAGTGATGATTCCTAGTGAACAATGAGTTTGCTCTTCACTGTTAATTATGCTGCAGCAGCCCATGTCCTAAAAGTCTCTTATATGTGACAGCCCTAATATTGGAAGGTCTCCCTGCGAGCATGCACATGTGTATTGGTGAATATGCAGCTGTATGTGCTCTGCTGAGACTGTACAGGAGAGCGACGCACATACATGCACAGACATGATCCTGGGATGAAGCCCCAGCCTGGATGTGTGTTGTGGTTTAAACCCAGCTGTAGCTCAGAACCATGCACTCTCACTCCCCCCATTCATCTCCCTGCTCCCAGAGGGATGAGGAGGAGAATCGAAAGAATGTAACTCCCATGGGTTGAGATAAGAGCAGTTCAGTAACTAAGGTATAACACAAATCACTGCTGCTACCACCAATAATAATAATGATAAGGGAAATAACAAGGGAAGAGAATGCAACCGCTCACAACCTGCTGACCGATACCAAGCCTACTGACCAGTGATCTAACCCTTCCGGGTAGCTGCCCCCAGTTTATATAGTCATCCAGCTTACCCTTGAACAAAGCAGCTGTTTGCTCAAAGAGGTCTGGAGACAAGGAAAGGCAGCAGCCTTTAAACACATGTGAAGGGAGGACAGAAAGAGCACATCAGAAACTGGACCTGGATGACTTTGGGGTGATTAAGAAACTTATGAAAACAAAGGGGTCAGCAGTGTGAAAGCAGAAAGGGAGGATGGCTTTGGCCATTATCAAGTGTCTCAGAACAGCATAATCAGAAATATGGGAGAGGTAAATGAGCAGTGATTACTGGGAAAGCAATTCACTCCCTCATGCCAGGTTTTCAAAAGCTTTATGTGCCATAGGTTAATAGCCAGCTATTTGCTTTTACTGTGGATTAAGCCCCAGATTTCCTGAGGTGATGTTCTTCCCTGTCCCTCACAGGCGACCAGTGTCAGGCTGCTCAACACTGGGCATAAGCATGGGCTCTCTCAGTGCAGCCCCTCTGGTAACACCTTGTTTAAGGAAATCCTTAGCTGTGGGATCACTAAGTTAGTTTTTTGTGGGTTTGGGTTTTTTTTTTTTTGTTTTGTTTTTTTTTTTTTTGTTTGTTTGTTTTCTGTGTCCTTTGCACTGACACAGAAAAAGGGGCTACCCAGATGTGTGTAGGGACTGGAAGACAGAAGGACTCTGTGGGATTTAAAAGAAAGATACAAGGTCCAAGGCATTGCAGTGCCTTGCATCCTGGGAAGTAATGTGAAAAATGTTTCTGATTTTTATGGGGGTTGTGGCAGTACCCAGTGGTGTGTGAAACTGAAGTGGGAACTGTTCTTTAGTCCTTCTTTAATGTAAGGCATCCATGAGGTTTGCTTCTGTAAAGGGTGGGTACATCATTTGTGTGGTGGGTAAAAGACACAAGGCAGGGAACTTGGTGTCTATTTGTCTGAAGTAGTTCTTCCAGACAGCATTTTATATGAGTTTCTGTGGAGGAGGAATATAATGTTTTCTGTAGGAGTGTCATTCCCCTCTGTCTATAATGAGAAGGAAAGTATTTTTTTGAAGAAATTTTGCTTATTGGTTTATAACCTTAATAGTGTCTGTGTATTTTATTTTATCTTTTTTTTTGTCCATTTTCTTCATGACATTCCTCTGAGTGCTGTTTGTTATCCTTACAGGTCCTTAGGTGCT
Organism: Neopsephotus bourkii; assembly: GCF_033783945.1. Taxonomy (NCBI): domain Eukaryota; kingdom Metazoa; phylum Chordata; class Aves; order Psittaciformes; family Psittacidae; genus Neopsephotus; species Neopsephotus bourkii. The sequence continues at coordinate 3,638,263 of NW_026901490.1, forward strand.
CTGTGCTGTCTGGGTCACAGCTCTTTTTCTTGAAGTTTGCTCTGACAGAACATGATCTTCAGGAACATTGCAGGTTTTCATTTTGCCTTTTCTTGCACCTTTTCATGAGGTGCTAATGGACCGAAATGCAATCATTAAACCTTGATAGTTTTTCCTTTTCACCCACAGTACTTTGAAAGCAAATTGGTTACTAAAAATGTGCTTGGATAAGTGAAGGATATACAGAAAAGTTGAAGAGAGATCCCAAGATATTGTATGGCCTGTAGAGGACAGTGGTTATTTACAAGTGTCTTTGGAGCAGGTGAGATATGGCCCTGTCTCAGCCAGCAAGATAACAGCACCAGGAGGACTGTGTTTTGTGTAGTCCATGCAGGCATGCAGCTTTGCAGCCTGTTAGCAAGGCTTTGAGTAATTTTGAAAAGTTCTGTCTGGATTATTTAGTGAGTGAATTTACTGAAGACAGAGCCTTCAGCTCCTGAGAGAGAAGGAAGAGCCCAGACAGGTCGCTGCTGTAAATATGTGCTTGCCAGTCTCTGGCAAGAGCTCCTGTTTCTGGCTTTCCTGCCCATGATGACAAACCACCTGTTTAGCCCCAGTGCTGCAGTGCTGGTGGGCGCTTGGGCTGCATTGTGCTGTAATGCATAGCACAGAGCAGTAAAGTTAATAAGAAGGAGTTCTAATAGCAGCACTGAGCTATAAGCTGATGCCTCGGAGAACCATATATAACGCTCAGCACAGTACAGTCTTCTGAGAGCCTTAATATGGAAAATGCCACATCAAACAGAAGGCTCACGCTGGGCTCTAGACCAGCAGAGTAAGGTAGGGTATTTGGGAAGAGCTGTCTGAGGAGCAACCTTTTGTTAGTTATGAGATGTTTTAAGTGAGGGAATGAACCTAACTCCCAGAGAAAGTGAAGATTAGATCCATGATGTTTTTCAATTAGGCTTTATTCGTTCAGTCTGTCCTTAAAACTCACTGTCTGAAATGACAGGAAAGCTACTCAGATAATTAAGGAAATTTAGGAGGTAAGATTTCACCTTCAGACCAAATGGAAAGAACGCCATCATCTTAATCTGCTACTGGCTTTTAGTACCGCTGATACTGCTGTAGACTGATAGGTCAGATGTTGACAGCCCATTGGTAGAGTTCTAGGACTGGAGAAAAGAAACCCTTCTGTACCTGAAATTAGGGTGTTTGTGAATTAGTGAAAAAATACCTAGTTTTGACATGAGTTCTGGAGTCAAGATTTTGTAGTCTTTTGCTACTGATGTGAGTTTCTTGTATCTGAGATTACCTGTCTGTAAAATGGTGTGTCAGTGAGATTATTCTGTTCTTTCACCATTAAAACTTATTCATAAAAATGATATCAAAAATCCAAAAAGTATAACTCAGGCGATAAATACAAGAATTAATTTTAAAATTTCTTTTCTTACCCTCTGTAAATGATAGCTTCCATTACAGGAAGTCAGCACCATGTAATGGAATTTACCCTGGAGGACTGGAATACTAAAACTTGGACTGTAGTTAGGTGATGGCAACACAACAACTGAGAAATGAAAGATGAATTGCTGCACACACAAAAATGGTTTAAGCTGAGACACTGGGACTTGCTTCAGGCAGGGAATTGTGGCCAAGACCTAAGAGGCATTCGTCTGTTGTGTAAAGTATGCCTAAATATTTAACTTCATTTGGATGAATGCAATGATAAGGCTTTCTTTTCATATTTTATTTATTCATCTTTTTATAACTGTCATGGAAAAATGGAATTTCCATCCATGGCAAAAGATGTCTTTGGTATGGGGAAAAAATTAATCTTGGATAATTCTGGGGGAAAATTCCACTTGAAGACAACAATGACAGTTGTTCAGATTTCTTCCTAGCTTCTATCAAGGAAGCCAGATCTCTGGGAAAATGAGGATGCTGGGGAAACCACAGTCAGCTTCTCATAATAAATGATGGCATTGAACCAGCACTTTTGGGGTAGCAAAAGGGATGGCAATATGTTCCTTGTGGTGTTTTCAAAATTACTTCTGTGAGAACAGACAAAGTCCCACTGATGGGCAACTTTCAAAGCCATCTCATTGTCTTGTGCTCAGTGTATGAGACAGGGTATCTGTCACCTGTGCCTGTGGTTGCAAGGGGAGGAGAAAAAATATCCAGGCAGTGATGTTCGTTATTACGGTTATAAGGAAAAGAAATGTATAAATTGTTGCTTGAGTGATGTCTTTCTCTGAGATTCTATTGATTACATACAGATCAGGATTTTAACTCTAAGGGAATTAAGATTGAGAAGCCACGCTAGATCCACTGTTCACAAAAAAAATATGCAAAAATGGGATAAGAGGTCTAATAACTTTACTGGAAAAAGTTTTTCGGTATGTTTCTTTCTTGAATCCACTTGGTACATCTGGCATGTCTCCTTGTCTTTGGTTCAACCAAAAGCATCAAAACAAGTGATTTCACGCTTGACTTCAGTGCTTCCTGTGCATATGTCATGGCTTACAGTGGATATGGGGAGCCCTTCCTAATGCTGATCTTAAAAGTATATATTACCACACCAGAGCAAATCAGCATTTTTCAGACAGAGGAAAGAGGAGTTCATACTTCAGAGCAACACACAGTCTGGCAGCCAGGTTGGTGGGTCTGAATTTGGAATAAAAAGATTCAGACCTTTGTTCTCTCTGATTTAATCCTGAAAATTAAACTGTCATTCTGGTTTTCCCTAATGTGAAGGTTGTTTGCTATTTTGGGGTAGGGGTGTACATGAGGGTTCACTCTGGACTCAGCCTCATCTTATAGTGTTTTACAGTTGCTGTCAGATGAGTTATGGTGTTTGAGGTAAACTGTTGTAAAAACATATGTATGTTCTTAGCTTGCAACAAATTTCAGTAATTTGATGATGCTTAAGACAGCTCCAGCATAGAGAAGACACCCTATTAAAAACAGTAAATCAAGCTCTGCGTGCATGATAGCTGAATTGAAGTTTGAGCTATTCTATTGTCTTTATATTCTACTGCTTTCCTGATATGTACACACACAGGCATATAAAATATTTGCATTTATAGTTTTGCAATTCAATGTGTTGCTTAGAGCCACAATACATTTTAAGAAAATAGCACAGATTTCGATATCTTCACAACATTGGGCCAGCCATCACCAGTAATGTTACTTTTGCTTCATCAAATCTTCTTCAATACAGTCCTTCCTGTCCAAACTGATTATCTTCATAAACCACATCTTGAAGCATCTTGTAAAAAGGCTAAATACCTGAATAATGACAAAATCTGTTTCCCATTCACCACTGTCTCAGGGCACGGGGGTGTAGTAACATTGGTGGGGAGCTCTTTTTCCTGGTTCTGTGTTGAATGCTTCTAGCAGTACCCATATCCCAGCAGAGTGGACAAGGGGGAAATCTCAGCAAAGGCACTGTGACATAAGGCGGCATCTTGAACTGTGCTCAACCTTGAATTCTAATTTGTTTTATGGAACACAAATGTTAAACACCAATCCCAGTTTGCTCTGACAGATAAGGTTTAACTGATGGGCTCTCTGGAGATTGGTACCCATATTATCTCCGGCTTCAGAGCATGGTCAGCTACTTCCTTTTCTCCCACCTTCAGCTTTTTATATTATCTTAGGCTACAGGTACACAAAGTCCTTCCATCCTTTACCTTTCAACTGCACAAGGCAATATTGCTTAAAATTCCAGTCTTTCATATTCCACGAGCCTCTGGAAAGTCAAAAAATGCCAAAGAAATGCTGGATTATATATGTATTTATTAGGTCTATGCTACATTTTTGAGAAGACCTTGTTGCATTTAGTCATCACATCCTTAGAAAACATAACACAGGGTAACACACTGTAAATATATCAAAAGAATTTTGACATTTCCCACAGTACAATAAATCTGCATCGTTCTTGAGACATTATTGTGTTGATGAAGAAGGAAGTGCTGTTTTTTTTTTGTTGTTTTTTTTTTTTTTTTTAAGAATCCATAAGCAAATGTTTAGTGCAAAAGGAACCAGGCTGGCCTTAGACGTGGCATATTTTATGCAATAATTTTTCTCTCAATCAGTTCCAAGTTGTGAGTGCTCTCTCATAACATATGCAAAGACAAGAATCTCATCAGGATGATGCTTAAGCCTTTCTGTAGGATTCAGGTAAAGATTTAGAGCTGTAGCATTGATGATAGTGTCTTTCTAGCTGCACAGTTGGTATTCTGTAATGAGATGCACTTCCTGCTGATACTGTTTGACCAGGAACACTCTGTCACTAAGCTTTGACTAGTTATGGGTAGTGTCAGCACCATCTACCCCATTGTGCTTGAATCATCTGGTGCAGACAGCACTTTTCTCTTAAATCTGGGTGTCCCACCCATCGATGTTATGAGCTATCTATTGTCATGCCCTGTGGTGATCTTTCTGGAAGTCACACAGCTTCAGCAGCCTTTGGAATAGAAATTATTTGAAGAGACTAGAAAACCCAACCCTGGCATCAGGCAATCCTAGGGGTTCCCCTTTCCCCTTCCCACTCCTCCACCCCTACAACTTCTGTGTGCCCCTTGTTTTGACCGTGGGTTGTATTTTAGAGTTCAGATGAATGTGCTTATGGGTTGCTTTTCAGTTCATAAGGGAAAGACAAGCTGACACTTTGTTAGTGGTGTTTAGTTATCATCTAGTCTGGTAAATGAAAGGGAAAGGCAGAATCTGTAACTTTCATGGTTCTGCAGTAAGATTTCAGATCAGCATGAAAAGACAAGGGACTGCACAGAAACAGAAATATGCAGTAAGCATAAAATAAATGTCACCATCCACAGCTTTGCAACAAACAGAAAAGCGAGTCATGCATAGCATGCAGGACTTGAGAAGATTGACGAAGGACACTGTTGATAAATTCTTTTCCTTTAATGAAAAGCTAATACGTGATTGCTATTACCCTGTCAGGGAAGACTGCTTTCTAAATCTTATCTGCATTCAGTAAACATCCCTATATGTGGCCTATCATCCAGAAAGGGACAAAAGGTTGTGTAGATGCCTGGATTCAAATCGGTAGTTCATGGGCATGCAAATATTTCAAACACACTGTGCTCAGATTACTGAGGCATGTCTTCTGAAATCCAGCATCTGCTGTGCGTGATATTTAAAGCTGGTAAACTGGTAATACTCATTTAATGAATTCTAATCACTTCTTTATATGCCTAATCTGTCAATAGGCCCTGTTTTCTCTATGCATTTGTCCATTGATCTGTTTACGTGAACAGCTTTTGCTCTGTTATTTACAAATCATTCTCTGCTGTGTTCTCCTTTTGGAAAGTGCTCACAGCTGAGTGGACAAGATGATGTTTTTGACCAGATAATCAATGACCAGGTCATTTATGCCTAACAAGAAATAAATCAAAGGCCTTTCCAAATGGTCCCATGGACATTACTGGCCATTGGCATTGTGGTGGCATGTTTATTTTCTACAATCACTTGCATGCACAAATACATCACTCATGGCTACTCGTTAAAGTAATAGGAAAAGCTGACATCATGCTAGAAATGAACAAATATCCATTAATACTTTATTGTTGTTTTGTGCTATATTTAAGGCTTCTGGACTAGTGTTGGTTGCTTTGCAAGCCAGACAGGCACATAAGAACAGATTGCCCAGATGATTTTGCAATGAGGCATAGTGTAAGTAACATCTGGGGCAGCAAGGAAGAGAACTGTAAAGGGGAATGAAGGTTACCTCTAAGATATTGTTCAGGTAGGTCCACAGCTTGATGGCTTACTCACTTGGATACAAATGCATCCACCTAAGTGTGCATAAAGTCTTATTACTTTTTTAATGCGTCAGTTTAGAAGTAAGCCCAAGAATTCTAAGGTCAATTATTTGTATTTTTTATTACTCTAGGAAATAAATAAAATGTCTGCCAATGTCATTGGGGTACCATTTTATTGACTATAAAGGTGGAGTGATATAGGATCAGCAAGTGGGTGATAATTTTTGGCAACACGGGCTTGCAGTCACCTGGGAAAGGAGTTTACTACTGACAGAATTTTTATTATGCTGGCTGTAAGTTTATTAAGCACTATACTGAGTAATTTCTGTCAGCATATTGCATCATTTTCTGAGCCATATAATAATATTGCTTTGAACTTCTACAGTGCCTTCCATTTCTGTAGCTTCCTAAGAAGTTATACCCATGTTAATTGCCATGGCACCTCAGAGAGAAAAAGAAATGTTCTCCTCCTCCTGGGATAATCAGTATTACTTTTAACACTGAAAGTGAAGGGAAATGAAAGGCTCAAAATCAATCTGAAAGTTAGTCAGGGCTGGGCTTACAAAGGAAGAACATGTGTTTTAGCTGTTAGACTGAGGTCTCAAAGCAGCTGGTCTTGGCCAGGCTTCCTGAATGAGTGTTAGTAACCCCCTTTTGCCTCAGTTCTGCAGATGTGGCTGTATTTTCAGGGCATCTTCATCTTCGCTTTCCTAGGATCTGGTTCTTTGGGACAGTATGCTTCCTGGAGTGCACTTTGCTCAGTGCAGGTGGCTGGGTTCTTAGGGCCACTATGCTAATGACAAAAAAACCCAAACTCTCCCAAAATAACAATGTATATTTAAGAGAGAGTCATTTTTCCCTAGGTGGAAATAGTACAACTTTCCCTGCATAGTACTGCACAAACATAGTTCCTCCTGCAACAGCTTATGGACGCAGCTGAGGGTGAAGCTAAGTGTCTTTGATTATCTCAGAGCATGCCCTGAGCACCAGTACCCAGGAACCCTGAGCTTGTCAGTCTTCCTAAGTGTCATGGGTTTAGCAGTAGCAGTCAATCTTTCTCCTTAGTATCTGGTGCAGCTCTGTGTTTTGACTTTCAGCCTGGGAACAGCGCTGATAACACCAATGGTTTTAGCTGTTGCTCAGTAATGTTTACTCTGACCAAGGACTTTAGATTCTCATGCTCAGCCAGGGAGGAGGGGAAGCTGGGAGGAAGCAGAGACAGGACACCTGACCCAAACTAGCCAAAGAGGTATTCCATACCACAGCACGTCATGCCTGGGGAGGTAACTGGGAGTTAACCAGGACACTGGCTCTCTTCTGGGTGAGGCTCGTTTCGGCAGGTGGTATCATATTCTCTTCCCTTGTTATTTCCCTTATCATTATTATCATTGATGGTAGCGGTAGTGGTTTGGGTTATACTTTAGTTACTGGACTGCTCTTATCTCAACCCATGGGAGTTACATTCTTTCGATTCTCCTCCCCATCCTTCGGGGGGGGCGAGGAAAGAAAGAGGGGATGGGGGGGGGGGGGGAGTATAAACTGTGTGGCTGACTGGGCTTAAACCATGACAATAAGCAAGCCAGAACTTGGTCAGGAAACCTCTGAGGGAAACCCACGATGCTGCAGGCCACTGAAGTGGAGATTTTTCTCACTGGCCCATGCATCAGCCAAAGGAACACAGTAATGTTAGGATGCATGGTGCTTCCTCAATAACTGCTTTTAGATGTGGTATGAGGTAAGGCCTGATTATTCATAGTACTTAATTAGGCAGTGTCAGGCTCTGCAACACTAAGGCAGTCAGCCCTATAACCTGTAATAATGCGCACTGTGCTCTGCCTACATGTACTGGTTTCTGATTACTGATACACAGTCGTCTGCATTGCTGTTCCTCTGCGGTGTGACTGTTTCAGCAGTGGGTGTGGTGAGCAGGAACTATTTCATACAGAGTACTTGGATTACAAGTGTGATATGCAGTAACTGCTTTATGATGCTTTGTTCCAAACTACAGAAATAACACACCCACCCACCCACCAGGATGAAAAAATCTCACTTGCTCTCTTCATGGCATTGCAGGTGATGGAGCACAGAGGAAAAAAAACAGTGTCCACTTCTGCATCCTTCTTATCCTGTTGCCATAGGAGCTGGAGGCAAGGTTTCTGCAGAAGATAAGTAGGTCTGTCCAGCCTGGAGCAGCAGATCTGTTATTTGCTGCCTTGATTCTCCTGTGTGAATGGCCTGGCTCCCTGCCTGGGACGCACAGATACAGCTGAGGGCTCTCAGCCTCACTGCCTGCCTTTCCCATGTAAGCACTTCTGCTGCTGCAGAGCCTTCTACTCCTGCTACAGAGACAAGTGAAAGAGGATTAGAGTTTGACTTCTGTTTACCACAGGAATCTTTAAAACACTGCCCCCCTGTAGACATGAATCCAAGAAAACGTGTTCCTTTCTTCCTTCATCTAAGCCCCTTCAGCCTTTGTAATGGACTTAGAGCTGTAAACACCTCAGTGGGACCAGTGCTGTGCTGGCACAACTTACCCTGAGCAGGTCAGCAGAAAATCATCTTTATAAAAGGGTCACTGACACCCTTGTGCCTACTATTTAGTCAGCACTGTAGGGGTGTCCTGCAGAATCAGATTTCTCCTCTTTTCCCTATCTTTAAGGGCAGAAACAACACAGAAGGCTTTTATCAAGAAAAAATAAATAAATAAAAATTCCCCTACATTTCTTTTCCACCTCTGTCAATGCTGGGAGTGTCAAAATTAGGTTTTCTGGTTTGACTGGAGATTCCCCTGGAGGGTAAGGAAGGTAATGAGAGGGGTTCAAACAGTCCTAAGAACAGGCAGAACTGAAGTGGTAAGGTATGCTTCTCTAATGAAGAATTCCTCATTTTCAGGATTTTGACTTCCAGGACACTTTCTCAAGAATATTGTTGAAACCCCTTTTACATGAACAGAGCAGCCAGCAGCTTCTGTTCTGCCCTGTGATATCAGTGATAGGGAAATCTTGAGTACTTTGGAAAATTAGGTCAGCTTTGATTAATGAGCCATTTGTAGAATTAATCAAAAAGATAGGTTGAGCATCCACAACTCAAGCAGACTTGAGGAAGAGTTTTGAGATGAACAGCACTTCAGAATGAGGTCATATCAAGCTGTAGCAGCTATATTGCATCAGATTGACTCCTTGCTCTTCTGGCATCTTCTTTAACCTGCCTATTCTACATTTTTATCTCTTTTTATTCTAAAGAGGATTACTGCAAAACTTGAACGAAAATATTGTTTTACTTTTGTTAGATCTTGTAAAAGAAGTGCATGTGTTTAATACTGCCACAGAAGAGAGAGGAGAAAAGCAGTGGGACCTGGTGTTTACCCATCGAAACAAAGGACACAAATTCCAGAGAGAGCTGTTCCAATTAATAGTCCTGCTTTTTACAGAAGGCAGAATTCACCAGCCTACCAAAGGGGAAATACTCTTGGCAGATCACTGGTGAAGGAGATTGAACTGAGCCTTGAGGATGAAACACCTACATTGATGAGAAATAGGTTAAGTAATGCTCTGCTTTTCAATTATGTTAGAGCTGTAGGTGCTGAAGCCTGCTCGTTAGCTGAGGCTATAAAATGCCACATTTATTGTATCATTATTCTTTCAAATATTTGCCTGGTGGTCTTGTAAGACATTCAGCTCTTGCTTTAAATTCCCAGTGGTTCTACCAAAGGAAGCTTTCTGTCTGGCCCTATACTAAGAAATGTCAAACCCCCAACTGTTACCTCTCCCTCTGTTAAAGCAGTGCGCAGTACTAACCTTTTGTTACCTAGTTCTTATGAAGACAAACCCCATGCCTTACTCATCCTCCTGTTGACCACCAAATCTGAGCTGACTCTGAGGGATCGTTTCTAGGTAGCCTTCCAGGTTAGCCCGTCCTGCAGTCTTCCTCCTCACTGAACTCTCCAGCCACCTGAGGCTATTACCTGAGCCAGTTTTTCTCCACAAAATGAGCATGTGGCAGCACATGTCAGGGCCTGAGCTATTGCTTTATTAATCAAAGAGTAACTCTATTTGCCTACCTTTAGCACTTGTCTAAGTCAGCCTCCATTACTCTTCCAGCACTTTTCTTACCCCAACCCATCCTTGAACTACCACATTTTGCTTTGCTAGTCACAGGGCTTGCGATTTAGTATTTTGTTGTTGTTGCTAGTGCTTGAAATCACTTTCAGTGCTCTTTACAGAATGTGCTTTGCAGCAATGCAATGTAATTTCTGAGTTCATTTTGGAATTTTGATTTTTGTCTTCCTCTTCAGTTCTGGCATCAGTCATTCTCGGGCAGCATGAAGGAGTTGAGAGTTGGGAAGAAGTGTGTCAGTAGATGATTTGTAACTTAATAAGAATCAAGAATATAGTTCAATTTATAATAGAAACGAAAAATTAAATTCTCTGCAGGGATTAACATGCAGAGTTTTTCTAACCTGTGTGCTTGTACATACTCATAGTGAATTACTGTTGTTATTAAATCTAGGAGGGAGGGAAACACAGCATTTCCCTTTCTCCTCTGGGTCTCTGCAAATACAAACAAGCTAGTAGGACAGACAGCACATGCTGTGAGAGGTGCCTAGAGATATCTGTTTTGATAGTTGCAGTGTTTGCAGCGTTTTGTCTCAGAAGCAGTGTTAGTATGCAAGGCAAACCATATAGCTGGTTTCACTCATCTTGCCTCTGAGCCAGTCAGTGCCTTCTGTGGAAATGTTTTGAATAGAGGATGTGGTAACAGCCTTACGCATTGAAGACAGAATTTAGATGTATCTTCAGGGACATCTGTATGTCAGGCTTGTACCACTTCGGATTCAGACAATGGGCTCCTTTATTTCCAGAGTGGTGAGCCCACCCAGCCCAGTGGCTGTACAGACATCCTGTTTTAGGGGTTCATTTCTTCTTGCAGACAGATCTTGTACCATCTGCCTAAACTATGGGTACCATTGGTCCTGTAATTCAGGTGGCTGATGTCCCAAGCCTGTCAGTGTGTAAGAAGTATTTTGACAGTGTCCGTAGTAATTTGCTTTAACTTTTGGTCAGCCCTGAAGTGGGCAGACAGTTGGACTCGATGATGGTTGTATATCCCTTCCAACTGAAATATTCTGTTCTAATTTGGCTTTGAGTTATATTTCACATTTTTCCTCCTTTTCAGAGTTCTCATGTCTCTCTGCTTCAAATAAATCATTTTACAGTATGGCTCTAGAAACAAGTCTAGACTGGTTTGTTACATATTATTATACTTATTGACAGTAGAAGCAATTCCCTCCCTTAAAAGTTGAAGTCTGAGTTACAAATTCAGTCTGTTTTGAGAGCTGTACTTTCTTCATTTTGGAGGGTTCAGTCGTGCCATATAATGACTATTATTAGTGTAAGTTGTATGTTTGCAAAGAAATATGTAGATGTAATTGAAGGGAAGAGCAATGGGAATAATCAACAACCTAGAGAAACATGGGTTGTGAGGAAAAAAAAATGTGTGCCTGTTTGATCTTTTAATATACATAAAAGACTGCTGCAAAGAGGAAGGCAATAATTCATTTTCCATGCCCAGGGCACAAGTAGTTATGGTTTTAAGCTTCAATTCTGGGTCTCTCTGAGCATTCTCCATTGCCTTGTATTTCTTTCAAGTGACTGATTAGTCACGTATTTGCTATTCTCATAAACAGTGTGATTTGCACGTGTGAACACTGTGACTCTCCAGATAGTGGTGCTGTGGGGCAGCTCTCTGCTTTAAATGAAGGTGGGGCAAAAATCTGGTGTACATTCAGCATGGAGCCGGGCAACAGAGCCTGGGAAGAACCTTAGATCTGGGAATCAGGGAACGCACTGGTACAGAAGAGGGGCAGATGTGAGCCTGCACATGAAATCGCTATTCAGGAGTCTCTTACCTCTGAGAGCCTGACTTCAGCATCTTCCTCTTTCTTTCTTCATGACCTCACTGATAACCATCATATGGCCTAACTCGCATGACCCAAATCATGACGTGAGTACTCCTGTTCCATAGTCTGTAGCAGGTCAGAAAACAGTTGGGCTATCTGCTCTGATAGTAACACAAATGTTATCTGTGACTGAGGGAAACTTTATACTGTTTTTCAATCTGCTGGACATCCTGCTTGGAAGGAGGAGTAATTTTTCAGCTGCAGGAAAACCATGAAAAGGAAATCTTTTGTTGCTGTTTGGCTGATTTTTCACACTGACTAATGGAAACGATCAGTGGAAGTTATTAGCCCAAGAAAGTCTATCTTCACTTTTTCCCACGTGAAAAATCCCCCAGCCTAGAATAAGATAAATTCTATCTCGAAGCTGAACTAGAATTTAGATATTTGCATTAAAAAGGTGGTCTTTCCTCTCAGACCTCATCATATTTACAGTGTGCCATGAATGCAGAAGCTGAGTGTTGCTCCCACTAAGGCAGATCTACTTCACACAGATTCCAAGACTTGAAATCAGAGCTGTCTGGATAATGCTGATATCACTTTAAATCTCTGAGAACCTACTTGGTGTGACAGACTACAGGTTGATTCAAGTAGTCATATCTGCCACACCTGCTGTCCTGATTTTGAATCTTTTGCGTTTTTTCTCCATTTAAAAAGGTGGCATTAATGTTGGGTGTATGTTTAATGGTCCTACTTGGACTTCACATTCATCCCGTAACACATGGCAAAAAACAAAATGTATAAAGGAAAGGGAACTAAAGATGTACGATTGCTTCTCCTATAAATGTCATCCCCAAAACCACAGGATCTTCCATGACAATCATTCCATCTGCTGTAGTATGGAAAATACTCTCTTAGACTGCCTTTCCCCCATAATAATGATGCAGGTAGTGTTTCCTTGGCTGAGGCTTCAGCTCCCTTTTCAATTCCTCTCCATGTCAGTCCCTGGATCTATCCCCACATGGCTCACAATCCTGCATGTTTGGCACTGGTGTGCATCTGCTTCTCTCTCTTTTCTCAGCCAAAGGGTTGGGGGAAGGGAGGTTTCTGTTCTAAATTATCATTTCTTTTGATTTATCCTTGTTCTAAAAAGGAGGCTGTATTTGTTCAGATGCGAGTGGGAACTGAAGACTCTTCCAGACAGGAAGGAATACCCAAGCAGACTTTATAGCATAAAGAACTAGGAGAGGAATCTTAGCTCCTTTGTCACACAGTGGTTACTTGGATTTTTGAATTCACTGCTAGCACTCAGTAACCTCGTTTGATCTTGTTATACTGTTATGCAGATGATCCATTTCACCAAATTGTGATCCCTGGTGATTTTATGCTAGAATTAACCAAAAGCTTGTTGCAGCCTGATAGCCCATTGGTCTTTAGGCCAACACTTCGTTGCGTAATTACAGTTGAGGTAGAAGAGAGTGTAGGTTAAGGGGTCTGAAAAGCAGGCCAGAGGAACCATAGGGCAGTATTGACTACAGGCCTGTGTGCCCTGCAGCTCATGATTCAGCTGGAGCCTCTTGCTGAGAGATCAGGCTCCAGTCTCAGTTGAAATAGATCCAAGTTCTGTATACAGGAACTAGAGAAAATAAATACACCTTCATCATATCCATATAATCTTAAAACCCCAAGTTTCCAGGTTTTGCGTGTGGTTAATGGGGGATTGGAAGATTAAACCCAGAAGAATCCTGGGGAAAAGAACACCTTAGTTTTACTTAATGCCTTTGCAATCCTATAGCTACAGGCATTTGTGCCTTCCTGCTCTATTCTGCCTCTTTGTTTTAGAGAGAAATGGCCCATTTTCTAGTTCACTGGTAAACAGAGCTGATGACTGAAACAGGAATGGTTTTAGCCAGAATAAGTACCCTGTAAAAAGCATGATCCACAAGAATAATTTTGGTTACTGTTGCTCAGATTCCTGCAGCACATAAAATAGTTTGGAACTTCCTTTGCAAACAGACAGACCTGCTACAAATCTAATCTGGGTCTAATGCTGGGTCTGATAACTTATTTCAAGATATACAATAGTTTGGTTATCTTTTTCTGTTTCATTTTTTCCTGTTTTGCATTGGCACTTAGTCCGTGCTGGTGTGGAAAGCACTGACATTTTCATTGCAAGCAGGGGCAGTGAAAGGGAGAAGTCTCATACAAGTGCTTCTCCCTGGAGATCCAGAAACTGGCTCAAAGCCCAGAAGTGGGCATGAGTGCCCATGTATACTCATACTAGGCACCAATCTGACACAAAAGCCCTGCAAAGAATTGCTGTGCTGCTTTTGCTACAGTAAGGAAGGACCAAAGAAGTTTTTATCAGAAGCTAAGTGATGCTTTTCAGTCACAATTCTAGACAATGAAGAAATGTGTGTGTCCGCTCGTTGGAGAGTTTTAGGAGGTTTTGTGCTTGAGAAGCCACAAGAAACAGCACCTTGACTCTGTATACTGCTATTCACTCTCTGCACGCTTCACAAATGGGAAAGCAACTGACAATCAAATCTGGTCTTACAAAATATTAACAGTCCCCAAATAGGTACTCAGAGAAAGAGAACCTCTGCTTTGTAACCCTGCCTAAAGTAGCCTTAGATGATCACTGTCCATTTTAGTATTTGGTTTACTCCTTTTCTATCAGCAGAATAGTCCTTGACAATTTTCTCTTTGGATACACTGAGTCCAAATGAAAATGTACTCTTCACAATAAACACAACTTATTACATTAAAATAAATTTATCTTAAACCAACTTCAATGAAATAAATTTACAAACAAACCATTCTGACATGGGCATGAGTAAAAAATACATTTGTAATCAGAGATCACCTACACACAGGGAGGTGTCACTCCTTTATACTTACTGAGAGCCATGCATGCTATACTATAATCATGTAAGATTTCTGGGGGGTTGAAGTATCCTGTTGAGCATCACCTTTGCCCCATCTGATTTCCCTGGTCTTCTACAGCCTGTATTATTTTGTTAAGTAAAAGGAAACAATTTGCTTGCTAACAATACACTGGTTTAAATAGACCTTCAGGTATAGATTTTCTGTAAACCAAGAAACCAGCGCAGCTTATCTGTTGGCTTTTAATTCTGAAACTTATTAGCTCTCCACATCCATTGCATGTACAAACACAGTCTTAATTGCTCCATTTTTATTCTCACAGAAAATGCAGTAAATCTTAATGGTTGTGCTTCAGACATTAAGAGGCAATGTAGTAGTTGTAGGAGAAAATTATTCAAAAGACATTAAATTAGTAAGTGCTTAATAAAGTTTTCAAGATATTCATCAGAATCTGTTTTGAGTTTGAAAGAGTAAATGTCCCAAGAACTCTTAAGGGAGACACCTAATAGGAACAATTTTTTTTCCAAAATCCTTGAGCTTTCTGTAAGACATTTTCCCCATTCCTCCTCCCCTTCTGAGATTTTCAGAACTGCAAAACTAATATTTTTATATTTTAATTATAATGCTAGTTCTATTATTTTGGCTGCATTACCAGCTCACACACTGTTTATAGCTCTCTCAAACACCATTTTAATAAGGTCAGATTTGCAATTTAAATTAACTTTAATATTTCTTGCAAACTCCAGCTCTGTTTGTTTATGCAAAGGGTAAACATAGTGGAAATTTATTGTTTTAAGAGTACATTCCTTTGTTTTATTTTCAAATTGGTACATGTCAGGTAATAAACAGTCTTGTCGTATATTTTCTTGTGCAAAAAGGAATAAAACTTATTTATTCTTTGCAGGGGGAGAAGAAAAGAACATGGGAGAGTGGGAAAGAATGAAATCAGTTATTGAAAATGGAAATTTCATCTGGAGAAACAATTCACAATGAACAATTTATTTTACAAATTAAGACCCTTTTCCTGTTGCATTTTTTTTTATAGGCGACTGCTACTTTAAATGAATTTGACTATTAGGATTTCTTAAATCTTTCGTAAAAACAAATATCTACCCATAAATAGCTTGTGACTACTCACTGCAAATTTTTACTCCTAGGCTGCAGCTGAATCTTAAAATCCAAATTGGCTAGTAGGTCATCTACAGTATGATATAATCAGATATGATTTGTTATTTTTTTTTTTGTAATTAGATGACCTGAACTTTTTCTTCCATCAGGAAAAAAATATTTCATCCCTTTCTATATCACCTGTAGATATTTTCAAAATGTGGCATTTTAATAGCTAATGCTACACTCTTCACAGAAGACACTACTAGGAAGCTTGAACATGAAACAAATTCAGTTTTGCAATCAAATAAATTTTGAAGTTAAGATTTGCTTTTGTTTTTTCTCCAGACATTCATGAATACCCTCCACTTGTACCACCTATTGTGGCAGACTGCCAAGAAGAATGTGAACATCACCAGAAGAATTTCTGATGAGAAGTTCCTGAAACAGTGTGAAATAGTTGTTTTCATTTTTCACTATGTTGAGCAGTTAATATTTGATATCGCCTGGTTTCTATAAAACTTGCATAACTGTCTTGTTGTAGATCATAGGGATGGCTTAATTCTTACTGCTTTGAGCTAGTGGAGTGACTGCATCATCTCACTGCAAGTTACTTTATTTTCTGAGTGCTAGCAAAAGACACGAAAGACATTCTCGGCTGGATGTGTCGTTTGCATGCTCAAAGACCTAGATCTGCACTTGCAGTATTTTGATGCCCCTCACCTGATTTTCACCCACCCATGAAGGCTGTCTCTAAAGCCAAAAGCCACTGTTGCTAAAGAACATTGTTTACAGATATGAAATTGTGGGCAGACTTGAAGTGACAGAGTATTACTACCTGGATATTGGCAGGCAGGCAGGTAGGTGTGACAAATGCACCCATGCTCAGTGGACTCATGTTCTTCCTGCATTCTGCTGGATCCAGGGTAACCCTGTATCTTTTCCAGCTCTTTCCTTCCTTGCACTGGTAGATAAGGACCTCTCTTCTTTTCTGCTTTCTGCCTAATGGCCCTCCTGGTAGGGGTGCCAGTCGAGTCTGCCGGGCTCAGGCACCTCCTGATCTTCTGAGACTGCCAGTGGTGGGGCCATGCAGTGTGTGTGGCTTTTATGCTTGTGGACATTTGTTTGCTGAGCGTATCCTACACCGTCTCATAAGGAGGATGTTGCTAGTGAAGCTAGCTATGAAAGGACCTGTGTTGTGCCTGGGTATTTCAGGAATGCTGGCTTTATGGTTGTTTTTTGTTTTGGTTTTCTTTTTCATGCCTGCCTGCTTGCCATTTTTAAAACAGACAAACACAGACCACCTCTTGTGAGGCTGTCAGTAAGGGTGGGAAAAGTACAGCACCTTTTCTAGGCGGGAGGAGGGAAGAGAGGACAAAGCTTGAGAAGCTCAAAATAAAATAGGATGCTAACAGCAGTGACACAGAGGTTATGCTCTGGATTTATTTCTCTCAGAGGTTATTCTGTTGTTTTTAAGAAGGGAATTTCAACTTGCTTTAAAGAAACACAGCTCTTGAAATACATTTCTTTCTAGCAGCAGCAGAAAGAAAGGCAGGCAGGCATGGAGCAGGATTTTGAAGGCTGTGATAGCCTTTGCCCTGCTTTGTCCTAACTTGTCTGGAAATGGCAGAGGCATGGATGTTAGTGAGGGCAGAGATTATTCTTGTGGCTATTATAAATGAAGATATTTTCAGTCTATGATAAGACCTGAGCAGAACATTTTCAGCAAAATATCTTTTGTTAGAGAGCTCAGTATAAAATTGAAGTTCCTAATACAAATATATGAGCTTTTACTTAATTGTTTTCTCAAGAAAATTTCTGATGTGGAATCTGAGTCAGACCACAGCAGAAGAGTGAACTATCAACACTTATCATAGAATCATGGACTCATAGAATGGTTAGGGTTGGAAAGGACCTTAAGATCATCAAGTTCCAACACCCTGCCATTGGCAGGACATCACACATTAGATCATGTCATCTAAGGCTCTGTTCAGCCTGGTCTTGAACACTGCCAGGGATGGAGCATTTACCACTTCTTTGGGCAACCCATTCTAGTGCCTCATCACCCTCACAGTAAAGAATTTCTTCCTTATATCCAATCTAAACTTCCCCTGTTTAAGTAAGTTTAAACCAATTGCCCCTTGTTCTACTGCTACAGTTCCTGATGAAGAGTTCCTCCCCAGAATCCTTGTTCAGATCCCCTTCAGATACTGGAAGGCTGCTATGGGGTCTCCACGCAGCCTTCTCTTCTTCAGGCTGAACAGCCCCAACTTTCTCAGCCGATCTTCATATGGGAGGTGCTCCAGTCCCCTGATCATCCTCGTGGCCCTCCTCTGGACTTGTTCCAACAGTTCCATGTCCTTTTTATGTTGAGGACACCAAAACTGCACACAATACTCCAGGTGAGGTCTCACAAGAGCAGAGTAGAGGGGCAGGATCACCTCCTTCAACCTGCTGGTCATGCTTGTTTTGATGCAGCCCAGGAAACGGTTGGCTTTCTGGGCTACGAGCGCACAACTGAAGCCGGCTCATGTTCATTTTCTCATCGACCAACACCCCCAGGTCCTTGTCTGCAGGGCTGCTCTGAATCTCTTCTCTGCCCAGCCTGTAGCTGTACCTGGGATTGCTCCGACCCAGGTGTAACACCTTGCACTTCACATTGTTGAACTTCATGAGGTTGTCATCAGCCCACCTCACAAGCGTGTCAAGATCCCTCTGGATGGCATTCCTTCCCTCCAGCGTATCAACCGAGCCATACAGCTTGGTGTCATCGGCAAACTTGCTGAGGGCGCACTCAATCCCACTGTCCTCGTCACCAGCAAAGATGTCAAAGAGGGTCAGTCATAACACGAAATCCCTTGTTGCCCATCTCCATTTGGACTCTGAGTCATTAGCTGTAACTTTCTGCATGCAGCCATCCAGCCAATTCTTTCTGTCACTGTCAGCGTGACCAGTATCTTGTTGCTTATGACATAAACCTAGCTTTGGAAGTTCTCCCAAATCCATGCAGCTGAGCTATCCTATAAATACCTGGATGTTTTGGAGAAGTACACTGGTTTACATCAAAAAGCCAGCAACAAGATAATGTAAAATGTAAGTTTCATCCATCTAAAATAATTAAATATCCACAGCTTCTCTCTATGTGCAATGAAAACTCTTTTTGAAACCTTGGCTGTTTGGCAGAGAAGTAGCATTGTTTTCTTATCAATCTTAAATACAAGCTGCCTCCACAGAGTTTCCTTTTGCTGTCACTAGAGAGAAAAATTAGATGAGTAGGAAAGACAAATTTCCCAACGGACAGTCTGGGAGTTTAACGCAAGCTTATGGGAGAAGATGATGATTTCTTTCCTGGGGCTTCTGCTCTTGAAGAAATAGCACTTTTCTGGTTTTCCTATGCTATACCTGGTGCATCAGGGCTTGCTGCTGTGTGCCTTTGTATCTTCTTAATGGAGCATGGCAATTTTGTTCCTGGCTGAGTCTATTAATAAATTTTATAATTATCCATGCCATTTTTCTTCTCTGCTCCATCTAGCTGTGCATTGCTTAAGGCTACGGCACTGAAGCTTTTACCTGGTGGATTCTAACTGTTTGTTGTCAGTATCAGTGTAGGATATATTTAATAATTTGTTCAGACTTTGGAGGTTGAAGAGAGAGGTTAATCCCATTTTAAATGTAACATCTGTCAAAGCATTTAAAATCCAATTTAACAGCTCCACGAGCTGACTCCTTCTGTGTACATAAATAGGAAAAAATAGTTACATTACACAAGATGTCTTGATGAAACATTACCCACGCTCCCCTCCACCCTTAATAACTCAGTGGGAAGTGGTAAGTTTGGCCCTGGGATACTGTTACAGTGCAAACATCATGAAGGGGATAAAACTCGTTCAAAACTTATTTCTGAAACTTTTTGCAATGTGGAGAAATACAAAATGATTGAAATTACTCCTTGGTCAGGTTACAAATCAAAATGAACTAAGGCCCAAAGTTTCAGTCCATGTCCAAATTCTTGAAAAATCTTAGGATAAATACATCCAGTTGGATCAGCCTGTTTCTGGGAATGAGATAACCTTTAGAAAAGAATTCCCACATTCTGGTATATTTTTTTAATCAAAATATTTATTTTTTTTTCCTGGCTTCCATTCCCCACAGCCAGACTGACGATCTCTCATCTGGGCTGCAAGAGGTAAAACTGAAGCTGACTGGAAAAAAAATTTCTTTCAGAGGATCCTCCTAGAAGACTTATGCTGTGCCTATATGGAGATAATAGGTAAAATTCTTCCTTCAGAATTACTGGCTTAGGACCAGCTCCTCCAGTGCTTGTTTTCTCTGCATTTGCTTTCCTTAGATTTTGATGCCTTTTTTCGCATCAGAGACTCCTGTTTGCGGTAACTTCTGAGCCTGCTGATGACTTTAATCTGAATTTAGCTTAAAATGAGCTTAGTTTGGAAGGTTTTGTTTTCAACCACACTTCTGACAGCAAAGTGCCTATCTTGATCAACCAGTAAAGCTGAGGGGAAATCCAAGTTACAGATGGCATGGAAAACTGATGACAGTAAAGCCATTCACCTGAAGAAATGTTGTATTTTAATGAAGATAATAACACATCTGTTCAGTTATCTGTTATTGTTTGCTTTTATATCACACTTCTCACAAAGTGTTGGATGTAAGCTTTTAAATCCATTTGCTGCCTGTGCTTTTCTCTTCCCACTAGTACTAATTCTTCTTTTTTTCCCAGGATTCTACCTCACCAGACAAGAATGTTGAGTGAGATTGATTTGCTGTATAACAGTAAAGTTGTGTTCAAGAACTTGCAGAAATCTTTGTTTTTTGACTGTGCAACGTCCCTTCAGTGGGAAAAGCCATGAGCTTTCTCCCTTTTGAAATGTATAGTACAGCCATACTTAATAATCTCTAAGAAGATAACTATCAAGCTGAAAAATGAACTGAGAGGAAAGGAGTGGTCATGACCTCTGCATTGGCTATGGAGAAGGAGAAGCAATTGATATGAACCAACTCTTGCACTTGAATGCATATTCCAAGCTGCTCCAAACCATGCTTGCAAGCAGAAGCTATGGGAGGTCTTATTTCCTACTAGGTTGCAGCCTTTGTAGTGTTGTAGGCTAAGAGCACTTGGCATAGAACGAGGACCCTGGCATTAGCCACTGACTTCCTGCATTACCCTACTTGAGTTACTTAATCTCTTGTTTCTTAGATTGGTTACAAAATTAACATAATTTTACCCACTTTATATAGATGTTGAGGTTTATGTCTTTTTTGTAAGTGACAGTATTGTGTGATCTGTAACAACCAGGTTGCTTGTCCTTATGCTCTTGGCCTATATTTCATGAGTCTTCAGTGAAAAGCACTATTGTAATTAGTCTTAAACTGGATATATCTTGGCCTTCCTCTCCCAGAGACACTTCTTCATTCGCTATTCATCCCCTTGTCATAGCACTGCAGCAGTACACAATGATCAATCACTGGAATGTAATATTGCCAGCTCCAAAAGAATTTGAGCCAACAGCACTCAGAATAAGTGAGTTTCTTAACATAACACATAGCTGATAAAAAGGGAAAGATAAGTGCAGCCCATAATTCGTTCACTTTCTGATAGTGAGTCATATCAAGTTGCTGAGTAGGATTTTGAATGAAACCCCCTTACTATTTGTCATTAAAAAAAATCCAAACAAAACAACAGTTATATAAAATAAAGTGAAAAGAATCTTTAAAATGAAGTGTAACCAAGCACTACAGTTAAATCACTTTTCTTTTAGATTTGTTACTTTTGATCAGACCTTATACAATAAGAATTGAAATTAAATTAAAATTTCTCTAGTGCATCAGAAAATATAAATGTAAACGCTGTTAATGCTCTTTCACTACACAGTGGCTATCATAATGGCTGTCATTTGGTTGCTAGCTGAATTGCTAAAAAGCTGATTAGATGAAGCATTGTTTCCAGAAGGACTATGCACACATTAATGGATTTTTTGTCCATTCTGTGGTCAACCAATTTAAAATTCAGTTAAGTACTGTGGGTTTGACAGTCTGATAGAACCCCAGAATTTATTGGTTTCCTGTTTCAACCTGGGTCAGCTATCATGAGAAAGAGCGGAGGGAAAAGCTGAGGGGAAATCCAAGTTACAGATGGCATGGAAAACTGATGACAGGGTGGGAAGTACAAAAGAATTGAATATGACTGTGGATAGAGAAGGATGGGTGGGAAAA
This sequence comes from Neopsephotus bourkii, assembly GCF_033783945.1. Taxonomy (NCBI): domain Eukaryota; kingdom Metazoa; phylum Chordata; class Aves; order Psittaciformes; family Psittacidae; genus Neopsephotus; species Neopsephotus bourkii. The sequence goes on from NW_026901490.1 coordinate 3,660,148, forward strand.
AGGGCAAAATGTTAAGAGATATTTCCATTATACTGTACAAAATAATTGCTCCTGCAATTTCTTTGGCCTTATTTTTCTCCTGTGACACGGAATGTAGCCCTTGTGTTAGTTTAAGAAATATGCCTTTGTTTAACTTCACAGATAAGAGATTTTGGGAACCTTGTATTATTTAGCAAATCCACAGACAATCTGAGAGATTTGCTTGGCTTCAGAGTCAAGGAAGTACCCTTTCTCTGCTTATGATATTGACAAGTAGTAGGAAATAATGTATACTGCCAAGTAAACTGGAAAACCTCTGGTAGGAACTGTAGTCTGGGAAATTTCACATAGGAGCTTATTTTTTCTTCTATGCTTTAATGTATATAGTTGCAATATTAGGAGTACTGATTTATGAGTATTGAAGCTTAAATCAGGAGAGAAAGTTTTTATAAGGTGAATACAATTTAAAAACAAAGGGTGTTTCTAGGCCTGTCCACAGATATCATCCTCTTCAGAAGTTACTCTGTAAGATCTTGTTGAAAGATTTTACACAACAGATCCTGATAACTCATCTAAAAGCAGCAACATAAAAGGGACAAGACATAGTTTGACTTAAATTATTTTTTATTAAAAATTAGTAGATTTTTAAGGCAAGAAGTGATCATTATGGTAATCTCATCTGACCTGTAGGAGGCCATGAAATTTTAGCCAGCAATTTCTATCTTAATACTGATACCTGCACTTAAACTACAGTGTGCTTTTTCTTTCCCCTTCCTAGAAGCAATCTTGATTTAAAGCAACCAAGTAATGAAGTTGTTGATAACATTCTTTGCTAACCTATTTCAGCATCACAGTTGAAGAAGCTCTGTTAACAACAGCATGATTGACATATGACTGACGTAGCTAGTGGCACAAGGCTTCTTGGGTTAGCAGTGGTTATCCTCATTGATGCATGTAATACATTTATATGTGTGTGTGGACTTGCTTTGACCACACATTACAGTATCACAGTATCACAGTATGTTAGAGATTGGAAGGGACCTCAAAAGATCATCTAGTCCAATCCCCCTGCCGGAGCAGGAACACCTAGATAAGGTTACACAGGAACGTGTCCAGGCGGATTTTGAATGTCTCCAGAGAAGGAGACTCCACAACCTCCCTGGGCAGCCTGTTCCAGTGTTCTGTCACCCTCACTGAGAAGAAGTTTCTTCTCAAGTTTAAGTGGAACCTCTTGTGCTCCAGTTTGCACCCATTGCCCCTTGTCCTATCATTGTTTGCCACTGAGAAGAGCCTGGCTCCATCCTCGTGACACTCCCCCTTTATATATTTATATGCACTAATAAGGTCACCCCTCAATCTCCTCTTCTCCAAACTATAGAGACCCAGCTCCCTCAGTCTTTCCTCATAAGGGAGATGCTCCACTCCCTTAATCATCTTAGTTGCCCTGCGCTGGACTCTCTCCAGCAGGTCCCTGTCCTTCTTAAACTGAGGGGCCCAGAACTGGACACAATATTCCAGATGAGGTCTCACCAGGGCTGAGTAGAGGGGAAGGAGGACCTCTCTCGACCTACTAACCACCCCCCTTCTAATACACCCCAGGATGCCATTGGCCTTCTTGGCCACAAGGGCACAGTGTCGGCTCATGGTCACCCTGTCGTCCACCAGGATCCCCAGGTCCCTCTCCCCTACACTGCTCTCTAACAGGTCGTTCCCCAACCTATACTGGAACCTGGGGTTGTTCCTGCCCAGATGCAGGACTCTACACTTTCCCTTGTTATATTTCATCAAGTTACTCCCTGCCCAACTCTCCAGCCTGTCCAGGTCTCGCTGGATGGCAGCACAGCCTTCTGGTGTGTCGGCCACTCCTCCCAGCTTAGTGTCATCAGCAAACTTGCTGATAGTGCACTCAGTTCCCTCATCTAAATCATTGATGAATATATTAAATAATACAGGTCCCAGTACCGACCCTTGAGGCACTCCACTAGATACTGGCCTCCAACTAGACTCCGCCCCATAGACTACAACTCTCTGGCTTCTCTCCTTCAGCCAGTTCACAGTCCACCTCACTACCCGATCATCCAGGCCACACTTCCTCAATTTAGCTGCAAGGATGCTGTGGGAGACTGTGTCAAACGCTTTGCTGAAGTCAAGGTAGACCACATCCACCGCTCTGCCATCATCCATCACCGTGTTATTTCCTCATAAAAGGCTATGAGATTGGTCAAGCATGACTTCCCCTTGGTGGAAGGACACAATGTGTCCCCTTGGACACATTGCTTCCAAGCAAGCCTAGTCTCCTTTTTCTGGATTCCCAGAGCTAAAAGGGACACAAACACTTAGTTGCAGAGCTTATGCATTGTGCATATACAAATGCACCAAGCATGGTGGGTCAAAAAATGTCTTCCTAAAAGGTAAACCTTCTTTCTAGAAGGTTTCTGGATTCTATGAGCAAATCAGTGAATTTAGCATGAATTAGATGCTGAAGTTTGTCTATAGCATTTCTTTTAGGAGTTAATATTTGTGTCTCTCTGTGGGAATAATAGTTCTGGTAGGACAGTTGACTTTCTATTGACCCAGTTCTGAAAGTGTCTGTGTTTATACCATCATGTTATCTGATTCCAATTTAGGTGATTATCATCACATTGCTTTGGGAAGAGGGATACAAATTGATAAAATTTTTTTTTTTTTTAATTGATACAAAGCCTTACTGGGTAAGAGGAAATTCAAGCTATGATTTTCGTACTCATTTTTGATGACTGACTGCTAGCTTCTGTCTGACATTTAAGATCTTCACATGCCAGCCTCTTCAATCATGATTTGCAGTTCCTCATCTCAGTGATTGAGCTTCACTCTATTGAACACAGCTGAATGTACAGAGCTGCATCAAAACACTCTATTACATGTGTCAAGTTGGGAAAGAGGAGGAAATATTTCCCCCTGCTTTTTAATTCTGGACTATGATGCACAAACAACTCTCCTACTAATTGTTTCACTTCTTTCTTCTTTATTTCTTGACAGGGTAAACTTGGGCTTTGAGGACCAGGCTGACAGATAGATGCAGCAACAAGGAAGCCACCGAGGAAGTTCAGTGTTATCTTTATGGGACAGTGAGGATGTTTGGAAGCTCCTGGTGATAGTTGGTGTAGAAGTCTCACATTTCAGTTGTAAAAATGCAACAGGTTGCTCAGTCTAAAAGACTGCCCACTAGGTATTCAGAGACTTAAATAAGAACTTGCATTTTTCCTCTATTTAGTATGGGAAGCATCTGTGCATGTGTTCAAATGCCAGGTAGAGAGCTGATGGCTGCATTATACATATAAGGCCCTGTCATCCCTCCTCCTGCTTTTTCCCCCTGTAAATCCAACTTGTATGGTCATGACAATATGCGTTATAATTCTGAAATGTCTATTTGTTGTTTCCTCTTATTTGGATATTCCTACACAGCTGGTATGTGTAGGAATACAGATTTCAGACTTACAGATTCAGGACCTAATTCTCCAATCAGTTGTAAGCCTCAGGGACTGTGTATTTTACATGCATGAAGGTGAGAAGTAGAATTAGTCAGAAATATTTTATCTTCAGACACTGATGTGGACGCTTTCAGTGAGTGAAACACAAGGAATTAGGATGTCGTAGCTTTGTTGTGCAAAGAATCTGTGAGGAAATCTGTGCCTTTTATCATAGAGTGACCTACAATGCAATGACATGGTAATTTAATTTCTTATTTGGAAAGTACAGTCATCTTGCTGTCTCCCACTATTTGCATTTACACAGTTGTAGGAATTGGATTGTGGAAAGGAAAATGTGCATTTGTATCAGTTCAGTTCCTGAAAAAATTGTTTCCCTTTGGAGACAAATTTCCCATGTTCTCTATTAGAGGACATGGGCTATGCAATGCAAGTGAAAGTGTAAAGCCAGAAGATGCCTTCTCAGGGTTATATTAGAGCTCATGCTGCTAATAAATGGTGTTAATAAATGCAGTGGTATCTTACCTAGCCACAGTTTCCCCACTTTACAGACTTTCCAAGCAAGGCATGTCTCCGTGAATAACTATTGTGATGAAACGACTGGAGGAGAGAAGAATTTTCCCTTTCTTTCTACCTATCTCTCATAGAAGAGGTAAGTTTCTCTATTACATTACTGAATTAGAAGATAACTGTGCTTGAGAGTTACATCAAAGAATGTCAGAGCAGTTCCACTAATGACAATAGCTATCTGAGGGAATATCGTAGCCAGGGCATCATTTCAATAATAAACTAGTTTAAAGTACATTTAAGTGATATTTCTGAGGACTCTAGCTGAAAATTGATGTCATATAATAGAACTGTAAGGTGGAATTTTATGGTTCTTGTCAACACTATGTTTTGTGGAAGTGAGCAGAAAGCTCATCCTGAAGGGTGCTCTACAAAATGGATTTACGATATATTGATGTCTCACTGTGTCCATCTTCTGACTAATACAAACTGATCTGACTAGTGCAGATTTTCAATTGTTTTTAAATTATAGAGCAATGATGGTTTTGTGGAATAAGAATTGGGTGACTTCTGCAAGCACCTCAGCAAAAGAGCACTACAATTTTAATCATCTCTATCTTGGTAGATCTCATTGCAAGGAAGTTTTCTTCAGCTTTTGCTCAGTTTCTGATTATTACCCTGCTTTCAGGGCTGGTCATCTGTAGTCAATGCAAAGTTTCTTATTGATGACAATGGGTTAAGTCTCAGACATGATATATGGACTATCATTACAAGGTTGATTTATATATGAAGCTGTTTGTGAGCTTTTCCTTAGGTTCATTGTCTTCACAAAGTCCAGGTCCTGCTCTGTTTTGCAGTTCCATGCATGATGTTTTTCTTTCCTCTGTGTTTAAACTCTTAATATATTTAGAAGCAGTTCTCCCTCATTTGCTTTTTAGCAAGCTGTAGAGGGTTGCCATATACGAGTACTGATTTAAAATTATGAAGTCAGAAACAGGGCACTCCAGATGTCACATTTGTGTTTATGAGCAGTACAATATGTTTTTTTGAATATATGGAAGTGTATCTTTTTTCCTGTGGGAACCCTGCCTCATTCAGTCCATGGAGTGATGCCGGGTACTTTTCAGTATTTTACTTCCTTGTTTGTCATCTAGCATTATGTGTCGTTTTCTTCATAATCCTGAAACTCATTTAAATTCTGCTCTAGTAATGGAAAAACTCATTTTTGTATGTTTTTAAAAGGCAGTTCATCTTTATGTCAACCATACTTTTCATAGATAATTATTAATTTGTTTCTAAGAAATTCTCTAATATGAAGATTTATTGTTATCCCCTTTTCCCAGATGGAGTGGTTTACAGTGAAGGAGAGGTACAATGAGATTATGATCAAAGTATCTGTGAATATGTGCAGGGGATATGAGAAACTCAAGGCCTGTTATTTACAGGGACAGGAGGTGAGACTCCTGTGAATCACCAGCTGCTGAGCAGTGCACCCCATCCCTCTCTCAGGGTTGGGTTGGAAATCTGTGTCATGGCAGAGAAGTACTCTGATGGACCAGGCTGGATTTCAACAGCTCTTAGGAAGGACAGCACGTAACATCTCTTCCAGCATTCCCTGCCTGAGAACACTTTGAACTTCTGACACAAATTTGGCAGGAGCTCTTCCACCCCACACCACACAGAGATCTTATTCATGCCTAGAATTTATTTTTGAGAAATGAATGACATAAATACAGTCTCATAAAAAAACCCCAACAAACTAAAACCAAACCAAACCAAACCAACCAACCAAACAAAAAAAACCCACACACAAAAAAGAGAAAAGAATACAAACCCCCCAAAATAACCCAAACCAAAACCACAACATGAAAGGCAACAGAAATGCTGAATTCAGGTTCAAAGGGTAAAAAAAGCCATATGTTTGGCATAGGTGTAGAAGGTGGGGAGCAGTAGGTGTGCCACAACACTGTAGACAAGCCTTTCTCAGCCTTTCTCCTGCTACTGCTGCAAACCCTGCGTTTTGGGGAAATATAGATTCAGAAGCATTTCCAACTGGGTGGAGTGGCTTTGAGTAACTTTTTCTTTAATGTTAATTCTGTTTCGTGGTGGTTGGGTTAGTTATGTTTAGCCTAGGCTGGGTGAAACAGTGCATATGGTCACTATGTTGTGTGACACACAGGGAATGCAAGAGAGAGTGTATGTTCCCCTGTGTGTGTAGGGGTAGTGCATAGGAGCAGCTGCACTGCCAGCTGACCTCCTCAGTAAACCTGAATTCAGTGAAACTATGATTGCATTGCTAATGCCATACACTTCCTAAAACTAGAGGCTCTATGTGACTGGCTGCTTGGGAATGCAGTGTGACCCAAGAGAAGTATTAAGAGGTGGACACTGAAGGAGCTGTTTTGACCTATAGTTCTAACAGGCAGATGAAGCCATGGTTTTGTTCCCTTTTACCTTCCTCAGACTGTGTGAGGAGAATATCCTGGTGTCTTAGCCTTTGAAAATACCCTCAAGGAAATCATCAGCTAAGTTTCTGTATTTTACCAAAAGCAGATGAATGAAAGTCTGAAAATCACGTAATTCTTTAATCCTTTGGAAACAAAACTCTTTTTTTTTTTTATAAATAATTTATTTAAAACACGCCTGTGAATTAAATACAGCAACAGCCCGTAATAGGAAAAGAGAAGCAGTTGTTCAAACTTCCTTGACATAGAGTTTAGTCCCTGAGCCTGACAGGACCTCCTTTAGGACTGAAACTTTGAGGATTAAATGACTGCTGTAGCACACAGGAAAAGTGACTTGAATACACCCTGTGCTTATGCAACATGAATAAAATATCTCCCTGCTATGAAAATCTCTCAGTCTAAATAGGGTGAGAGAAATAAATAGGATGATCTCCTTTGATTATCCGCTGTGAACAAAATAACATGCCACTCTTGTGGGGCTTGGCTGCCTTTGTAGATGGGCTCTTGCCTGCCTGTCTCCATGCACATAGACTGCAGCTCCTTGGGCACTGTTAAACCAGTGGAAATTAAGGATTTTATTACAAAAGGGCATGGACATCCTGGAGTTTGACTGTAATTCTCTTTCTTGCTGTGACTTTCAGTGCTGTCAGAGGGGAGTCAGCAGAAGTGAGGCTGCAGTGAAGGGTTTTGCTTGGGTTATCCTTGACCCTGTTTGACCCTCTGAAGCACATAAAACAGGACAAGATTTTACAGGGTCCTGGAGCATGAGACCCTCTACATATCATAATATGTTTTAGACTCCAATCAGACATGCAAAGTGATAATTTATGCCTGCAGAAAAAACTGCAGGATTTGGTTTAAAAATAAAACAGGTTAAAAAAATTAACTAGTGAATGTTGTTTTGTTTCACAAAGGATACCTAAAGAAGACAAAGCCATGCTTTGATTTAAAGCCATATGACCATGCTTGTGTAGTATACAGTTTGGGTTATTGCACCTTGGACATATCAGGGCTTAGTGGCACAGTATCGCTGCTATTTAAATACAATCAAATGGACTGAAGTCCGATTGCAGATTCCTTTCATTCATCCCCAAAACATCTGTTAAAAAGTGTAGAAGTCTCACTGTAATGAAGGTTTTACCTGGAGTTGCATGCTCAGAGAAAGCAGCAGAGTCCCACAGAAATATAATCTGCACATCTGTCAGTCCTTGGTTTTGTATGTTTTCCTCCTTGCCATCTCCTATCATAAGGAGTTATTATACATCCAATTATACATCCAATATACATATACATTATACATAAGGAGTTATATACTACATCCTTGAGTTAAGATGCAGATATATATTTCTGGAGTGATATATCCCATGAGTTACCTTGGCCCTTGAGGCATGTTGAGTGCTGGGCACTCATTCCATTTCCCAGCAAAAATTTTCAATTTTGCAGAAACAGTGTTTTCTATTGAAATATCATTTTGACAGTAGTGTCCCAAAGAGCCTCACCAGTCAGCTTTATGTGAAGGAAAATGAAGTTAATAACAGGGCAAAGCTCAGCTAGCAAACAGGAGAAAGCAATGTAAGCAGTGTGGCTCAGGACAGACTGCCAAGTATTGATGGTTTGGGATAAGAAACAAATAGTAATAATCTGTTAGCCCCAAGTGGAATAGATAGAACACTCAGTTTCTGTAAGGATGTCTCCTGGAGCTGAGACATAAAGCAGAGAAACCTTACAAGTGTCTGTCAAACTAGCGCAACAGAAATAAGATGTATCTCCTGATAGCAGCAGCAGACTGTCAGCTCTGTAACAGGCTCTGAATAAATTCCTATTTTCCAAAGATTTCTTCAAGAACAGAAACATAAAATTGAAAGGGTATACAAAAAAAAAAAAATCCCTACACAGTCTCCTTATCACCTGTGCCTGACTTTTAAGCAAGAAAGTCTACTTCTATATAGATATACTTCTGTGTCTGATGTCTCTTAGAATCTCTGAATTTATCACCAATGTCTTTGTGAAAATGATCAAGCCCAACAGCAAAGGCTAGACACTGTTCTCCACTCTTGGATAGGTGTAATTTTGTCTGGATCATCCACAGCATGGAGGAAAAAATAAACTAGTAACAGCCTATGCTCTGGAAGAAGGGCAAAGCTGACCTCATTTATGCAGTTTCTTTTCACTAGACCTCCAAGGGGGTTAAAAGGATGAATAAATTACAAAGCTGTTTGCTCCCACAAGAAGAAAACCAGGAAGAACAACAATGTGTGTGATCATAATTCACATTCTCCCTGCTCTGTTACTATAACCAGGCTCCTGCTTAGCCGTTCCCTCTTATCTTTTTTCCTAGCTCCTTATCCAGCTACTGCCTCTCTTCTGGACTGCTGTTGCACCCTTGCCAATGATTCTCAGTCCCAAGCTTCAAACTCCTTGTGCAGTTTCACCCCTTTCCAGCAGTCAGGTCTCAAGCAAGGCCAATGCATGTCTGAAACACAGGTCAAACCTCTATTTTCTTCTTTGTGCCAACACTCACACTGATCTTACCCAATCTTTTGCAAGCTCTTCTCCTTCACGCACTTTCCAGTCCCAATTTCCTTGTCCTTTACTCCGCTTACTGCTTTCTGTAATGGGTGCTGAATAATAACACACAAGTATGAGCTTGTAACAGTGGTCATAGAGAAGCATTTCTAGTGCTGTTGTCACACATGCTGCAACATCTAAGTGCTGGGTATGCTGACTGTAAGTTTCCCTATGGCCAAATTAATCATTTTTCTGAATTAGCATAGGATTCAAGCTAAAAGACAATAATATGTCAATAATAATCTCAAGTGTGTTAGGTTCCCTGCATCATAGGGATCAGAAACCATCTATGAAACCAGTTGAATGACAAAAAAAGGAAAAAAAAAAAGAGGGAACAGGAAATAAAACTGTAGAAAAATATTTACTTCATATCCTCTTAATCATTTATGTGCTACCAAATGATAGCCTGCACCTATTTTTCAAAAGTTTTAAGCTTAATTACAATAGTGAGAGTTATTTTATTTTTCCTTTGTGAGTGTGGAATCACAGAGTTGTTCGTTTGACTTTTGGTGCACGTGTGCTGAAAACAAACAAAAACAGTTTGCAAAGAAAAAAACCCCATCAGTTACTAATGTATTACTGTATCAGCTAACAGTGTATTAAGGTTAAGGGTATCTGATGAACTATGGAACAAGTCTTTTCACTCTGATTTCTATTAGGATTTTTATTATCCATCCTCAGCTTCTAAAATAAAATGGTTTCACAACCATTAGTGTATTTCCTAAGGTTCTGTCCAATTTTGGTTTTCAATGTTTTTTTGGTACCGCTGCTTTATTGCCTGTTTTATTCAGGAAATAATGGCAGGCTGGCCTGAACACTGATCAGTGGCAAGACTCCTAATGATTTCAAGTTGCAACAGAATTTAGCTTAATTAATTCAATAACTTTTAGCATGTCTCAGATGTCGACTATTGCTACTATTAATCAGTCTGCTGCCAGCTGCTTGGACAATAGCTCCTTGTTCTTCACAGCCTGTTGCTTAATCAAGAAAGTATTGTTGCCTGAGAACTTGGCAAGGACTTTAAACCAAATTCAGATTTCATTTATTTCTGTACGGACTTTGAGGAATGGTGTGGACATTAGTGGTGTTATTCTGGGATTGCCTTTGTATAAATATGATCAGTATATTGCTCTTTAGTTTTTAAATTTGTCTCAAGAGATTTGTCACATTCACAGGAAGCTTTTACAGCAAGCTCTTTGGCAGTGAAAAAATTCTTTGCTGTGGGTGCATGCATGTGTGTGGATGTGCATGTGTTTATGCATGTTGCATAGAGCATTAAATCTTACCCTTTTCATTCTCCTGGTCCCTGCAGGCCAGCACAATACTAATTACCTCGGAGAATGATTGATGTTTGTGTTAAAGCCAATATGCAGGTGGAATATGTGCTATAATTTTCCATTCTTTAATTTATCTCCTGTTGACAGCTGATAGCTGCCTTGCACAGGGGACTTTTTACAAAAAAAGCTTTACCAAAGGAACTATTTGGATACATACAAATTTAAATCACAATTGCATGATGGAAAGGTCTTGTCTTTTGTTCAGTTTTTTTGTTTTTTTTTCCCCATATAATTTAATTGCATTCATGTTGGCAATCTGAGAGGTACCTTTCACAGAGCTGACAAGTGGATGGGAAAGGGCTATGAAAGTGCAATCAAGTGAAGAGGTAAATTAAGCCTGATCAAACATTTAAACAGACTGTGGTGAAAAAAATAACTTTCCGTTTAATCCTTCATGCTAGTGAGCAGACATTGTAGGTCAAATAATATTAAAACCCAAAGTTCATTATACTTACAGGAATATATTATTTTTATCTCTATAACTCTCTGCAAAGTTTTGATTATAAAGCTGGGATTTTGGAAGTGGCCAATGTCATGACCTTTGTTCCTAATAGAGGAAGAAAGATGTTAATAGGACTCTATTTCCTTGGACTTCCAAACTTTGCACAGTCCCCTTGCTTCCTAAGCCCACCAGTTACCCATTTCTTTACTTGTCTAACCACTCTGTTAAGTGCACTTCTGGAGCCTGTAACTTCTCACAATATGATCATATTATCACACAGAAACCAAGAAAAAGTGCATAGAAGAATGAGAAATTTTACTTATCAGAAAACTTGGATGCATTCAAATTCATGCTTCTGGGCCTGTCAGAAGATCCTTAACTGCTCAGACTGTATCTGGCAATAGGATTTAGCTCTAATTTTACCAAGTAAGAGTATAGTCAGGCCTGGGTGATAACACAGTATCTTTCTGCTGCAGTAGACACTTGAAGCTATTTTGGCCTCTACGCAAAAAGAGATCTGGATCTTTCTGTCTGTTTATCAGTTATGTGTTTTTTTTTTGTTTGAAGGCTCAGAAGACAAGGGGAGAAAGCTAATATTTTGCTTTTAGTGGTTTGCTGTGTTTCAAAGTACCAAGAGAACAATATGTTAGTTCTCCAACTTTCCAATGAACAGCAGCAAACCTCTTTTGTCATTCATCTCCCCCAAGCAATTAGTCTAAAATTATATTGGTTCATAGAAAAGAAGAATTAGAGATTAGAAGAAGTATGAATGATGTTGATCCAGTGGTAAAAATTCCAGCATAAGTCTGGAATTATCCCCAGTTCACTCAACTGTAAGTGGACCATTCAGGCGGAGGAATCAGATGCATATAAAATCCTGGATGCACCCCATCAGCTCCAGTAGCTGATGTGGATAGCCACACCTGCCCACTGGGCCAGCTAAACTGGAACACACTTTGGATAAGGTAGGTAAGTAATAATTTTCACATCAAATGTACCAATAATTAATTTATAGTGCAATAACATTAGATAACAAATTTAGTATTATAACCGACAGTGGTACTTGCTACACTTCAGTCATTGGACTGAATCCTGTAAACATTCCAGTGAGAAAATCACATTAAAATTAATGGCCGTCTTTTTAGTATAAGCATATTTACTACTCTCTTGTGGTTGACATTTTTTAAAGCATTTGCTAGGTTTTCCCATTCTTACTTCAGTAGTAAGGATCTTTTTCCAAAACTCTGCATGAAGATGGGGGAGTTACATGAATGTTTTGAATAAATAAGTTTTTTACAGAATAGTATAGAATTAGGGTGCTCTGTGGGTTTAACAGCTAACCTAATTCATGTGCTTGTTCACCAAGCTGGCTTTCACTGTTCCAGTCTTTTGTCTTGTCTTCAGCTGTCATACTTAAGGTGCTTTGTTTGCCCATACTACCTTTGTATGGTTCTTTTGGGGTGCCTGGCAGAGTTTCAGGTTTGGTTTTATGATTTCTATACATCTGGGATATGGCTAAGTGAGAATATTTTTTATTCTTTGAAACTGTCTATTAGTTTTACTTAAGCTGCTTTTTAAGAAATGACATCTTCATGAATTAACTGTTCTTGCCCAGAAAAACACAGTTCTGAAATAGCCCCAGCCTCTATGTTCCTTGTTTTTTTTAAATGAAGAAGTCCAATGGTTTTGGTCAAAATAGCATTTCTTTGACATTTTCAGTCAATGTAAAAAGTAGTAAATCTTAAAAATTCCAGACTGAGCAAAACCTTTAAAATTGTTCTTTTAAAAAAAATTGAGTTGATGCAATTTAAATTTTACCACATCACCTGATTGCAAAATTTGTGTAGCATTTCTAATTTTAGAATAATTAAATAGAAGCTATTTTTATTATTATGCGTTTTAGAAATATTAAGAACTAAATTCTTCCTAATGACTCACAGAACTATTACTCTCTGCACAGAAATGATAAGACAGTTTCAGTCTTTAACTCACTGTTTCAGTCTTTAAACTATTTTTGTCTTAGGAATGACATAAGTCACAACTAGTTTGCTTGCTTTCTCAGACACATAATGTTGTACTTTTTCCTACCTGGGTAATTAATAAGCAGTGTACCCCAGTGAATTTGATTACTGGCAATGACTTCGAGGTGAGAGAATTCATATCTCCTGAAGAACAGATGTTTTCATATCTGAAAACCAAGTGACTTCAAGTGGGTGGGAAACATTTTCCAATAGATACAAACTCAAATATTTAAGTGGAACATGTACAAGGTCTCCTGAGAGATGCCTGTATTATAGCTATAGGAGGAAAAGCAATAAAGGGAGCACTTTAGCAGTGTTGAAACAATCTGTCACAGAACAGACATGAAGATGTTGGCATAGCTGCAGATAATCTGTTTCCTGCATCCACTCATAGAATTCCCAGGATCCTCATCCTCTATGCTATTGATTTCTGTGCTATATCTTTGATAAATATATGCATCTCATGTTACTCTACCATTGCAGGTTTATAACATTGCCATTTCAGCATGGCAGAGAGTTCTGTTAATGATGAATGTGAAGGGAAAGGTAAATACTTAATTGTATTGAATGCAGTCCATCTCATGTCTGATAAAATGACGTTTCCTTGATCCATGCCATTTGATCATAGTAGAGAGATATTTACTAACTTTAACAAGCATTGCTTGATTTTCTTCTATGTGTTCTTCCACACAGTAGAAAACTATGGGTTTTAGGCACTGGGTGAGTATCAACATATAATTTAACAATACTGTGCTTATTTCAACCAGCTATTTACCTCTTTTCTTAATCATTCACATCTATGTTTTTCAGCAGCTCATTAGACTAGCAGCAAGAGTGTAAAGCAGTTGTGATAACTTGCATTTCTGTTTTGTTAGGATAAAAGGTGCAATAGTTTCTTTTTTTTTTTTTCCCAAGACTATGACTATAAATATGAAAGACTTCTTCAGTCTGTGCTCTGCCAACAGTAGCTGCAGAGAAAGTGAGCAAAGACCTACCCCTGTAGAGATTGTGCACTGCAGGGTTGATTGTAAGTACGGGATTTTTCTGGGAGATGACAGGATTGAAAACACATTCTTTTAGAGACATCACAGAAAATTTAAAACCTACTATACGCTGCCAAAAGTGGTTTGTTTGTTTGTTTGTTTTTTAGATATCTGATTGTAAATGTAAAAGCATTTGCTACTTTTCACAAACTCATATGGTATTTTGGTTTTGATGATAAAGAAAATCAAAGCAAATCAGATCCAAAAAGGTATAAACATCACTATACATGGGATAAGTACTAAACTTCAACAAGATCAATCCAGGTTAGCCATTAGAAAAAAAAAACACAACCAAACAAACCCACAACCAAACCTACCAAAACAAAACAGTAAAGGTAGTGAAGCACTGGAACGGACTGCCTAAAGATAGGAGTCTCACATCCCTGGAGGTCTTCATTAGGCAAACAACAGTAATAGTGCAAGCATACATGGCATGATCTGTGGCAAATATTGCTATTAACTGTTAGGCACTTCAGAAGGCAAACTGCAAAACTCAGCGCAGGAGACACAAAGTAACCTAAACTAGTTGAGAGAGTTCTGTCTTTTAAAGTCCAGGTCCAAGTATCTAATGTAGTTACTGAATGCAATTTAGGTCTGTAAGACAAAATTACGTGTTTTAAATCTCTGCTTCAGCTGCTGCCTAAGTTTAGGGGATCTAACTAAAGTTTATGGTATTAACAGGGTCTTCAGCATGTCAGTGTTCACAGCTATGCCTGCTCAGATGCTTTTCTGTGTTGGTGAAGTGTGGCAGTATGGTGTCAGCCTGCCCTCAGCACCTGCTGGTGCTCCCTCTTACCATGTATGAGTGGTACACTCATGCTGTGTTTACCAGCCCAGGCTCTGCACAAGGTGTGGTGTTACACGCTGTTTTTATACAAAGCCTAGCCAAAGATAAGTTGTTGCTCTGTTGAGAAACAAAATATTTACAGCTCTGAATAGCACAACAAGGAGTGTAGGTAAAGCATGAGAGGGTTAGTGCTCTATATATTCTTGTGAGGGATGATGTGTTTGTACATCAGAGTGATACTGAAGATATGGGACTTACTGGTTCTAAAACTAATGCCACTTTCTCTGGGCAACAGTCTGAAGGATCTGGCTGTACTTGACACTTTCTCAGTGCTCCCTGATGAGAGTTTCTGAGCAAAGTGGTGGCAAGTGCCAGAGAAGTTAGTGTGAGAGGGCTGATTGCTTGGAGGGAGGAGGGCATGTTATGCACAGCAGGCGTGGGGTAGCACAAGGGATTGTCAGGACTGGGGAGATAGAAGTGTAGTCAGGGAGAGTGCCAAGACAGGGGGATGTAATATCAGAGGGAGAAGCTACCATCCCCTGCAACTTTTTCTACTTCAGCCTTTGACATGGGATGTTCCTCTCATACCTCCCTAAATTAACAGAGTGAAAGCACAGAAGAATTTTTTCTTTTCCCAAAATGAAGTTCTTCACAGAACTAATGCAATTTGTGTACTTCCTAAAAGAACAGAGGGACCTCCTCCTAACAGGATAGGTGTCCAATAACACTGGTATAGTACAGCCGCAGTGATTAATTTTCAGCTAACTAGCTCCAATACTAAGAGCTGTGACAGCCTGGATCTTACCTGGAAAACATCCCTGCAGGGCAAATGTTTGGGCTCTATGCTAGTGCTGAGCTCCACACTGTTGCTAGTAAACTGCTTCCAGCTCCTGAACTAATTTATGGGAAGCTTGGATACGGCTGCACTATGGTCATAGTTCAGTGACTAACATCAAGAAATATACTGCAGGGTACGTTCTCTCACCAAGTGAGAAAAGGATCAGTTGACCACTAGGTGGAAAATATCAACAACGCATTCATTAAACATCTGTATGCCACTGCAGGGTACGTTCTCTCACCAAGTGAGAAAAGGATCAGTTGACCACTAGGTGGAAAATATCAACAACACATTCATTAAACATCTGTATGCCTCTCTAAACATCCAAATTGAAGTTATTAAATTTATTGCAATTAGTACAGCAAGTTCTCTGTATTTGGACAAGAGAAATAAAGAATGTAAAATTTCCCACTCTGTTGAGAAAATCGAGTAATAATTTGAACTTTTCAGATTCTTATGCTTCAGATCTCCTTGACTTGGCAGGAGCTGGGGCAATGATAGATATCAGAAGTTTCATTTTGGGAAAACTGCTCTTAGTTCCTTTCCTGTCCTGCAAAAATGCACTGTTAGCTCCTAAAAACACCAAGTGCCATTATTCGCTTCTTAGTCGTATAAGGTTATGCAGCCCATAATATACTTAAGATATCTTATTTTATCTTTCAGATAGTAAATTTAATTTTAAAATTAACATAATGCATTAGCATAAAACTTGACCTGTTTCAAAATGTATGATGTCAAAAATCTGATTGCACTGATACCTTTTAAGAACATTGGCTACTTAAACGCCTTTATTACCTTGTCTGTGCATACTTCAAACTAATGTATTAACACATGACTCATTTTATTGTTTTATTATCTCATTAATAATACTATAAACCCTCTTATGTTAAAGTCCTATATTTAATTATCTTGTATAAACCCACAAAACTCTTAACAAGATAGGCCTTTCAGGAACTAATTGGTCTTTTATTTATGGTGATAAGACTGGGATTCATATGACCAATATTCATAGCTGGGATTCATCTCCTGTTTTAGACATTTTATGCTGCTTATGCAATCAAGTGCCCATCAGTTACTTGGCATTTCTAGAATGTATTTTTTTTTTATTCTGTATCCATCAGGATTTCAAAGGTCCCTAAAGTTAATGGGCTCCTTTCACACAGGTGAAATTTTTCACACACATCATGCTCACACCTGCATGTCTAAGTATAACCCCTGCCCAGGCCTCACTTCAAGATGACTCTTATGCCAAATTTTTGGCCTTGTCATATAACAGGTTCTTATGTTCAGCTGTGTGTGGACCATGACAAGCTCACACTAGCATAGACTTCAGTCTTGATGACAAAACACCAGTCTCAGATGCACAGTTGTCCTTCTGGACTCTAGCCATCAGTATGGGTTATGAGAAACAGACGATGACTTCACAGGGCTTTTACATTACTAGTCTTCTCCCTCAAGGCAAGCAATGAACTAAGGATCTTGTTCACTTGCTACTGCCAGAACTCGCCTACTGACTAGTCTCAATGAGTCAATGCCCTCCTGGAATCTCTGTGTTACTTCATGCTTAGAGGATGCTGAACTCTGGGGATACCTTATTGCCGCCTTTCAATACATTAAGGGGCCAACAAGAAATTTGCAGAGGGATTTCTTACAAGAACATGTAGGGAAAGGACAAGGGGGAATGGCTTCAAGCTAAAAGAGGGTAGATTTGGATTAGATATTAGGGAAAAAGTCTTCACTGTGAGGGTGGTGAAACACTGCAACAGGTTGCCCAGAGAAGCTGTGGATGCCCCATCGCTGGAAGTGTTCAAAGTCAGGTTGGGTGGGGCTTTGAGCAACCTGGTCTAGAGGAGGGTGTCCCTGCCCATGGCAGGGGGATTGGAACTAGATGACCTTTAAGGTCCCTTCCAATCCAAACCATTCTATGATTCTATGATCAACTTCACCATGGATATCAGAATGTGAATCCAGGCCACTGAATGCCTGCTATTGTTCAGCTGGTAATCTAAGGTTCAGATTTTCCACAGCAAAGTCAATATTCATCAGTGGGCCAGTGTTGCAAATACGCATCATACACGTCTCTCTTAGGCTGCTCTTGACCACTCTTTTGACACTGGGATCAGAATATAAATTGCTCTGTCTTTTTATTTGTCCTTTTTTTTTAAACTGAAAATTAGGGCTACTCTCTCAGCCTATGATTATTTCTGTGTCCTCTGCAGCCTTAGTGCCTAAAGAGAGATCCCTGGAGGGCAATGTGTTTCATCTGCCGTAGGTAAAAACATTACCTGTATTCACCTTGAGTTCATAGAACATGCTGTTCAGAGACACCAAACATATCTCTCCTGTGTCGATCTGCCTGCAGTACAGGCTGCCTTCTGAAAAGTAAACATTTCAAATTGGAAAACAGTAACCTAAAAGTTTTCCACCATGTATCTCAAAGCTCTATTTTGGTACTTAAGGATATCTGTAGGAACAACAGCTTTGATCATGTATCTCTGTTCTAAACATAAATACAGGCCTTACACAGGAATTTGCATGAAAGAATAGAATTACCTCAACACAAACTGATGCTGAAACAAGGCAGCCCAGGCAAATGGGGAATATTTCAAAATTATAAGAAGTCATATTAAACCAATAATATATGTTAAAATGTTTCTATCTTGTTTATTAAATATTATGCTTTGTGTATGCCAAGAATAACAAGTTATCTTGTGTTCAAAATAAATAAAATAATCCTTTCTAAAGCAGCAACCAAAAAATGTAGGGGATTCACTTTTTTGACCTGACTGACTCTGTGGTGCTTTTCTGTAGAATTATAGTAGGGATTGGATTACTTATTTGATGAATAGCTGTGTATACAGTGAGTTTGTAAACCCATCTCTTCATCTTTTGAATAATTACTATGTTTCTAAATAAGCAGTAAGATTAATAAAATATAGATGGGAGGGAAAACCAAGATACATCACAGAGATAAAAAAACCAGAAAGCATTTGTAGTCCCTTTTATGGAGGATTTTCTGCCTAAAGATTTAATCCTTAATTAAATTTATGTATTTTATTTATAGTTCCTTTTATTATTTTTTCCAGAACATGCTGACACTGCAGTGGTTTTGCCAACAGAATCTATGGTATTGCTGTAATAAATATTATGGCAACCCCCCCCCCCTGGACTATTTACCTAAGTGTTAGCATTTTGAAAGTGCATTTGGGTTTGGCCACCATGAATTCAGGCATTGTATATTGATTGTAAAATCATCATTGTTAAAATATATGGCCTTAATTGGTCTTAAACTGGCACAGAAAAAAAAAGGCAGAACTAACAAACAAGAAGAGAAATATGTGTATTTTGGCATAGAGCTGAGCTGCAGCCAGCAGTGCACCAAAGTTATGTTGTCCAGTGACTGAAATGACATTTCTTAAGGTTTTGGGTTTGTTTAGTTTGGGTTTGGTTTGGTGGGTTTGTTTTTTGGAGGGGGAATGTAGGGAGAAGGTTGGTTTGCTTGCTTTATGTCTTTTTGATAATTAACTCCCTTGTTTGCTTGCTAGCGCTGTCTCAGATTTGTCTCTGGTAAGTCTGCCATTAGCTTTTTTCCACCATCAGCTATGAAGGTAGTTCAGTGAAGCAAGTTTTGGGGCTGAGGTAGATACAGGAAAAGGACATGTTAGCAAAAACCCAATAAAAGCTAACTGAAAAGCCAAGCACTGAGGAATAAATGCTCCCTTGACGCTATGTGACTACCTCATTTAACAAATGTATATAAACAGATAAATTAACTAACATTTTCAGACTCTGTGTAGCTGTTTTCTTCTCCTCTGGGGACCTTCACTCCAAGTTCCAGACAACTACTGTTACTGGGTTTAAGGATGATGAGGGTGCCAAAATATGATACATTGCTAAGAGTAAGGGCAGATTGATCTTGTATAAGGGTGGGATCCATCCCTCTTTAGAGAGCAAACATTTCTAACAAATAAAATATAAGAGATCAAGACAAACTCTAATGATTGAAAACACAAAAAAATTAATGTTTTGCAGAGTGATGCTGAGAACAGAAGGGAATTTTGATGAAGATACAGGTTGCTTCATTTTGGGGTCTTATCACAGCAGAACAGAGGTAAGAGGCAGTAAGCAGAGTGGTAATTTCTCAGATGGAGAAATTACTTTACTAAAAGTAATTTTAAAAAAGTAGAAATTACATTACTAAACTTCCCCTTTCTTTCCACAACAGTACCATTACCAAAGGACAGTTTTGGAATAGAACCCAACATTAATTGGGAAACAGTACACTTGTATAGGGCGACATGTAAACCTTTTGTACAGAGAGAAAGATGAGAGTCTCTTTCTGTCTTGATAGGATGAATAAGCATTGACCAAACGTTGATAAAGGTTGTGAGATCAAGAGATTTTATGAATAGGTTTCACATATGGTCAAAATACTGACATACTTCTCAAACAGCATAGCTTAAATTCAGGCTTCTCTCTTCCAGGTCATAGCAAAAAGGGGAATTGCTTTTCATGCACAAAGTTTTTCAGCCAAGCAGGATGCTTTCTAAGGCATTAACTTTCTTTTGTCTTCAAGAAAGCAGTTTCTTAACTGGCAATTCAACTCTGCTAACCCAGTCATCTAGAGTGTCATAGAAAAATACCTTAATTTACCCCACCTGGCTAAGAGTATCTGGTATCATATCTCTGCACTTAGGGCAAACAGCTGTGAATTAACTTTAACAGTAACAAATGAGAAAGTGGGTTAGGTGTAGGTGAAGAAACCCAGAAAGTGAACTGGCACTGTTGTATCAATGTGTGTTTCAGGTGACATGAAATTGGTGCAACTGGAATGTAAGGAAGTCAAATAAAAGGTGATGGATGGTTTAGATATAGTTGATACTGATGTAAGAAGGGAAGATTAGATCGTTTCATGTTCTTCCATGTCTATTTTGTACAGTTTTACAAAATTATGGTGAAATATACCTACTCATGTATTTGGAAATCCTGATAAGGTGGCAATAGAGTTGTTTGGAGGGCTCGTTTTTGTTGATTTTATTATCTGCTTGTAATTGTCAATACTAAACATATTAAGTTTTCTATAAGAGTTTCAGCAATGTTATATGATACTGTATGACAAGTTTTTAATACCTTTGAAAACATAACAGATAAGGAAGAAGAAGAAAGTACATTTCTTGAACCTGAAAATATTGGGAAGATGCAAAGAAAGCAGTAGGTGGTGGTGCAGTAATTAGAGACACAGGCCTGTTTAGAAATTTTTTTTCTCCCTCTACTGATTTAATTTCTGAGACAAGACAGTGCAGAACCTGGGCAAATTGCTAAAAAAGATGTCTAAGCACAGTGGTATAATATTAGGATCAAAGTGACGGATAAACAGACAAAAAGGAGAGACAGAAAGTTGAGAATAAAGGGGTAAGATTTCAGTCTTGCTGATGTTTTCCACAGGGAATGCTCCATGGGATACACCAGGGGTGATCCACATAAATAGAGAGAGAATGACTAAACAGAGCCTGCACTGAAAACCAAATTCATCTCATTCAGATACTTTGAACAAAAAGCCATGTTCAGAGGTCTGGAGGTAGATTTTGGGAGCACTAAGACATGAATCTGTGACCCAGCTGTGTACCACCACCTAATTCACCTACCTTTGAAGCAGTTACAGTTAATCCCTGTGTCCTTCCAACAAAGCCCCAGTGTCACCTGCTAGGATCCGCAGGAGACAGAGTCACAAAATCTCTCAAGAACAGATCAGGTCCCCACTGCAAAATATTTGTTAGGCTGAACTGTATAGCTCAGAGAAATGAAACCATGTCTTTCTCTTAGCCCTCGCAGGAAGTCTCTGAGTGGTCCTTATCATAAAGCAGTCATTCAGGAGTCAGGGGAAGCAAGCTCTTAAGGAGCTCTCTGCTGGCTATGGGGTACCAGAGCAATCAGAAAAGAACTTTTAAGAAAAACATTGCTTTGAGAAAAAGAGAGGTAGCATAATAAATTTCTGCAATGAGAATATGGAGCTATTAGCAGCCTTTACCTTATAGAATCATAGAATCATAGAATAGTTAGGGTTGGAAAGGACCATAAGATCATCAAGTTCCAACCTCCCTGCCATGGGCAGGGACACCTTGCTCTAAACCATATTACCCAAGGCCTCGTCCAACCTGGCCTTGAACACTGCCAGGAATGGAGCATTCACAACTTCCCCGGGCAACCTATTCCAGTGCCTCACCACCCTAAGAGGAAAGAATTTCCTCCTTATATCCAAACTAAACTTCCCCTGCTTAAGTTTTAACCCATTACCCCTTGTCCTATCACTACAGTCCCTAATGAAGAGTTCCTCCCCAGCATCCCTATAGGCCCCCTTCAGATACTGGAAGGCTGCTATGAGGTCTCCATGCAGCCTTCTCGTCTCCAGGCTGAACAGCCCCAACTTTCTCAGCCAATCTTCATATGGGAGGTGCTCCAGTCCCCTGATCATTCTTGTGGCCCTCCTCTGGACTTGTTCCAACAGTTCCATGTCCTTTTTATGTTGAGGACACCAGAACTGTACACAATACTCCAGGTGAGGTCTCACAAGAGCAGAATAAAGGGGCAGGATCACCTTGCCTTGATTTATTATAGTCTTCCATGTGTTTTGGTGAAAGTTCATGGAAATTGAAATATTTCTGGATTTTTTTGATGGACTGATATTTTTTGATGTGAAAAATCCAATTAATTTTTTCCAGAATGTGCTATCAACTCTTGTGGGATATTTTTCTTTTTTCTGCATGGTAGGGATTTAATGATGTATTTTATTACCATTTATTAAAAACAGCAAAACTTTAACTGTTTTCAGTTGAGAGTGCTGGCCTCCCACACTTTCTTTTCAAATCCAAGCTACAACAGACATTGTCTGAAACATGGTGTTTGTTCTTTTTTTGCCTTTTCTAGGTTTAAGAAACACTTGTCAAGCAGGCAGCTCAACTCTACCTCTTGCTGATGGCAAGTATTGTCTGCAGTTTTTGCTTTCCTGCTATCACAGTGATCGCAACTGAGCCTTTACCCCAATGGTAACTTGACTGACAGCAGTGGAGAAAAAGATCTATACAACTAAATAAAGGATTTGAAAAGAAATACATCCAAGTCTGGATGCTTGAGAAGGTGAAGAAATAGCAAAACATTCTAGATTTATGAGGAGCTATGAGGGGTATTGTACAGGTTTGCATGAGCAGTTATATAATTTAGTGACTCTTATGTGATATTCTGCATTATATTTACAATAGAGTGAACTGCACCCAACTGTATTAAATAAAACTAATTTTTTACTAAGGGTTGCTGGTGACAGTATTTCTCCAACAGCTTGTTCATGCCATCAGAGCCCAGAGATAAAAAATATAGGACACTTTGGGTATATTTTATTATTTCACAATGATTGGATAGCATGACACCTAATGAAAATTTACATTAGGTAGATACCTAGTGTAAATTTCACACTTTTTCAGTCATAGCCTCTCTTGGCTGGCTCAGTATACCTGTCCTGATGTTTTGGAAAAAATAATTTTTGATGAATTCTTATGCAATTAAAATATCTTGGGCATTTAGAAATATTTTTTCAGCAGGAAAATAATTCATAACCCTAGTGAGAATGAGTTGTTTGCTTTAAAGTCAGCATGAGTTTGTTATCATTAACAGGTTTGGAGCAAGGTTTCAGAGAAATGGTAAAAAATGATTTTTTAGACTCTGAATCTAGCAAACAGGGATGTACTTGCTTAAATTTTTACAAGCAACTAGTCTTGCTAGAAACCCTCCTAAACCTAAGAACACATATAAGCATCTGCAGAGGAAGCCCTCAGTCTGATTACATCTGGCTCATCTGAAATCAATAAAAATATATTCTTGAACTTTTTCTGAAATTTGAAAGTCCCTCTGAGTACTGAATTAAATTTCAGTTCTCACTTTGGCTGAAAATTACTTCGTTTTCCTTAATGAGACTAATATTTTGTTTTCAAAATAATAACTTTAATGGAGAGTGAGAGTTTTAAATGTATGTGCTTTCCAATAAACAGCAGTAACACTTTGTGATTTTATAGTGCCTTTCATTTTAGGTTCTGAAAGTGCCTCATGAATGTTTTAGTCTCACATCACCCTAAGTGGAACAGTATTGTTGTGCTTGTTTTGCAGGCAGGATTCTAAAACAGAGAGACTGAGCTATGAAAAAGAAAATACTGAACTTTGCTAATGGCTGTTCACAGACTTATTCTCACACATAAATCTTTCCTCCCATACTTACTAGCCATGTTACTTTGGACATATTTTTAGTATTGACAGCTAATACCTATGATGGAAATAACTACATCTTTGATTTGACAAACTATTTCCATTTAGAAAATGCTAGAAAATGTTAAAACATTATAATTATTTTAAACAGGATTTAATAAATATGCTCAAAGCCAACCCTATGCTTACGTGTTTTCTGATTCAGTATCTGAGTACTGCAGGTGAAATCTAGTAGACAAAAGGATAGGTTTTATTTTCTGAATGGAGACCAGCAAAAACCCTGTTCGCCTGGGCACTGGCATTTGCCAGACAGATTAATGCAAATGTATGCAAAATTATTATCTAAGCATCTGTTTTCTTTAACACAGTAATAAAACCAGAATTCAGATGTCCTGTCTTTGTTTATAGAAGAGCCATTACTATTGTCTTAAATTGATGTGGTTTATGCGAAAATGTTGATAAATTCTGTATCTGAACAAATTTTTGTGCCTTTTTTCAAACTCTGAAACTGTTACAAGCCAAAGGGTGAATTGAGAGTTCTGAACAGTGCATAGAAATTTCTGTTTTACACAAATGTTTCACTATAGTATAAAAGAATTTGTTTAAGAAGATTATCTATTTGTATACAAATTTCATTTTCATTTATAATAGACCTTGTAAGAGACTGACTGACCTTGAGTATAATATATAATTACACAGAATAGACATCAGTTTCTTCACAGCATTCCTATTCCAAACTTACACAGTTATGCTGATGAAAAGAAAACCACAAAAAACCACATCAAGTAATTTGGAAATAATTGTATTCATAAGGTGTTTTTGTCTCCAGTGAAGACTTCAATTAAACCAAGACTTACAGTAATTGTCAGTATGCTTGACCAGCTGTTAAAATTAGCAAATAGTTATTGTGCCAAAAAAGAGCATTTCAAGCAAATAATTTCACTTAAAATACTAAAAAGCACATTTTTCAGTTTATACTGTTGGAGGTTATGGTGGCATATTTGATTAATGGGCTGTTTTATTGGTGATGGAAGTAATGTCTAATGTCATGTGACCCACATGTTGTAGATTAGAGAGGTATTAAACTTACCTTGGCACAAAGTGAAAAATCTGAAATATCCCTCTGGTAAAATACATCATTCTAGAGGAGAAAGACATGTTGGCATTGCTTGTATTTATGATTCTGATAAATTACATTTCATGTTTACTTAGTTTTAGTATCCAATCAAAATCTATTCTTTTTCATACTTTTGCTTCTCTTTATTTGTCAAGTTCCTCCTGCAAGTTGTGTCTACAATGCCCAGCACCTGCATGTGAAACCCAACTTTACATTACCTGCCTGTTATAAACAAAGACTTGGAGGAAGACGAAAGTGCCTAGTTTTTCATAAAATAACCTCATTATTTATTGCCATTTGTCTAGAATGGTGCAAGCAGCAACAGAATAAGGAAGGCATGTGCTTGCAGTAAGCGCTGTGAGAAGGCCTCTCAGCAAAGCCCCAAGCTATCAAACAAAAATTCACCTGGTTCCATATTATATGGGAAACCTGAACCAGAGGTCAGGGTCTTTTTAAAGAGTCACTGAGATTCTGGGTCTTTTGGGTAAAGTTTATTTGGGAAAAGATGACCTGACATGTGAATCTGGCTGGAAACTAAACCCAGAAATGGATGAAATGCATCAGTTTAGGTTGGATTTTACTTTGAAGTTTTAATTTCTGTTGACACTGAATGGTAGACTGGGAATCAGAAAGCACACCAGAGCTTTGCATATACTGCAACTCAATGAAACTGTTAAGTTTCACCTTATTCTCTCCAGAACTGGGGCAAAATTTGGCTCTCAGAAATCTTTGTATGTTCTAGGGCCAAAAAATGGTTACTTCTTCTGGTGATAAAATTCCAAATGTAAAGTAGCCCTCAGAGGAACACTGTCTCCTCTTCAGATTGCATGTTTTCCTGCCAGTAAAGTAAGCCGGATTCCTCCTCCTTTGTTTTTTTCTCTGATTTTTTGGCTTTGGTAACCTGGGAAACACTTCATTGTTGATCATGACCACCTCAGGTGGGTTGTCTTCTGCCAGTGCACTGGGACTGTAAACTACACAGGTAAAATACACCAGCACATGTGACTATGAAGCCTATTTCTAGAATTTTTGCTCAGACACATGTAAAAACAGCCAACCACATCTCCTGATTTAGAGAAAAATGT
Organism: Neopsephotus bourkii; assembly: GCF_033783945.1. NCBI lineage: Eukaryota > Metazoa > Chordata > Aves > Psittaciformes > Psittacidae > Neopsephotus > Neopsephotus bourkii. Next base: position 3,686,054 of record NW_026901490.1, read on the forward strand.
AAACATGATTTCCTACAGAAAAGGTCACTTCTAAAGGAAGAGGAAATAGAATTAAAATCTTTAATGTACATCTAAATTTTTTTTACATGTATGTTACTCTCAAGTACTATGAGATCGTGAAAAAAGAGCACTTAGAAAAATTGACTGTTTTGATCCAATAACTGCAGTGGTCTTTCTTTGAGGGAAAGTACACTGAAACAAGATTTAGCCTGTGGATTCAACTAAAAATGAGCCCTTTGATAAAGACTTAAACTATGTCCGCTTTGCCATCTTGGAGCATGTTGAGGCCTTGGAACAGATTGCCGAAAGAAGTGGTAAATGCCCCATCCCTGGCAGTGTTCAAGGCCAGGTTGGACAGAGCCTTGGAGACATGGTTTAGTGGGAAGTGTCCCAGCCCATGGCAGGGGGGTTGGAACTAGATGATCTTTAAGGTCTTTTCCAACCCTAACCTTTCTATGATTCTGTGTGAGACCACTGCTCTTGTTTCTCTCAGGTTCCTTCTGAGGCTGTGTAGCATTATCTTCTGAGATACACTGGCAAAAATAGTGCTGTGCAGCAGTTCTTCAGGCAAAGAAATTGTTGGGTGGTATAACCTTGGGCTAAATTTAGTTCCTTGAAATTTCCTTCTTCCAGGAGTTCTGGTTCCACCACTCTTTATAGCACACGCTCATCTGGAAATGATCATCTGGGCTCTGGTCTTGCAAACACTTATGCACGTGCTGCACTGTTCTATAGTAGATTGCTTCAAGGAAATCAATGGGTGTGTTTGAAAGATGAAGAATATACGTAAGTGTTGACAAGATTTGGACCCTAGTCACCACAAAAGGGTGTTAAAATATCAAGGTGGTGGGTGGAAAAAATGCAGGGCTTCCTTAGCCAGAGATCCTATGTTTATACAAATGTGTTTAAAAAAATAAAATTAGAAAAAGAAAAGAAATATCCTGAAAATATATTTTATGGTAAGTAGGCCTTTCTTCCTAGGATGCATCTCATAATTTTCCAGAAGGATCCAGCCATGCATTAATCACAGGATTAGTTTTCTTATCTTGGTAGCATTGTGACACTTTAAAAAAACCTCTCAGAACTAATGTAACCTCCACACATTACAGAATGATTGTGTCCAAAGAATAGACATTGACAGATTTGAAATAATTATGTAAATTTACCTAGAGTCCTATTTAAATGCACATTTTTCGGACTTAAAAGAAAGAAAACACCTTCAGCCAACCCCTGGTGATTGCTGAGGAAGCTATACATGCCTACATTAAACCTAGCACAATATGCTATAAAAAACTCATTACACATCCAAGCTGTCTTTGTGTCAGCATTAAATACACATTCTGTAAATTACACACTTATAAATTACTCATTTATAATAGCTGCAGGCTGACAGCTATAGTGAAAATTTTACTTTTTTTAACTTTTTTTTTTTATGTGTGTTTTGCTTATCTGAGCACCTGGTAATCCTCAGCTCCCTGTTAATGAACAGCAAAAAACAAGATATAAAGAGATACTCCTGATGCACACTTTTTTGCTTATTAACTTTACAATAATACAAGTAGAAACTGGTACTGGCAGGCATGGTCATATCTTTCTGCTGGAGTTAGTGTTGACTAGTTATAGATAAGTCAATAATGTAACACTCAAAAACCTGTTAACAATAACTCAAAAAGGCAAAAGATACTGTACTGCTTGCTTTTTCTTCATGGGGAATCTTAACATGCACTTAGCTCTTTGGAATTGTTATGATCAGGGTTCCCTGAAAACAAACTGAGTAGGTTAACAGGCATATTAATCTTATCCTTATCTACAAGATACCTTCCTGTATGCTTCAGCATCCTTCAGTCAGATCCTGTGCTCCACTTGTAAAAAAATCCAGCCTTCAAAATGACCCATCTTACAGGCTTTCTTTGTTGCAGCAGTGCACTGTTCACACATTGAGCTTGTTGTCCACCAGGATGGCCAGATCCTTTCTTACAGAGCTGGTCCCCAGCCAGGTAAGTCCCAGCCTGTGCTGCACTCTTGGATTATGTTTTCCCAGATACAAGACCTTACACTTCTCCTTGACGAACTTCCTAAGGTTCTTATTAGCCCACTCTTCCATATTTGAACCTTTTGACTTGGAAATTAGCTTTAAAAGGAGTATGTATTCACTAAAAAAATAGAATGTACAGTGTGACTTATGTCTCTCATCAGAAGTCTTGGGCTACCATTTCAATAAGTAAATACTTACGCAAAGTGTGCAAAGAGCAAAAATGCACCAAATCAACAAAAGCTCCAAATTAGTAAGGTTGCTTCAAACAGATCAAAATATAACTTGCAGTTAAAGGTAGAAATTGCTGGAAATAGCAGCTTTTATATTTGACCCTAGTGTCCACTGGTAATGAACTGCAACTTTTGGAAACGTGCCCCAGAACTTATGGGGCTATTTGTATAAAACCGAAGATGATTTATCTAGGGCTATATTTAACAGTGTTATTCCCCATCTGTGATCATGTATCTTTAAGTAATGTTTTCTGGACTTTATAAATATCTTATAGGCAGAAGGTTCTTGAAAAAGCCGGCCGGTGTTCAGATCCAGGACTGCCCCAGTCAGACCTTTACGGTTTGATGTTTGCACTGTAAAATCCAGATGCTTTGCTTTTATTATACAATTTATATTGGGCATTTGCTGCAGTGGACTTTTACACCCTCCACTCCCACTTTTATGTTCAGATTGAGAATGACTCTATTTTTGCTTTAAATATGTTCAGCTACACAGCCTCTAGTTATTCCCTCAGTTCTCTCTTTATTGCTGCACTCAATCATTCTTTCTCACATTCTCTCTTTTGCAATCTAACTTTGAATTACATCTCTTCCCCAGTTGTTGGCAGTCATTTTCTAGCACAATATAGTTGATTCTTACCTAGTAAGTATCAGTAAGTTAACGTTTAGTATAATTCTTTCCCTCTGTCTGTGCATTTGGTGGTGGCTGGGTGGAAGGGGTAATGTGTTATTTTTTAAGGTGCCTTTTGTAAAAGAAATGGATTTTTGCAGCTCCTCCAGTGTGGGTTCTTTGTTTTTCTCAGGTCACTGATGAAAAGACCGGAGAAAACTGATTGAAAAACAAATTCAGAAGCTCTCCACTTCTATAAGAACTGCAGCAGCATTACAGAGAAAATAAGTGACACTCTCTGATGATCAGTTTGATAAAGGTGACAATAATATATTCACACCTTGACTCCTGTTCTATAATTTTATCACACAGGAACATAACAACATATATTTCTTTGTAAATAATACAAAGAATTAAAACTATGTATGCTTCTTTGCTTTTTTCTATTCAACTAAAAGCAAACCACATTTTTTGGCATGTTTTCTCCATGGATCAGTGTTACACAGCCATTTTCTCCTCTGTTTGGGGAAATACCATTGTGACACCACACCCCTTCTGGTCCATATTAGCTCTGATTGCTATAGCCTATGATTCAAGAAAAACCTGTAAATTACCCATTTTAGTAATGAAAGCAAGGACTGAATACATTGAAGGTGAGAACTAAGGAATTCTTGTTCACAGCTTTCTCTAAGTATTGACAATATTCTTCCCAACACCTGAGAAATTGATTTAGGGGACATTTCTTCTAAGAGCATCTCAAATGATTAACGTGCAACAGAAGAGAATTGCTGAACCTTTATGGTAAGAAATTTAAGATTTTGATTTTTCATGTGCTATTCTCTTGTTTAGGATTAATATTTAATCTGTTTGACTAACTGTTGTTCTTTATTAGAAGAATTATTTATTTTGAGATGGATATGGTACTGAGAAAAACTAGAGACTATAATGATGATTTGTTATCATTGCACTAAAAGGGTATGTTTTAAATATAACATAATCCTAGGAATTTGACCAAAAGTAGGTGGATTAAAATTTCATCCAGAAGAGGTATATTTTTATTAGTAAAGTCCAGGAATGATTAAGTCCTTTAGCTGTTATAAATCAATTTATAATATTCAGCTACAGTGAAACTTGTGTCTATTTACACCTGCTGAGGACCTGCCCAGTTAAGTTTACCTGGTGAGAAAACAGTACCTTTAGAAGCTTTAGAATCTTTGCTTAGAATTTTTATTTGGGAACCAACTGACTTGAAAATTAGGTAGTGGCACAGAGAGGATTTTAAATTCAGACTAGTGGTGGTAAATGGTATCACAACTAGTTGGTGATTGATCACTAGTGGTGTCTATCAGGGCTCGGTATTAGGGCTGATGTTTAACATCTTCATTGATGATCTGGATGAGGGGATCAAGTGCACCCTCACTAAACTTACAGACAACACCAAGTTGGCTGGGAGGGTTGATCTGCAAGAGGATAGGAAGATTCTGCAGAGGGATCTGGACAGGCTGGATCGATGGGCTGTTGCCAATGATAGGTTCAACAAGGTTCAACAAGGCAAAGTGCCAGGTCCTGCACCTGGGCCACAACAACCCCCTGCAATGCTCCAGGCTTGGGGAAGAATGGCTGGGAAGCTCTGTGGAAAAGGACCTGGGGATGCTGACTGATGGCCAGCTGGACATGAGCCAGTGTGTGCCCAGACAGCCAAGAAGGCTGATGGCATCCTGGCCTGTGTCAAAACTAGTGTGGCCAACAGGAACAAGGCAGTGATCATCTCCCTGTATGAGGCACTGGTGAGGCTGCACCTTGAATCCTGTGTTCAGTTCTGGGTCCCTCAGTACAAGAGAGACATTGAGGTGCTGGAGCAGGTCCAGAGAAGGGCAACAAAGCTGGTGAAGGGTCTGGAGCACAAGTCTGATGAGGAATGGCTGAGGGAACTGGGGTTGTTTAGTCTGGAAAATAGAAGGCTTATGTGAGACTTTATTGATTTCTATAGTTACCTGAAAGGACGATGGAGTGAGGTGGGGGTCAGTCTCTTCTCCCAAGTAACAAGTGATAAGACAGGAGATGACAGCCTCAAGCTGCACCCGGGAAGGTTTAGATGCATATTAGGAACAATTCTTTCACAGAGAGGGTTATCAGACATTGGAACAGGCTTCCCAGGGAAGTGGTGAAATCACTGTCCCTGGAAGTGTTGAAAAAATGTGTAGATGAGGCACTTAGTAACATGGTTTGGTGGTGGTCTTGGCAGTCCTGGGATAAAGGTTGAACCTGATAATCTTAAAGGTCTTTTCCAACCTAGCTGATTCTACGATTGCAATCAAATGCATCCTGTGATTTTAAATGTTGAAAGCTATTTGTTGGTGCTTGTTTGATGATCCTGATGTAGTGAACTGTGTGATCATAGGCCAGTTCTTATGAACAGGTATGTATTTCAAACCAGGGACTGCTACTACAGTTTGGTACATAGTCTCCATACACAACATGTGATTTTTTGTAGAAAGAAGGACAAATTTTGAACTGTATACAGGCTCCCCTCATCTGACTACCCCCAGGGCAAAAGCCTACTAAAAAAAATTAAGACCTCACAAGGTTGTCAAGCCTCCTGTAAAAATATTCTCTTTTAAACTAAATTGAGTCAGTGTTCTGCCTAAGAGTACCTTTGTTGAATATTGAACTGCAATCAGCTTTCTAGCACTGCACAAGATACTGACAAAATGAGTTAAAGAAGAGTGTGCTGCTGGTGAAAGGAAGGGGCTTGTCATGTAAAAACATAACAACATAATACATTGTAGTCCTGGGGTCATATATGGAAGGTGGGGGCATTATGACTGCTCACCATCTTGCACGCACTAAGCGCTCCCTTGTTTGTTACCATTCTCTTCTAGTGGTGGGATAGAGACTTAAATGAAGCTGTGATATGGGTGAGTACAGGCACTGTTATGTTCTCAGAATAAACCTGTGTATTGTGTTTGCTCTGGCAAAGCACAATGCTTCATTACATTTGCCTCCTAATTCAAGCTCCTTGCTGTGCATTGTGCCTGCAAAGTGCTTGCATTAAAAAGCCTGTGTGTAGTGATTACTCATAGATGGATTATGGATTTAAAGGAGATGCCCTTTAATGCCTCAAATTAGGCATTAGAGCTCTCTGCATTATGAGCTGAATTTTAGATGAATACCCTACTGAAGCATCCCTGATTATCCTAAGGTGCATCCTGTATGAAGGTTAGGGTGCATATTCAGACATTTAAACTAGATATCGAAAATACAGCATGTGACTGTCCCGCTAGTAGAGGTGTTTGCTGATGACATAGTTTTAATTGTCTTGACAGCATTGGGGGTACTGCCTTACTTCCTATGAGTAGTCCATGCACATAATGAAATTGAAGCAGGGTAACTACCTCGTTAGGCAGCATAAGATGCCTAACTATAGATTAGTCAGCCTCACCTCCATTCCTGGGAAAGTGATGGAACACCTTATTCTTGGTGCCATCTTAAGGCATATCAAGAATAAGAGGGTTATGAGGGGCAGTCAACATGGCTTCACCAAGGGGAAGTCATGCTTGACCAATCTCGTAGCCTTTTATGAGGAAATAACACGGTGGATGGATGATGGCAGAGCGGTGGATGTGGTCTACCTTGACTTCAGCAAAGCATTTGACACAGTCTCCCACAGCATCCTCGCAGCTAAATTGAGGAAGTGTGGTCTGGATGATCGGGTAGTGAGGTGGACTGTGAACTGGCTGAAGGAGAGAAGCCAGAGAGTTGTAGTCTATGGGGCGGAGTCTAGTTGGAGGCCTGTATCTAGTGGAGTGCCTCAAGGGTCGGTACTGGGCCCAGTATTATTTAATATATTCATCAATGATTTAGATGAGGGAATTGAGTGTACTATCAGCAAGTTTGCTGATGACACTAAGCTGGGAGGGGTGGCCGACACGCCAGAAGGCTGTGCTGCCATCCAGCGAGACCTGGACAGGCTGGAGAGTTGGGCAGGGAGTAACTTGATGAAATATAACAAGGGGAAGTGTAGAGTCCTGCATCTGGGCAGGAACAACCCCAGGTTCCAGTATAGGTTGGGGAACGACCTGTTAGAGAGCAGTGTAGGGGAGAGGGACCTGGGGGTCCTGGTGGATGACAGGGTGACCATGAGCCGACACTGTGCCCTTGTGGCCAAGAAGGCCAATGTTGGGTTGTATTAGAAGGGGGGTGGTTAGTAGGTCGAGAGAGGTCCTCCTTCCCCTCTACTCTGCCCTGGTGAGACCTCATCTGGAATATTGTGTCCAGTTCTGGGCCCCTCAGTTTAAGAAGGACAAGGACCTGCTGGAGAGAGTCCAGCGCAGGGCAACTAAGATGATTAAGGGAGTGGAGCATCTCCCTTATGAGGAAAGACTGAGGGAGCTGGGTCTCTATAGTTTGGAGAAGAGGAGATTGAGGGGTGACCTTATTAGTGTATATAAATATATAAAGGGGGAGTGTCACGAGGATGGAGCCAGGCTCTTCTCAGTGGCAAACAATGATAGGACAAGGGGCAATGGGTGCAAACTGGAGCACAAAAGGTTCCACTTAAACTTGAGAAGAAACTTCTTCTCAGTGAGGGTGACAAAACACTGGAACAGGCTGCCCAGGGAGGTTGTGGAGTCTCCTTCTCTGGAGACATTCAAAACCCGCCTGGACACGTTCCTGTGTAACCTTATCTAGGTGTTCCTGCTCCGGCAGGGGGATTGGACTAGATGATCTTTTGAGGTCCCTTCCAATCTCTAACAGACTGTGATACTGTGATACTGTGATAAAATAGCCAGGGCAGAACATGTGAGTTTTACCAGAGCCTGTGCATGACACAGTAATGATGATATCATGCCCCTGCATCAACATCTGATCCATCCATAGTAGTTCAGAGGTCTGCAAGCAAGGCACAATCCATTCTGCACTTTGGAGTCTTTAATCCATTGCTAAAGTAGCAAATAGCAGTTCTTAGGCATAATTATTTGGAATGTAAAATCCTTGCTCATGCCTGACTTAAGCAGAGAATATTTTCTTAAGGGGATTTAGAATTGGTTTGTACCTTTGACTTCTTTAATCTAATTGCCTGGTAGTACTGTCTGACTGTGTGAATATTCCAGCTTACATTAACAAATATTTTTTTAATCTGTCCTTCATATTTCATGCATATTAGGAATTCATAAATGTGAGGAAATTCTCCAGACTATTCATTTTCCTGCATACAGACCCACAAAAAATGCTTTCCTGAATAAAATCTTAGTGGCAAAGTAGTTCAGAAAGCACTACCTTGCATTCTATATGTCTTAGAGATAACTACTTTCATTTTTTCTTCTTCTTTCTTCCTCTTCCCTCTGTGCTGGTTTTGGCTGAGATAGAGTTAATTTTCTTCATTGTAGCTAGTGTGGGGCTATGTTTTGGATTTCTGCTGAAAAGAATGATGACAATACAGGGATGTTCTGTTCCTGCTGAGCAGTGCTGACACAGAGTCAAAGCCTTTTCTGCCTCTCTCACCCCACCCCACCAGCCAGCAGGCTGGGGTTGCACAGGAAGCTGGGAGGGAACTCAGCTGGCACAGGTGACCCCAACTGACCAAAGGGATATCCCATAACATATGGCATCATGCTCAGCATATAAAGCTGGGAGAAGAGGAAGGAAGGAGGCATGTTTGGAGCGATGGCTTTTTGTCTTCTCAAGCAGTAGTTACATGTGATGGAGTCTTGCTTTCCTGGAGATAGCTGAACACATGTGTGCCAGTGGGAAGTAGTCAATGAATTCCTTGGTTTGCTTTGCTTGTGTGCACAGCTTTCACTTTACCTATTAAACTGTCTTTATCTCAACCCATAATTCTTCTCACACTTACCTGTGTGATTCTCTCCCCATCCCAATGTGGAGGGAGTGAGTCTGGTGCTTAGTTGCCAGGTGGGGTTAAGCCTTGACACTTTCCTAGTCCATTTAAAGACAATGTAACACCAGCACAAAGGAAACTTTCTCTTTTCTGCACCAGGAAAAAAAAAAAAAAAAAAAAGAAAATCCAGTCTTACCTCCACCTTCCAGTGCTCATGAAGCCGTGCTTTTGGGGTTATAAGTAGGTTAGGGTTGATAGAAAATCATTGTTTTTAAAAGCTTTACCCCTTTCCCTTTCCAAATCATGGAACCTCGTCATATAAGAAGTCAAGCAATTGCCTTGGTTGTGAAAAATACATATGAAAGTTCCTGTACACAAGAGTGCACCACATCTTTTCTCCCTTTTGCATTGGTAAGGAACAGTCTTAAAGCAGAAGACAGAAAGTCTGAGGAGCTGACATTAATAGCAAACTTTTCCCAGTCACTCAATGCGATCAGGTACAAAGCATTAGGTGTCTTTGCACTTACGGTCTGTTTCTGTAAGTGGGAGTTGATAATGCTACCTGGCAGAAGTGATGTGGGGCTTCAGAAATAAACCAATCAGAACCTTTTTTAGAGCTTCAGAAATTAATTTGAAATTTGAAACACGATGGTGGAGGCAAGATCCACTGTTGCCTGCTGTGATTTTATCTCCCCAAATACAGGATAATATGCAGACCCTTCATTCTGGAGCTATCTGAGCATGCAAATAACTAGAATCATCATACCCCTGAGGAGGAGGGAGTACAAAGACTAAGGTCACGATCCTGACTAGACATGAGTCTTAGTACAGGGGGACTGTCTTTAATGCAACTACGCAGGACAAAGTGGTCATGGATCATGAGGAGAAGCCAGGTTCAGTTCCTGCCTCTGTCAGAAGGTATTTAATTCTCCACTTTAAAGTAGCTAACTCTTTCCATTCATCTACTCCCTGGTATAGATAATTTCAGCACATAAACCTGGGATGCCATCAGCTGGCAGAATATTCAGCCTGAAGTTGAAAGTCTTGCATCCCAATTCATTGCACAGGGAAAGCATGGTGCCTGTGAGCAGGACTGACAAAGCACACAAAAATATGTACAGGTGCTGTTTAGAAAGGCTTAGGAGAGAATCCCTGCCTTATGAAGTTACTAGAACCTGGAAAATATCTAGTAAAATCTAGGGTAGCTCAATTCTTTCCTCCCTAAAAAAGAGAGAAAATGAGATACATTCTTTCCATTAGTCACCTTAACCTTTGGATTCCAGAAATTTGATTTCCCATTTCTCTATTCCAATGAATAATTAAGTACCTAGTGGGGTAGGAAAGATTCAGGGAGGCTGACCTGGCACATGAGCTGTAAGTCAGTGATACTTTATTTCTTAAGCACTGTAGAAGCATTTCTTTCCCCCCCCCATTAACATCTTAATTTCCCAATACAATTCTAAGAGAATTAGATTAATCACTCTCACCACTCTGCCAATTTTTATCAGAAACAGTGACTGTCTGTGAATAATAAGCTTTTTCTCATTTGCAGCTCCAGAGGTTTGTAGAATAAACCGCCAGTTCCTTTGCGTACCTTTAAAGCCTACAAGATGTTTAGTTTCAACTCTTTGACTCAAACCAGGCAGAACTTGCAATTTGGAGAACAAGGCTTTGGCTTTCCTAAATTGTGGATCTTTGTATTCAGATGTGCTGAAACAATTTCTCAGATAGTTTAGTCTGTGGCTGTTCTGGACAAGATGAAACAGGCAGGCAACCTTTGGGCTGGGAATCCCAGCAGAGTCTAGGATTCTGGACATGGTGGCAGCTCTCAGGAAGGATGGATCTTGAGGAGATATGATGAGATTTTGGATACAATTACGGTAGCTAGTTAAGTCTTAGAAACTTCAAGGCCTTTCTCAAAAAAAAACAACCCAAAAAGCAAAGTATCAAGCATGCTTTTGCTCCTTCTAAATCTTTTGGCACAGGCTCTTTATCCAGGTGTCATTATACAACTGGCCACATTAGCTGGCTTCTGAAGAGTTCTTCCACCTCCCACACTTTCCCCTTCAGTACCCCTCTATTTTTGCTTTTTTCTTCATAGCTTATCCTTGCTTTCAGCAATGCTCCACCTCCACTTGCCAGTGGGAGAAAAAGAAACTCAGAGCCAAGTTTGTTGATTGCCAAACTCATATAGAGTTATCTTCCTTTTTCTTATCTTTGGATTCCCTATTTTAGAAAGGCTTCTTTTAAAGAAAAGTCTATCTATTATTAAGTACTTGCAAAATGTGCAGCACATAAGAAGATTAATTTATAGCTAGCTTTGAATGCAGGAAGTAATTTCATAATTTTCCTAGCATTTAGTGCATTTACCAGAACATGTGTGGAGAAGCATGTACATCAACCCTCTCCTTTGGAAACAAATTGTTTGATGCCCCATACTCTTCTGGAACAATATTAGTTCTGGTCCTTAGGTACCATCAAATCATAGAATCATAGAATAGTTAGGGTTTGAAAGGACCTTAAGATCATCTAGTTCAAACCCCCTGACACCTCACAGTCAATCATGTCACCCAAGGCTCTTTCCAACCTGGCCTTGAACACTGCCAGGGATGGAGCATTCACAGCTTCCCTGGGCAACCTATTCCAGTGCCTCACCACCCCTACAGTAAAGAACTTCCTCCTTATATCCAGTCTAAAATTCCCCTGTTTAAGTTCTAACCCATTACCCCTTGCCCTATCACTACCGTCCCTAATTAATAGTACATCCCCAGCATCCCTATAGCCCCCCTGGAGGGTTCTATGAGGTCTCCACGCAGCCTTCTCTTCTCCAGGATAAACAGACCCAGCTTTCTCAGCCTATCTTCATATGGGAGGTGCTCCAGTCCCCTGATCATCCTCGTGGCCCTCCTCTGGACTTGTTCCAACAGTTCCATGTCTTTTTTATGCTGCGGACACCAGAACTGCACACAATACTCCAGGTGAGGTCTCACAAGAGCAGAGTAGAGGGGCAGGATCACCTCCTTTGACTTGCTGGTCACGATCCTTTTGATGCAGCCCAGGATATGGTTGGCTTTCTGGGCTAAAAGTGCACACTGCAGCCGGCTCATGTTCATTTTCTCATCTACCAACAACCCCAGGTCCTTCTCCGCAGGGCTGCTCTGAATCTCTTCTCTGCCCAACCTGCAGTTGTGCCTGGGATTGCTCCGACCCAGGTGTAGGACCCTGCACTTGGCATGGTTAAACTTCATAAGGTTGGCATCAGCTCACCTCACAAGTGTGTCAAGGTCCCTCTGGATGGCATTCCTTCCCTCCAGTGTATCAATCGAATCACATAGCTTGGTGCCATTGACAGACTTGCTGACGGCACTCTCATACCCATTGTCCATGTCACTGACGAAGATGTTGAACAAGACTGGTGCCAGCAGTGATCCCTGAGGGACACAACTTGTTGCTGGTCTCCAGCTGGACACTGAGCCATTGACCACAACTTTTTGCGTGTAGTTATCCAGGCAGTTCTTTATTTCTTTTTCCACCAAGTGGTCCGCCTATCAAATTGATGTCTCTCCAATTTAGAGGCAAGCATGTTATGTGGGACAGTGTCGAAGGCTTTGCACAAGTCCAGGTAGATGACTTGTGCATCAAATAAAATATTTTTAGTATTATCAGCATGATTTTCCAGTTAATACATTCTTGGACATTGGGGGTACAGGAATATGACATGACCATCAACATTTCCTTTTCCACATTTCAAGAGTTATGTGTGCAAAAAAACCCCATTTATGTGCCAACAGTTACAATTGCCAGGTAACTAAATGTATTATATTCTGGTCTGAAACTCTTCCTTTAATTTGACACCAGCGAATACTGTATAACAACAACAACAAAACAAAACAACAACAACAACAACAAATCCAGCTAAGCTTGAAGCAAGGGAGTACGATTTTTTCAGACGATCATTGGATCATTATTTCTATCTGCAAGCTTGTCATCCTCTAACCTATTATGTTAATAATGCCCCAAAATGCTAGTTGGCACTGATAGATAGAGCAAGGCACTGCATGTTTTATGAACTACGTATGCAGCTCCCTCTGATTGCTATAGAGACACAAATTCATGCAATTTCCTATGAAGAACCTGCTTCTTAATCATAAGCTAACATTCATTCAAATGAAAGAAGTGTAACTCTTCTCAGAGAATGAGAAGAGCTTCTACATTTTAGCTTTGTAAATGTACATTTTACATTTTACATCTTACATTTCTACAGCTTCTAACATTTTGATTTATTCTAACATGACAATATTGGGAACATTAAATTTTAATATTGGTGCTGTCACTTTAATCATAAGTATAATTCTTACACTGAAGAGTTCAGGAATTGCTTCATTTTTGAAAGGAAGTATATTGCATTGTATAGGCAGGTGTGTAACTTCTTCCAGAGAACTTGTGAAATATCTGCTTTCAGGAGAGGCTGAGCTTGATGCATGTTTGCTCTGTCACTTTTTTTACATATATAATCTCTTCTGTATTTCTCCTTTCCCTTTTTAGCAGCAGGGAACTGAATGTATCTTTACTGTCTTGGTATTAGTTATTGGAAATAGAAAGCTAATTAATGCAAGAACATATAAAACTCAGTTAGAAATTCAACCCAGAGTGGTTTTCTCCTAAAAATAATCAAAACTATTCCCTCTCTTCTGTTAATGCCCCTGTATTCTATCCATGGTCTCTATACCCATTGCTAACACTTTAATTTGTAGACAACAGCAATTTCTGGGCCTCAAAAGAGTTCCTGTATTGTCATGCTGCTAGTATGGTAAAAGTGCACTGATCTCTTTCACAAAGATCAAGCTATCTCACTAGACAAGGTCATCAAAGGCTGATAGGTAGCAATATTCAACAGATGGGGAACGGACACATCATTTGAGTAAATTATTTTTCAAGTTCTCTGTGGAGCCTTTTGTCCACCATAAAAGAGGCATTATATTGGAAAAGTAGCTGTAAGTCCAAGTAACTCTGTTCCACACTGTAAAAGATACTTATGTATGGGTACTGATAGTCTAATTAAGATCTAATTCTTTTTTAAGGTAAAGTATGATCCCATTAGGAAGCAAACTACTTAGAGGTATTAAGTGCCTTTTGCTTTACCTATCACTTCTGGAGAGTATGCTGCAGTCTGGTCCAGGAAAGGAGAAAGCTTGCTTTTTTGTAATAAGATTAATAGGATATCAATTTCCTAAGTCTGCAGCGGTGGTCATTCTACTGCATTTCTTAAGAAAAATCATCAAAGCAGATCAATAAATGACAAAGCTGCATCTGCCCAGTTAAAATCTGGAAGAAGCAGCTGGGACCTTTGTTAGGAAAGAGGACAAGCCTCAGGAAGAAACCAACTAAACGGAAAAATGCCCCAAGGAACAAACATCAGAGAGGTTGTGATGAAAGAAAAGACTGGTTTACAGGTAAGGAAACAATGGGGTTGCCAGAACAAGGGCAGATCTCAGGTTGTCTGGATAACCTGCAGTGATGCAGCAGATCGGTACCTGCACAGAGAACAAGCTTAAGTAAATCGCTATTCTTAAATCAGACCCACTGCAAAGATTCACGCCTGACATTTAAGCTTGTCTGTCTGAAGTTTCTAATGGTGAAGGCACCAGCTGGATCCAACTCTCATTCCAGCTAATAGCTGGGACATGGACTGGCTTGAGCCAGATCTCAAAAGCCAGTAAAATAAAAATGGGCTTATATGTGCTGCTTTTATAATGACAACAGAGATCTTTTCATACAAAATAAGAAAAGCAATATTTTATCCTGTTTACAAGATGGGAAAGACTGAGAGGGAGTTTATAGCTGGCAGATACAGAGTAACAATTTTAAAGCTGTAAAATATTGGAATTCACGTTGCTATTTTCCTGTATTTAAAGGGTCACATGGCCAGAAATTTATAGTAAGAACAAGTCTGTTTTGCACATATCACTATTGCTTCTGAGCAGAGAAATTGTGTGTTTGCGTACACATGCTGTTCAAAATTCACTGCAGCTAAATTTAAAAGTCTTATAAAAGGAACTGTCTTCCAGAATAAAATTATAAACTTATTTCTCATCCTCCGCAAGGTGGATAAGATAGGACAAAAGCAGCAAATTCCTTTGGAATCCTCTGGATTTAGCTATGGTGCAATATGGGACAAAGTTGTTATACATAAGGAATTTTTAGAGCACATCACCTTTTCATTTAAGTAACAAAACTTAAGTAAAGCAGTTATACTTTTCCAGTGATAAAGATTACAATAGACATTTATTTATTTTTTTTTCTAAATGCCTACTCTTATGAGGAAATGTATTCACATGGTTGCCTTGTCAAACTTGTAAATTCTAGATTATTTTTTATTTATTTTTTTAAAAACACACCAGGATTGTGATAAAAAAGAACTGATACTTAGTATTTGTCTATTTTCTTTCACAGTAGTGAATTGAAGTGGGATAGGAAAATATGTTATTTGCATCTGTGTAAATTGAAATAAAGATAGTAATACCTGAATTGCATCTAGTGATAATAGTAAACCACGATTCACTTTACAGTTAAGGTATTATTCTCCAGATGTACATAGGACTTGGGTAAGAATCTTAACAGCAATTCAGATCTCTGTGCATTGCTGACAACTGCGTCACTTCCATGACACAGAGGAGCTTGTTTACAGATGCTCATGTGTAGTTCTACCGGTTAAGTTGAAGTGCTTTCCTAAGGCGTTCTTTCTACCTCATTTTCTTCCAATTTCATTGTTAAATGAAACCATACAGTTTTGTTTTCACTTAAAGTTCCTATTTTTGTTCAGCTGAGAAACTGACAACTTTGTCCTTTGGACCCCGCGCAGTTGAAGTTGGTGAGAGGTGTGCTGTGCCTTAAAGCTTTGAACTATAGTGTAATTTTTAATATAAAACAAAATAAGAAGGTGAAATTGCTTCAGTATAAAAAATGTAAATGACTTATTTTGAAAATATCATTTGTCAACAGACACTTGGAGAAAAAAAATACAACAAACAAAACAAGGAATGTGTGCTGGACAACATGGCGAAAGAAGAATAATTAAGGTGACATGGCTGTCATGGCATAGAGTACATTTAGGATTAACCTTACCATCAAAATTCAAATATACCTTTATCTTAAAAAAACCTCAAATGAACACAAACATAATCCCATTTGGTTTATTGAAATAATTTACAGCAGTGTGGTGGGGGTTGGTAACAAGACAATGTGAGCTCTCTTATTATCCGCTTGTTCTGTTGTCGCTTTTTATACTAGACATCTGAAAGGAATGCCTTTGTAGCATTGTATTAGAAACAAAACAGGCACACAGCTAAATAGGCAGATACTAGGAGAGGAGAAATGGAAATGGTGATATTCAGTGTAAGAGTAGATGAGGTGTGCAATAACAAGAAGCTGAGACATTTTGATGGTGTCATCTGTGTAACCTTGATCAGCAGCAGCTGGGTTGGTTCACATCCTTGTGTCCAAAGAAGGCAAATGGTCTTCATTTTGAAAGATAACCAAGAACTATTAACATCCACTTACCAAAACTCCCTTGTTCACTCCATAGTTTATTGCTTGTGTAATGCTTTCTGCCAAGTCACTGAAAGATGAGATTCTGGCACATGCTTCACTGAAGAGTTAAATGGTGAATAGAAGTAGAAAGGGGAAATTTCATAATATGACCTATATAGTCTCCATGCACTATTACATTGCATCCCAAGCACAGGACATACGGTATATATCTCTACTATGAGAAGCAGTGCTGATAGCTTCTTATGCCTTTGCTCACTGTGGAGTGAATGTATGCTACCCTAACTGAAGTATTTAGACTATACCAAACCTTTGCATATCTTTAGAGTTATGCCTAGCCAGAAAAAAAGAGCATTTATCAAATTGCACCTTCTGCATCAGAGCGAACATAAACCCTTTGAGGCCATTACTATGTGTCTTTGGACACGGATAATAATCTTTAAATTTTATCACAATAAATAAAAGCAGGAGCAGAATTCTTCACTGGCAAAGTGCTTAAACCCTGACAACCTTATACGAGGTTGAACAGAGCTAGCTCCTATGGTTTAACAAGGTTTTCCTCAGGATGAGCAATGAGGAAGCCACATTAGATCTTGGTTCTTTCTGTCCAATTCTATGTGTTTCTTCTGGCAACAGATCACCCTTCTCTTAACTTATCATCTTGCAGCTTATCTGGAAGTCAGATTTGGGCCCTCTGCCAAAGCTGGGCCTTTGGCTTTACTATGTTTTTCAATAGAACTTCTGTTTCACGAAGTAAACTCAGTGTGAAGGATAAAATCATTCTGAAGTTTAGACTCCAATTTTGCTTTCCCAGGTGTGAAAAAAATTTGATGAGTTAGAAAGCAACTGAGCTGCCTTCGCATGTGTAGAAAGTTATTACAAAGGCAGGTCACAAATCCTGTTGTTCTTTTTCGCAAGCACATAGTAAATGAGTTTCCAAAACTAATGGCGCAATTGTGCAATGGTTGACACATTTCTCGTAGCTCACAAACTAGAAGTCAGCCACCTGACTTTTGAAGCTTTCAAAACCATCCATCTATCATGCTGAGTATTGATCTTTGTGCATTGTAGGGAGGTTTCCAGCATGGTAACATAGCATAAAACATTACTTCAATTATTTGCCCTAAGCTTCACCAACGTTTTGCTTTGTTGTTAGATTTCAAAGTTTGATGCACTGGTCATTCAATTAAGATGAATTACTAAGCATTTCCCTTTCCAGTTCCTTCTGGTTTTACCAGTGTTTGTGGATACAAACCAGAGCGACCACTAAGAAGATATACTTCTCAGGCCACAAACAGGTAACAATATTGCTATCTTCATTCCTCTAGAAAGGAATGGAAATTAAATGCTGTGCTATGGTTTTCATGTTTTGTGTTATTTTGCTGGTAGCTGAAGGACCTTTTACCTCTTATACTTTTGCACTATTAGCTCCTACTACCTTGAAGTAGTTCCGAGTTGCTCTATTCATATTGGCAAAAAACAGCGGGTCTTCAATGATGACAAACAATTCGTTGCACCACTGCCTGTAAGTCTTCAAGAGGATTTGAATGAAAACTAGAACTAAGCTAAAGGGGAAATGCCACAAATTTTTGGTGCCAGTAGAAGGACAGGTAGTCACTGCCTCCCCCTGGCCATTAATTCTTGCCCTTGAATAATAATCTTGCCCTGGTGTGGCAGAAAATCTTGTGTTTAGCTGCTATGTGGTAGGCTGAAATGGGGAAGGAGGAAAGTGTCAAAGGACCAAAAGAAAAATTGCTGGGAAGCTGGTGGTGTCTGTTACCCAGGGTTGTTCAGGCAGTTTCACTGTTGGAAGGTTTAGCTACAGTCTCAGGGTTGAGAGTTCAGATTTTTGGCAGATCAGGTTTCAGGTTTTCATCCAAGGCACAATCAGATACATCTGGGACAGAGCCTGGGAGCAGTCCCTGTCTGGTTTTGGTTTAACTTGGCTGTAACTAAAACCACAGGAGCTGGCTCATGAAACCAAAGAACTCGAAAGGAATCAGACTGGGTTTCAAATGCTAGCTTATCTTAAAGTGATGTTACCTTTAGTATGAGCTTAGTTTTTGTGTTGGATTTTGTATGTACCCCACTGCCTACAGGGTTTTACAAAAGGTAGAGTTAAACCAGAAAATGCTCTCCTGCTACTTACAGGATGCAAAAACATTTCCAAAACCACATCAGATGAACTTGAAATGCTACTAGAAAAGCCAGTCTGTGCTGCAGTATCCACCAGATAGCTTACTGCCACTCTGTGTAAACTTGGCTGTTACAAGAATGACATTCAGACTATTCATTTGGCAAATACCACAGATTTCCATTAAATACTGGTGAGTTGATGAGCCTGATTTAGTTAGACATTATAATTAATTGTTTCAAAATGCCTGAGCTAAAGGGTATCATCAAATAATCAATTATCCACTGGCTTTTAATTGAGGTAGTTATGTCTATTTTTTGTTGTCAGCCTTTCAGAAGTTTAGGATCCTGTTTCAATGATCAGAAAATTATATTTGTGTTTATAGAGATATAGATACTTTAAAACAGGAAAAAATCATGGCTGGTTCAAATAAATGTCAAAGACTGGCAGATATAATGAAAATGTTACATTTATTCTACTATTAAAAGTTAATGATGTGTGTACATAATAACTTAAAATCTAATGTTTTCAAGTGCTAGTTATGGATTTGCCAGAACAGCTGAATATAAGATACATGATAATTCAGTGAGCAGCTGCATTTTCTTCCACTGTTGTGAATAGGTGGGACTTAAATGGAAGGGTGCTACCTAGTGCCAAACATGATTTCCAAGTGCATATGTTCTCCTAGGATGTTTCAATTGAATTGAGAGGTTTCAGCTAGTTCAGTAACCGCAGTGCAGTGGTCAGCAAAAGGTCCTGTTCAGCAAGTTTTATTGTATGCAAAGTATACATTTGCTCTTCAAGTCTGCAAGTGAAAATTCCTGAAGTACTATCAGGATTGTCTGAGCTTTTAAAGTCAAATTAGACATTGCAATACATTATAAAGATATCCAAGCACTGGGCTATCTTCATTCATTACATTATGTATTTTACGAATCTAAACCAAAATGTTTTTTAAAGAAAAACTGTGTTGTATGACAAAAATCAAGAGAAATATATTACTTCTAACAGCTGCAATGGGAAGGAAAAGATCCTGTACTTTTAAATTATTGCATTCTCACTTCCCATCCTTGCAACAGGACTTCTCTGTCTTTATTCTTGTCACATTGGTTTATTCCCAGACCAAATATGACTTTATTATTCCAGTTTTTACAAGTTAGAGTTCCTCTCATTGTTTGGGTTGAAATCTTTACCATCTTTCTTTTTACTCAGTGTGAATATCTGGTACATGCAGTAATTCAGTTTAGCCTTATCATACATGTGGTCCCATAGTAACAGCACAGAATATCTTCATTATTGATAATATTATTAGTACAGCAGTCTACTTATGGAAGTTGTGTCTGCATATCTGTGGAGATTGTCGAGTGTTATCTGTCCTCTGCTAATTAGAATTTAGCTGACAAAGGCATGGAGTGAAAAGGAGGGGGGGCATTTTTGCTTTGACTGCTTATAGTCATCTCTTGTGTCTATGCTGCAGATTGCAGCATGGAAGAGATGTACCTAAGTTCAGCTTTAAATTAACCTGTTCAGATAATAAATTTAGCCATTGAAATATGGAACTTTATGTAAAATTCCCAAGGACAATGAACTGGGAATGCTAAGAAAAATGAAAAATTAGTCTTATGAAAATTGGATAGATTCTGTGGGATGTATTGGCTGATTTCCTGTCACACAGTGTTTATTGTTACTCTGCTTTGTGCCATCACAGCCTGGAGGCAATAATATGAATGTCATGTGAACCTAACTGTACTGCTTTCTTATGGTATTAATCTAAGAGAAGCTTGGAAATGGATATAATGCAATACCAAGAGTATTGACAGCCCAGATTCTCCTGGCCATATATCAAGAAGGAGCTGAAACTTCTAAGACAAAGTTGAATATATGGCAACAAATATTCAGTTCTGACCTGTATGCCTCCTGCCACATGATCTGCCTGTAACAATGTCTGTGAAGGTGGGGAATTCTTTGGTCAGTCTTGAGTTTTGCAGCTTTTAATTTCTGTGACTCCGTTTTTTACTGTTCTCATGTTACAGGAGAGAGAAATTAGATGTAGCTTATCTTCAGCCATGGGTAAAGAACACCTTCATGTCATTGCTGCATGAATACTGGCCACACCAGTTTTTTCTCTCCCATGGCGTGCAGCAGGTTTTAGTCACATATCAGGGCTCTGGCACCACATGATAGGAAACTGGCCATGTCAAAGCTGCAGCTGGAGAGAAGCTTTCAAAGGGACTTCTTGGAGGATGGACCACCTGGTTGACACTTTTCTTCATACGTTACTCACTGAGGAGCTTCAGTGTTGTGCTGGGACCTTTCTCCAGCTCCATAATTCAAGAGAGCCGTGGAGTGGAGAACAGGATGTATGATGCACTCTGATATGTAGGCAGGGTGCTAGCAATGAGCAAGTGTGAGGTAGAAGTCAGCTGCGAGTTTTGTTTCAATGAATGAGACTTCATAGGCCTGAAGTAGAGAACAAAAATAGTTTCTTTCCATCAACAGCTAACTCGGAGGTTTTTTTTAGATATGTATTATTTCAAAAGAAAATTGGAGAAGCCCTGGCTTAATAGGAGTTTTTTTTTTCCACTGGACAGTCCCAGGTTCTGTTACACATTTATTCTATTAGGGTACTTAATATTCTTCTAGAGGAATTTTCTACATTTGAAGTAAGTAAGAGAAGGTAGGTTTCCACTACTTATTTTTCTCTGTCCTGAAGAAACAGTCACAGAGGTGAAACAAGAGATTCACATCTGAAAACTGAAATGAAGTTTGTGAGGTACAGCTTAAAGACAAACTCTGAGCCACAAAGATAAAAAGGTCTATTTCAACCAATAAACCAGTGCAGCAAAACAGAAAAGCAGAGTGGAAGAATACTCAAGAAAAGAAATAGCACTAATTTGTAGAGATGTTCCCAATATCAGGCTCTGAGACTGCATGGTGAAGTTGTTTCTTATTCCATTACCCAGAAGATCTCAACAGGGAATGAGAACAGATGTTTCTCATCCATTCCTGGTAAAATTTCAGAATGTTTGGGCCCCTTGGTGGGATGATTCCTGGAGCTAATGTTTATAATGTTTCCTTTTTTTTTTTTTTTTCAAAAACAATTTTTTTTCAACATCTCTCAGGCTAGAATGGATTTGTGCTCAGCGTGAATGCTATTCTCTGCCCCTTACATCAGTGGGAGCAGGAGCAGAGCTTGTTTTAGAAGTGGAAATATTGGCAGGGACTTTGGAATTTGTGCATAGCTTTGAGTCCTATATGAAAATAATAGCACGCAGCAGAAATAGTTATTGTACTGGATATCTAGTGATTTCTTTTCTAAAAGGGCAAGCATCACTTACAAAATTAACAGTCAGGATATAGAAACTAAGACAAAGAGCATGCTGACATTTTGACTTTTCTCTGATGCACTTACCAAGGTTCATTCATTAGGTTAAAATGGGTGTATCCTAAGCAATGTATTTTGTGCCACGAAGGAGGTGGGCATTTGGTGAAGTTCATTCTTCCTATTTTTTACTTCTGTACTTCAGAGATAATTCATCTGTCTTTTATTGGTTAGAAGAAAAAGCTGAAAACCTTACAGACCAGCCATAAGGTTTGACAGTTCTTTTATCTGCTGTGCACGTGTCCCTTCCAGTAAGGATTTAATAAGGGATTTTACTGTAAAAAGCAGGGAAAAAAAAGGGGAAAAGCAAAAAAGAGCAAAATAAATTACTTCAGCTTCTAGACTAAAACCGTGTTGGTGATTATTTCCTTGTGGTTCAGCTGCAGTCACTGAATGTAACATTACTAGAAACAAGATTGATAGGTTCTGTAAACACTTTTGGAACTATAAATTATACTATTGATTACCGCATATTAATTACCATTACGTAGTGGTTAATTGTTGGAAAGGGCTTGAGAGATAATGTTAAGATACTTCAAACGTCTAGAAAACACAGCTTAGATAGGCCCTCCTTCCCCAAGGATGTTAGCTGACCGTGGCTGTCAGCTCCAGGTATGTTGGAAAGGCCCACAGGTGAATGCTGATACGGCACTTGTGAGCTTCATGCCAAGCAGCAGCTGCACTTTCAGCAGAGGTCTTTGTTAGCCTACATAGATGTCCAGGCCTTTTTCTGATTCAATAGAGGGCATTATTATGCCTCAGATACCTTTTGCCTGAATCTTGAGCAAAAAATTTATTATTAGGCAAGGAGGTATCCCACAGATCCATGTGCTGTATTGTAAAAATGGGTGCCAAAGCCTATGGAAGAAATGTGAAAAGAAACAGCTGATATTTAAAAACTTGATTGCAAATCTTGCAGCCCTGCAAAGTTACAAATATGCAAATCTTATTACACATCTCCAGAGTGACTACATTAAGGTGATTCATGAAGGTACAGAATATTCTTCCCTGTCAGCTGGGGCCAAGAAGGATAAATTACCTGGGAACAGCCTAGTATGCTTGTTCTTTGTACTTTTAAAATTACAGTTGACATTTATTTCTAAGACATTATAATATAAAAGGGAAGATAACAGTCTCTGGTACTATAGAGCTGTGAACACCTGCACTCAATAATCGTTTGCATGTCTCTCTCCTCTTTAATCCAAGGATTTAGATTCCCTGTACAAATATTTACCAATTAAGCAGCTCAACAGGCTATGCTGTGGGAACATATAGTTTATATTTTATGGCTGGGCAAAGTAAGAATACAGAGAGGTTAAACGATTTACCAACTGCTGTATCAGAGTGAGGAGTCAGGACCCAGGCATCCTGCCCTATATAGGCTTCCGTCAATTTCTTACATGTATATTTCTCTTTGAGTGATATACTCATCAAAATATCAAAGTATTTTTTTCTGGTCAAATCTCACATACAGATTTTTCAGAGATGGTACTATAGTGATTCTCTAGTCTGACCTCTTGTGGGAAACAGAGTATTTTCATAACTTGATTCTTGCTTCATGTCCAGGGACTGTAATGGACTAGGGTACTTCAGAACGAAAACACAACTGACAGTAAAAAAGCAAAACAACACCCTCAAAAAACAATCCAAAAACTATCCTTGTTTGAGGATTCTGTCAATGGAGTATCCACCATATCCTTGACAGAGTTGTGGCAGTGTTTAGAGCCCTTAGTGTTAAAGTATTTGCCTTATTTCAGCCAACCTCAACTTCTAAACATAAGCTGCTGCTTTAGCAATAATATTTATTTTATGGAATTTAAGTTCCTGGATGTTGTAAGGGACATGGACATAACTCTCAAAGCCTGAGTGTGTTTCGTTTTTCCAAAAAGTATTCAGAAGTGTTTATTCTTGTGTCTGTGTATATTTTTATCTTTATAGATGTTCAATCTCATTAAATCATGTTAAATTCTAACAGATCTGTTTGTATATAATGCTTAAAATGTCTGCAGTTTAGTTATGCAGGATGGAAGAGAAGACTCCCTTTGAAATTTACCTGTTTAATTGGTTATTTTCTTGTTTGCAAATGTTGAGACAAAGATCAGAGAAGGTGTTAATTCCCGTTTTCATAGTTAGTCATTACTTTTTCTTATTTTGCCACATCCTTTTAAAGTTCTCTCATCTTGGGTAAACAATCTCAGTCTCAGGATTCAGTGTGTCTTCAGTGAAAACAGTCTACCTGTCTATTCTGATTATTTCTCTTGAAATGTGTTCTTGTTTGTGGCTTGTTGCTTCTTTTATTTCCATGGGAAGCTTGAGCAGGACTCAGTGAACATCCTGTAATGTTTTGTGTTTCCTTCTGAGAACATTAGAATGCAAATATTTGAGGACTAGAGATGCTGAGAGGAGTATTTCAGCAAAATTTAAGTTGTGAGCCTTGGGATTTAGATTTGGTAAGATAGTAAGCTATGTAAGCAATACAATTTGATTTCTGCTTCCTTTACTAGACAGTGTATGCAGCTCTTCAGAAATGTGAACTAGAAGTAGTATTGGTGAATGAGTTATGGTGTAGTTAAATGTTGGTAATTAGACACATCTGCTGTCTATGGAAAGTGAACTACATGCTGTAGTGAAACTTGTGTGTTCAGTGGTACTACTTAATCTGATTCAAATGCAGATTTAAAATCCAAGAGTCCCTTGCTGATACAGTTCTATGTATGAAACACGTTTGCAACACTGATCTGTTTGCTTATGGGTATAAAGTAGCCAAAAGTCACAAAAGAAATACTAAATTACAACTAATATTCTGGCTTCTAGTCCATGTCTACTTGCTTCAGTTATGTACTGAGCATTTCCTCTGAGCATAGTAAAATATAGAGAATTCAGAACACACATATGGCATGAAGGACTGGCATAGAGTATGTGCTCTTAGTGGATCCTCTAATACCCATAATAAGAATCTGTTTCATATTTATTATTATTTTGTATTTTAATAATCATAACCACCTGAGCATCTGTTAGAGAAGACTTTTTATCCATTTCCGTGCCAGTATCAGGAATGAGGATCAGCACTTAACTCTCCCATTTTAGCATTTCAAAACTACTCAAGGGAATAAATTTGTTTCTACAGCACAGCTGTTTCACAGGGCTGGATGATTCTGTGCATTTTTTGGGACAAGAAATCTTCTTGGTTAGATAACAGGCTGTTGACAGAGGCAATGGCACAACACATGTAACCTCTTTCACACTTTTAGCTGTCCAGACTCCAAGCTCAAACATTTTCCCTCATGCTGCTTATATAATAAAAAAGCCCAAGGCAAATTATTATATTAAGTGTTGGCTTGCTAGATCATAAGATTAATGATATTAACAAAGCTATGATCTGAAAATAAGTGTGACTTAACAACAGTAACATGGACACATCTGCCAAGACATTTCTACATGAAACTAATGCTCCTTCTCTGAGTAGAAGAAATTATATAGAAGTGCACAAAATCTTTTCTCCTTTTAATCTTGACCTGGGACCTTTAATGCATTTTTAATATGCTGTGGTTTCTGTGGCTGTACACGTGTTTTGCCAAGAAATTGGTTAAGTTCTATGTGCTTGATTTATGTATGAGTGCTGAACTACATCTGATTTTGCATTTTTAGTGTCTGAGTTTGAAGTCAGTTTTCCAGCTTGTGGATAGGGAATTAAAAAAATCAAACTTGTCATGCAGAACACTGCAACAATTAGAAGCTAGGGAACCCCCATGATGCACATTTCACTGTCCAGATAACCTAGCAGTGTCCTGCAGTGAAAGCATCCAGTGAAATAAGCATCAAAGCTCAGAAGGGCATATACCAGTATAATAGTAGAAAAGCCATAGAGTAATTTTTTTCGAGTGGAGATTTCAGGCCTTTTCTACAATATCTCCCCCAAGAGCCACATCAAATTGCTTGATAAGACTCATTTAAGGTTTATAAAACCATTTAAAGATGGAGAAGAGTTTGTGGAAGCTAAGGCTCATGACAATTATGACTATGTATCACAGGCAGGCCACATGACCAGTTGAAAAGTTGAGAATAAAATTGCAAAGGTGGTAGTGACAGCTCTGAGTTCACAGTGCATTTACCCAGCACACACACATATCCATTACAGAGTTAGGTCCCCATCTCCTTACCCAATATTTCTAGTGTATTTTCAAAGAATATGTCCAGCCAAGACATTCTGGATGCATAGAATTCGATGGAGTTACTCCAAGAATTAACTGATACAGAACAGGGGAGAAAAAAAGGCTGAAAGATGGAGAGCATGTAGTAGGAGTGGTAGGCAATCAGTGAGACTAGAAACATCAGAGAATGATAGAGTTATGGATGAAGCAATGGGATGCAGAAACTGAAATGAGACAAGGTAAAAATAACCTTAATTTTCATCTTCACCATAACACTATTTTTTTTTTCCTGTGGCACTGGACAAATCATCAAGCTTTTATGTCACTGTGTCTACAACGACCAAATGGACAAAATAAGCAAATGAATGCCTATAATTTTTACTGCAAGGAAGGGAATTATGTGGGGGAGACACTGTGATTAGGAAGGTATGGGTGGAGGTCTGGGAAATGTCCCCTTGGCAGGCAGCCTCTGTCACTCACTATAGTGTTTGCACTAAATGCAGCAGAGATAAATGGTGCTGATGGTCTTTTCAAGGTGCCTCCTAAAGACTTCAGCAGATGTTGTGGGTCATGGTGACCTGACTCATTTCAAGGCCACTTTCTGCTGATGGATTTTTATTTCAGCTTGTATCTTCTGGTGAAATGCAAAGTGTGAAAGTCAACCATGCTCTCCTAGGCAGCCCAGTAACAGCTTTTCTGGTGCTGCATCATTTGGTCCATCATCATATTTTCCCTGTGAACCTGTCCCTCCTCAGTGAGGGACGACTGTCTGTGGACCCTGATGCAGCTCTAGGCACAGCACGCGATGAAGCCAGCACTGGCAGTGCACATCCAGAGCTTCAGCCGCCGGCAGCGCCTTGTGGCCACCTCTGCTCTCACAGGAGCTGTCTCACAGAAGAGGCTGCCATGCTGAGGCTCCTGCTAGGCCCTGAGCCTGCCCCAGTGGGATGGGAGCCATGTTGCAGGAGTCACGGTCTTTGCTGGGCAGCAGCACACGGCACTGGGCTTGGCTCTTCCAGGACCAGACTGAGCCCCCACATCTCTCAGCAGAGTGATGCAGGGTGCTCAGGAGTGGCCTCAGCAAAGGGCAGGTTGCTGAGCTGGGGGTGCCCCAGCTGCCATCAGGCAGGATGTAGAGGCAGGGGTGCACTATCTCAGAAACCAAACTTCCCAGATTGAAGTGAATTTAATAGCCAGTATCACACTTTCTCACGATGTCCTGTAGACAGAGTGTAGTTTTGGCTCTGGACAGTGTGTGGTAGGGTTGCTGTGCAGGTGTGGAGAGTCTGAAGGTGCCTCGTCTGTCATGGCTGGAGGCCTTTGATTGTGAAGGGTGCTCCAAGATCTTTTTGGCAGTGAAAATGCTGCCTTGATTGCTGGCAGAGTGGTAAGTGTCTGGGGAAGTTTTAAAACAGATTAGGTGAGGATTCTGTGGATTATTAGTTTGGATCCAGACCTCCAGGCTGTACTTGAATAGGACCTGTAGGACTGCATCATTCTGTGCTGTGATCTCTCCTGCTGTTTCTGTAAACCCGACACGCTGTGGGGCTTGACCTCAGTGCACAGCAAGTCCCCTCAAGGGATGGTTACAGTCTCATTCTGGAAACAAAATGGGTGACTGTATTTTGAAGCAAGCTTTTTAAGAGGTGGAAGCTTTTCCACAGCTCAGTAAGCATACTGAAAGGCTTATTAAAATAGTAACAGCATATTTGTTAATAATTAATCACTGGCATTAACAGAGGGACTTTCAGCCAAAGATGCTGAAGTTCTTTCCAAATTTCAGTGACCAAAATTGCGAACAGATAAGGATTGCCTAATCCATCATCACGTATTGTCACCACTGACAGCTATTTAATTGCTCACAGCAGAACAACTGCTCAGTCGCTATCAGGTTGGTGCAGAGAGCAAAGAATATGCTGTATGTCCAAGAAAAAGTGAATAGAAAAGAGTGGGTGAAGAAGTGCAGGTTTCACTCCAAGACGGTCTTGGTCATGCAACAGTATCCCCACTTTTTAGTGGGATCATTCATGAATCTCAGTTTACAAGCTGCAATTCTGTGGCACTTCAGATAGTCCCCACTAGAACAGTGGTGCAGAAAGTTGTGATGTGTTCAAAATTGTTGTTGCCATTGTTTCCTCTGAAGGCTGACATTCAAGCCAATCCTGAGACTCTTGGACTCTTTCTTTTGTTTAAATGCATTGAAAACTATGATAAGCCCTGCTCCAGACTTCCCAGTAAAGCCTTGACCTATACCAGGTACCTAATTTTAGTCCACCTCTCTCTCAATTGGCAGAGATTTCATTGTCAGTCTCTGGTAGCCTAAATTGGCTTATAGTGATCTCTGTTGAATATGAAAGATGACCAGATGCCTAATATATATGCCTCAGTGAAATGCTGAAAGGCCATGGATGTGAATCCAGCCCAAAATGCTTGCGCATTTTTGACTGCATCTGTCTGACTGTCTTAGTGATGTTACACCTGTCTGTATCTGAATATATCTGCCACCTCTCCATATTAAATGAAGGAAATTTATCCTCATTATGAAATCACTCTTGAGAGTCCATTGCTAATGAAGCTGCTTCTTATTTATTTTTGAAGCTGTATATAAACAACTAGCATTATTAGTACACAATTACCAGAAAGTAATCAGAATTACTGTAAACATAGTCTACAAAACATACTGCAAATTAATATTCATGCATTCCTATAATCTATCATTTGAAGCAAATACGTTTCCAATCTAGACTTCATCACAAAAGTGTAATGTTGTCAGGGAAAACAGAATATTTTCTCCTTCAGAGGAATTAAAGGGAAAAATCCTGTGACTGTTCTGGGAAAGAAGACTACTGTGGCTGCTGATGCACAATTGAGCATTGTGTTGGTAATAAGAAGGAAAAGAAAATCTACACTTAGACATACCTTTATGCAGACATATTGCAGCTTTCAATCAAATGTATGCACCTGAGTCCAACAATGTTGTTTGGCAGCCTGGCACCTGTATTTGCAGGAAGCCTAAGGTTAAGGATAGCTAAAGCACTGTGCCTGAATTCTGCTGTTAGTAAACAACCGTAGGTGTTTTGTTGCTGAACTAGTAAAACTAGTGGCTTGGAAATTGATGTTCTGTAGCTTCTTCATAATAAAGAGCATGTCGTTTGTTCTGCTTAAACTCTGCTTTTATACATTCTTCGCACAACTGGGAATTGGCTGGTAGTCTAAATAAAATGGGAATTCTTATAGACCAGTAATGTATTTCCTATTTCATTAATATTAATGTTCAATTTTTATGTGTTTGGGAGTGATTTTCTTTTACTCATTTTTAGATGGTCAGAAGAATAACTACAGTTAATAGTAGCTGTAAATGTAGAACTATTTCAGAACTGAGCAATAGAAAATTGAAAACTTAGAATTCGTATTGAGATGGCTCAAACTAAGAGTCACTTTTGAAAACGTAAGCTTTGTATAGTCATATAGAAAGAGTGACAAAGCATATTTTTGTCTCTTTATTAAATTTTTTGAGAGTTTAGGAAAAATAAGAGGTGAAAACAGTGGAAAATTTTGATCATTCTTCTGCTTTCTGAAATGACTTTGCTATAAGTGTCACAATTGTTATGTGCCCATTTCTGCACATGTCCAAGTAGTTAAGGTCTGTAGAAATGAAGGCCATAGTGAACCACAAATTATTTTTTAGCCTAAATATGTCATGACCAAAAATCTTGTTTCCACAAGACTGCAATGGTAAGTAGGAGCTTGCTAATAAGGACTGAGCACATAGTTATGTGGTGATATGACCATAAGATGTGCTAATGCAAGTCACCTTCAATTTGTTTGATTATCTGAGGCACACAAACCATGATGAACCATGTTCTTGAACTTCCTAGTTACTGAAGGTTGCACTGGACACAGAGCTGTCTGTTGTGGTCTGGGAATGTATCTGAAAGAATGATAGTTATTTGGTTTTACAGAAATTCCAACAAAATTAAATGGAATCATTCAAAATCTGTCTTTCTTCCTGCCTGCAAAAGAAAGCATTCTTCTATTTTGATAATTTGAGCCTGTCCATCAAACTATACCCAACTATTGCTCAACAAATGAGGCAGAGCATTCTCATTGAGTAATGTGTCCCTACATAGGCAAGACTTGTAGTTAGAAACATTATAATAAGAGTTGAGATTCAAAGAAGAAAATAATAGAGATTAAGAAGTAAAAGCATGTACTTTCCAGAAATGTTAACATTTTAACTGATAATGTTCCAGTGGAGCAGAATAATGCTGAAAATAAGAGAGTAAGAAGCAAAAGGCATTTTCAGGCACCAGGAGTCATAGAAAGGGTATGTTTTTGCTGCAGTAATTGTGAGGGGACAGGAAGAAAGCTGGTTTGACCTTAAATCTGTTTTGATTACCCAGGTCAGAGAAACCATCATGGACCACATTTCTGAAATGTACAGTGAAAGGATGATTGCATTTAACAGGGAGTCTGAGGCATCAAGGAGAAGGAGGGCAGAACATTGGCTCACAACACTTATATAAAGAAGTGATGTGTGACTTCTCATATACTTGTGTTTCTTTATGCACATCCTTTGGGGACACTATATGCTTGATTACTATTACTATAGAAATTTACCCTTTGTATTTCTAAAGATGTGTCCACAAAGGCTTTATAGTGTATGTGGCAGATTCTGCAGAAAAGCTAAAAAAAAAATAATAAATTGGTTAAGAGTGATGGAATACAACAGCCAGCTGACAAAGTTTAATGAGAAATTATTCTGCATGAAGCACAGCTTGCTAGGAAGAAAGGATACAGGAAAGACAGGGAAAAAAATATAACAGGACATTAGAAATTTTGTTGTGGTGAAAAAGTTGAGGAGAGTGGGTATCTTTAGAAAGTCCTTAAAATCTGTCATAGAAACTCTGCTCTGCATGTGCCAACAATGAAAGATTTCTAGGACATAGATGACAAATTGTATATTAACTTCTTGCTGGGCTGAGGACATATTTAATACTTGTTTCCTTTCTGCATTTGAAAAAAATAAAACAAAAAAAACCCCAAAATGTGATCAATCAGTTCTAAGTATTTGATGAAGGACAAAAAATGAAAACCGGAAGATTTACGTTTGTATCCCTTATGGGAAGATGATGGTAGTGCTGATGAAAAGCATCTACAGCTATATAGAGAGGAAGATCAAGAGGAGGACTAAAAATTTAGGTGTAGCACTTAGATGTATAAGGTAACATTGATCAAAGAAATCAAAGGTCAAGGTCTTATTCCTGATTGTTCCTTTATTTTTGCTACATTTGTGTTCCATGTATTTCTTTCACTAAATAAATAGGGATGTAAAAATAATAAAAATATTTTTTTCAGATTTAAAAAAGCATTGGTGTATCATCTGCACATAAAAATTGCAAGAATTTGGAATCCCTAATAAAACTGTTAGGAAGATACAGCTATGTATCTGATAGCTCTGACACTGGATGAAGGCAGGGCAGCACAGGTTTTTTTCTTAGTGAGGCTATTAGGGAAGTTGTTGCAAAAGCATCTTGTATATGCTGATGATTTAAATGCAGAAGATGTAATGCAATAGATGAATGAGATTGGAAGGAAACAGAAAACAAATGGGATTTAATGCAATAAAGAAAAATTGTTCATGGTTATATGCCAGCATAAATATTCTGAGTGAGTGTCCCCAGCAGTTGATGATTGTATCAGAAGACCACTATTTAGAAAGGAGTGACAATGAGGGAAGGATAAGGTTTTGAGTACACAGTGCAAATACCTTTAAAGGGCAAAGAGTAGTTTAATTATCCCATATTCAGATGATAGGTTTGGAGGTTAGAAAAGTGGGAGACAAGCAAGCTACATCTCTCAGTAACGACCATTTTGTGTTTGACTTGTCACCAAACATTCAGATGATGAAGGAATAATAATAATCTATGAGGAAATTGGGTGGCATGGTTTAGTGAGAGGTGTCCCTGCTCATGGCAGGAGGGTTAGAACTAGATGATCTTGAGGTCCTTTCCAACCCTAACTATTCTGTGATTTTATGAAATTATTGATGAAGGGGGAAAATATTCTATCATTAAAATGAGGTGCAAGCAAAGTATGATTGTACCCTAAGATCTATGTGGTTTCAAGAACCTGGATGAAATGGATTGGTGTCCCATTAAAATGGGGTACTTGCACAGTGGATCTCTACCCTGTGACAAAGGGCAGAAGTTGCTGGCTCTAAGAGAATAATGGGAAAAAGAAGCTTTTGTGGAGAATATGAAACTTGACATGAGGAATATCAGAGCCTCAATTAGATGGGAGAATGTACTGTAATGGGTAGTTCTGTGCTGTGAAGGTGATCGAGTGTGATTCAAAGAGATGTTTTCTTCCCAAATTTCTATGATTGTGTGACAGAGCTTTGATTCTTGATTCATAGTCTTTCATTTGTTACACTCACTTTTGGAAAGGATGGGATTCTAATATTTCTGTCCCTTGATCACTGGTTGCATAAAAGTAACAGCAGAAGATGGCAGCAGAGATTGCTGATTCCATCTCATTTCTTTGTACATGCAGCAGAATGTGAATGCTCAGTGAAAGAACACAGGGTGAACTTTCCTTTAAAAACATACCAATTTAGTTCTAGGAAGATAAATCCATTAACTCTAAGAACACATTAATCAGTTCATTTTTTATGGAAATGAAGTGGGAGTTATGAAAAAAACCCACATATTCCTTGTCCCTTCCATATGTCTTAATGGCAACACTTGCAAGTAGATAAGCTGGTCCTTGCAAAAGATTGTGGACACATACCCTTTGCATAGCACTTCTGCCTTAACAATAGCTCATCAGATGCAGGCACCCTACATTCCATATAAAAATAAAATAGATTGAAAATTATGAGGAAGGTTTGAAAAACTTTTTATATATAGTTGTTTAAATTTCAACAGGTTGCTCAAAGTACAAATAATGATGTCAAAAAAGTATCTTTGTCAGACTAGTGTTTCCTCTAATAGCAAGCCATTGTAAAGATCTGCTTATAGGTTAACTTGGCCCTGTGGCTGCAGGCAGTGCATGTAGGTGTGAGTTTAGACACATCAGATTGCAGAGAGAGTAATGTATTTTATTAGACCAACTGATATAGCCAGAAAACAAAAGCTTTTAGATACTCAACCTCCTTTTCACGTCACAGAGAAACATGTACCCATGCCAATTTGTGCACAGACTATGGCTCTGCTTTACAGCTAATCCTACCTCAGAGACAGCTAGAGCATAATTTCTCAGAGACAGGGAGTATGAGGGTGGATACATTTATAGAGGTTGGAGCTGAAATAGAAGCAGTTTTTTCCACAATGCCATTGCTGCCTTGCTGGCCAAAGTGTATTTGGAGTAGTTGTCTCTGCTTCTACTCTGGCTGCTACACACTGATGTTTTTGTACTTTTGCCTGTGTCTAAGGAAGCTTGCTTGAAATTTGTCTATGCTTCTGCTGTTTTTCCAATGACTATAGGAGAGCCAAGATACTCTTTTTTTTTTTTTTTCATCCAGCATCTCTGCTTCTGTGCTGAATATTAACGATTTATAGAACTGTATAACTGAGGCTGTCAGACAACCTAATTGCTTAAATGTAGACAGAAGTATGACTCAGGTTTGCAAATTCAAGCCCTCGTTAGCCTTCAGAGTGGTTCAAATTAAAGGAGAAAGAAAATCAGTGGGTAAATGATACTACTTCATAGAGGTGGAATTTTCTAGATCGTCCTTGAATTCTGACAGGAATTTTCTGTTCTGTATGTTGAAGAAATTTTGCTTTCTCCCTTCCCAGTTGTGACTGCCACTTGTCAAATAGGATACCTGGAGTTAGGAAAATATAAAGTGTCTGACTAATAGTTCTAATTCCACAGTATTATATTTTCTGTCTCTTATATATTTATTTACTTTTCTCTGGTTACTGTAACCCAGTTGTTTTACTCCAGTAATTTCCTTATAATTCTACTAAAAGTCAAAAGTTTTCTTGACAACTCTGTCAACCAGAATGTTTCTGAACAGTAAACTCAGGTGTGGGCATCATACCTTGCTTCAATGTTACTTTTTTTAGGTTCAGGTGAGAGCACTTGCTCCTCTTAATAATTTTTTTTTTCCTTCATGTTATCCCTCTTAGAGTAATCAAGAAAGGGTATTAAAAAATAAAACTAAATGTATCCAAGAACACTTGGGAGCTCTGGGTTAAGGCCTGGTATTGGGATCTGACAGACAGTTTGGCACC
Source organism: Neopsephotus bourkii (assembly GCF_033783945.1). Taxonomy (NCBI): domain Eukaryota; kingdom Metazoa; phylum Chordata; class Aves; order Psittaciformes; family Psittacidae; genus Neopsephotus; species Neopsephotus bourkii. The sequence goes on from NW_026901490.1 coordinate 3,720,223, forward strand.
TCTCTGTAAGACAAATAGTCATTTTTGTTTGAGCCTTATAAAACTTCACTGATGTACTTACAGCTTCAGATGGTGGAGTTACAGCTTCACGCAGACAGATGTCAATGTTATGGAGCAAAGTATTCTGAAGAAAGAAAAAGATCTATTTTAGATCTGTGGTTTCCACAGCCATTTCTGTTAAATGGCACTAGTATTAGAAGAGTGTCTTGTTCCTATTTCTGCAGTTCTTTTTAAGAGTAGACAATTAATATCTTATCTACCAAAATTCCTCCAGAGCACAGTAGGGAATATCCATGTGTTACGTTCCTGTTTAGACACACAGATCAGTTCTTTAGTGTGGTGTCTCATAAGTAGGCACTGATGATGAAGCTTGTAGAGTTACCAGTACATCACTGATTATTTGAGTTAATTTGCACAAAGCTTATTGATTTCAAACTATAGTTTGTTGGGCGGGTTTGTCTGTCACTTGAGCAAATAAAAACTTCAATCAGGTTGCATTTTATTGCCTAAGATGTGTCTAAAACCAGTTACTGAAGATGTCTTCTAGCTCTAAAGACAAATCCTAGTAGTTCCACCAATAAATTGTGCTTCAGCTTTCAGGCCTTAATGATCACTGTCAGTTCTGATGAAGATGCACTAATTTTTACTAGAAGAGAATTTTATCCCTTTTTACATTCAGTACCTCAGCTTGTTGCTATCACAGAACTGACATCTGTGCCTGTAGGACTTACTACTGCTGCCTACCAAGAAAATTTTCCTTCTTTTTCTAATTCTGAATTTCAAGCTTTTTAGGCCTGGAAGCAATGTTTTTCATGCGTTTCCTGAAGAAGTGGGTTAGTGATACCCTTGTGAATTCTGGCTGCTCTGCAGTAGACTGAAGATGTTTCTAAAAGCTTTGATCTAGCCTTTTCAACTTTAGCTGAGTCTGGACTCTTCCAGTATTTGAGTGAATTAATCTTTCACTTTCTTAGGTTTCTCTTGGCCACTCCATTCTAACTGATAGCACAAATTAGATGATGTAGTAGAAAAGCCACTTCATAAACATCATTTGTAATCTGTGCTAATAGTGCATGCTGTTGTTATCCCTGTTTTACAGATGTGGAGAGATACTTCTCCTTAGACAGTTTACTTGCTCTGACTTTATCTCAAGTCACTAGTGGCAGAACTGGAATTCCGGAACTTCTGGCACTTTCCTACTCATCCTTAGTTGTCTTGGATGTTTTTGCCTTATTGAAGATGCTGATCTGCTCCACTTTGAAGGTGTCATTCCATTTTTAAAATCTTAAGAATGGATGGTTCTCATGGGCCCAGGAGTTCACATTCTATTCTGCCATTAGCAGTGAAATGAATGCTAGAAGAGTGTTTCTTTTTTATGAGTTATTTAAGTACTTCAGGTTTTAGTTTCTTTAAGCTTTATGTGAGTATTTATGGAAGGAATTAATTTGACAGTGGAGAAATCTGGACAGAAAGGAGCAATAGCAGCATGAAGCATTCCTTGACTGCCTTGTTCTGAACAAAAATATATCTGTTCAAAAAATTCTGTGGTGTTTCTTCTACTAAGACCTATTGTACTCTGCCTTAGAGACTGCTGAATTTAGTGATGCAGGAGAATCACAGAATCATAGACAGGATGAGGTTACAATGAGCTCCAGAGGTAATCTGGTCCAACCTGCCTGCTCAAGCAAGGTCACCTACAGCAGGCTACCCAGGACCATATCCAGACAGCTTTTGGATATCTCCAAGGATGGAGACTCCATCCTTTCTAGGCAGCTCATGCCAGTGCTCAGTCACCCTCACTGTGAAAATGTGTTTCCTGATGTTCAGATGGAACCTCCTTGTTTCAATTTGTGCCCATTGCCTCTGTTCCTGTCACTGGGAATAACTGAAAAAGAGCTTGGCTCCGTTTTCTTTACATCCTCCTTTCAGGTATTTGTATACATTGACTTATGTGATTTCCCTAAGCCTTTTCTTGTCCAGGCTGAACAGCTCCAGCTGTCTCAGCCTTTCCTCATTGGAGAGATACTCCAGTCCCTTTATTGTCTCAGTGGCCCTCTTGCTGGACTCTCTAGTATGTTCCTTTCTCCCTTGTACTGGGGAGCTCAGAAGTGGACATAATACTCCAGAGCTTAGTAGAGGATCACCTCCCACAACCTGCTGGCAACCATTCTAATGCATCCAGGGTACCATTCATTTACTTTGTCACAAGGGCACATTGTTAACCCTTTTTCAATTCTTGTCCATGAGGATGCCCAGGTTCTTTTCCTGAGGGCTGCTTTTCAGCTGGTCAGCTCCCAGTTTGTCCTGATGAATGGGGCTGTGGTGCAGGACTTTTCACTGCCCCTTGTTGAACTGGGAAAATGGGAAAGTGTGAAAAATGGAAAAGTGTAGACTGTTTTTCTTGCAGTGTAGCTGTAAGCCCTATGTTATGTCAGATACAATATTTCTCCATGAAATACACATGGAAATATCTCTAGTAGCAAAGTGACTGTGTCCTTTGGACCGAGCAGGATGACAAAGACCCCATATACCTATATTTTAGTATTCAATTAGCATGGAGTAGATACTTAAGATGGATAGCATGTGGAATACCTTTATAGGTAAGACAAGTGTATGGGCTTAGAAGAACAGTGAGTTCCTATCCATGCATTAAATCACCCTTTAGGAACATTAGAGCCCTTTGAGACTGGTGCAGGTATATGGAAGTACTCTGTGTGGTGACTGAAGTCAATATAAGTTGCTTCACGTTGTCATTAATGTACCTGGAAGTCTTAACTCCCAAGAGCAGTGAATCCTGTGAGGTTAGAGATAGTTTGTACAGTCTCTGTATATTGTATTTAGGTAGAATAGAAAGGATGTGAAGTGCAAGTGTAGGTGAAAGATTATGTTCTCTCTGTGGACTGTCAGATACAGATGTAAAGAAGGAAAGATGGGGAAAAACTTTTTATCAGGCCCTGTTGTGGTAAGGCAAGGGATAATGGTTTTAAACTAAAAGAGGGGAGATTCAGGCTGGACATGAGGGAAAAATCTCTACTGGCACAGGTTGCCCAGAGGGGGAAAATACAGGCACAGGTTGCCCAGAGAGGTAGTAGATGTGCCATCCCTGGAGACATTGAAGGCCAGGCTGGATGTGATTCTGGGCAACCTGGTCTAGTTGAAGTTGTCCCTGCTCATTGCAGGTGGCTTGGACTAAGGTGACCTTTGAAGGTTCCTTCCAGCCCAAACTATTCTATTATTCTACGATAATAGAATTGGGATTAGAACTAGATGATCTTAAGGTCCTTTCCAACCCTAACTATTCTATGATTCTATGATTCTTCTTGACCAGGAGTTCCCTCAGTGAAGACTACAAACATCTTCTTACTAGTCTCATTCACTGTCATCAATGTGACACTAATATTTTCACTGACTTTAGTGTTAGATGTTTAAATTGACCCAAACCTTTCCTTTGGCACTGCCTTAACTTCTTCAGAGTGAAGTCACACAGCATGACCTTGTTTGATAGTTTTGGAACAGTGAAACTATGTTAGTAAAAAGAGATGGGAAGGGATGATAGCAGTTTCAGGAGGATGTATCAGCTAGTTTGGATTTCAGGTTAGAAAAAACATGAGGAACATGGACAGATGTTGAACTACCTGTTTTTAAGTTACTTCTTTAACAGCGTTTCTTTTCTGGTTTTCAGACATTTGAGGTATTGTTAACATAATTGCTGGAACTTCACAGAAGTATTTGACTCAATGATCTGCCATCCTCTTTGTACAAACCTGAGCAGATCTTGTAATTTTATTTTTTTTATTTTATTTTTTTTTAGAATTCGAAGTTCTTAGAGTTCTTTTTTCATGAGTTTTTAATTTTTATATTCTTCATGAATGTAAGTTATTTTATGACATTAAGAGACAGTGTCTCAAAAATGTATCCTAATTTTTGAAGTATTCCATTAAAAGCTGGGCTAGAATGACTTAAAAACTTGAAGGGGAGTTCCCTTGGTGATCTTGATTATCTATAGACAGATAAGAACAGGCTAACGTTTGCAGGCCGTTGTTCTCATGGGGGACTTCAACCACCCTGATATCTGCTGGAGGGATGATATGGCCTGGCACAAGCAATCCAGGAAGTTCCTTGATTGTGTGGAAGACAACTTGCTTCCTCAAGTAATAGAGAAGCTGACAAGGAGAGGTGCCATGCTTGACCTCATGCTCACCAACAGGGAAGGTCTGGTTGGAAATGTGAGGCTCCAGGGCAGACTTGGTTGCAGCGATCACGAGATGGTTGAATTTGAGATCCTCAGGACAGTGAGAAGAATGTGCAGCAAGTTCACTGCCCTGGACTTCCAGAGAGCAGACTTTGGCTTCTTCAGGAGCCTGCTTAGTAAGGTTCCATGAGATATAGCCCTATAGTGCAGGGGGGCCCAAGACTCTTGGTTGATACTCAAGGATCACCTGCTACAAGCTCAGGAGTGTTGCATCCCATCTAGAAGGAAGTGCAGCAGGAGGGCCAGGAGACCTCCTTGGATGGATAAGGAGCTGCTGAGGAAAATTCAAATGAAAAAAGAGTCTTATAGAAAGTGGAAGCAAGGACAGGCAGCCCGGGAAGAGTACAGGGATGTTGTCTGGGAAGCTAGGGACCAGGTTAGGAAAGCTAAGGCCCAGTTAAAATTAAACTTGGCTAGGGATGTTAAGGATAACAGGAAGGGATTCTATAGGTGATGATGGCTTGGCTTCACAAGTGAAGATTTGGGAAGGACTTTAACCATGCTTACTACAAGCACAATGACCAAGGGCATGTGGGATATGCAAATCTGGTTGGAAAAAAGGCTGCTTAGGCAATGAGGAAGTGTCTGACCACGACTGTCAACTCCTGAGCTAAAATGAGCTACCCATGCGCTGGTCTGCCCACATGCAACATTGGATCTGCAGCTTCCTATGCACCTTGTCACATACCGTTTCGACCCTTGCCTGTCCATACAGACAAGTGAGAGTAAGCCCTTCCAGCCTGCGCAGTGGATTTCTTAGGTGAAGTGCAGCTTGCGCAGAACCGGCCCCACCCTTTACACCTGAGGTTTAACTGCCACGGCCTAGTTAACTAGGGCAGTGGCAGCAAAGTCTGCAGGTCGTAGGTTTTATAAGAGTGTCCTTCTCTTTGATGGAAGACCATACAAAGCTAGACAAGCTCCATCAGCCCAGGTTTGAAGATAGGTGTTATTCCTTCTCCTATGAGGAAGGCCTGTCTTCGCTATCGAAGATTCGGGAAGACATTTACCCATGCATTCTGAACAAGACTGTCATCTCCTGGGTCAATCACAAGCGACCGATGATGCAATAGCACAACAAGCGTCTAGGCGGATTCAGTTGTAAGCCCGCAGATGGTAGCCTCGTGCCGGTGGCTCCTCAGCCAAGCCCATGCACCAGGGGTCTGAACCTGCTGTTCCTCTCGTACTGAGCAGGATTACTATTGCAACAACACAACATCAGTAGGGTAAAACTAACCTGTCTCATGATGGTCTAATCCCAGCTCATTATACCTATTAGTGGGTGAACAATCCAATGCTTGGTGAATTCTGCTTCACAATGATAGGAGGAGCCGACATCGAAGGATCAAAAAGAGACATTGCTATGAACGCTTGGCAGCCACAAGCCAGTTACCCCTGAGGTAACTTTTTTGACACCTCCTGCTTAAAACCCAAAAAGCCAGAAGGATCGTGAGGCCCCACTTTCACGGTCTGTATTCGTACTGAAAATCAAGATCAAGCGATCTTTTGCCCTTCTGCCACGTGGAAGGTTTCTGTCCTCCCTGAGCTTGCTTTAGGACACCTGTGTTATGCTTTGATAGGTGTACTGCCCCAGTCAAACTCCACACCTGCCGCTGTTCCTGGCAGGTCGCGCCCAGCACACGCCAGGTGCTTGGCACCAGAAGTGAAAGCCCCCCTCAGGGTTTGACCCCCTGACTCACAGGGTAAGTGAAAAAACGATCAGAGTAGTGGTATTTCACCAACAGCTGGGATGCTGGTGGGTGGGTCGCCCCTCGCCACCGAGCACGTGCCCAGCCTCCTGATTATTCTACACCTTTTGTGTCTCTTCACAGCACCAGATTAGAGTTAACCTCAACAGGGTCTTCTTTCCCCGCTGATTCCACCAAGCCCGTTCCCTTGGTTGTGGTTTTGATGGATAATAGGTAGGGACAGTGGGAATCGCATTCACCCATTCATGCGTGTCACTAGTTAGACGATGAAGCATTTGGCTACCTTAAGAGAGTCATAGCCATTCTATAGGTACATTGCAAATAAAAGACAGACTAGGGACAAAGTGGGTCCTCTCCAGAAGCTATCAGGAGAACTGGCTACCCTGGATTTGGAGAAGGCTGAGGTTCTGAATGACTTCACTGCCTCAGTCTTCATTAGCAAATGTTCTGACCACATCACCCAAGTCTTGGAAGACAGACGCAGGGACTGTGAGAATGAAGACCTTGGGCCCACTGTAGGAGATGATCTGGTTCATGACTATCTTAAGAACCTGAACATGCACAAGTCCATGGGACCTAATGAAATCCATCCATGGGTCCTGAAGGAGCTGGCGAATGGAGTTGCTAAGCCCCTGACCATCATATTTGAAAAATCATGTCAATCAGGTGAAGTTCCCTATGGCCGGAAAAAGGGAAATATAACCCCCATTTTCAAGAAGGGGAAAATGGATGACCCAGGGAATTGCAGACCAGTCAGTCTCACATCTGTGCCTGGCAAAATCTTGGAGCAGATTCTCCTGGAAGGCATGCTAAGGCACATGAAAAACAACAAGGTGCTTGTGACAGCCAGCATGGCTTCACTAAGGGGAAATCCTGCCTGACCAGTTTGGTGGCCTTTTATGATGGAGCTACAGAGCTGGTGGACAGGGGTAGAGCAGTTGATGTCATCTACCTGGACTTGTGCAAAGCGTTTGACACTGTCCCACATGACATCCTTGTCTCTAAATTGGAGAGACATCAACTTGATAGGTGGAACATTCAGTGGAAAAGAACTGTCTGGATGGCTGCACACAAAGAGTTGTGGTCAATGGCTCAGTGTCCAGCTGGAGACCAGTAACAAGTGGTGTCCCTCAGGGATCGGTGTGGGGACCAGTGTTGTTCAACATCTTTGTCGGTGACATGGACAGTGGGATTGAGTGCGCCCTCAGCAAGTTTGCTGATGACACCAAGCTGTGTGGTTTGGTTGATACGGTGGAGGGAAGTGATGCCATCCAGAAGGACCTTGACACTCTTGTGAAGTGGGCTGATGCCAACCTCATGAAGTTTAACCATGCCAAGTGCAAGGTCCTACACCCGGGTGAGAGCAATCCCAGACACAGCTACAGGTTGGGCAGAGAAGAGATTCAGAGCAGCCCTGCGGAGAAGGACTTGGGGGTGCTGGTCGATGAGAAAATGAACATGAGCCGGCTGCAGTGTGCGCTTGCAGCCCAGAAAGCCAACCACATCCTGGGTTGCATCAAAAGGAGTGTGACCAGCAGGTCGAAGGAGGTGATCCTGCCCCTCTACTTTGCTCTCGTGAGACCTCACTTGGAGTATTGTGTGCAGTTCTGTTGCCCTCAACATAAAAAGTACATGGAACTGTTGGAAAAAGTCCAGAGGAGGCCCACGAGAATGATCAGGGGACTGGAGCACCTCCCATATGAAGACAGGCTGAGAAAGTTGGGTCTGTTCAGCCTGGAGAAGAGAAGGCTGCGTGGAGACCTCATAGCAGCCTTCCAGTATCTGAAGGGGGCATATAGGGATGCTGGGGATGGACTATTAATTAGGGACTGTAGTGATAGGACAAGGGGTAATGGGGTAAAACTTAAACAGGGGAAGTTTAGATTGGATATAAGGAAGAAGTTCTTTACTGTAACGGTGGTGATGTACTCGAATGGGTTGCCCAGGGAGGTTGTGAATGCTCCATCCCTGGCAGTGTTCAAGGCCGGGTTGGGCAGAGCCTTGGGTGGCATGGTTTAGTGTGAGGTGTCCCTGCCCATGGCAGGGGGGTTGGAACTAGATGATCTTAAGGTCCTTTCCAACCCTAACTATTCTATGATTTTATTATTCTATGATCTATGCTTCACTTTTTCCAGTGTAGAGAGGGAGGAGAAATGGCACCTTCATACATCTGCCTGTATTGGTAATGAGTAACAGCAAAATGTTCAGCACTATGAATTGGTTACTTGGAATTCTAACTTACTGAGAAATATAAGAAAGGAAATAGAACCTTTCAAATACCTGTCATTAACTGACTTCCATAAGGAAATGAAGAAAATATTTAATGTTATATTGCTTTCTCTGCATCTACGCTTATAGCATCTGTCACAAGAATCTTTTGATATGCTTTCTGATGCTGAGCTAAGTTATATGTACTTTTTGTCTCCCTTTGGTTGCTAAGGAAACTGAGCAGGTATTTAATTTGCCTGCAATCACACAAATACTTATATTAGAATGATGACAGTTTTGGATTTGCCCATCCCATGCTTACTGTTTACATCATGGTATAAATGTAATACAACTCAGAATGTTAATGTTCATATACCTTCCTCAGAGTAAGCATAGAAAAGAGAAAAGGTAATTTTATAAATTTGAGATACCTAGAGTATTTCAGAAATTGGAAGATAACATTGTGAGAAACCCACTAAAGATACAGTAAGTTCAAACCAGAGATACAGATTAAAATGCTATTATGCTCATAAAAGGTAAATAAAAAGCTTTCTTAGGGTAAATGGATGATTATTCAGAAAAAAATGTAGAAAATTTTGTATCAATATGTAGAGTTGTAAAAAGCAATGGGAACAATTATGCTGACAGATCCAGGGCTCCTATTGCTACCTTTTTTTAATGTGGAAATCTATCTCCATCGCCAATGTGAGGTTATTAGTCATAGAGGAACTGGGCTGATTCCATCTCATTCTACCATTGAGTCTGGTTTTCTAGCTCTCAGAAAATCATTCAGTATATGTTTGTGAGCTGTCATGCCTTTTACATACTTTCAAGCTTTTTTTTGGAGAAGCTGCATCTAAACTGTCTCATTCCATATATGATATTGGAAAAGAAAGATGTGTTTGTTTCTAGAATGTTTCTTCTGTGGTGGAAGACCTTACAGCAGTCATGTGGCTCTGTTACTGGACTATAACCAGCAAGACTGGAAGTACAGGTACATAGAGCTAGTCAGTGTGTCAGTAAATATACACATGCAAAATGAAGGATCAGGCATCAATGTGAGTACACACAAGTGGATTTGTTGTTTTCTGTTACAGAGAAAGCAAGTAGCTCCTACAGGACATTATTACAGGTTTTTTATTTTCAAATTTGATACTGAAATATGTCATCAACATTCTGCAGGTCTATATCCATAACAATTTATATACATATTAACTGAGATTATATAGAATCATAGAGCCATATAATGTGAGTATACACTATCTGCAACTCGGAACCTAGAAATGTCTTCATGTTGCCACATACTCTGCAAGGTCATAGAATATACTTTCTTCTTTTTTTCCATTTTTTTTCTAAAAATCAGGAATTTAATCTTGTTCAGTGGAATAACTATGGTGAATAGAATACCCATTCAGCTTCTAAAATGAAAGAAAAGGTTTTTTTGAAAAACACTCGCTTATTTGTAAAACTGTTCCACAGTTTTGTGTTTATAGGTTATTCAGAGGCAGTTGCCTTAACGAATTTGGTGAGAACTGGCTTCCGTTCTGGTTGGTATGGATTTCTTATGTCGTATCTCTCAAAGTGCCTTCTATGCGTTGTTATTAGATAGACTTAAGGAAACCGAGACACTGTCAGGTATCTTTTGTGAAAAAAATGTCAGAACATCTGTCTGGCACTGACACTGGGGTTGAAAAGTCAGTATGATGCTTTAAATATTAATCTCCCTAATGTTTCAGTTAATCTTTCCAAAACCTTAAGGGATTTGACAGACAACTCCATGACTTTCTTCCTCAAGTGTGAATGTGAATGTGTGCATGTATAAGAACAAAAGAGCATGTTGGAAAAAAAATCTACATCCTAAACCCACTGCTGCTTCAGGGGCCTCACAAACGTTAAACACTACCATTTGCTTGCAGAACAGTGCTTAAATTGTTGTTCACTGTTATGAACATGCAAACCTTAAAATTAATAGCTTCTATGGATCAGGTCCCTGGCTAGGATCATCTGGGAATTCAGGAGCAAAAAGAAGAGGTTTTAGTGTAGCATATAACATAGATTTTATTCAAACCAATCAAGAATATGTTGAACTTAGCCAGTCATCTCAAGAAAATAGTTGTGGTCATTTATGTGAGATTGATTCTTCCTCTCCATCTTCTTAGTGCTACTTGGTTGTCTGTAACTGATGGACAATTGGTTTACTATTTTCGAAAAGCTCCAATGGGTGTCGGTCTCAGCCCTTTTCTCCTCCATATCTTCACATCTGCCCTCACAACCGAAATTTCTCGCAGGTTCAATATTTTGGTTTTTCTTTATACAAATGACTTCCTCCTCTGCTACCCAAGCTCTAGGTACTTCTCTGCAGTTAGCCACACTGTCTGCAATTCTCTTCAAGCAGTAGGAGTAAGAATAAACTATGATAAACGTACACCTTCTCCTGTTCATGTTCTCCTCTTCTTTCATTAACTCTAAACTGAAATCAGTTTGAGTAATATCAGGAATCTTCCAGTGAGGATTAAAAGTGATTTTTTGTGAGATCTCTTGGAGACACAGTATGTTTTTTCAGTCTGTTCAATTTGGGTATTTCTTCCTTTTCAGGTCTCTGGCAAAACATGAAAAACTTGAAATAAAGAGAAACGGATAAAATATGCAGAAAAGCTCTATCAGACTTTAGTGGGTTTTGCTAAAGCCTGGTTCTTACAATGAACACAAAGTGCGAAATAGTGCAAGTTAGTTGTGGAAACTGCTTTGTTCTCCCTTTATATAGCTCAGGGTTGTCTATGTAGATGCTGACTGATTTGGACATCTAATTACGGTAACTTACGTATTTGTCTACTTTGGTGTCCTCATCATCTGGAAAATAACTTGCCAGCTTCTAAATGCTTCCACAGGATGCATAAACTGAATAAACAGAAGAGATAAAGAAGCTTCATGCTATTTCTTTATATGAATGCCACTGTGATTGATTTCAGAAAAAAAAGGAAATTGTTCCCTTGAGAAATATATTACCATTTCCTTGCATTCCTTCCTGCTTTCCTCCCTGCATGTGAAGAACAAAGAGTTCTTCTCCTGGGCTTAAGAACTAAAAGATGTCTCTGGATAAACTGCTCTTTGACCAGAAAGATTTGAACTGGGTCAGATAAATTATACTCAAGATGACATTTATAAGTGATGTTATCTGTTGGCTCCAGCTGTAGAGCATGGACAAAGCAAAAATAAATAAGGACAGGGTGAAACTTCTTTGCTGCCGTGAGGGTTTAACATTGTCCAGGGCTGCCCAAGTGGAATGCAACCAGACTTAATTGATAGTTGGTCAGATTTACTGATTTAATCATTGTTATGTTTTGGAGTCACATTTAGTTTATGACTAGTCACTAGTGGTGTCTGTCAGGGCTCGGTATTAGGGCCGATGTTTAATATCTTCATTGATGATCTGGATGAGGGGATCAAGTGCACTCTCACTAAATTTGCAGACAACACCAAGTTAGGTGGGAGGGTTGATTTGCAAGAGGATAGGAAGGCTCTGCAGAGGCATCTGGACAGGCTGGATCGATGGGCCAATGATATAAGGTTCAACAAGGCAAAGTGCCAGGTCCTGCACTTGGGCCACAACAACCCCATGCAATGCTCCAGGCTTGGGGAAGAATGGCTGGGAAGCTGCTCTGTGGAAAAGGACCTGGGGATGCTGACTGATGGCCAGCTGGACATGAGCCAGTGTGTGCCCAGACAGCCAAGAAGGCCGATGGCATCCTGCCCTGTGTCAGAACTAGTGTGGCCAGCAGGAACAAGGCAGTGATCATCCCCCTATATATGGCACTGGTGAGGCTGCACCTTGAATCCTGTGTTCAGTTCTGGGTCCCTCAGTACAAGAGAGACATTGAAGTGCTGGAATGGGTCCAGAGAAGGGCAACAAAGCTGGTGAAGGGTCTGGATAATAAGTCATCTGAAGAATGGCTCAGGAAATTGGTGAAGAGAAGGTTCAGGGGGGACCTTATTGATTTCTATAGCTACCTGAAAGGAGGATGGAGTGAGGAGGCGGCTGGCCTCTTCTCCCAAGTAACAAGAGGTGACAGCCTCAAGCTGTGTCATGGAGGTTTAGCCTGAATATTAGGAAAAAAGTCTTCACCAAAAGGATGATCAGGTATTAGAACAGGCTTCCCAGGGAAGTGGTGGAATCACGGTCCCTGGAAGTGTTCAAAAACCATGTAGCTGAGTCCCTTAGTGACATGGTTTGGTGGTGGATTTGACAGTCCTGGGATAAAGGTTGAACTTGATGACACTAAAGGTCCTTTCCAACCTAGCTGATTTTATGATTTTATGATAAGATACAATTCCTTTAAGGGAAACTGTTGGCTCAATGCAGGAGAAATGGCTTAGTTTATTTAAAACTGGGGAACAGAAAAAGAATGAGGTAATTGCAAACTCAGGAGGACAAATGTTGTCAATAGAGCTAAATCAAAACCCCAGTATATGGTGCTCATTTCATGTAGCTGTGGTTCTAAATATGATAATGTTACACTTTGGAAAGAACAAAGCTAGACAGAATGAAGAAGAAAATATCACCTCAAAAGCCCTCTGCCTTGATGCCAGAAAATGATGACACAAAAGCCATGCAATTGATGTTAAGACACTGAGATGCTAGTGAAGATCCTTGATCAGCTCAGTTGAAAAAGAAAAGTCCAGAAGATGGTATTCCAGAAGACTATCAAATTCTGATCTACTTAGTGTGGTTTGAGTGATAGAAGGGAAGAGATTAAATAAATATAGCTATACAAATAAAAAATATATATACATGCATGTATACACACAAATAAAATCTCAGATATAGTTAGTCATAGGGGAAAAAGCCCTCATTATTCTGTCTTCATGATTTACGTTTTTTATTTGAGCAGGTAGAAATTACTGTGTTCTGAAGTAAAACACACATGGCTGTATGACTGAATTAATTAGATATGGCTGGTCCTGCCTTGCGACAGGGATGCAAAGGATGAACTAGATGATCTTTTAGTATGACTGCCTTTCCTGTTGAAGCTATATTGCCCTTTCTTTGGCAAATGATTTGAAAGTCAAAGCTAGTGGAGACTGGCAGGACCGTCGATAAGACCAGAACCAAAGAAGCAGCTGGGACTTATCCTTTTTCCTTTGCAGTGCCAGTAGCTTCTGGTACTGACCTGAGCAAAGGTGAGAAGAGCAAGGACCAGTAGGACAGATACAGATGGTTACTTTCAGAATTTCTCCTGTCTGTTGCCTTCTCATGCTTGGCTCTGAAGACTCTTGCCCTGTGCTAAGGTGGACAGTGGGTGATGAAGGGGTTGGAGTCCATAGAACACTTGTTAGCTTAAGTGGAGGTAAGCAGGATAGGGAAACTAGCTGCATTTCTAACCTGTGATCCTATTGAACCTCCATACTGAATTCTTCCTGAACAGTCCATCTAAGGTCTGTAAATGAGTCAATGTTTCGAATATAAAAATGCTAGCAAAGTCATGCTGCTGCAATACCAAAAGTCGTGAATTGTCATTTATTGACCTCCTTTACAAACTGGAATGAGAGCAGGTTGCCATTTTAAGATGAACACGAAATAATTACCACAATAATTGGCCTTTATTGTTAAAATTAGTACACCTATAGCTGCAGAAAGAGTTTATGGGAGTTTTAATCAAGCAAAATGGTGAAGACCACATGATTTCCAGCTCTGTTATTTTATTGTGAATCTTGTAGTACTTGGCACGACATCACAGTATTGACCTGAGAATTTCAACCACCATTCAGAACAGATGAGCTTCTAGCTCATGTGGACCAGCAAAAAGTTTAAAATCTGGTGTTATACGAATATAGTGATAGCCTCTAGGGCTGTTTGAAATTACTGAAGCCAGTTGCTGCTTTGCTAGCTTTCATTTAAAGCATTTTGATTCCCACACATGCCACGTCCCTTGCTACTTTGCCAAATGAGTATTAAAGATTAAGAAATCAGAAGGAAACTAATCCCTCTATAATAATAACAATATTAATTATTATTATTTTTCTTTTTTTTGGAAATATGATTTTCAGGATTTTTATGATCTAGTTCATAACATCTGAATACTGTTTCATTTTATATTTTGTATAAAGCACAGCCTTTCCATTAGATCAGAATCTTTTAGCATTCTGGGAAGATGGCTCGTTGTTGATTTAAAGGTAAAGTTAATCTGCAGAGCTACTAAATTTGTTTCCTCCCTTAAATGACTTTTTGATAATAATTTCACAATAACTTGCTTCTTTGAAACTACATCTTCTAAATGAACAGTTCAGTTGACTTTGATGCAGCTGGACTTTTGAACATCATCCAAACAGACATATCTTTCCTTATTCTTTGTATCATGTTTATTTTCTTTTTTTTAGAAAGGGGTAATGAGAACAAAAGTACAAAACCACCAGACTGTTAAATGATATTTTTGTTGATATTTAAAAAATTACAGCTTTTTCATCAAAAGTTGCACTCAAAAGTGAGGGTCTAATTTTTGCTGGTAGATGTTCTATTGAAATTCCACTAAGGGCAAAAGAAACTGGTTAAGTGGAATGGAACATATGGCTGCTGAATCCAGTGACAATTATCCTGTGTGTTTTTGAGAACTGGCCCTCCAGTTACCGTCAATTCAGGATGCTATTCTGCAGCTATGTCATCTCTCATAGCGATTAAATGATGTTTTTGAGGTGAAGAAGATCAGGGAACAGGAAGGAAAAAGAGTTACAGCAGCTCTAGAGGCAGCATTTATGTGGCTTGTGAAAAGTAGCTTAAAACTGTTTTGAGAATTACATAGTAGAATAATATGAAAGACTTCTGGAAATATTTCAATTTGTTGTTCTTTCATGGCAATTCTGTGGATGGAAAGGTAATATAACTGACACCAGTACAGTGGTCTAGAGTTGGTGTAAAGAAACATGACAGTGATGTATAGTTTTGAGTTGGGTTTGGTTTTGTTTTTTTTTTTTTTTTAAATCCAGTTTTATGAACAGAACTGTTTTTAATAGAGCTTGCTTAGAACCACAGGTAAACTAATTTTTTTTTTTTTTTTTTTTGCTATGGTTGTAAGAGAAGCATTTAATGAGAAGTACATTCTAGAATATTTTGCCTGGATGAAATGAGAACTCTTTTGTCTGCTTCTGTAGAAATCCTAAAGAACCCCAAGTGTTATATCTCAGTGAATGAGTGCCTTTCTTCCTACTGTCAGTAGACATTCTAGATAAGTCGTATTTCCTGTCATTGGAGATATACACTAAGACATTTACTAGCAATTTGGTTCTTTCTTCAAAAAGAGGTTTTCCTCTAAAGTTAATGCTGTGGTAACTTCATTTAGTTTGGTGTTCTAATTTCAGCTTTCTAAGTGGTGCAATGGCCAACATATTTTGTTGCTAAAAGCCAAGGATTTGCTTGCAAATAGTTACTGCTGAGCTTAAAAGTTCTCTACATGTATGGCAATGGTCCCTTATAAAAAAAAGGAAGTGGAAAGGAGTTGGTGTTGGCTGTGGAAGCTGGGCCAGCTGTGGCTGAGATGGCTAGCTGTCAGCTGCAGGAGCACAGCAGCTCTGCAGTCATTGGAAAAGAGCCCTGCTCCTGCCTGCGTGACTTCTTTTTAGTGGTCTGTGTGAGGTTTTGGTTTATCCAACTGTCCCATCTTTAGACTAAATATTGAAATGCCCATACCAAGTTTGAATGGAGTTTGAACAGAGGAAACAAAAACACATTCAAGCAGACTTGTCTGTGTTCTTACCAGAAGTCAGTGGGCCTTTCTCTTCCTGTGTAACTCTGCTGTATAATTTCTGTGTGACTCTGTGTGTTGTAACATATATAACTACTATCTTGTTCCTAAAAGAATTTAGTCCCACACATAACTAGGTCCACTTTCCTGTCTGAGTTAGTAAAGATGTTACTTTGCAGCCTCTAAAGGAACTGAAAAGATGTAAAAAAGCCTATGTCCACCATAAGTCATATGATTATATTTAGCACTTCTGAGAGCTAAAGTTAAAAACATACTAAACATCTGTAGTGGCCCAACATTTTTCCAAAGCAAATGAAAAAACGTGGAATTTTTCCAATATCTTTAAGTACAAATATAAGAATATTTAAAAATTAGTAGTATAATATTTAATTGTTTAGAAAAAAAGATACATTCCAAAGCTTCCAGTGGTTTGAAGACCCATTGCCTGAAAGCCTACAGATTTTACGTAAAAGCGCTTCGGCTTGGGTGATTGTAGTAATATCTATAGCATATATAAATGATTATATATGTAAAATAAAGATATCTATGTATATAAAAGTGGGTTTTTTAAGAAGTTGTAGAGGTACTATTAGAGGAACACAGTTGCAGCCACAAAACCTGTCTAACTAGTTATTTCTGTATGTATGTGACTGCATGATCTGGTGACAGAAGAGACTTTCAATCTTATCCTGAGCTCTCAAATATTTCTCCCTTTATTTGCTGGTGCTCTGGATCTGTAAATAGCACTGCTTACAGGTAACACGTCTCTGTAAGGAACTTGTGTACCTGGGATAAGGAAAGCTCCTTCACAGAAATGTGGTTATGATATTAGTACAGTGCTGTCAGCATTATAGACAAGACAGAAATATAGTCTGTTACAAAGCCTCCTCATCCCCAGTGACTAATAGTTATCTAAGGCCATGGAATAATTTTTCTTCTTAAAGAAGACTAAGAGACATTCCTTCCACTATCACAGTGACTGTTTTACTTCTAGGGTTTCTTTTGGCTAAGGATATTCTGGCACAATATCTGGGTAACCAGAGTGAGTGTTTAAATCCCTAGAAAAACAACATGTCCCTCATGAAATATTCTGAATACAGAAATGTTGACCCACTACATTAATTTGAGAACATGACTGATCTAAGGGTTAGATGAAGTGAAAACATGTATGCACTTTGTGTTAACCTTCCATGTCTGTGAAGGACAGATGATAAGCCCTTTACCCTACTGCTAAACTGAATCACTCCATTGGTTCTACTCTAACTAAATGTGGATTTTATGTAAACCACAACCCAAGCTTTTTATGAATTTAGAAAATGCTGGCTTAATTTTTCCTGTCAGGCTATAAAACTAGACCAGGACAGATGAGTTTGAGCATTTGCTGATCATTCATCTACAAAACATAATAGTTAGATTATTTCACTTATGGCTGTTTACAGAAACAGAAGTTAATTAATCGAAGCACTGGTGCTCAGCAAATTCTTTTTATTTTTTTTCCCTTCTAGCCAGATTTCGTTGTATGCTAAGAAAAATCTTTAATAACATGATGCAAATAGAAGATCATAGACACCATTATTTATCAAAGGGGTGCATTTTATTAGCCTTAATATAAGAATAATGACACTGGCTACATGTTCCCATACAAATATACTGTAACTCAATCAAAAATGCAACTGGTTTGGTGCTATTCATGCAACACCTAAATAATTCAAATTAATCAAATCCCCCAGAATCAAATGGAGCAGTCACAGCTGTGCAAAAGTAGTGCAAAATTTAATTTGTGCTAATCTGCCTTGGATAGTGGAAGAATAAAATATATTAGAATATTAGCATCAGTTGCCTGTATGGAGTTCTGTTCTTTTTTTTTTTTTTTTTTTTCTCTTATTTTCTATGTGTCTTAGAGACTTGAACTTATGCTTAAGGAAATGTGACTTTAAATATATTGTTTACATTCTAGAATAGTAGAAAAGTCCTTACTTAAAAAAATGTTCCCTTTTAGCACTACTCCATTAAGGGGCAGCTATTTTGCAGGGATATCAGAAAGAAAATATTTTATTCACAAAACCAAAGCTAAGCAATCTATCTTTAACATTGTATAGGAATGAAATCTATAAACCAAATTCAGACAATAAGCAGAAGATTTTTAAATAACTGTTCTCTTAAGCTGTCCAAGGTGTAGCAGTAGAAATTGAAATCAAGACAAATTCAAGTGTCAATTTAAGGGGCAAATTTAGCTGTAGGTTATTTCTTTCTCAGGTTCCTTTGACCTGAAATGAGATGTTACATACCCAGCACTCACAAGAGCATACTGCTCCCTGTGTAATATTGGAGGCAAGGTAATGATTAAAAGAAACACAGCAATGTGCACTTTTGTACACATTCAAATGTGTATACAAATTCTACATGAATGCTCAATTCTGGGATGATTTCTCAAGAGACTGAAAGGTAGCAAGTGCAGGTTATTTCTTATTCCCATGAGAAACAGGGGCATGCATAGCTTAGCTTAGACACATGAGGTGCACAAAAGAAAACTTGTTTTTAAAGTGGTAGTGGAGGTTGTCATGATCTGTTTGATAGCTTTAAGCTATGGATTGGTGTTGGTAGTAATGCAGACTCCTTTAGTTACAGAATGATAGTCTAAAAGGCCCAGTGGTGCAAAAAACCCTTTGTGGTAGAGAAGTCAGGTCAATGTAAATACTGATAGACACAGATGACCTCACAGCTTGAAAACCAAGAGTAAATTGAAGGTCTAGTGTTATCAGGCATGCCTTCCCTAATGTAAGCAGTAGGGAAAAGCTTACTCAGGGTGCTACACTGCACAAATTGTCTACCACTGAAAGCCTCCTGTGGTCTCGTGTGTGAAGCAAAAACTCACTTTTTCTGTATAGTTCATGATGATCAGTGGAAGAAAGTATGAAGCTCTGAAGTGTGAAGCTCTATTGATGTATTTGTTATGAGCAATATTCTCTACTAAATAACATTGCTTGGCTGGCAAATATGCTGCCTCCCTTGTGGAGGGAAGGATTTGAAGAACAGTCTTCTGCAAAGGCCTAGCTTCTTGCCTCACCTGTGAGGGGCAATTCAGAAGAAGGGAAACAAAGCACAAAGGTACATGTTTACAGATGTGACGTATTAAAAAAGGAGTCTGGGATCATGGACTGATATGCAAAAAGAAATAAAAATTAGAGAAGAAATTGACAGTTGAGAGGCCATATCAGTGAAAAGAAAGAATAAGGTCCATCAATAAAGGACCAAAAAGAATTGCCTGTAAGGGAGGAAAGACTGTGTTTAACAAGGCAAGAAATAATAATACCGCTTGAGGACAATTTGGACAGACGCTTTAGCTGTGTGGAGAGAATAAATAGGAAATTCTGGATAATAGATACGTTACTTGGAACATAAATATAGGATTTGCACTGTGATCACGGTGTCTTAGAAAGATTATGGCATAAAATGAAATATTGTGATTAGAATTATTGTCACTTTCTGCTTCTACAAGCTTTAAAAGATGAAGGTGTTTATTCACCCTACACCACAATGAAACTTTTTGTGTGTAACTCCAGTGGTTTTGCCACCTGCAGCCTCAGGGACATAAAGCCACACGCGCATGCCTAGTCATCTCTGAGCTATTTGAGCTGTGAAGTTTTGCTTGCACAAGTAAGTCAGTTGATTTATTTCTCATTTCTCTTTTGCATATTAATAGTTACCAAAGACAATTACAAGATGTTTAAAAAGAAAGATTCTGCCACTGTATTACCACAAACTGGAACCACAGTCTGAGAGCAATGATTTCTTTATTTTCTAAAAATGCACAAGCTATGTATCAGCTTAGGCCCCTAGGAGCAGTTTTAAACCGAAGGAGAGTCTGGCTCTTCTTTCATGACGACTGGTTGATTCCATCCTGTTTTGATTCAAGTGTGTGCTTCTGAGAGGATAACCATGAAGCTGTAGTTCTTAAGGGCTTCAATCTCTTAAAACATAAAATAAATAACTGGCTTTGGGATAAACATTTTATTTCTGCCAGTGGCATAACATTTGGGCTTGAAATGTTATCATCCGAAGAAGTTTTTATCTTGAAAAACTTTTCATGCTGTCTGGCTCTGAACATCAGCCCAGAAAAGGTCCTGAAAGTACTGAATCATCTGCAAAAAGAAATGAGAACTGAAAAGTAGCGAGGATTCAAACATTTTCCTAAGCATTGCTTTGAGCAAAAACAGTCTCAGGTCTTGCACATCTGCCATTAGAATGGGCTAATCTGAGACATTCATGCAGCTGAGGAATAAACTATATGCTCTATCTGGCCCCATTGCAAATAATATTACAAATCTGTACAATCAGAAATAATTTGCGATTTGCTATGTTAGCATTAGAATCCTCATTATGGGAACAGAAGTGACCACTGCAGATAATGTTATGAAACTGCTTCTACACTAACATTTTAAATTTTTCCAGAAGTGGGAAACTTTGCGCCTTTTATTCTAAAGCTTTCGTGCTTTAGAAATGCTGGGAAATGAATTAATTATTTATTTATTATTTGGAAATGAAGAAAGAAGGATCAATGGTTTTGGGGAAGAGTAGAAGAAATATACATTTATTGTATGCGGTGGTGGGTCGACGCTGTCTGGATGCCAGGTGCCCACTAAAGCCGCTCTATCACTCTGCTCTTCCACTGAGTGGGGCGGAAAAAATATGAAAAAGGCTCATGGGTCAAGGAAAGGAGAGGGAGATCACGCACTGCTGGAGGCAAAACAGACCTGACTTGGGGAAATTATTTTAATTTATTACCAAATAAATCAGAGCAGGATAATGAGAAATAAAAAAGAAATCTTAAAACACCTTCCCCTCCCCCTCCCTCTCACCCCCTCTGCCCTCTTCCCAGTCTTAATTTTGCTCGTGAATTCTCCACCTCCTCCCTGCCAGTGGAACAGGGGGACTCCGGAGGCATGTGGAACAGGGAATGGGGGTTGTGGTCAGTTTATCACATGTTGTTTCTACTGCTCCTTCCTCCTCGGGGGAAGGACTCTTCATGCTCTTCCCCTGCTCCAGTGTTGGGTCCCTCCCATAGGAGACAGTTCTCCATGAACTTCTCCAACATGAGTCCTTCCCACATGCCGCAGTTCTTCACAAACTCCTCCAGCTTGGGTCCCTTCCAAAGGGTACAGTCCCTCATGAGCAGACTCTTCCAGTATGAGTCCCCCATGGGACCACAAGTCCTACCAGCAAACCTGTTCTAACTTGGGCTTTTGTCTTCATGTCCTCACAGGTCCTGCCATGAGCCTGCTCCTGTGTGGGCTTCCCATGGGGTTACAACCTCCTCTGGGTGCATCCATCTGCTCCAGCATGCTGTCCTCCCCAGGATGCAGGTGGATCTCAATGGGCTGCAGGTTAACAACCTGCCTCACCATGGTCTTCATCACTGGTTGCAGGGGAATCTCTGTTCCAGCATCCTGCTCCCCTCCTTCTTCACTGACCTTGGTGTCTGCAGAGCTGTCTCTCTCACATATTCTCACTTCTCTCTCTGGCTGCCATTACCATTGCATAGCATTTTTTTCCCGTTCTTAAACACATTATCCCAGAGGCACTAACATTGTTGCTGATGGCCAGCAGCAGGTCTGTCTTGGAGCCAGCTGGCATTGGCTGTATGGAACATGGAGGAAACTTCTATCAGTTTCTCAACTGTAGCCTCCTATAGCCTTTAGCTTCCCCACTACCAAAACCTTGTTATGCAAACACAATGCATACATGTGCCTCTGTATAAAGTAGGTTCCCTGAAGTTATAAGACTTACTTCTCCAATAACTTGTTTAAAAAATGTTTATTCTCCTGCCTCATTCTATTTCTCTACTTTTTGCTGATATCTTCCTTCAGTTTTCTGTGGCCTGCACAACAGCTATAATTATTCAACTCCATAACGGCAGCCTTTGAAAATCCTTTGAAAACAACCTTTAAGACCATATTGCTGGTCTGTCTGACAGGGTGGTCAGAACGTATGTCTTCTGAGCTGAATCTTCTGGATGCATCCATAGGCCGAAAAATCTTTCTATACAGAAGCTTTCTAGTGAGGGGAGTAAATATTTTGTCCTATTAACATACATTTATGCATATAACACGTATTGCATCTGATCCTTTCTCATTTTGAAGTACTATCCTCAGATAATCTGCTCCAAAGATATCCTCCATTAAATCAGAGGTATGGGAATTTAGGACAGATGAAGCCACATAAGGACTTTTTGGACAGAGGAAGTTAGCTATAAGAAAGCAGAGACAAGTGTTCCTTGGATGTGCAACATAACTTTCATATTTTGAAAATGGAAATACAGTACAGAAATACAACAAGTTGCTGCTGAATCAAAGATTGGTTTTAATAAAGGTAAGTTGCAGGCTACACCTGTGAAAATGAAGGGGAACGCACAATTTTAAGGCAAGAGCATTGGTATCTTAAAAGTAGCTTGATCCCATCACCTTTTATTAGGGTTTTGCTATGGTGCAATCATATCTGTGAAACCATTTATTTACATCAAAATTCAGTCCCTATATCTTATACATAAAATCAGAAATTTGCAACAAATATTCACATGGAAAAGCACATCAAAAAGGACAAACAAAACAAGGCCAGCTGTGGCCTATGTCAAGCACAGGTTATTTCTAGTACTGCCAATCAAGTGCCTCCTGTGAGAGGAAAAAGGATAAAAGCAAATTGAGTCTGGGTTATACTAAGTTTTTTAGCTATTTTTCACAATTTTATCTCCTTATAAGTAATGACTTATTTTATTTCAGTGGTTGGGCTCACGTAAAAGAATGGTTCAAATTAAGTGTCCTAATTATGCATTTAAATGGAAGAAGATTGTAATTTAAATTCTCGTTGACTGCTAACAAGTTATTTAATAAGGAAAACCAGAGCTCATCTGTGTATATTACATAGTTGTTGCATGATTTAAGACCTCGTGGGATGACTCTGCAAGTGTTTTGCTTTGAGAGGAAGTTCAAATTCTCACTCATATTATATGAATGGCTTAAGAACTGAAAAGTTGTTAAAGGCATCTTTTTAGAATTCTTTCTTATCACGTATTATTTCAAAGTCTGTAGTCCGTATACCACTGTAATTCATAAGCATGTTCCAGAACGGCATTAAAGAGTTGTTGAACATCTGCTGTATGTAGTTCTCTGTGCTATTCCTGCTGCTTTTCAGCTGGAAATAAACAGTAAAACTTGCCTTTTTGTTCTTTCCAGATTCTTATAATGTTGTGGTCACTATAGTAGCTGACAGCCTTAGAGGTGGAATTGGAAGATAGTGGCTTGATATTTTAGGTTAATCTTAGTTTATTTTTTGTGGGATTCATGTGGTGCAAGGTACTAACAATGCAGCTGGGTGCTGGCTCAAGATTTGCTCAGCATCAGACACTGCATACTGCCTTCATGTTTCACCCAGCCTTCAGAGTGGCAGTGGACAGTCTAGCTAAGCTATCTAGATGGTTGATTTGAGTAGTTTGAGTCAGTTTTTCATGACATTTCTTATCTACAGATGTAAAAAGTTTTGTAATAATACAGTATTCTTTTGATTATAGTTTATGATATTCAATGTGGGATCCTGAAAAGCCTTTAATGGAGGATGTTAAACTTCCTAGCTAAGAGACGGGAAGGGAAGGAATACATTTTCTTTGTATTTCTTTATTGCTGAGGTGGTAGATTAGTTCCTCTTATGAACTAGATGGCCTTAAATGACAACTCCCATTTAATGCCATAATATCTAACCGTATAGCATCTTTGAAAGATGAAGTGACCAGCTGTGCCAGTCAGTGGTTACAAACATTTAAAAGAGTAATGCCACATCTGGCCAGATGTTCCTGCTCAGAGCCAGCTGTAGATTCTCTTATGCTGGGAAAGTCCTTATAATCTAATTATGACATCTTTAAGAGGGAAACTATAGGGATGAGCTAGATGTAGCACCTAGCTTTGTATGTGTATTCAGTGGGATGGAGGTAAATCAGGTCTCAGAGAAAACTGAGCTGGTGAAAGCCCATGAAAAGTATGGGGTTTGCTTCAGAAGATTCTTTTCAAGCTATTAGCTTTCCCTACTGCCTATCATTATCCTTTCTACAGGAAACTGGAATTAGTATTTATATAATCTAAGAGAAAAGCTAGTTTTTGCAATCTGTGTTACTCTTTGGGTACATGATTACAGGCTTGGTTTCATTTACTCCATGTGTTAAAAAAAGAAACCACTGGGGTCTGGTTTGCTTATTTCATTCCTTATGTGGCTGTAACATTTCTGAGAGCAAATTTCTTATGTTTCTGCCACATATGCAAGATACTTTTGAAGCCCAGAAAACCAACCGTATCCTGGGCTGCATCAAAAAGAGCATGACCAGCAGGTCGAAGGAGGTGATCCTGCCCCTTTATTCTGCTCTTGTGAGACCTCACTTGCAGTATTGTGTGCAGTTCTGGTGTCCTCAACATAAAAAGGACATGGAACTGTTGGAACAAGTCCAGAGGAGGACCACGAGGATGATCAGGGGACTGGAGCAACTCCTGTGTGAAGATAGGCTGAGAAAGTTGGGACTGTTTATCCTGGAGAAGACAAGGCTGTGTGGAGACCTCATAGCAGCCTTCCAGTATCTGAAGGGGACCTATAGGGATGCTGGGGATGGACTCTTCATTAGGGACTGTAGTGATAGGACAAGGGGTAATGGGGTAAAACTTAAACAGGGGAAGTTTAGATTGGATATAAGGAGGAAATTCTTTCTTGTTAGGATGGTGAGGCACTGGAATAGGTTGCCCAGGGAGGTTGTGAATGCTCCATCCCTGGCAGTGTTCAAGGCCAGGTTGGACGAGGCCTTGGGTGTACGGTTTAGAGCGAGGTGTCTCTGCCCATGGCAGGGGGGTTGGAACTTGATGATCTTAAGGTCCTTTCCAACTCTAACTATTCTATGATTCTATGATTCTATATCAAGAAGGTTGTGTGAAGAAGTCTTAAAGCACATTTATAAATGAATGTTTCAGAACAAAAGCTTCTTCTCTTTGTCAGCCTTTCAAAACTGATTCCTCTTTTAAATCTGAACAATCTTTCAGCAGGATTAATTTGATGGGTTCCATGAATACTTGTGTCAGGTGGAATATAAGTGATGTTTGTTTACCAGGCAGTGATAATCATCATAGGATCACAGAAAAAATAAGGCTGGGAGGGACCTCAGGAGACCTGTAGTCCAGTCTGTTGCTTAAAGCAGAGCCAGCTATGTTGTCAGATCAGATTACTCGCCCTAAATACCTTCATGAAAACAACTTGTATAGGCTTAATGAATTAAAATTCATAGAAATGTTGGATTTACTACAAAAGGAGGAATATTCAACAAGATCACACAGGCATCTGTGATTTAACTTGAAAACTTTTTAATGAGCATTTTTGTGTCTGACATTTATTCATTTCTTGGTATGGAAAGAGTCAACTGCTGTTCTGCGAATGAAGCACATATTTTAGTAATTAATCCCTCATGTAAGGGAGAGTATTTAACACTTAGTGTTGGCAGAGTTTTAATGCCCCCCCCCCCCCCATCATTGCTTTGAAGTGTTCCGTGTGGAAGAGGAGTATGTTAGAAATGGTATATATGATGCTGATAATAACTCTGGTGACATAGTTGATGTCATGTGTACGTCATCAAAACACTGCAAAATTGAAATCTAGGCAGTTGAATGTATGAAAAGAGTTTGAATCATTCTGGCTCCAAAGCAGAGTGTTTTTTTGTTCCTGAAATATTTTTGTCCTTCATACTGCTGCGTGAAAAATCCCCTGCCTCAGATCACAGAGGTTAGTACCTGACTAAGAGTGAGCTGAAGCACTCCTGCAGCATATGAGCTAAAGAAAGCAGACAGCAATTCAAACTGTTACCTATCCAGGGGTGCTGGACACAGTATCCCTAGGGAGTTGCTGGAGAGGTGAGATGTCACATAATTTCACCAAACTTAAGTTTCTTACCTATAATGATCTGAATACAGTTCCAATTTTTTCCTCTTTCTTATTCTTTTCCCCAGCGCAAGCTACTGTCCGGCAACCTTAGCGGTAGGAAGATTAAATTGCTATTGTGCTCTTGAAGTCAGCCCCTAACATGATGGCAGAATCACAGGTGAGTTTGTGTGCCAGCTGGGACCTAACTGAACATGTAATTGAAACAGTGTGACCACCTGGATTCACAATACTGTCAACTATAAAAAAGGCATACTCCTAATAGTACCTGGTATAAACAGACGAAACAAATTTTACAGGTGAGTGCTAAGGAGAGTTTTGTTCCTTTAAAGCCTGTCTAAATTCCAGTTGTGGCTGTAGATTAAGGCTTCCTCTGGAAAGATGATTTAGTGGGTTCCTGGCATAGCTTTTGGTTCTCCATTTACCCATACCACCCAGCCACCATGACATAGCTTCCATTTTCTCTAGTGATTTGAAGAAGTTATGCATAATCCACCTCTTATTAATAATCCAGTCCTCTGAGGTACCAAATATTCCCATTTCCCATTTATTTCATATTTTATAGGACCCTAAAAGCTGATGTAGAGGAAATATGCTTCAGAACACCTATGTAGCTATTATGATCTTTTCTTTTAAAGTAGATAAATTGGGCCCATAAGGCTTATTGTGATTAAAAGCTTCACTGCTTATGGTGAAATCCTAGAGATACCCATATTGCTGTTATTAGCATATAAATGCTCTTATCTGCCAGAGTTGGACATAATCATGAAATATACCATAATTCCAGGGTGAAGTTGGGAGCTGCCTGGGGTCCCATAACATTATGAGAATGAAGTAGCAATACTACTGTCACGGTTGAAGTATCACATTCATTACCAGCCCCTTTTTTCTTAAAACTGCTAATTTTGCAAAAGAAAGACCTTACGTATTAGGTAAAATTTCTGAGACTTATTTTAATGTCAAAGGAAACTTCTTTTTTTTCCCCCCAGTACACTGACTTTAATACCTTTACTTACTATCATTTTTTGAATAGCAAGACACGCTGTTTTAACTTCATTTATTCCACATTCTTTACAAGCACAAAGAAAATGAACAGCTTCTTCATAGTTGTATTGTTAGGGATTTAACCTACTTGTAAAACAAGTACCTATTTATGCCATATTTTACTAGTCTGGCTGGTTTTTCTGTGGAGCATTTTAGGATCCATTTTTTTATTTGCTTCTTGTTTGTGTGGTTTTGACTACTGCTGCACAAGTACTTCTGGCTGGGATTGTCTACAGGGCTTTGCATAGAGGCAGAAGCTGAATTGGTCTTTCAGCCTGCCTCTTTGTAAATATGTGGAACATAGCTAAGAAAATCCTTGGAGTTTTTCTATGGACCTAGAAAAAGGTGAAATAGGACAAACATCCTTCCACACAGCTTTATTTTCTAGAAACAACTTATTTTCTAGAATTTTTCTACATGGGTTTACATTCTGCCTGTAGTTTTGGAATATTCAGGCCTTATAAGGAGATCTAGATTCCATTAATTTGTATAAAAATTAGATGAGAAAATCTGGATCAAATAAATGGAACTGTTGCTTGAAATGTACGTTTTTTTTTAATTTCTTGTGGTTATATCAAAACCTTTTACTGTGCATATTTTTGCTGTCACCCAAGGCTTATGGTGACATGACAGAGGCTATTTTTGCAGGACATCTAGCCTGTATGAAACTTCAATAGAAATCTAGGAAGTGGGTCTGTTCATGCAAGGTTTCCAGCTCAGTTTGCCGACCAGCAGATAAAACTGGCTATAAAACAGATAAGTATCCTGTCTTTTAATCCTTATCTAAGATAAGCCTTTTGAGGTTCTGTCCTCACTAATTTTCTAAGGGGTACAGATGGTATCAGTTCTGTCAGTTCCTAGTCCCAGATCAATCAATGTTGAGTCTGGATTTATATTCAGCAGTTTCTTGAGGATCCCTTGATATCATGCATCCTGTTCATTATTTTTGACCCACACTGTTGAGATTGAATCAATATGTTTATTAATTCCACAAGAAATCTGCCTGAAATCTAAGGTGAGTAATTTATAAGATCCGGCTATATTGTGGAAACCTTTCTGTAAGAAAATTCAGTATTCTAAGAAAAAAAAAAAAAACACAACAAAAAACAAGCTCACTTATTTTCATAATCATAAATTATTTCATAACTAATTGCAAACAGACAGTCTGAATAATTGTCTCCATTGAAAGCTGTTTGACACTGAGAATATATTGCCTTATTTTATAAACTTTTTAATGTGCAGCCCATAAATATGTCACAGCTGCAGAGTACTGCATCTTTAAGTATATTAAATGCAGTCTTGTGTAACCAAACATAATAGGATTTTTAAATGAATTATAACTGAAGTATTTAACAATCAACTTTTTTAACTTTCTAGATGTGTAAAGCTGAACTGACCAGTTCAAGTTAAATATCTGAAAAGAAACTTTGTATTTGGCAGTATTGAAACAAACTAGTATGATTCTTGTTTCACGTACATTTAAAAGCAATAAAACAGTTTCAGGGAAACTGGTTTTAATTAATTCCTTTAAAAAGCACCTATTAATGGGCTTTAGCGCAATACCAAAGCCAAAGAAATGTGAGAAGTGAGAATGCATATGCTTTGTTTCAGTGAAGGTCATGCTGACACCTTTATAGCTGCTTAAGGTCTGAACTTGAAATACATTTTAGTAATTTGTAGGCTTTGATTTTAACAGCCATTCTCTTATTTTATATTGAGAATAATCTAATTCAAAACTTCATCTTGAGCTGGTATACATTCGTTAATAATGCCTCTTTTTGAGAGGATAGAATTTTATATAAAAGATATGGGTAACAAGCCATGTAGCAAACTTCAAAGATAGTAATCCAAAAAGCAGGGGAACTGTGGAGGGGGTAAAGAATATTAAATTAGGTGCAGAAAACATAAAAACTGTCCCATACTCCGAGTACTAACACCTCAGTCTAAATGATGCATACAAATAATTTCTGCTCAAAGTACTCAACCATGATTTCATCTCTAGTCTTTTAGGGTTGTTTTTTTAACTATTTAGGAAAACAACTAGCCTTCATTTAGGTTGCATTGTTTCAGCAGTTAATTATAGGTCATTTACAGTCTAAATTTGCCAAGCTTCAGTGTTCATCTACACCCATTTGTAGAACAGCAGCTCTGGTACCAGAGTCCCTATTTCACTGTTGAAAAGTCTTTCACAACTGGCATTAGGTTTTCTTTCTGTTCTTGAATCATACCTGCAGCAGATGTGTGCAGTTGTGAAACCTGCTAAATAGAGAAATGATAGATAGGCAAAATATTGTGCTTACCCATACTAAAATAATTCCACCAGAAATACTGACACAATATGTTCAAATAATCCATCTATATACTTATGGTTGTGCCTTTCCTGAACCAGATTTGCCCTACATTTCAGAGTTTTATAAAAAATGTATTTGTTAATTTCAGTTACATCTGATTAATAATTGGGAGTTAAAAAAGCAATTTCCTGAAAGCATTGAAACATTTTATCTTAACATACTTGCAATGATACTTTTCTTTGGAAATGCAGACTTATTTTAGTTTTACATTTTTCTACCACAAAATTTCTTTTTATTTTAAAGTTGAAAAAAATTTTCATTTAAAAATGTGATAACATCAAAAAAAGGAGGTG
The DNA here is from genome assembly GCF_033783945.1 of Neopsephotus bourkii. NCBI lineage: Eukaryota > Metazoa > Chordata > Aves > Psittaciformes > Psittacidae > Neopsephotus > Neopsephotus bourkii. Next base: position 3,749,764 of record NW_026901490.1, read on the forward strand.
AAATAGAAGAAGTGAAACAACTCTTTGGTTTCAGTTAAATAGAAATGACATAGAATGGTGTTCTCTGTGGTTGTTTTGGGATAATTTTTCAGTGCTGTTGAAGAACTTTAAATTTTGTTTCAACTGAATTCCAGAAAATGCTGGAAAGGTTATTCTGAAGGAAATAGAAATCAAAATCAAACTCCATTAATCACTATGCATAATGATTTTTGCTTTATTGCATGAAAATTCAGTCATGCTTCCATTAAACATCTTAAACATATATGTAAGATACTCTCTTTAAGAAAGTGCTGAAGTTTTGTGCTCTGTGACCTCAGTGTGAACCCAGAACTGTAGGCTTCATTATGAAGACTTTCAGAAAGGTAGAAATAAATTAGATTGGTAAACCCAAATGTAGGTAACTTAAAAGCCCAGTTGATTTTGTCAGGTGTGTTGAGCACTTGGTGGTTTCTGGGAAGTCAGAGTTGTTTGAAAAATGCTGTCTGTAGCTAAAGGTGAGACAGCCTTGCTTAAAAACCAAACCAAAATAAACTAAACCTTCTGCCTTAGGTTTTCCTCTGTGCTTTTGCAACACAGCCTACCACACATCAGGCATTGAAAGATTAATTTTATCATGAAATACAGTAAATAACATATTGAAGGGAATTGGTATATGTGCACCTTCCTTCCTTGAGGCCTGCAATTCTGTTGGTGTAAGAAATGTTAATGGTTTATGGCAAAATACGTGTGGTTGTTGGTTTCTTTAACCAATAGTGTCTCTGGTTTTCCACCAAAACACCAGACCCAGAGAAGGAATATTTTGCCTGATTGCATCTCACTTTGTAGCCTGGGAGATTTCTGGGTTAGATACATGGCAAATGAGATAGATAGTCTGGTGGTGGACTGGGCTTCTCTGACAAAAGACAGCTGCAATTCTGAATTCTTTATGCCTGAATGAAGCTGAAAGAAAATGGTGCTGGCTAATGTTTGCTGCCAGATGGTTTTCTGCCTGTTCCAAGCAAGAGCTCAGATGTTAGAACACACATTAAAATGATACTTCTGACTATGTTCATTTTTGGGTTCACACAGCAGTGGTTTTTTAATGCATGTGCATCATCATATTTTTCTTTATTTTCTTAAAACTTGTTTCTCTTCATTTACAAAAGTGTGATATCCAGTAAAGAATCAAATATTCATATTCCATTGCTGTTATGGGAGGTTTTCAATTAATTACTTCTCATATAATAACTTCTTGAATCATGTATCTGCAAAACAATGTCCTTTTAAAAATGTTTAAATTGGAAAGATCAGAAATACACCCTGACTCTTCAGAACTTAAACTAAGCAGTGTGATCCATCAGCTCTGAATCAGTGAATTCAGTTGACTTTGGTAGTGGTCTACCTGGAAGTGATTAGCAAATTGGTTATGGTAATTAGAGGTAAAGAGGCAAGTATTCAGCTTCTCCTGTGCCTCCAAAGGGCTGTGGAATGTAGCCGGACAGTTGCCCGAGTTGTTTATCTGTCTGCCTGCCTCCTTTGAAGTATTAAGTCATAGCAGCAATGAGAATTAGAAATGCATTCTTTCTAAATTATGTTCAGAATTTTCTTTTGTCCTGTTCTTATTTGAATAAAACCCATAATATCCAAAAACACCACATTCTACTAAATACTAATTCTCTCAGAAGACTATGTATTTCACATATCAGAGAAAAAAGTTCCGATCAGTAGTCATCTTGCCCTGATCTTTCTTATGTCAGCATTCAACATTGGAGCTGTCAAGGAAAGAAGCCATATATTATTGGTGATAGTTGAAGCAAAATAAACAAGTGATCAGGATAAGGTTTGTCAAGAAAGATTTCACAAAACCTCTATTTTAGCATGGAATATGCTATACTCTCAGACATAACAGGTATTCTCCTGTTAACATTAAATGCCATTTTTCTTCTACAAGTCTGCTGCCTAATCTTATAATATTGCATCACTTTCCTGCCTAAAATGTCAGGACTATTTAAGTAAGTGTGTACTTGCAAATGAAATTAGAGTTTGTGGTGCTGTTTTCTAAACTCCTTGTGATAACTGGTTTTGTATCCACCTCTGCAAACAACAGTGAACACCACTTCTGTGATGGACACTGCCTTGAACTCATAAATGTGTTGACTGATCTGAGATAACCTGGAGTATAAATTCAAGAAATAAAACCTGTAAGCTGTAAAATAAGATTCAGGAAAAACGGAGGTGTCTAAATGAGTGGCAATGGGGATCTATTTTTAGATGTTTCTTTCTTTGAACTCTGATTTGCATTGCCCTACAAAAGTAGAACAGTCAAGGGGTGTGAGAAATGCAAGGTCAAAACTCTCCTTAGCAGGCAATGAATTGAAATCTGTCACCCATGAGAATACTGCAGTTATCATACTATGATGAGAAGAAAAATGGGAAAGCACTATCTGTTCTCTGAGAAGTGTTTCACTCTATGACACAGGGCTCAGGCAAAGGTTTATCACTGAAGGAGAGAACACAAAAACCTGTCTGTCGAGACTTGCTAATCCATAAGAGTAGGTTCAGATGAGTTCCTTCCAGCACTTCTTATGCATTTTGCTGAATGCAGAATATTAATATACATCAATTCTGTAAAATATATGGTAATTAATATGTGAGCCATTTTAACATCTTCTGTTGATGACTTCTGGGGCTTTTGATGCTGCTGGCCCAAGGTGCCTCACTGTCCCTGTATGCCAAGTATCATAGCTGCTACAGGGAGGCCCAGTAGCCTACAGTCTTTGTAGTGGTTACAGAAGGTGCCTGCAATCTTTATTGATTCTTGCTCCGTGTGATACACCCACGTATTTTTGGAGATGTATGTCCTGGAATCTAAATGAGCTCAAGTATCTTGTGTTTGCATGGGAGGAGAGGCTGAAAATTACTGTATGGGTAAAGAAAAAGGGAGTATTAGAGAAGTGCTGTCCATTGTAAAATCCTTTGCTCAGGGTTCTCAAAACTTGTCTATGTTTTGATTGTTTTGAAGCCTCATCTAGGAATACAAGAAAGGAATATACTTGCTGTTTGTAATTTGTATCTCAAGGAGATTCAAAGACAAGTGTAGAGAGCTGGAGGACGCAAACATTTTTTATTAGGAAGCTAAAATTAACTTCTTTTTTTTCATAAATGGGTCTATAAATTACCATTGCTGTATATGCTATATACCGTATTTTCCCATATATGCCTCAGGTGACCTCAGGAATCAGTTTCAGGGACTGAGGGCTTAACAAAAAAGAAAAATGAAAAGGTATTTATTGATTTCTCCTTGTATTCCTAGACAAAACATCCTTGCTTGTTCATAGTATTTTTGAATATAAAGTACCACTGCTTGCAATGCACTGGAAATAAAATTTAAACCCGTTAGATGATACAACTGTTTGGCACAAAACTGTACCAATTTGTGCCATTTACTTGGTACGAATCTATGGCATTCTCTTGTATTTTTTTATAAATAGGAAAAAATATACTTTTTAAACTACTAGCCATTTAGAAGTGCCACATTTTAGAAACAGCTAGTATGCATTTGTTTTAACAAACAACCATGTGTATCCATCTAAAATTTCCCTGCAGAGTAACAGCTTAGCCTGCAAAGGATCCTGTATAGGTTGGGGTTTTTTGTTCTGAAAAGGAAAACAGAGGAAGAACTGATTGTGCTAAAGGGTTTCCAAGTGGAATGAACTTTTTGTAAAGACAAGGATTTCAGCAACATCCATTTATAATCTACCTCATAGTCTCTGGGATTTTTCAGCTGTTTACAGCCGGAAATAAATTAGAAGGACGTTGGGCTTACATATGCCTAGGTAAAACACATCTCCTAAATTCCTAATTTTTTTTAAGTCATCTATGCACAATATATCTGCTATGGATAGTGAAAAAGTCAGGGACTTCTTAATGGCTGATTTAAATGTAATTCATTTTTAAATGGTATTCATGCTGGAGGTGCAGTGAGAGGAAGCAGGAGCAAAAAGTGTAATAGAGGTTGGAAGTCAGCTGAAGTGACTGTACGGTTAAAGTAGCAGCAGGTTACCAGTTGCTTCTTTGCTTTGAAAATCTTATGACCACTATTAGGATACAGAAATTCTTCTTTTAATTCAGAAGAATAGGAGCTGTGTAAACAGAACTACACCACGAATAATAAACATCATTAAAGTGTTTTGTAAACTATTTGGATCTCTAATTATGGGAAGGCTTTTCAGACTGCACTTGTTGGCTTTGTATGATGACTTAAAAACATGCCATTCTGAGTTGCAAATAAATTCATAAGGGAAATTCAATGACACAAAGTGTTTGCCAGCCCTTCAATAAATATGGTTAGTGACTAGTAGTTTTGATTAAAGCTGGTTTACTTTCTTTAGGCTGAAGCAAAAATGCTTTTAAGAGGCTTGATTAGAAGCACTTGAATTTCATCTCTAGGGGAAACTGCTGCTGAAGATTAAAGAATTTAAGGAGCATAATGTGTAAAACAGACATAGTACATAAAAATTAAGCACTGCAGCACCTGACTTGAGCATCTGGCTCCCTAAGAAGCAAGAATGACAAGTTACACTTTTCTGAAGTGCTAAGTGTGACTATAAAATGAATTTAAATTAGGCAGTGGAAAGCACATGGATCTGTCCAACTGGGAAATAGTGAAGAGAGCCAGTCTTGTCTAAAATCCTCTTCTTCTCTGGACAAGAGAGATCTCATTTATAACTTCCAAAGAATCCACCAGCACCAAGTACCTCTTTGAAACTAAGTGGATACAACTGGTTTTGACAAACCTGCTTTAAATTTCAGTTATAAGGATTGAGCTCATCTACACCGTGCCCAAACACCTATGCTAGTAAAAAGCTGGAGATTCACACGTAGGATCTTTGCTAACTTACCTCTGGATTTTGCATTCCTGCTGTGGGACTCAAACATTAAGGGCTGCAGTATCTGATCTGTAGATGTTGAAATAATCTACTGACTTCAGTTCTAAGCCCAAACTCCATACTGAAAGGGTCTTCTCATGATGACCATCACATCTTCTTTCTTTTAAAATGAATGCTGTTGCAGATATCCTGAGATCAATAGGCAGCTGCTCTATGTGCTTTCTCATGATGTTTTGCTTCTCAAATGACTTACTGAGATGTTCCCTGTCACAGTTCTGCTAACCTTTCATTATGTTTCTAGATGCAGGAGATTCTTTCATTTCTTTTCTGGTATATTATGCTAGACCCCTCAACAATGCACAAAAGACATCTCCAAGTCTGGTATTGTAACTGATAATTCATTTTGTTAATGTTATTTTGCTTGGACTATGGATTCCACTGAATGCAGCAGACTCTTTTTTAAACCTGCTTCTAGTTTGTGCATTCTGGAAAAATGTCGCAGTGCTCAAATGGGGTACTCAGAAGAGCTGCCACAGAGAGCAGCATGAACATACTGCAACATCAGGGCTACAGCGCAAGAGAGCTTAGGGAAAGGCTGGCTAGTTCAGACTCACAGGTTGATAAAGGAATTATTTCCAAAGTTGTTTTGTGCTTTGTATGAGGAATGAGTATGAGATTACAGGGCTGGTACAAGGAGGAGCAAGAACATAACATATATTTCTAAATCAAAATGAAATGTTACTCTGGAAATCCCTTAGGTAGCTCTCACTATTATGTCTACATAGTGTAAATTAGCGTGTAGTGATGTTATTTCTGAAAAGACACTGTGCTGAAATGTCTACTTGTTAATAGGGCTACTATTGTTAGGAACAGTGTTTCAAGTTCCAGAGATAGTCTGGTCAGCAGCTGGAATGGAGTAAGGCCAGGAATGGTAACTACAGGGCAAGCAGTTTGAGAAACACTGGTCTAGAGGTTTACTTACCGAGAAAACCCCAATGGAAATAGAAAAATTCCACCCTACGAGAAATGTTAAAGCAATTGCATACTATCTTGGATTTGACTGCCCTGGGTCATCCATAATCAAGTAATAAGTGAGCAGTGAATCAGCAAAAAATCATCCTAAGAATGTGCCATATCATTCTGCAGTAAACTACTAGGTGACTGTATTTAACTTCTGTCAATGTGCAAATTCGCATCTTTCACATGAAAAGCTCACCTTTCTCATATTACTTTTTTCCCTCTCTGTATCTCCAAGATAACAAATATCCTGGGTTTAGTCCTTCAGATAAAAGCCAGATACTTTTTATTTAATTCTACATTAAATCTACCTGTCAACTGAGTCGTCTGTTTGAACTACTGTGGAAGGCACAAAGATGGTATGGACTTCCAAGGCCTTGTTTAATCTAGCTCCCTAATAAATCATTGTTAAAATCTAATCTGTGTCTATGAATATTAAGGGACCTCTCTTTTCTTTCTGATGCATATTGGAATCAGAATATGTATCAGGATGTTTCTATTGTTCTGGCATTTTAAAATAAAACTAAGAAAACATTGAAGAAATGAAAGCAAACACGAAAGGGTCCAAAGTGGTTGAAAAAGTGAAATGCTTTTTGGTAGGACTCTGTTATGAAAATATTTCAAGCTCGACCACTTGAGTGTCCCACAAAACAGCAGAGAAAACCTAAAAGGAAAATAAATCAGGAAAATAGAAACTTCAGGTTTTAACTAATAGAAGCTTCTGGGGTCTAATTCTGTGCCTTTTGAAACAGTCAATTATGCTGTTATTGCATAGGTAAGGGCTGTAGGGTCTTTGTCATGGCTGAGTAGGGTGCAGTAATTAGGTTTGTTGCTGGTGTCACACCGCCAGTAACCCACTGATCACTGCCACCTAAGTGCAGCAAGACTTTTATAGCAACAAGTACAATAATTAACCAGTAGAAAAAATATCATTATGGGAGCCAGCACACAGATTTCTGGTTTCTCTTTCGGTGCATAGCACAAAATTTCTTTTAAATATAAAGAAACACAAAGTAATGAAAGGAATATTGCTGTCTCATGTCATGTAGCTTTGGGAATAAAAGCATGTTCTGTGAACAGGGAAAATGCAGTTTAGGACATGACTGGGAAAAGTCAACAGTGCATGCTTTGAACAGAAAGCAAGGGCTGGTCTATTAAGATCACATTAAATGGCTCACAAACTTTCCATTTTCACAAAAATTGACAAAGCTTGCCTGTTGATTTATTATTCATATACAGAGTGCTGCTTCTTCAAGAAGATCGTAAATAGAGTTTCTCTGGCCCAATCAGCCTCTCTGGGTTCCTGATGAAGTGATAAGCACGATAAAATTCAGAAAGATTAAGGGATGAGGTGGAAAATGAAAGCTGAGCTGTGTTTCTGCATGTTGCCTTGCGTGAAACTGCCGCAGAGAGATAAGAAGCAAGTAGTAGAAAAATAACTGCATAAACACCCTTATAATGGAAGCTTGGGGCTCTGTCAAAACTCTCCAGGCTAAATGTTTCAGATTCTCAGTTGTATAGGTTTGGGAGGTTAATATTTTCTTAGAGAATTCTTTCACTTATATTTGTTTAGAGAGTATGATCAATACATATTGAGAAAAAACACTAAAATCCTCTTCAGAATAGGCTATTTATTTACTGATACCTCTGGAATTCTTAGGACTGTTACTTTCATATGTGTTAATTCCCTGGTGCTAAAATAGCTCATGCCTGAAAAATTTTAGTAAGTATATAGAAAGATGATTTATCTGGGATGGAGAACAGACCTGGGGATCAGGAACATTTGCTTCTCCGTTCAGCTCCCTGGGCACTTACTCTGTGATTTTGTTTTTCATCACTGTTTATTCATGCGTAAAATGATTGCAATGTGTTTCAGGGGTTTGGTGAGACCAAATTAGGCTGAACACTCTTTTCAGATGAAGGGCTGTCAAGATAACTGTAACCAATTTTATCAACCTGCTTTGATTGGCAGTAATATGTTTGTTTGGTTTCATAACTGACCCTAGATGAAATGGGGGGGACTGTTGGGCTGAGGCTCTGTTATATTGTCATTACTGCTTTGCAGTATGGTTTGCATAGTCTGTAAAATTTCTACAGTTGATAACCTGAGGGACAGCTGTTTGTGGGAAGATATTTAAGTACTACACCCAGATTATATTATTTTTTTTCCATCAGGGTGTCACAACTGCAAGATGAAGAGCTTTTAAAGCATTCATCAGTTTAGCAGGCCTCTGACAAAATTCCACCAATTCTTTACTTTTCTAACTCCAGTTATGCCATTCATATTTGATTTCAGGATACTGTAGTCGCTCTATAGCCTGAGTTAAGGGTGCATTTCAGCTTTAGCAAATAAATGTTGAAATTTTGAAAGAAAAGCATGGATTGTAGGAGACAGGTTCTAGGGAAGGCCCTGAGCACCAAGACTGTTAGCTGGGAAGCTTGCAACATCTTTAGAAAAAGATTCTTCTGTTTAAGCAGCCAGGAGAATCTGTCCTGAGTATATTTCCTCTTTGAGTTTTACTGCTGTCCAACATCCAGTTTACTTTGCAGGTGTTAGCAACAAGGAGAAAATGACATGCTGATAGAAAACGGATCTATTATTACCACTATCCTGCTCCTCACAAGTAGAGAAATCTCCCTGAATAAACTTTCTGTGTGATTTTGAGACATTATTAAGATCATAACCCATAAGTGCTTAATCTCTGCTCTCATATCCCAGATTATTGCTGTTTTATTTTTTTTTAGTAATTGCGTATTAGTGTGTTTTTTCCAGTGATCAGCATAAAGGGATATGAAAATTGAAAGAGCCATTCCATACTGATATCTTATTTAAACGTAACTAAAGACTGTTGCAAATTACTTCTCAAATTTGTAAATTACTCTTTCACAGAACTCACAACCTCAGCTGATATTCTAGAAACTCTTTTCTGAGGCCTAATAGCCTTTCTGTTAAAGCTAATGGTAAAGTTTCTGACTGCTTCGCCGGTGGAGGGCAAAACTTGGGTTTTATTCACACTGATGTTAAAAATTAATAGGAAATTTGCCCAGTGAAGTCTTGAGTAGGGTCAGGACTTGACAGTGTTTGGACTGCAGAAGCATTACTGCATTAATTTCCTGGAAAATTGTGGGTGTAAAGTACTTTTTCAGAAGGTGCCCCACACCTTGAAGAAGCACACATTAAACAGGGACGTTTGCTTTTGATCTCTGCCAAAATAACAGAAACCAGTAAGGCAATTTTCACTTTTAAACAAGCATGGTTGCTAAGGGGGGAAACCAAGGTGGCAGCCCTTGACATGCCACTCAGAGAAGGGAACTATTTTTCCCAATGCATAAACCAGCCTTGTGGTTCTGCAAAGAGCACTCACTTTTCAGGAGAATACCTGACTAACTTTAGTGCATATCATGCTATTCTTTTAGCTCAGTGAAGAGTTTAAGAGATCTAGACATCTTAATAAGATTCAGTTCAATGATGTAAAACATTTGCTGAAAAGTACATCGATTCCAGTACACTTCAGTATAAGCAAAAGTAGATGTAGGTCTTAGGACTTAGCCTAAGGAAAGCAACATGTCAAAAACTTAAAAAGGAAGAATAGTTTGACATGGTCGTATGAAGGTTTTTATACTGCCATTTTATACTCTTTTGTATATGGAATTCTGATGAAGACTGAGGTACCTTGAGACTATGCTTCAGGCCAAGGTCAGACACAGAAAACCTCTTTTGTACCCAAGCATTTACTCTCTTGTTATATTCATATTCATTCCTGGCATGTCCAACTAAATATATATGTATCAGATGTAAAATCATATTAACCTGCTGCTCACTCTCTCTACTACTTGCTGATGTTCCGTGCTAATGCTTTATTCTTTTTTCCATATTAAAAAGCTACAGGTGATAATAGACTCCTTTCTTAAATTCTTCCTCTGATAAAGCACTGCTGCTCTTACACTTCTGTTGATCAGTAAACAACTGGAGAAAGGAGAGCTGAGCAATTGTACTTGGGAAGAGAGCTGTACAAGAAGTTGTGCCTTTGTTAAAACTCTGTGGAAAGATTTGAGAATTCCAGTTCAGCCAGGAAAAACACTGTTAGCAAATGTGCCCTTCATGTTGTGAGTGTAGCTCAGAAAAGGCACACTCATTAGTTGGATGATGGTGGTGAGGACGGTTACTTTTCCCAAAGCCAGATGCCTGTTTGATCTTTGTTACAAAGAACTCTCCTCTAAAGGATGGCATGCCAAAGACAGCTCAGTATGGAGGAGAAATCACAAAAGCTTCCAGGAACCTAAAGCCTCCATTTGATTCAGCCAGACTTCTTTTGGAAGAAAAGGCCTCTTTTACAATATTTTAGAGAGATCTGTGTCCTCTGCATGCCAAAACATGGAATTGCAAAGCTAATGCTTCATCCGTTGTTTATCAGCTTTTCATCAAACAGAATTTCCCCCAGGCACGTGTTACTGGGTGCCAAATATTAAATGTGCAGACTGCAGAAAGTCAGTGGGGGAATATTAAGAGTATCACTTTTCTTGTGTATGTGTGTGTGCAAACTAATAGAAAACTTACCTAAATCTGTACCATTATGTTACTGGAACACTATGAAAGAAGTAACAGTTTCCCCAGGAGATATTAGCACTTCAACATGGGGAAAATTTTGAAATAGATATTGGGTAGTATTCCTTTAAAGCAACAAAAATTTTAGTAGCTGAGGAAGGTTTCAAGCATAAAAATGAAACTGCTGTCAAAACAGCCATCAACATTGAATGGTATCTGGTTGTCAGGTAATCTTGCTGGCACAAAAAGAGGGGAATGTTTACCAGTCACTTGCACAGGAATAACATTGGCTTCCAGATGTGATCAATGCAGACTGTACTTTTCATTGATCTCTGCAATTTATCTCAGCTAATCTGCTTCTGTGTTTTGTGCTTGGCTGACATTTTTTTATATGAGACTTGGTTTTACAGAATAGATAGCTTTTCCCACAAGACCTAGTTTGCAAACAAGATTGTAACCTGATCTCTTGATTAAATTTTATCAATAGACAGTGACAAAATATCTATAGCTGCCCCCCCCCCTTTTTTTTTAACTGACACTCTTGGAACTTTATTTCATTAGGACACTACTCCTATGTATGCACCAAATCCTTTGTATTTCATGGTTAACTGGTGAGTCTAGTGCTTACTGTACATAAAGAAATAAGTTTGGGGGATGCGTTGAAGTTTGTGTATTAGCAATTCCTTTGGATGTCATGTTTGCCACTGGGTTGCCTTGCTAAAATGTAGGCATGATTTTGAGGGAAAAGCATCTGCAGAGACAGTGTGCATACATCTCTTGATCACATTTTTATCTTTTTTAATTACAGCTGCAGAAGACCTAAGTGCTTTCAGTTATGTCCTGTGATTTAAAGGAACAAAGGGAGGATAAAAAATTACTACTATAGCTGGATCTCTTCCTCAGCTTTATTAAAAACAGAACAAAACAATTTTTTGCCTTCATATGTAAACAAAACACTGAAAGTGACCTCCCAACAACACTGGCAACTACCTAACATTCATATTATGAGCAAGCTGACAATTATAAGCTTCATTGAATGGCAATGAATATGTATTCCATATCACCTCAAATTGCGTAGTATCATCTTAATTCATGTGTAGCTTGACAGCATATATAGACCTCTTCTAGTGATCGTTCTCTGCACAGCCATATGAAACTCAGGTTGTTTCTCATGAAACAGAAGAAAATTGATATCAGAAGCATGTTGGAAGCTCAAGGGAAGGTAGTAAGTGATGCATATTTATTAATATGAGCAGATTCTGCTTGTAATGAGAAGTTTTGTGGGGAAATAAATCTAATTAGACTTCAACAGTATAAGTATGTTCAGTGAGCACAAATAAAGCTAAAAATAGAGACGAAATCACATATGTTCATGTGTATGTGTTTAGCTATTGAGTATCCTTATGTACAAAATCAAGCACAGTTTCTGGTGTTGCTTTAGTGATGTTTTTATGTGGGTAAGATATAATCAGGCTACCTCTGATATGAGATAGTCAATGAGATGCAATGTTTCATCAGATTCTACAACACAAACTTTCATATTTTATGAGTTGTACAGCAAATATCTATACAATATAGACCATACAGATTGAAATTCCAGCTTTTGACTGAAGGTTTTACATTTCCATATACCATTATGTTAAACAAAATAGAGTTTTAAGTGATGGATATGTTCTGCACTGATTTGAGTTCTGTGTAGCCCTGTTGCAGTTAATACGCTCAGTTCATTTCTGGTGCAATTTCACTAAATTCAGAATGTTAATAGTCAGCATAGCTACACTAGGGATGAACTAAATCTGGTAGGATTGCACTAAGCGCATAAGATTATTGAAATAGATACCCACTTGTGCATTATGTCATAATTTAAAAACAATTAAATAAAAACTTAAGTCTGCAGTTCTTCTCTTTACATACAGAAAAACAATTGATGTCTAACGAAAGTGCTATTGTGAAGAAGAACAGCTTGAACCATGATCTTAATGAAAATAGTAGGTTTGTTCTGTGTCCCTAATTCAGCAACTTTATAACAATGTATATTTAACAGAAAAGTAAAATAAAAAAAAATTATATGGTCCTACTGGTTCTAAGAAGACTTAAGGTTTTACTCTGAAGACACTCATGATTAATAATATTCATATGGGTGTTGTGTACCCATAAGTTTAGAATAACTGCTAAAAATAAATGAATTCAAATAGTTACTGGCAATTTAAAAGAAAATGATTGCCAGCCTAGATCCACCTACCGCAATGTATGGGCTTCGTAGGTTTGTATTTAGAATCATAGAATCATGGAATCATAGAATGGTTTGTGTTGTAAAGGACCTCTTCCGAACCCACTGCAATGCGCAGGAACATCTTCAACCAGATCAGCTTTCTCAGAGACCTGTCCAACCTGACCTTGAATGTTTCACAGTGACAAGGCATGTATCACATCTCCAGGAAACCTGTGCTATGTTCACCATCATAATTGTAAAAAACCTCTTCCTTATATCTAGTCTAAATCCACCCTCTTTTAGTTTACAATTACCCTTCATCCTATCGCATCAGGCCCTGTTAAAATGTTTCTCCCCATCTTTCTTGGAATCTCCCTTTAAGTATTGAAAGGACACATTAAGATCTCCCTGGATCCTTCCTTTCTCCAGGCTAAACAACCTCAGCTGTCTCAGCCTTTCTTCATAGGAGAGATGTTCCGTCTGATAATTTCTGTGGCCCCCCTCTGGACTCGTTTCTACAGGTCCATGTCTTTCTTGTGCTGAGGACTTGAGGACTGGATGCAGTAATTTGTCTTAAAAAAAAAAAAAATACCACTGATTCAAAATAGCTTTTCCATCTTCCCATTCTCACTTCACACTTACCTAGCTCTAATACTCATCTCTTTCATGATTTTGACTTTGTCTCTTGAAATAGCATCTGTGTTGATTTTTAATTTTTTAAGGCTGTTTTTTTGGTGGGGGGAAGAGCAAGAACTTTTTTGCTTGAATGATCCCCTCTCTGTAGTGTAGATGTCACCATACTTGTTTCACTGTGATATCTCTCTCCTGTGGTGCTGGTTGAATTTCAGTCTCAGTGACTTAGAAAAGAAGCATGCCTACCCTTGGCCTAACTTTGCAATGTACCTTTGGAGGAATTAATAACCATCCTTTTCGTGAGCTTTTCAATGATCTGTTTCATGACTCTAATATCCAGCATGTCACAATATTATTTTTTAAACTTGGTTACATTTTGACACTACTCATCAGATGGCTAGTTGACATACAATTACTGTTTTGAACGTGGATCACTGATTGTCTTCAGCTATTTTTCCTGAAGCTATGGCAGATCAGGCAGGTGAGAGTACAGTTGCACCAGAAGTGCGACTATTATGCACTGGTAGAAAGCAAGCTGCTTCCAGATAGGCAAGCTCTGACATACTGTCCCCAGTTTTCACTGCCCATGAGCCCATTATCATCATGAATGCCATGTGAGGTCTTCTAAGAAAAGTGGCTATGAACCCAGTATCAATTTAAATATTTTCTCAAATTCTGAATCTGTATTTCTGTAAATTCTGCTGCATAATTCTTTCCACTAAGTAGTTTTGTCTCTTTAAATTCAGTCTATTACTAGTTTTACAACCCAGTCTATCTTCTTTGATTGTTTACAGCTGAGTATTAAGTAAACCATTGTCACAGTATACATTCCAGCATGTTACAGTAACTCCAAAATAGGCAAATCCTTTCTTCAAGTGTGACATCTTCCCTCATTTTGGTGTCTGGCAGTAAAGCCAACCAGATGGTCCTCACTGATTTGTATTGTGTGTGAGGCATCTCAGTGCTTTTATGTCAGGGCACAGATTTGTCTCATCTAACAGTGGCAGAGAAGTAGCTCCTTTGTTGTTTGTGGTTCAGATGGCTGGCAGCACACACAATCCAGGAATGGCAGTCCTCCAGATTTAATATGATGCTGAGGTTGACTAGTAGAGGAAATTGAACAAAGGAGGAAATATGAAAGTTGTGCTGTGGTTTTTGTTAAAATGTTATTTTCATGCGGAACTTGGCCACAGTTAGGGAAAAAGTCAAATTATATGTCAACTATTTTGTTACAATCCCAGGCTAGGGGAGGACTAGTAAGTGGAAAAGGCAGTGCCTAGTGACCAAGTCTTTGCCAGCGTGCCCATCCTTGGCCAAGATGGAGTGGTCTTGAACAATATGTTGTGCGGTTTTCCTTTGTCAAACAAATTAGTAAGTATGGTACCATAATATGAGAGCATGTGTAACAGAAAACAAAAAGGAGTAATCTGTAGAAGAAAAGGATTACTGGAGTGTAAGAGAAAGGTGAAGTATGGGTTCAGAGAGGAGAAATTTTGAGATCCTTCAGTTTGTCACAGTAACTAACACCATGTCTTTTCCAGGTGTGATAGTTTGCCATCACAAAAGACAAAAAAACCCACTTGCTCTGAAAGCCGGGTAGCTCAGCAACTGTATTGTAGAAATATTTCTGCATAATAGACTGGCTTTATTCTTTCTGTAAGCACTTTCTACTGACCACGGCTAGATGTGGCATAATGGAGGAGGTGAACGTTTGGTCAAACCTGTACAGCCTTTTCTGTGTTCTTATGTCTTCAATTGCTACTTTTCTTTGCCCCACTACTATCTGTTTAGTGGAAGTAGTTTTTGCTGTTACCTTTCTAAACTCCTAAGTGGTGCTATGTCAAAATATAAAAAATATCGACCTGACTATCTCAGTGCCTGGGAAGTTATCTGAAGTTCAGCACCTATAAAATCCTGATCTCCAACATTTCTTCTATGTTTTAATGATTTTGTGACCAGCCTGGAAAAAGATAAAAACAGAGGCAAACAACAGGAATTTAAAGGACACTTAAAATGTGATAGTTTCTTGAATGCAGGTTTTATATTTGAATCTTAATTTGTTGCAAGTAGGGATAAGAGGCTCCCAACTTAGACCTGTACAGCATCCATGTAGTATATGTAGCTTTTTATTTAGGTACATAAGATGCATTGTCAACAGAGTTAATCTTTACAGTTTATGAGGTAATGTGTGAAGAAATAATGAATCATTATTTTATATCACTTTTTAACCTTAAGTTTCCAGGTTTGTAAAAGAGTTTGGTTATGCTTATCCTTATTTTTCAAATTAAGAAACTGAGTCATAGGAAAGTGGTGTTCTTCCCTACAGCTTAGAGGCACAACTGGGAATAGAACATAAGTCTAAACTGACATAATTTGCTTTAACTGTATCATCTAGAATACTTGGAGTACTGAGACCTCATTTGGAGTATTGTGTGCAGTTCTGGTGTCCTCAACATAAAAAAGACATGGAACTGTTGGAACAAGTCCAGAGAAGGGCCATGAGGATGATCAGGGGACTGGAGCACCTCCCATATGAAGATAGGCTGAGAAAGTTGGGGCTGTTTATCCTGGAGAAGAGAAGGCTGTGTGGAGACCTCATAGCAGCCTTCCAGTACCTGAAGGGGGTCTATAGGGATGCTGGAGATGGACTATTAATTAGGGACTGTAGTGATAGGACAAGGAGTAATGGGTTAAAACTTAAACAGGGGGAGTTTAGATTGGATATAAGGAAGAAATTCTTTCCTGTTAGGGTGGTGAGGCACTGGAATGGGTTGCCCAAAGAAGTTGTGAATGCTCCATCCCTGGCAGTGTTCAAGGTCAGGTTGGACAGAGCCTTGGGTGGCATGGTTTAGTGTGAGGTGTCCCTGCCCATGGCAGGGGGGCTGGAACTTGATGATCTTAAGGTCCTTTCCAACCCTAACTATTCTATGATTCTAAGATCATAAGACAGAGTTTTCCTTGTAGTCAACCATACCCATAAAACCCCCAACTATAAATACCAGTAGCAATGTTTCTTTATATAATTTGAGACTCTCTTATAGCTTCATCCCAGACTGAATAAATTCTGGGAATGTCAGCTATTAGTCACAACATCAAATTGCAGCTGTAACTGTTCGCACTGTTCATCTGTAACTATTAATTCTGTCAGCAAATTTGCATGCTCTTTACTGAATCACACAAACTTCCCGTGGAAGGTGAAAGTTCTTCAGTGGGAAGAGCTGAATTGTCTTGGTAGACAAGAAGAAAAATGTTGGTTTTAATGCCAGTATTTTTAAATTAATAGGTGTTTGCCCTATTACCTATTTCCTATTTGAAATGTGACTGATTGCTAATGGCACTTGGGAAAGCTTGTTAATGAATTTTTTTTTCTCAGCAAGAATAACAGAGAGCAAAAAGGCTTTCTGTGGGCCAGGCTGGGATGATGAATGCCAGAGATGAGTCTTAGCAGAACAGAAATCTCCTGACAGCATTGATGTCATGAACTTCCTTCCCCACTCTTGTTTTAGATAAACGAAAACAAATATGTCTTCCTTAGGAGTTCAGCTGGCATCTTTTTCTTGCCAAGAGGATGCTCTTCCTAGTGATTCCTTACTAGCTTTGTTGCATAATTGTGCCTAGATTTCTGCCTTTCATATTAAAACCAGACTACTGTCCTACTTGTTGGTTGGTACTTAAATAAGTAAATGTTCTAGAAAGAAGTAATAGGAAACAACTGATTATTTTTTCCATGTTTTGTTACACAACCTGAGCCTCTGCTATTCTGCTGCACTTTTCACAACTATAAATGTCTGCACATTTAATCACTTAGCTGTGTCATATATGTGGGCTTTTATGTATGTAAGTGAATTTGCTACTGAATCTCTTGCTTATTGCAGAGATACCTGGGAAGATTCAAGGCAAACAGGGTAATTCAAGTTCAGCAGAGTCCCTCCCCTTCATGGTCAGGATTTTCATGAGTAAGAAAGGAAGGATACTTTTTACTTTTCTTAGTAGCCAATAAAAATTACAAATTTTTCTTCTGGCATACAGAGTTCACAGTTAAGCATTAAGCTCCAGTCAGCAAGTAAGAAAGCAGAAAATGGGAAAGAGATTGTTCTTTTTTTTCAACAGTGCACATTCTCCTTGGGTTGCTTTAAGTCACCTTAGGCTGTTTAGCCAGTACGTCTGTGAGACATATACTGAGGCTTTGCCTTATGCTGTATTGAATCTTTGGACATCCACATAGTATGTGCATGGTTTTACTTCAATGCATCAGCAATACAAAAAGCCCTGACATGTTTCTGTTATAAATCTCTCTGATTAGTAAGGGAGTTATATTCAGGAAACTAGCTTTTATCGGTGCATTGAACCTTTAGGAGTGTTCTGAAGAATGGTACTTTTTCATGTATTTCCTAATGGGAAATGTGAAAAATCCCCATTATTTTAATTGCTAGGGAAAGTGTTATAAATGATGCATGAAAGTTTAGATCCTTTAATAGAGTAAAATGAAGTTATATGACCGACTTGGTAGAAAAGTGGAAGACTTGTACAGGAGGGACACTGAGAGGCTTTCACCTAATAAAAGGAATCCCTTTTTAGTTTTCACACTCTCTGAGTGTTCTTCAGATTTAAATTGGCATTTCTTTCCCAGGCACTAATGAGCCAGTTGAAAGAAAATTCTTGGTAATGAATGACATCGAACTGATGACAAAGCAGAAAGTGAGTACAGTAAGGGAAGAAAATAAAAAGACTAGCACACTTGTTAAGATGAAACAACTTCTGCAAGTACCATGAAAGGCTGCTGGGGAGCAGACAGCTTCTGAACAAATCATTCTCCAAGGAAAGCTAAAAACTCCCTGCCTGCCCACAAGGCTTTCTTTCCTCCCTCTCCTCAGTGTCTTTCCTATGGATTATTGTTTTCATGTGTATGTTTTCTCTGGCACACAGTTAACAGCTTGGAATACAAAGGTTGTACATAAAAAAAACTTTGTTTCAGATTAGTATCTTGCCAGAGAGAAGGATGTTGTAGTGGACTATATTGAAGACCTTACAGAAGTCCAGATAGTTGACACTTGTAGCTCTTCCCTTGTCCACTGATCTAGTCACTTGTCATTTTTATGGATGACCCAGTCCTAAAGGAGTTAACATATACTATAGTAGCTCTCCCATGTGACTCTAGCCCGATGGCACCAGGAAAACTTAGAAAACATGACTCCAAGAAGTATAAAACCTTATGCTACCACATTAAATCCCAGGTTGCCTAGAGAGGTGGTAGATTCCCTATCCCTGAAAAAGTTTTAGGTCAGGTTGGATGGGGCTCTGAGCAACCTGACCTAGTGAAGATGTACCTGCTTATTGCAGGGCAGTTGGAAGAGATGACCTTTAAGGGTCACATAAGGAGATCAGGTGATTTTAATAGATACATTAATTTAAAAGATAGGCATTGGTGGCATAAGTAATACTTACAGTGCTGTTCCATTATAATTTTTTTCAGGGAAGAGAATATCTATTTTATTTTAAGAACACTTTGTGTATTAGCAGTCCTATATTACACACATTGCTTCATAATATTTTGTAAAGAAGTGGGGTCAGATTCATCACTGCTGTAATCCCAGTAAAATCTTAGTCATTTTAGAGCCAGTGGCTACCCCCACATCATCTGACAGCAGCAACCCATAATGTGAATACAGTCTTACCTCCACTGCTCTCAAAACTGTAATTTTGACATTTGAAGTCCTCCAAGGCAAAGGATGAGAACATGACCCTCCTTTGCAGACAAGTAGACATTCTCAATCCTCTCTCCTCCCCAGAGCAGGGACACCTTTCAGGTAAGTTTTGTGCCTCTGACTATATTGGATGATACCGGGGTGGAACTAAGCTTAATGAAATACCAGTTGCTTACTTTTCCACACGAGCTCAGTTAATCTCTGACTTACTTTGGATTTTAGTGCTAATGCAGTAAGTGAATTTATCAATGGCAATTCCAGATCTGTATTTTTGTTGCTTCCATACGATGCACTATTTGTGAATTGAAATCATGAAAGTTCCTACTGAATGCAAGCGGTCGTACAGTGTCGAACTGGTTATAATGAGAAGTTAAGCCCAGCTGCACCCCTCCCCGCTGATCTCTGAGGACTGGCTGGAACACATGGGCTGCGATTTTCTGCCAAATTTCTATACTCATAATGCAACACTTAGGTGTATGAGACATGTAGACAGGGTTGTAGGTCCTCTGCACAGGCTACTATGCCCATATGCAGGCATATTTGCATATTTGAACTCTCACTGGGTGCCTATGTTTGAAAAGGGAAAATTGAAGCTAAGCAGAGATTTTTACAGTACGTATGGACTACATAAAAAACATTTGTGAAGTAAATTCGAGCTCTTGTTAATTTTTTTGTTTTGTTTTGTTTTTGTATAATCACTGCTGTAAAAGGCAGAAATCATCCTGACAAGCTTCACTGAAAAGAACACTGCTTCACACTAACAATAACTTCATTTGTTTACCTGAATTTATTAGAAGTGTGAGGAAAAAACTTGAGACTAACATGCAGTGTCAAACTCCAGTTGAATCAGTCAGTGAGGAAGCAAGGAGTGTGGTAGAAGAAAGAAATGAGGATGAAATGTCCTTCTAGCTTCAAGAGAAAACCAGTGGCATTAAAAATCTTACTGTTCAATTCTGGGATTAGCATTAGGGGTTTTTTGTCATTGGGAAGTAGGTTCTAAGGCCATTCTGCAAGGCCAATAGACCTTGAAGGACAAGTATTGGTTACCTTTGCCGCAAACAAGAATTTGACTCACTTTATATTGTTTTAAGCTCAAATAATTTTCTGCCTTTTGCAGGGGAAAAGAACTAAGTTCTTCTGCTAGAGTAGTTTTCTATTTTGTTTTTATCTCGTTCTTCATTAATTCTACTGACAATTTTCAAAAGACAGAAGCATAGTCTTATTGGTATGGTCCACAGTGTGTGCATGTAGTGTGCATGTATCATTCACTGTACAGTCAATAAATTTCAAAGTCCTTTGTTTAAAAAAAAATATTGGGGTAAATATAAATGTATTTGGGATATTTTGGGTAAACCCCAAATCCCTTGCAAGCTGGATAATTCTTATTTTGTAGGACTGGTATCACCTTTTAACTCTGAAGTTACAAACTTCCTTTGCAAATGCTCAGTACTTGTGACTGAGTGGCTGACTTTTCTTGTAAAAAATCATGAGGCTGAGATTACAGGAAAAGTTTATTTATCCTCAGTAAAATCCTCTTGTATTCATTTCCGTTGTTTAGTAGAATAATTTTTCATCTCTCTGTTTGGACCAGTGCCAAAAATCTTTGTCATCCCACACTTAGGCTTTGGCAAGTTGGGGGTATGCTTGAGGTACTTGAATTTATCTAGTGCTTGTACTGTTCTTAGTTACACTGAAGATGACAAACAAAACTAAACTCATTTCTCAGAGAAAAATAAATCTTGCATACACCAAAGTAATTCCACTAGCCAGTACCTTCCTCAGCTTCCAGAGTCACAGATGTTTTCTTCTAGTTGTCAGTTTTATCCAATTTGACAGGAAGATAGGAGCAGGAAGCTATCTGTGGAATTGTATAATTTTCTTTATGATCACACAGGGAAATAGCCTTCACCCAGTGCAATATTTATAAATGCAATATTTTAAAAACTTTTTTTTTTGCAATACAGTTCTTATTAAAAAGTATTGTAGCTAATAATTTACTAATTAAAACCAAAGAAGATAAGGGCACAAAGATCACTGGGTGAGTGGGAACCAGACCTTAGGGGTTTTTGGTCTGAGGAGGTGACCTAATCACTGAATCACTGTTTTTAACACTATTAAGTTCATGTAAGTGTATGGTTCAGTGTCAGCCTCTGGCATAGTGGTACTTAAAACATTTATTACGATCCTAAATAGTAAAAAGCTTCCTAAAATGAATCTGCTAACAAGTAGGATTGTACAATCAAACTAAGTACTGTGAGATTAAATTTTGAGAGAAAATATCTTCTTTTTATGTAAGCTAGATAAGAGCTCTTTTCTAGCCCCAGGTAGACTTCAAATGATTCATTTAGCTGAAAAAAAACACTCTGACACCCCTCCCTCCCCATTCTCTCTGGGATCTCAATATAAGTAGTTGTTAAGAATAGTGCATTGCCTTTTCAGCAACACCAATCTAAGCTTGCTCAAAGCAAATTTGAGAGGTTGATATGACCGAAGGTTTTATCATGTCATAAATTATCTATGACAACAAGGAAATGATCGTTATTATCAGAATGACTCAGAGAGCTGACATCAGACTTCTCTGAGTTACTCTGAGTAACTGTCTCAATTGACTATAGAAGAAGCAGCTTCCTAAATGGGTGTTTGCATGTGAATAGTCTCCCTAAGTGTCCAAGGTACTTCTGTAATACACAGCTGAAAATGTAAACACTCTCATGCTGTTGCTGTTGATAGATGACTTGAAATATTTACTTTGAGGTGCTTCAGGCTTTTAATGTTAATAAATAGAAAATCAAAGATTCCACCTTTTAATAGTTAAATTCATCATTCAAAACCATAAAGTTAATTCAGGTGAAAGTGTATATTGCCACACCTCCAGTGAAAGCTGGTTTTGAATTCTTGACTGAGATCTGTATTTTCCCTTCCCAGGGCTGTTCTTTACCTATAAAGTAACAAGTAAAGTAACAAGTAACAAATAAAAAAAAAAATAAAAAAAAGCCAAAAAAAAATTGCACAGTATATGTCTCTCCAATTTCACTGCTTATATTTTCAGCTACTGGAAGGATAAAAATCTGATATATACTTGAATAACTTAATTTCAACAGAAAACATAATAGAAAATTATGAAGTGATTTGTGACTGCATTTGTTAAAACTAAACCTCCTAAGAATGTCTTGGTTTTGCTTTATCACTTTTATTCTTGATGATAGATAATGTTGCTGAAAATTAATTTTCCTAATATGTATTTGTTCATCCCAGGTAATTGTTAAAATACTAGTTTTGCATTTACATTTGTATTCCCTATCAGGAGGGCAAGTTTCCTTAGGACCAACTATTACAAGTTAAATTTAGAAATAAAGAAAATACTCAGGAGTGTGAGAGTAGCATATGAACTTCTAATTGCCAGTTGAACAACTTTGCCTTTCACACTTGGAGTATCAATTGATAAGAATTTGTTTTTGCCATTGTTGGAGCCATCTTGCCAAGCCCTGTGACAACATTTTGCTGTTCAGCACTCTTAACATTCAGCTTTCAGTTCCTGGGTGACATCCAAACCCCAAAAGTGACAGTTGTTTTCCAAGTTATAAACACAACTTTGAATCCATTAAAGACTCTTCTGCTGTTTCTTCTGTGACTTCTGTGTTACAGAAAGAACCAGGCAAAATTCCTTTGCTCCTCAAAAATGTAATATGTCGAAGCTCATTTGAAAGAGCATCTCCACAAAACAAATATTTATAGCAGAAGCTAAGTGTAATATCCTCAAGTGGCATCTGGCAGTTTGTGATGTTGAGCAAATAACACTGGAGATTGTTATTCCCTAGGGCATTTTATGCAAAGGAGTTTAAACTAAGCTAGAAAGATATAAAGTGCCACGGGTTTCATGATGGAGACAGCTGGCTTTAAATTATGTATATCTGCAGCAAAGTTCCTAAATGTATCACAACCTCTTTATCAAAAAATCATTATAAAAAAGGGAAAAAAACAAAAAAGCACTGAAAGTAGGTCTTATCTGTACTGGAATTGTATACAGTACTGCTGGAAACACCCTAAAAGTGGAAGGAGACCTTGTCTCTGGAGAACAGTAATGTATTTCTGGAGTAGATGCATTTCTGTAATCCTCTTGATCAGCTTTCTGAGTTGGTGAAAAAATAATCCATCTTCTGTTTTATTTAGGTAGAACAAACAGAATTGAGTAGAATACCTGCCAGTGTGTCCTTGTTTCAGCTGGGATAGAGTTAATTTTCTTCCTAGTAGCTGGCACTGTGCTATCTTTTATAAAGTGTGAGAACAACGCTGATAACACACAGAAGTTTTAGGTGTTGTTAAGTGACGCTTACCCTGATCAAGTACTTTTCAGTCTCTCGTGTTCTGCCAATAAGGAAGAGCACAAGAAGTCAGGAGGAAGCAGTGACAGGACACCTGACCCAAAAAAGCCAAAGGGGTATTCCATACCAGAGCATGTGTCCAGTATATAAACTGGAGGTAGCTACCTGGACTGATTGCCACTCAGGTCAGGCTGGCTATCAGTCAGTGGGTGGTGAGAAATTGAATTGTGCATTACCGCTGTTTTTTTTTTTTTTTTGCTTGCCTTTCCCCTTTTAGTTTTATAGTCTTTCACCTTGTTATTTCCCTACTGTTAATAGTAGTCGTAGGAGTATTTTGTACTTTTCTTATTAAACTGTTCTTATCTCAGCCTGCAGGTTTTACATTCTTTTGATTCTTCTTCCCATCCTGCCTGGGGGGGGTGGGGGGGTGGAGAGTGGGGTTGAGAAAGTGGCTGTGTGATTCTGAGTTCTTGGCTGTGTTTAAACCATGACCCAGAGACATATGGAACTGGATGATTAAGAGTAATTGGAGAAGAGAATTTTTCAAATTAGTCAAAGATTTGTGGAATACCTTTCAACCTTAAATTGACCCAAATGCACTTTATTTATTTATTTGTTACCCAAATATCTCTAAAACACTTCCTTTTCTGAAAGAAATTGTTGGAAGCTAAATGGTGATGCCACTTCAAAACAGGGAAAACAAGGCAGGCAAAAATCCATTGTAGAGAATATTTTTTTTGTGTTTTGAGACGCAAAATTCAATAAAATGCAATGCTTTCTATTGTGGTGAGCAAACTAAAATA
Organism: Neopsephotus bourkii; assembly: GCF_033783945.1. Taxonomy (NCBI): domain Eukaryota; kingdom Metazoa; phylum Chordata; class Aves; order Psittaciformes; family Psittacidae; genus Neopsephotus; species Neopsephotus bourkii. The sequence continues at coordinate 3,773,870 of NW_026901490.1, forward strand.
GTATGTGTTTCATAGTCCAATTATATAATTTATTGTCCAGGATTCGGATGAATATATGTGGTTCTCAAATTGAGAGTTAGAAACAATCTTTTCCCTATTTTGTCATGGGCAAGTAGAAGTAATAGCTATCGCAGAGTCACAGCTTTATATACGGCTCCCGTATGTAAAAAGAAACAAGACAGAATTTGTGGTCTCTCTTAATTTTGTGCCATTAATGATTCTAAGTTCTATAAGAGAGCTAACATGGGAGTATGTCTCTGTGTTTTTTTGCCCTGTTATAATAGAGTACTGGCTCTGGCTGGGACAGAGTTAATTTTTTTCACAGGAGACTATATGGAGCTGTGCTTTAGGTTCATGACTATAACACTGCTATTGATAACAAAACAATGTTTTAGCTATAGCTGAAAGGTGCTTAAGGAGCATCAAGACCTTCTCAGTTTCTCAGTCTGCCCCCCACATCAAGTAGGCTGGGAGTGGGCAAGAGGTTGTGAGGGGACACAGATGGGAAACGTGACCCCAGCTGAACACAGGGATATTCCCTAACATATAATGTCATGCTCAGTGATAAAAACTGAGGATGTAATTTTAACAGTGGTAATTGCTCAGAGACTGGCTGGGCATCAGTGTGCTTGTGGGATATGTTAGTGCACCTTTCATCATTTGCATTACTTGGTTTGTTGTTTGGGTTGTTTTTTTTTTTCCTTCACTTATTAAACTATCTTTAACTGGAACCCACAGGTTTTTACAACTTTTGCTCTTCCTACTCTCTTCCTAATCCCCTATAAGGGAAGGGGAGGAAGCAAGCAGTTGGGTAGGTACTTAGTTACTGACTGGGTTCAAACCACCACAAAATGATGAACTTAATAAGCACTTTGGAATAACCAAATGTGTCTTTCAGTGATGTAATAAATTCAACAACAGACATAAAAATGAACAAATATGAACTCAGAAGAAGAGGAAATAACTTATTTTTGTGATTGAGCAGCCACTAGGTCGAAAGTCTAAAATAAACTACTTGTACCTTTACATCCAGATGAAATACAATAATCTTGCTGAATTATAGTATTTGTTCTCTTTCAGTTCAAAAATTACCTGAAAAAATAACAGTAACTTTCTGAAACTAATTACATGCTTTTGTCGATATCTGCAGTGCACCACTTTTACACTTCCCAGGAAGTTTTCTCCTTTGCATAAGAATCCTGTTAGGTCTTTGTAATAGTATTGAAAGAGTGGGAATCCGAAGTGTAGCATTGACTGGTTTTAAAGATATGAACATGAACCTATTCTTTCTTACTAAAGGAAATAATGAGTTAAAAGGGAAAGTCAGCCCCCAAAAGTCAAACCCAACCTAGTAGAAAAATGTTCCTTGCTCTGCCCGTTTAGGATAGACTTAGCAAGTGGCTATTGGTATGGGCATTGTTAACCAAGAAAACTACTGAAGCATTAAGGTCTCACAATTAAAAAACAAACAAACAAACAAACAAAAACAAACCCCAAAACACAACAAAAACCCCCTCGATAATTAAGTTACCTCATAATTTTTCAACTTCATGCCTTATAACCTGAGGGAAACATTACTGAAGAAAGGTTAGTACTTGATAAAAGAATTAAGAAACCAAGAAGCAAGTATCTTTTTCTCAATGTTCACAGCTGATCTGAAGAATCATCTTTTCTGTAACACAATCCTGAAAACCCCACCTTGATCTTTACACAAATATTGCTCAGACTTCTTTTGATGTGTGCAGGTGCTTAATGACTTTGTTCCAATTTGTCTTAGTATGATTTTCCCTAAGACAGAAAATAATTATTTAAAAAATGGTGCTTTTCTCCAAAGAAATAAAGACAGGATAGAAAGCAAGGATTTCAGCCTTGCACTGAGAATATATTATGCATATAAATAGTTTTTGCTGTGAGATAGAGTGAGAATTTGTGAAAGAATGGATCAGCTGCATTTACTATAAATAGACACCCATTTTCTCAAAACAGTTTTTCTTAAATATTTCTAACAGCTATTAAGAATTACTCCTCAAAATGGACACTATTACTGTTTCACTGGCAAGTTATTGTATTCCAGAGGATACTTCAGCAGAGTAGTTTGGTTAGGTAGTGTAATGTTTTTGTTGATCAACATCTCTATTACTGTATTGCTGTGGTACTCTGCATTTGCTTGAAATGATTTCTAACTATTTTCATAAAGAGAAGTTTAACTGAATACCAAAAAAATCTGTTAGAATAATTTCAAAGCATGAATCTGATCATTAATTGTTTGTCACTTGTGTGAAAATTGTATTACATTCACCTACAGTGTGGAGTCTGAAACAAGTAGTGGTAGAGTATATTAACTTAGAGAAACAATCGTTATTTGAAACACCTATCTGTGTGTGCTATGCCTGCAACTTAATGGGAAAAGAATTTTTCATTTTTCTTTATTTTGACTAAAACCCTCAAACTATTGAATTTGGACTTTCTGTTGAGGACCATGTGTTGTTATAATATAAAGCTGAAAATGTGGAGCCTGATTTGATTTTCAACCATCTCTCAGTGTGGAGATGATGAGATACCTTCCTATGGAAATACAGGACTTCAAGAAGTTTTACAGGTCAGTATTCTACTAAGGTGAGTGGAAAAAAACCGAGAAGCTAAAACCACCACCAGATCTTGTGTGCTTTCATAGTCAACATCTTTGAATTGCTGTTATTACTAAAAGTCCGGTATTTTTTATCACTTTGAACTGATAGGTAGAAACTGTCTTCCTTGTTAGGCCTGTTGCAAAGAAAAGGGTAAAAATCTGATTTTGAACAGCTCTGTAGTTTGCTACCTTGAACCATAGTGTTTGAATGTATCATATCTTAGCTAGACTCGTGGTAAGAAGCAAAAGAATGATTCATACAGAGTGCAGAGATCATCTCTGTGTTTTTCAAATGAAAAAGGACCATGAATTATTAATACAGCTGTCAGATACTTGACAATACTTTATCTGTTGCAACTCATATAAAACAGCCAGTCATTTACCTTAATTGAATAAGTTCTCTGCTTTGTACCAGTAAATAAACAACTTTTTTGTGAGATAAAATAATTTTTAAAAGATTGGAGTTTACTTACTGCAGGGGTATTAACAGTGACAAAAACAGTCTTTCTTTTTTTGAGCACAGACAAAATAAAAAAAGCGTGTTCTTCCATGGAAACCAAACTGTTAAAGAACTTTTTCTCCATGCATTAGTCAGTAGCTAGCTAAGCATTGCATTTTAAAAGAATAAAATATTTGGACAAATAAATCCCGGGCAACATTACTGTGGAGAATTTCTCAATATACTGTTTCCCTTTAGACAGTCAAACCCCTATAGAACAGTTTGGGTTTGGCCCAGAGAAGAGGATTGCAAAAGTATTTGGGTGTCAGAAGATGCACTCAGGAAGAAAATCCATGGGATTTTCAAAAAATGATTAGGTATTTTGTTACTTAGTGAACTTAGTTCTGCCTACAGAACTACTTTCATTAAATATAATGGAGAAAGTATACCGAAGGCGCTTCTTTTGCCACCAGTCATCTCTTTGCCATTGTCAGAATTGCATGTTATGTTACCAAGAGATTCTCATACTTAAGGCAATAATGATTTTGGATCTTGATTTGTGGTTTGCATTTTCTTTAAGAATGATAAATAGCAGTAACTGCTAAAGTCTACCTAAGGCCCCTGAACTGTTTAGAAAGCATGGTTGAAATAGATTAACAAAGGAGAAGGTGGTCAGTCTAGACTGCTTAAACAGGTACTGCAATTCTGCACAGACTGACTGAGTAATTGGAGCCAGAACAAATGGAACAAGTTCTAAAAGTAATAGACATTACTGGAGACAATAAGAAACTCTTGAATCAGCAACATGGGTGTTGCACAAAGACCCCTTGTGTAATTTTTATAAATATGACACTAGTATAAAATGTTATCTTTTTTTCACATCTCCAAAATGACTATTCCCAAGTTTACATATTCAATTAGAACCAAACGTACCTACTTAGATAAATATTACTCTCCTACAACTATAAAGAAAGGGAAATATTTTTGTGAAGTTTAAGCTTAACTTCCTGGGAAAAACACACAACCTTAAATACAATGTACTTGTTTCAGAGGTTCCTCATGTCCAGTTGGTGACAGAGAAAAGCTGACATATAACCAGATCATTGCACATGCTTGCGTTTTTTTTCCAGTTTAATCATGAAAAATATTTGGCACTCTAGTTAAGAACAGCCAAGGGAAAGTTAACAGCTTTCTTTATTCATGAATTTAGAAGACACAAAAAATATTGCTTTGTGTTGAATGAAGTATCATCTTCATCCTCCAGTAAGAAATGTCATTTGGTCATTTGGATGGCAGCACTTTTTTTTTTTTCTGGTAAAGATTTCCTTGTGTTTTTTCTTTCTTTTTTTTTTCCCCCCAGAGTTTTTCAGATAAATGTCTAATTCATGCTCAGTCTTTCTGAAGACTCTGTAACTGAGTCCAGCAAAAAGCTGCTTCAAAGTTTTCTGAAGTCAAATGGAGTTTTTCTGTTGGCTTTAGATAACTATCTAGAAGGCTTGTGGAGAGTTAAATCCAATACAGGCTTTAAAAGGCTTGATTGTAAAATAAATATAACCAGTAATTTGCATAAGTATCTTTGTTGTTCAATTCAGTGCCTTTGCTTCAGTCACCAAATATTTTGGCTAATGTGAGAGGGTTTCCTTGAGCCACACTCATACGTACCATTTTCTGATTGATGTGCAGTTCACATGAAGAACAGTGATTTCATCTGATGAAAACAATTTAGAATGAATGAATGGGAAAGATTGCTACTCACAGAATCATGCAGAGACACAGAATGCTTGAGGTTGAAAGGGACCTCTGGAGGTCATCTGGTCCAACACCTTACTCAAGGAGGGCCACCTAGGCTGTTGCGAAGGACCGTGTCTAGATGGTTTTTAAATAACCCCAAGGAGGTAGAATCCACAACCCCTTTAGGTGACCTGTGCCAGGGCTTGATCACCTGCAGAGTAAAATAGTGTTTCCTCATGTTCAAGTGGAAAATGCATCTGAGCATATTAGAGGTGGTTTGACAGCCATGAAACACAGAAAGTAACACCTTTCTGTCTTAGATTAAGCTGTCTATTTTTCAGGGTTTTGGGGCAACTTCATTAATGTAGTTTAGCCTGGGGACTGTTGCCTGGTATGCAATAAATCACATCTTCTCTTCCATGGAGAAGAAATGCTGCAAGTGATAGACGTTGCAATAGTAAGAGGGCACATGATAAAGTACTAGCTGCTTACTGAGGAAGAGATTTAGGTATCTGTTTTCTGAAAAAGGGCACGTGTTTTTGCAAGAGTAACTACCAAAAAGCCCAGTTTCATTCTCATCATTGCAAATAACTGAACTGCTGATGTGCTTGGGTTTTTTAGCATGTTGCAGTTGAGCTGATAAACCAGTGATTATCCTCACATTTGAAACCATCAGAAAGAGTGAGAAAATGAATGAAGTACCTGCTTTAACTGGAAGTTAGCATCTGTGTAAAAGCAAAGAGATAAACCAAAATACTTATTTGTCAGCAAAATTGCTTCTAAAATTGGCAAATTGCTAACAACAAAGGCAAATCACAAATGAATAATTTTATGTTTCCTTAAAAAGCTACAGATTTAATTAGAAAGGAAAAAGCACTCATGCTTATTCTAGGAAAAGGGTTAATGCTGCCATTTCTGGTAATGTTAGAATACATACTGCAAAATCATAGAATCATAGAAAAGTTAGGGTTGGAAATGACCTTAAGACTATCTAGTTCCAATTGAGAAATTTTCTTTGTTTCAGTGTGATGCAAGTATTTAAATAGTGCAAGATTCACAGGCTTGTGTAGACCTGTCTCCCTGCTTCTTGGGCTATTTGGAGGCAAATGCTAACCCTTTTTTTTTTTTTTTTCTTTTTTTTAATATTATCAGAATATAACAGAATCAAGAATCACAGGACCAGGAATGAGAACCATTTTGATGGAGTCAATCTCAGGTGTTAAACTGAAATACCATCACAAGGAAATAAAATAATCCTATATTGTTGAATATCAGTTACTTGTTTATAAAATTATTAACAGAACTTGAACTTCATATCTGAAAGATCTAAGTTCCAACAAATACCTCACAGCAATAGGAGATAGCTCTCTCTTTTTTTTTTATTTTCACAGTTATTTTATGAAGGCTTTCAACTACTTATAGCTTTCAGCAAGAGACTGTTTTGAGTCAAGGAAACTATAATTACAAAAGTCATCACTGAACCACCCTCATACAAAAGGAGACTGTGGAAGGTACAGTGGTAATGTTTTACGACCCTAGTCTTTCAATCACATATGCATGGATTGGTGTCTAGTCCTACTAGTTTGAATTCTTAATGTGTCCAGTTCTCTCTACAAAGGCATTTCTATCCACCTAAAAGCTGGTTTCTATTTAAAGAAAGTATGATTGACACCTTGGTATATGTGAAGAAAAGCTTTGCTCACAGGGAGGTACAATTTATGGTCACATCACATATTAGAAGAGATATTGAATAAAATTCTCAGTACATATAAAATTGAGAGCCATGTATGAGCCACATCAATGTGTAAAATTTGCATAGCCTGTAGTGGTTTGGTTGTAAGACACTCATTTCTGGGACAGGCTAGTGGCAGCTACTGAGATAAATACACCAAAAGCCAAAACCTTATTGTAGCTTATGATAGTGTTTAAATCCTAGAAGAACGCCTTTATAAATAATTCCCTTCACACACTTTATATATATATATTTTTTTTTCTTTAGAATAGACAAGAGAAGGCTCCCACACTGAATTCTCCCTTTGAAAAAGACTGTCCCTGATTCAAGCCAACAGTTCCCACTCCCTAGACTGAAAACTGGGGACCTTTCCAGGTTGACCGCTCCTATTCACCTGTTTATTTGTCTGCGTCTTAAAGCCTTTCACTGGTGATGCCTCTTACTTGATGTTAGTGCTTTTGCACATGTGCCTCTCTCAGGAGCTCCGGCCCTTCCTTCCAAATTCCTAAACAAGGATTTAAAGGAAGTGCCAGTACTTTCTGATTGATCCTTTATTAGGGGGCTGGCCTGCCCCAAACAATTTGCAGATTGCTTATAGACCACTGTCACCAGGCCTCCAACAGTGTCCCTGAAATATCTAGTTGCTTGTTATGAATAAATGTGATGAGAAGTCTTTCAACAATTTCTCTTCAAACATTTATGTTTGTTCAGGTGAGCTTCATATGAAAATGGAGCCATAGTAATGCTAAAAAGTAATAACCGTACTTGCCATAAACCTCTGTAGAATGGACATTTTCTCTTATCTAATGCTGTAATTTGGGTAATTTAAGAAAAGTTATGATTTCATTGGCATTTAGTTTCCAAGAAAACATGGAAATGTTAAATATTTATACAGTTAAGTCCGTGGCTAATGTATTTCACATTCAAACATTGCATGAATTTTAATTGGCAGCATGAATTTTATGCTGTAAGATATTGCACAATGTGGTATGCAGTTTGAAAATTACACAGTCAAAACCCACAAAGAACTGAACCCTGAAGCAATGAATACAATTTGAAAATCATTCTTTCACATTTTTATTGTGATTCTTTCTTGAATTGACTGTATTGAACAACTTGCTTGGTCTTTATGCTAACAAAGCCAGTCTGATTTATTGCTGAATTTAGAGGTCAAGTTGCATTTCTTGGCTCAGGATCTTAAGCATATGCAATCTTCTCCATGTGCCTAAAAGCTCGAACATTCTGAATTGCCATGAAGGCAAAAAAGAACTGTCAGAATGCTATTCATACCTTGTCTGCTGACTGCCTGAATTATTTCTGAACTAGAAGCTTCTGGTATTGGCTATGTAGCTGTGTAGCTGTATAACTGTGGGGTTTTTTTACTTCAAATCACACAAGGTAACACGAAATTTAACTGCTCTCCTCCCCGCCCCCCTGGAAAAAAAAATGAAAAAGATACAAAGTAGAAATGAATTTGTTAACTTCTCCCAGTTAAAGTTCCTGAGTCTTTAAAGCTTCCAAATCAGAAGCCTTCGTCACCTTCAAGAAACTTAAGAAAAGATTTTTTCCATGATAAAAATGTCTTGCTGGGAAAAAGGCATCATTCTCTTGTCTGTTGCCTCCTTGGGAGTAAGAAAGCATTTGGTGTGAGTTATTACAGCTCTGCATCAGAAAATGGTTCCCCAGCTGCAATCTTAGGCAAGAGATACTACTTTGTAGAATGAAATAATTTGGGATTCATGAGCTACTTCAACCCAATCAGGCTGGCCACAGAACAACTCAAGCTTCTCTTTTTCTATTCTTATTACAGTGGTCAAAGCTCCACAGCTTGATGCCTGAATGTGGCAGCTCTGAAGACTTGGACTCCACCTTTAAGGCCAGGTTGAGGACATGCAGTGGTCCCCTGCTGTAAAAGGCATTAAACATTTCTTCTTAAATACTAACCTTATTGCACTCTTGTCTTGGGTTCAGCAGTAGCAGTCATTTTTTTCTCCTTCTTAGTAGCTGGTGCAGTGCTGTGGTTTTGGCTTTCAGCCTGGGAACAGTGCTGATAACACTGATGTTTTTAGTTGCTGCTCAGTAATGTTTACTCTGACCAAGGACTTTCTGAGTCTCATGCTCTGCCAGGGAGGAGGGGAAGCTGGGAGGAAGCAGATGCAACAAGACAGAGAAAGAGGGAGATTTGAGACCCTGTGGACATGGAAGGTGGGGAGAAACTGGCTACAGGGGAGAGATCCTCACCAGACACAAATGGAACATACCCTGTAAAAGTGATTCCCAAATTCTTGTTTAAACTGTTTGATATTTCGGGCTATAATGAATAGTCTGCAGATTGACTGTTTTGCAGGAAGCATTTTCGATCATTTTCTGTGCAGAACAGCGGTGAAGGCTGACAGAAGTCTTTTGCTCAAATTCCCTTCCACCCTCCCCAGGAGCAATGAACTACATAATTCACTGACATTAGTCTAGATTGAGTGCAAATATCCCTCCTGAGAAATACCTTTGTTTACTGCAGGATCTGATTTCAACTTCCATGGAATATCAAGCCTGTGTGGGTTACGTGTATTTTGTACACCCAACAAATGTCAAAGTACTGGAAGTTATACTTCTTGGTAGCCAGATGTAGCCATTTTTTAAGATATTAATTTTCAGACCACCCTACACTGCATTTGTGTCTGAGTTTTCTCATCTGTGTGATGGGAACAAGTCCTTGCTAATCTACTGTACTTCACAGTGTATTTCAGTTAATTCATTAATTTTTGAAAACACAACTGAGACCGTTATTAGATGCCTTATAAAAAAAAAAGTCTTAATTATTGTTATATGGCTACAGTTTTTATTATTTTCACTCTTCTACCTGAAATATGTAGAGTTAAACTTTAAAGGCTCCAATTATTTCAGTGGGGACATGACATCTATAGCTCAGTACAGTGTAATTATTCACACAATGATCTTTGCTTTCAGATATAAACCTAGTTTAATTTAAATTTTCCTGAAAACAGCCATATTGGTACAAGCATAAATTAAGGTAGATGAACATTAATAATGTCAGTTCACAGCTGTTCTTAACTTAAATAATTACCACTCACTCCCTATGATCAACATTTTACATGCCTAAACTATTCAATTAGAAGCACAAAGCACTTGCTTCTGTTATTACTATTAAAATGAGGCCTTAACAGAAGTATGGTAGCACTCATGTTACAGAATAATACGATAGAGGCTGTTGATTCATTAACCAAGTTGGTTTGTGTTTGATGGCAGTTGTGAATGTGTGGATTATTGCAAATGCACTTAAATAACCCTTGAAGTTCATGCTACATTAATTACTGATTCTACGAAGCACTCTAGCATATGCTGCTATTAATTGCATCCATTATCACAAAATAAACATCTCTTTATAAAAACAAATGATGCTTCATCCTAATAGTCTTGATTTTGACATCCTCCTTCACATCTGTTGCTACTTCTGTTTTAGTGGGTTTTGCTATAAAGAACCACCTGTTAATTATAACAGATATTTGGGATGTTTTTATCCTTAGGAGAAAATAAAAGTAATGGACTCCTAACCCTCTGAATAATTTATTTAAATCTCACCAAGATTTTTTTAAAAATTGCCCCACTTAAATATATTGATGTTTTCCTTATATTTGAATAATGATGAATTAGATTAGTGCTAATGCAGTGTTAATATTTTACTACAATAAAGACAACTGTGTTCAAGAAACTGTTTAGAGAGATAGTAGGGGAAGTATTTGCTTAAGATAGGATTTCTTTTTCTGTTTTGTAAGCAAAAATTACCTTTGCAGTAAGCCCAAAATCTTGTTTCAAATGGGTTATATAGCTACCTGAGAAAGTAATTTTTTATTAAGTTTTACTTCAACTTAATGAATGATTGCTGCCTATTCTGTAAACCTGCCATTTCTTAGCCAGCCATTTCCATGGTGAAAATATTTAATCAGAAAGAACAGACCGGCTTTTAAAGTGCACGTTCCCCTGGAAAAGTGTCTCATTATAAATCACATTATAAGGTTATATTGACTTTGTTTTGGATTTATTGTCTTTCAGTTTAGACTTTTCTCAATTTCAAGGAAAAAGTTTTTTCCTGGGGGAGAGGAGAAATCTTTTTATGATTTTCATCATTGCAGACTGAACCTGGGTTGTGCAATTTTTATGTTTCCTGTCTGCTCTGCACGTTATCATCTGTTAAAGTTCCAACTGGACCGAACCTAGTTGTGAGTCATTGTATTGTCATTAACCTCTTTCCACAAATGTCTTCAGTAATTGTATCTGAGGGCAGGATTCCTGGCAATGAGAATGTAATTACCAGTTCTTTCATTCATGTGCAGTAAGAGTGCCTATCTCTTTGTCCTTTGTCCATTAGCTTGGGTGAGACTTCAGCATTAGCTATAGTAAGGTCTTTAGAATTAATGCACAGAGAAATCTAACTTGTAATGCTTGGTGGTGCTTTAGTTTCAGCTGGTTCTCAGAGTTGCATCTTCTACTCCAGAGAATAATTGCAGTAAAATCAATCAGCAAAAAAATAGTGTTAAAAGCTATTGATTACTCCTAATGCCCACCCACCCTCACCCATTATCGTGTAGTCTAATTTTCCTACAGCCCTGCTTCACACACACACCAATCTTGCACTAGTCCACTTTTCAGAAGAATGCTATCATTGCCCAGCTCAGTTTTCTGGGCTTCCCTGTTTCAAACTGTCCCATTCTTCTTTGCCGTTCTCTCTTTATATCTGAAATATATTCAGCATGCCCTCAAGGTCTGTAACTTATGGTCACAAGCACTTATAATATTGCTGCTTTTTTATTCAGTATTATAGGATTGCAGCAATCATTCAGGTACTCAGTTTCAAGGCTGTCCTTCTGAAAGGTTTTAAATAAGTATTTCTTAACTCCAGAAAAGTATCTTAGCCATTTCTGTGCAGGGTATAAACGCTCTCTTCCTGTGAAGGCAGTGCCATTTAAAATATCTAAGGGCTATGAATCTATTATGGACTATTATAGAGAGTCACTGGACAGAAAAGTGTGATTGATATTAAGCAATCATTGGCTTTATCACTGAAATAGCTTTTGGTGCTATGATGGAGGCCAAGAGCTCTCATTCTCAGGTGTGCACCTCCCATGTAGGAAGCTGTGGGTCCTACTAAGCTCTTTTTCTAGTCCAGTGAATCTTGAATTCTTTGTAAAGCACTATACCTTCAAGAAAAGATGTGAAGCATCCTTTATCCCACAGACAATGCTCTCTTCTCCCTCAACTTTTTACTAGCCTCTATCGTTGTGCCTGTGGATACTTAACAGAAAAAAAGAGAGGAACCTGAATCTCCTCATGTGAAGATATTTGTGTGCTGTGCTTTCATTTTACTTTCATCATTTTGTGCTAGATTGTGTTTTTATGAAGCTACCAAACAAGTTCATTCAGGGAACATGGACATTCTGAGGATTTCACATGAGATAAGGTCTGAAAGGGGAAGGGAACCTGTTAGCAAAACCAGGGGAACCTTCCAGCAAAAGTTTGTGTTTCTGTGAATTTGGGCTCTTTCAGTCTTTGTCAAAAGGGATGTTTTGGACTGCACATAATAGAATCTGACTAAGAAAACATCATTTGGCAAAGTCACTTTTCAGATTTAAATTGTATCTTCATTCTAATGAGGGCTTTTGATTAACTTCTTTTATTCTTTTTCTGCTGCCTGGGAAATTGGTTCTCCTCACATCTCCCTTACTTACTGCTCTATATTATTTTCTTTAAAACAGCACTACCCAAACTATGGTATTTCATAGAATCATAGAAGAATAGAATAGTAAGGGTTGGAAAGGACCTTAAGATCATCAAGTTCCAACCCCCCTGCCATGGCCAGGGACACCTCACACTAAACCATGCCACACAAGCCTTCGTCCAACCTCGCCTTGAACACTGCCAGGGATGGAGCATTCACAACCTCCTTGGGCAACCCATTCCAGTGCCTCAACACCGTAACAAGAAAGAATTTCCTCCTTATATCCAATCTAAACTTCCCCTGTTTAAGTTTTAACCCATTACCCTTGTCCTATCACTACAGTCCCTAATGAGTAGTCCATCCCCAGCATCCCTATACCCCCCTTCAGATACTGGAAGGCTGCTATGAGGTCTCCACACAGCCTTCTCTTCTCCAGTCTGAACAGCCCCAACTTTCTCAACCTGTCTTCATATGGGAGGTGCTCTAGTCCCCTGATCATCCTCATGGCCCTCCTCTGGACTTGTTCCAACAGTTCCATGTCCTTTTTATGTTGAGGACACCAGAACTGCATACAATACTCCAAGTGAGGTCTCACGAGAGCAGAGTAGAGGGGCAGGATCACCTCCTGCAAGTCATGCTCCTTTTGATGCAGTCAAGGATACGGTTGGCTTTCTGGGTTGCAAGTTCACACTGCCAGCTCATGTTCATTTTCTCATTGACCAGCACCCCCAAGTCCTTCTCCACAGGGCTGCTCTGAATCTCTTCTCTGCCCAACCTGCAGTTGTGCCTGGGATTGCTTCAACCCAGGTGTAGGACCTTGCACTTGGCATGGTTAAACTTCATGAGGTTGGCATCAGCCCACCTCACAAGCGTGTCAAGGTCCTTCTGGATGGCATTCCTTCCCACCAGCTTATCAACCGAACCACACAGCTTGGTGTCATCGGCAAACTTGCAGAGGGCGCACCCAATCCCACTGTCCATGTCACTGACAAAGATGTTGAACAAGACCGGTCCCAACATCGATCCCTGAGGGACACCACTCGTTACTGGTCTCCAGCTGGATATTGAGCCATTGATCACAACTCTTTGTGTGCGGCCATCCATCCAGTTCTTCATCCACTGAGTGGTCCATCTATCTTCTTTCTTGGTTTTGTTTTTTTTTTTTTTTTTTTTTTACCACTAATTAAAGTCTTTGAATTATAAGGAGAGCAAAACTAAAGGCGTAGAGCTCATTTCTAAGACAGATGCCCATATGCTGGCAATTTCAATATCCTCATCACAAATTTGGAGCCAAAGTCTGTGTGTCATCGATGCATTTTTTTTTCTTTTATCTTAACAAATATTTCTATATATGAAAAAAATGGGACAAATCCTGGGATTGATATGATGAGACTGTTAATATTTATTAGTACTTAAGCATTATGAATGGGAATACAAAGAATTTCTTAGGTTAGTTTAGTTAAACATCACTTCAAGTAAACTTTTAACAAAGGTTTGCTAAGTTTTGTAGAAAACAGTGAAAGTATTATTATTGGAGGCATTTAAAATTAGGCTAGATAAAACCTTCAAAATATATCCTGGTATAAATTATGCATCAGTAGGTAGATGCACTAGATGAAATGATAAGTCTTTTTGTGTGTGTGCGATGTCTCAGATCCTGTGATTCAAGTCTTTTTTGTACCGGGCTGACTAATTTAATCAGCAACAATTATCATGTGCTACTACTGCACGTATCAAAAATAGCTTTTAATTTACATCTAATAAGTCATTCTTTCTGCTACATTATTAAGTACATATTGGTTGCTATGAGAAACATTAAATGACTGCTCACAGTAGGCATAGACAGAAAAGATGTGTAATTAAGTAAAAATCATAGACCTCAAAGTGAAGGTATTTTTGTGTATCCCAACATGCAACAGAAAGAGCAACATAATCAGATACCAATTAGCTAAGATAATATGATGTTTCTCTCTAAATACATTAGTTGATGTTTGATTTGATGCACTTAATTTGTTATGTATAGATTAAATAGTAGTCTATTCTGTGGAAATAGAGTCAAGTAATAGTGGAATGGGCTTTGAATTACCATGCGTTTTACATTTCTGTTTCCATATTTCTGCTGCAGACATGTGCATGATTGCCTTTGTGTTTGCCTAACAACTCAGTCATTTAATCCTAACTAAATCTACAAACAAGAGAAAGAAAGAATTTTGCTTTTCAGATATGTTTTCCTTTGCTTTTATAAGAGATGAACCCTTATTTCTAGGCAGAAGGATGTTACCTCTAAGTTCACTCTCCTTTAATATCCAACTTTTCCTTGACATGATCAATTAGTTTTCACTATATTGATATTAAAAGTACTTTTAATTGTGATTTAATATCCTATTACATATGCATAACTTTGAGAACTTCAGAAAGAATTGAGTGACAGCAATTTGTTAAATTTATATCCCTCTAAACTTGATTGCAAGCTAAAATTTAATTGGACATATTAGCAGCAGTAATATGTGTATATATATATATATATATATATATATATATATACGTATTGTGCCAGAGCAGGATTTCCTGCAGTGCAGCTGTTAAAAGATAATGTGGTGGTGTAGGGAAAGTCAATGCTATAATTTATAGAATAAAGAGACATTAATAGTTGTTTGTTTTTTGTTTTACCATTACTCATATTAATGGAGAGGGAAAGCAGGGAGAGAAAGAAAATTGCCCAGTGTCAGACAAGTCAGCTGGTCAGTTTAAGTCTGTTTACTGGAGATGATGTGCTGTCCAGCGAATCATGATACTATACTGAGCTCATGCTGTGCAAGTACTATGTAGTGGGACCTGACTATATTTCTGAAGAATCTCTTGCTTGTTTTCACAGGTACTAAGGAGGATATTATGCTGTGTTTGTATTACTCTAACAGCTCCCCTCATTTACCTTCTGTTAATTAGATATCTTTATTTTAGTACAGTTCTAGCATTTAGATTGTACTTGCTACACTTGCATTTGTTTCACTCCTTTAAAGCTCTTACTAATTTTTTTGTAAAGTTGAACTGCTGAGTATTTGTTTATACAGAGAAAGGGAAGGTTTGTGGAAAGAGGTAAGGCTTATTATTATACAAACAGATGCATCTGGAAAAAGAGCCTTTCTCCGAAGCAAAAGCAGCAACAATCAAGGCAGTATGAGTTCAAAAGCAGGAAAGTGTTTTCAGCACGTCTGATGTTGTGATAAACTATTTCTTCATACTTTTGAGTAGCAGACTAGCTGGACTATTAGGGAATCTCACAATTTTTTTAGAAAACAGTGTAATAGCAAAATAGACTGAAGAAAAAACTAGCAGATTTCATACCACTGTTAGCACCACAAGAACCAGCAGTAGAAAACATTTAAGCCAACATCCAGATCTCCAGATAAGGTGAGAAGGTAGTTGCCCTTACACGAGCTGTGAAGCTAGCTGTTTCCCATTATCCCTGCCAGCTGCAGTAGACATGAGGAGTAGACAGATCAGTGATGGAAAGGTTGTTCTTTTGTGTAGTTTTTAGAGAGCAGAAAGCTTAGAGAAGCTGTGGTTTTAGTAGATGCTTTCTGCCATAGTTGGCTGCAGAAGAGCTGCCCAGAGAAAGAGCATTCTGTTGTACCAATTAATTAGTATGTTGTTTCTTAAGGCTGTGTTCTAATGGTGGAGCTTAAAGAGGCTGGTTGGATGAGCTTCCTGTAAGTCGTCTCGTTCACTGGTGATTGAAGGTCTGGGGGAATCAGCAGATACTGCTCTAAGATGGGAAGCATACTAGAAACCCTTGCTGAGAAAGGATGTTACCAAAAAAAAAAAAAAAAAAAAAGAGAGAAAACACAGAAAAACAAGCAAACAGATCCAGGTGGGAGATGGAGACTGTAATGTTAGCCTTTCCCAGGACACTGACCAGGTCACAGAAATAGCGATTTTAGGTACCACCAAAATGCAAATATCTACCATTTTTTATGGTGTATTATGAGAGGGTCATACTTCCTATGCTGATGAAAAAAAGTGTTTAGATGTGGCTTCTTTGTATGAAGCATTACTCTCTGCTAAGAATTTTATGTTTAATATTATTCATTGATGTGATTTAACCCTAGCTGACAACTAAGCACCACCTAGCCACTTGCTCGCTCACCTGAACTGGGATGGATGGTGGAGAGAATTGGAAGGGCAAAAGTGAGAAAAATCATGGCTTGAGACAAAGGCAGTTTAATAGGGAAAGCAAAAGCCACCCACAATCAAAACAAACCAAGGAATTCATGCACTGCTTCCTATAGACAAGAAGGTGTTCAGCCACCTCCATCATGCATAACAGTTATGTAGGAAGAAATGCCATCCAAACGTGTCTCCCTTCTCCTTCTTTCCGCAGTTTTTATTGTCAAGCACGACACCATATGGTATGGGATATTGCTTTGATCAATTGGGGTCAGCTCTCCTTGTGTGTCCCCAGGACAGCCTACTGTCTTTTCCAGCATTTTGTTCAACACCAGCCTGCTCACTGGTGGGGCAGGATGAGAAGCAGAAAAAGCCTCTGCTCTGTGTAAGCCCTGCTCAGCAATAGCTAAAACATTTCTGTGTTACCAATGCTGTTTTCAGCACAGATCCAAAACAGAGTTATTGTGAAAAAAATTATCACAGAATCATAGAATAGTTAGGGTTGGAAAGGACATTAAGATCATCAAGTTCCAACCCCCTGCCTTGGGCAGGGACACCTCGCTCTAAACCATATCACCCAATGCCTTGTCCAACCTGGCCTTGAACACTGCCAGGGATGGAGCATTCACAACCTCCTTGGGCAACCTATTCCAGTGCCTCACCACCCTAACAAGAAAGAATTTCCTCCTTATATCCAATCTAAACTTCCCCTGTTTAAGTTTTAACCCATTACTCCTTGTCCTATCACTACAGTCCCTAATGAAGAGTCCATCTCCAGCATCTGTATAGGCCCCCTTCAGATACTGGAAGGTTGCTATGAGGTCTCCACGCAGCCTTCTCTTCTCCAGGCTCAACAGCCCCAACTGTCTCAGCCTGTCTTCATACGGGAGGTGCTCCAGTCCCCTGATCATCCTCATGGTCCTCCTCTGGACTTCTTCCATCAGTTCCATGTCCTTTTTATATTGAAGACACCAGAACCGTACACAATACTCCAAGTGAGGTCTCACGAGAGCAGAGTAAAGGGGCAGGATCACCTTCTTCGACCTGCTGGTTACTCTCTTTTTGATGCAGACAAGGATGCGGTTGGATTTCTGGGCTGCAAGCGCATGCTGTCAGCTCATGTTCGTTTTCTCATTGACCAGCACCCCCAAGTCCTTCTCCACAGTGCTGCTCTGAATCTCTTCTCTGCCCAGCCTGTAGCTGTGCCTGGGATTGCTCCAACCCAGCTGTAGGACCTTGCACTTGGCATGGTTAAACTTCATGAGGTTGGCATCAGCCCACCTCACAAGAGTGTCAAGGTCCCTTTGGATGGCATTCCTTCCCTCCAGTGTATCAACTGAACCACACATCTCGGTGTCATCGGCAAACTTGCTGAGGGCGCACTCAATCCCACTGTCCAGGTCAGCAATGAAGATGTTAAACAAGACCGGTCCCAACACCGATCCCTGAGGGACACCACTCGTTACAGGTCTCTAGCCGGACATTGAGCTATTGGCCACAACTCTTTGTGTGCAGCCATCCAGCCAGTTCTTTATCCACCGAGTGGTCCACCTATCAAACTGATGTGTCTCCAATTTAGAGACAAGGATGTCATGTGGGACAGTGTCGAACACTTTACACAAATCCAGGTAGATGACATCAACTGCTCTACCCCTGCCCATCAGTTCTGTAGCCCCATCATAAAAGGCCACCAAATTGGTCAGGCAGGATTTCCCCTTAGTGAAGCCATGCTGACTGTCACCAAGCACCTTGTTGTTTTTCATGTGCCTTAGCATGCCTTCCAGGAGAATCTGCTCCAAGATTTTACCAGTCACAGAGGTGAGACTGACTGGTCTGTAATTCCCCGCGTCATCCATTTTCCCCTTCTTGAAAATGGGGGTTATATTTCCCTTTTTCCAGTAATCGGGAGATTCACCTGACTGCCATGATTTTTCAAATACGATGGCCGGCAGCTTAGCAAATTCATTCACCAGCTCCTTCAGGACCCACGGATGGATTTCATCAGGACCCATGGACCCAGATTTGTAAGACGGTCTCGAACCAATTCCTCTCCTACAGTGGGCCCAAGGTCTTCATTCTCAGAGTCCCTGTGTCTGCCTTCCAAGACTTGGGTGGTGCGGTCAGAGCCTTTGCTAGTGAAGACCAAGGTAAAGAAGTCATTTAGAACCTCAGCCTCCTCCAAATCCTGTGTAGCCTGTTCTCCCGAGAGCTTCCTGAGGGGGCCTACGTTCCCCCTAGTCTGTTTTTTATTTGGTATGTACCTGTAGAATCCCTTCCTGTTATCCTTAATATCCCTAGCCAAGTTTAATTCTAACGGGCCTTAGCTTTCCTAACCTGGTCCTTGTACTCTTCCCAGGCCACCTGTCCTTGCTTCCACTTTCTATAAGACTCTTTTTTCATTTGAATTTTCCTCAGCAGCTCCTTATCCATCCAAGGAGGTCTCCTGGCCCTTCTGCTGCACTTCCTTCTGGTTGGGATGCAACACTCCTGAGCTTGTAGCAGGTGATCCTTGAAGACCAACCGAGAGTCTTGGGCCCCCCTTCCTTCTAGGGCTATATCCCATGGAACCTTACTAAGGAGGTTCCTGAAGAGGCCAAAGTCTGCTCTCTTGAAGTCCGGGGCAGTGAGCTTGCTGCACGTTCTTCTCACTGTCCTGAGGATCTCAAATTCAACCATCTTGTGGTCGCTGCATCCAAGGCTGCCCTGCAGTGCCACATTTCCAACGAGCCCTTCCCCGTTGGTGAGCACAAGGTCAAGCATGGCACCTCTCCTTGTCGGTTCCTCTATTACTTGCAGAAGAAAGTTGTCTTCCACACAATCGAGGAACCTCCTGGATTGCTTGTGCCGGGCTGTACCGTCATTCCAACCAATGTCAGGGTGGTTGAAGTCACCCATGAGAACGAGAGCCTGTGAGCGTGAGGCTTTTCCTATCTGTCTGTAGAATGCTTCATCCGCAGATTCCTCTTGATCAGGTGGTCTGTAACAGATCCCCACAGTAATGTCTCCCATCGCTGTTTTCCATTTAACCCTGACCCACAAGCTCTCTGTTAACTGCTCACCCGTCCCCAGACAGAGTTCCATACTCTGCAGCCTATCCCTAACATAAAGGGCAACTCCCCCTCCACGCCTGCCAGGCCTGTCTTTTCTAAAGAGTCTGTAACCTTCCATTCCAACACTCCAGGCATAGGAGCCATCCCACCATGTTTCTGTGATGCCTATAATATCATACCCCCGTAGATGTGCACACATCTCTAATTCCTCTTGTTTGTTCCCCATGCTACGGGCATTTATATAGAGGCATCTGAGCCAAGCTCCAAATGAAGCCGTCTCATTGGCTGGAGCAGCCGGAATATCTCTGCATTGCTCCAAGCATTTATTATAGGTGCTGGCAACTGACTGGGTGTGTTGGGATGGAATGATGCCCCCCTCCCCCAACACATCTAGTTTAAAGCCTCCTTGACCAGTCTGGCAAGCCTTCTACCAAAACTGCTCTTCCCCTTCTTTTATCAGACCAGCTCCACCAGCCCCCGCTAGACTTGGCCTACAAACTTGGGTCCCATGTTCAAGACACCCAAACCCCTGACTATGGCACCACCCTTTTAACCATTTATTAACCTGGCTAATACTCCTAGCTTTTTTTAGGTCCTCCCCTGTATTCTGGAGAATAGATGAAAAGACAATCTGAGCCCTTAACCACCTCTCCCAGGGCTCTGTAGTCCTTCTTTATGTTCCCCAGGCTACTATTGTCTATATCCCTAGCATCCACATGTATGGGTAGTGGGTAATAATCTGTGGGGCTTACTAGAGCAGGCAGCCTCTCTGCGACATCCCTGATCCATGCCCCTGTTAGGCAACACACCTCCCTTGAGACCAGGTCAGGCTGACAGACGAGTGCTTCTGTCCCTTTCAAAGTAGAAACCCCTACTACTACAACCCACTGCTTTTTCCTGGCAGCACCAGTAGAGATCTTCTTTACTAGTGCATCAGCCGGCTGTTCCTGGCGCGAGCGAGTTTCCTCATGAGCCCCCTACAGGACAGCAAAGCAATTCTGTGTGGGGGCAACAGATTTAGGAGGAAGCCCCTTGTTTTTAATTGTCCTTTTCTTCCTTTTTTTTTTTTTTTTTTTTTTTTGTCACCAATTCCCAGCTTCACGGGTTAATGGCCTCCTTTTTTCCTCCATGAGCTACAGGGGAAGCTTGAGGACTCTGCACAGTTTGGGCCGGGAGCAAGCAGTCCTGCTTCCCCTCAGCTACCCTGACATCTTGTAGCCTATTAATAGCTTCCTGCAGCTCAGCCACCTGCTTCAGGAGGACCTCCACCAGGGAGCGCCGAGTGCAGCCCTGCCCATTGTGTACCTTTCCCTCACCAGACCAGTGCAGGCACTCTCTACACTCTGAGCTCTGCACTGCAGCCTCCCCTCTCATCGGCTCTGTCTGGGTGCCTACGCTGGCCGCCGCAGGGGCAGCCAGAGCAGAGCTCCCTGACCGGGCCCTGGTCATACGGCGAGTGCTCACCATCCCTCTCATCTGCCCATGCAAACTGCCACGCAAACTGCCTCTACCTGCTCTCTCTATTGCAGCTACAACCAGTGCATTCACAAATAAGACTTGGGGAATCTATTATGGCATGTGAACTCTGCTTGCTCCAGTTTTATTATATTGCTGTAGTTTTGCTAAAGCTTGTGTGAGTGTGCTCTAGACCTTCCTGGTTGCTATTCTGCCAGTTACTACTTGGTTTACATTATCCAACAGAATAATACTGACTTCTGTTTGGTGCTAGTCCGTTAATTCTCAGCATCTGCAGTTTGGGGAAGTCTAATGCTTTGGTTACATGCAGACTTCCACTTCCCACCTCTGATTCCTCCCTTTCCTGTTGGGCAGAAAACTCTACCTTTCCTTTCGCTGTTTCTAGCTTAATTCCTGGGTGTGATGGGTCAGAGAGACTTCAGAATGACACCAAATTTTTATTTTGTGTAGAGATTTATGAATAGAGGTGCTCTGGCTTGTCAGCAGTGTATGGCTTGTTATTTGTGCCTCTCCAGATATTTTCAGAATGTATTAGTAGTGTCAAAGGTAACAAAATAATAACCATTACTTTTTCTTTTTTTGTTTCTTGATACTTACGGTGGGGGAGAGGAGGAAGGATGCTCTGATTGAAATTACTAACCTAAAAAAACAAAAATAACTACAACTTTAAGCATCAACACTGAGAAAAAATGTGGGTTCCCTGCGGCTGCTGAGCCTACTTTTTGTGTATCTCTTTTCCCATTGACAGAGAAACTAAAGTTTCATAAAATATTATGAGATTATATAAATAAAATATAACTAAAAACAAAATATAAAAGTTGGCACTGACTTTGTTAAATGAAGGTTGGTGGCTTGTCAGTTCACTAACATTTTTATTTTACATTGGACTTTATTGTCTCTTTACAGCTAAGATAAATCTCCATTAATGTTTTCTGCAATTTTTTTTTAGGTGTCTTAAATGAAGTCAAGCATGACAGAGCCACCTTTCAACTGACTTTTTTTTTCCCTATAGAAACAGGATTGTGTTGCTAGATGATGAAATGCTACCAAATTTGAAAGAGCGCAGGGAGATACTTAGCATCCAGACAGTTGTAATTAATTGCAGCAAATCATATAACTGATATTTTCCTATTGGAACAAATAAGTTATTTCAGTCAAATATAGAAGATCTTTCCGTGTGCTTGGCATGTGAACTCCAGTGTTTATTTTTTCAAACACTGGAGTATAGGAAACACTGTGGCAAAAAAGTCCAGTGGAAAGAATTTATTTATTTTGTTTTTTAAGAGAAGTTTGTAATACGTCTACTAATATGGAATATATATTACAACCTTTCTGATAATTTGAATGATCGGTACAGTCCTTTTGTTGGCTGTACTGCCAACAATGGCAACTTTCCATTATCCAGCAATGTCAATAATGCTACCTTCTGCTTTGTATGATGTTGTTTCTTCAAGTATCTAGCTGACTTTAAAGAACCTTAACCACAGTACCAGGCAAAACATTTCTTCTTCAATTTATGTATTCTTAGGAGGTTAATTTAAGACTAATGATAAAACTATAAAAGTGTGTTGGTTTTGTTCAGGAACATAGGTTTAGAATGATTCAGGTTGTGAATGGTACAACACTGAAAAGCAGTCTTCTTGGGTGAACCACATTGTGAATTCAAAGTCTTGAGTCTGCTTAGATCCAGTATATCTGTTTATGTAATATGCTGTGCTCTGCAGAGGTTTAACATGGCTATAAAAAATTGTATAACCATGTTTAAGTTAGGTAAAGTTTCATGCTGTATTTACATATAAAAATAAACATACATATATAAATACACCCTCTAGTTTTCCTCCTTTGAATGCCAAGACTAGATATGAAATGTTATGTTAGACTTTTTTTACTCTGCTGCAGGACTATTTTCATCTTTTTCAAAACTCTCAAGCCTCAGAGCTTTCAATTCCTGACTTCTGAAGCTGCTTGATTTCCTTTATCCATATCTTGTCCCACATCTTATCTGGGTTGTGTTGCCTTCTCCTCTTCCTGGACAGTAATACAGTCCCACTTGAAATGCGAAGTTAAGCTCTACAAACAAAAATTATCTCATTTCTTTCTTTTAGACTTTGTTGCTGCATAGCAGTTGTGAAATATTTGTCAAGTTACTATAGAGAAATCTAGAATGATTTTCTATAACATAGGAGATGACAAATATCTGTACTGCTATTTATTACTTTTCTTCTTCCATGTCTTATAATAGGTAAATGCCACATTTTTATTGTTATGATTTTAAGGGAGAGGTGGAGGACAGTAATCTACTTGTAATCCTGTTGATAGTACCAAACCATACCACTACCTCCTGCAAGCTACTTGTTGGTCCTAAGACCTGAGTATGCAGAGGGTTTGATTAGTCCATCATTATCTTTCCTTAGTGGTTTAAATTATAATAATTTATTAGGCTGAATCTATGTAATTTATTGTGAATTCACAATGTGACTTATTACTATATATGTATTTTAATTGTTTAATATATGTTGACAGAAGAAGGCAGCTTGGGAATATTTCATTATATTTTATCTCTGGAAAAGTTATTTCAGAACCCGGTGTGACTGAAAATAATTATTAACATTTCTTCAGTATGTCAAAACTCTAAATATTTGGTCATAAAAGCCGTAGAACAAAAACTTTGACTGAATGTGTTGAGGAAGAGAAATATTTTCCTTTTAAATGTGATTCACTGGTGGTTATAACTACTAGCATGTAGTTATAGTCTGTGACATCTGGACAGGTAAAATTGGGCAGGGTAGATTTATCAGTACAAATAAACCCTGTGGGCTAAGCAAGTAGGTGCTGTAGTTAGTGGTTGGTCAACAGTACTGGGACACAGTAGTCCCCGTGGATGAGCCCTTTTTTTGTGCTTTCCACGTAGCACATGGAACATCAGCTAGCTCTGGGTTCTCACTGGTTATGGGGTTTTTAAGAAGGCATGATTCTGTAGCACCAGCTGCTACCCTGCCCACAATAAATGAACTAACTATATATGTAAGTACTGTCCTGGGTTCAGCAGTAGCAGTCATTTTTATCCTTCTTAGTAGCTGGTGCAGTGCTGTTTTTTACTTCAGCCTGGGAACGGTGCTGATAGCACTGATTTTTTAGTTACTCGTCAAGATTTTTAATCTGGCCAAGGACTTTGTGAGCCTCATGCTCTGCCAGGGAGGAGGGGAAGCCGGGAGGAAGCAGGACAGGACACCTGACCCAAATGGAGGGAAGAGCATTCCATACCACAGCACGTCATGCCCAGGATGTAAATGAGAGTTCCCGGAAGGGCTAAGGCTGCAGGGAAGGATGAGTTATCGGGCAGTGCTTGGTCGGGCTGGGGGGGCGACTTACCGGTCGGTGGGTGTTGAGGTTTTGTATTCTTTTCCCTTGTTATTTCTCTTTATCGTTATTATTATTGGTGGTAGCAATAGTGATTTGTATTATACCTTAGTTACTAAACTGTTCTTATCTCAACCTGTGGGAGTTGCATTCTTTTCCATTCTCCTCTCCATCCCTCTGGGAGTAAGGGGAGGGTAAGAAGGGGGGGAGTGAGTGAATGAGCTGCCTGACTGGTTTTAAACCATGACAAAGTACCCATAATTTCTAAAGTTTAGCTGTGGTAGCACAATGTGGACACACAATTCAGTCCCTTGTATGGTATTTTTAAAAAACAAATCTATAGTGGAGTTCCTCAGATTCATACTTCTGCATCTGACATTGTGGATTAAGTAACAGACACTGGCCACCTTTGGTGATGTTTCTTCTGTAATTTCTTAGAAAATTCTAAGAAGTAGAGTTCATTGCAGGAACAGTGTGTACTCTTTACTTAGAAAACCATACAACTCCCCATAATGACAAAATCCCAGGCTACTCTGGCTAATTTGCCCTGCTTCTTCAGCAGCAGCAAAAGAGATGTCTCAGTTTGTACTGATTTGGAGGTTATCCAAGTTAGATTTAAATGAGCTAATTCAACTGTAGGAACAAGGGTGATTTAACGGATAGTGAACTGTGAATTCCATGCTTCTGTAATTAGACTGCTACCAGGAACTGAGCTAGCTCAAGAAATTGTACAAAACATGGAAGTCTACATTATGATGTATACAATGAGTGCCTTAAAGAGCATATTGCTCTGGGCTTTCAGTAAAATATTTTTTCCCTGGTATACTATGCCAAACAACCAGGTAGAAGTTTTGAATTGTTTCATGCTTTGCTGTATTTTTAGTTCTTTTTTTTCCCATTGATATGTGTCCTTAAGTGAATAAACTTCCTGTGTATGTAAATATGGACAGTAAAATCTGTTTCTTTCGAGTTATCAGTTTTATAGTTACAAAATTATTGGACCCACTGAATAATTTTAGCAGAAGTTAGATGTCTCAAAAAAGATCAAAAATCAAAAATCAGTATTTATGTGTGCATACATGGCTTGTGAAAATAGACAGCCAGTGTCATGGTTTAAGCCCCGCTGTAACTCAGAACCACACAGCCACTCTTTCACTCTCCACCCCCCCCCACTTCTTCCCCCCCTGCTCCCAGAGGGATGGGGAGGAGAACTGAAAGAATGTAACTCCCACGGATTGAGATAAGAAGAGTCCAGTAACTAAGGTATAACACAAACCACTGCTGCTAACACCAATAATAATAATGATAAGGGAAATAACAAGGGAACAGAATGCAACTGCCCACCACCTGCCGACGGATACCCGGCCAGACTCAAGCAGTGATCTAACCCTTCCAGGCAACTGCCCCCCATTTATATAGTGGGTATGACGTTCTCTGGTATGGAATACCTCTTTGGTTAGTTTGGATCAGGTGTCCTGTCTCTGTTTCCTCATGGCTTCCCCTGCTCCCTGGCAGAGCATGAGACTCAGAAAAGCCTTTGGTCAGAGTAAACATTACTGAGCAGCAACTAAAAATATAGGTGTTATCGGTGCTGTTGCCAAGTCAAAAGCACAGAGCTGCACCAGCTACTAGGAAGGAGAAAAATGACTGCCACTGCTGCACCCAGGACAGTATCCACCCCAAACCAGAAAAAAACCCCACCCAAACCTAAGCAGGCTCTTGTCTGTCTCTGTGATACATGGTTTTGGAGTGGAAAGGATTTACCATC
Organism: Neopsephotus bourkii; assembly: GCF_033783945.1. Taxonomy (NCBI): domain Eukaryota; kingdom Metazoa; phylum Chordata; class Aves; order Psittaciformes; family Psittacidae; genus Neopsephotus; species Neopsephotus bourkii. Next base: position 3,799,953 of record NW_026901490.1, read on the forward strand.
TCTAGATTTCTGAAATAAGTAAACGATTCCTTGAAGTATGCTACTATACAAGGAAAAGAATGTTCTTTTCCTTTTAGAGATGTACAAATATAAAATATATTCCTAACCAGGACTGAATCTGATTTCAAAAGCTGTGGCTTTCTTTAGCTAAACCTAGATATTAGTTATCACTCTGTTTTGCTCAGTGTTGCATAGGAAGATGAAATTTGCTCTTGTCCTTCCTCAGTGCTGTACTCTCAAGATATTCTCCTAAGAGCATGGCAAGATAGTACAGTCTCTGGAATGATATCCAAAAAGATACTTTTAAATATTAAAGTCTTGTTTTAGGTTTGAACTTGTTTGATATTTTGTTAGGTTTTTGGTTAAAAGGTTAGTATTAGTATACCTAAGATCTTCTAGCTATATCTTATCAGTGCTATAATCAGTAGTATGTTCTAGTTATTCCTTCTTAATATTAAAATAATCCATAATTTAGGAGTAATTGATATCTGCACTGTTGCTTGAAAAATACTGAGTTTTCCTGATGCTTTAAATATTTAAGAACTTTTTGAAATGTTTGTAATTCAAAAGAGAAAACCAAAATATTTTAATCCTCTGAGCGATAAAAGTATTTCAGATAAGAAGCTTGGTTTTATGGAGGCATCATCTAAAGTTATTGACTAGTATGATTCAACACAGAAGTTTCTTTAAATTAGGTAGTGAAATCTTTTACGTTAGACTAATTTTAGAGAGCTTCTCTGCTAAAATAAAAACAGTAAAACCAAATCAACCTAAAAACCTCTACTGTCAAAACCACAAATTGAAATAACTTTACTAAAAAATGTATTAGAAAAACTGGTCAGGAGGTGTGCCTGTGTGTGTGTGCGCATACATATATATAATCAGAAATACGATGAAGGTAATATTTTTCCTCTGACATGGCATCTAGAAAGGTTCATACCATTTCCATAGGATCTATCTTTATGCTTTAATAAGTGTTTTAAACCAAATCCTTTTCTTATCTCACTTTGGTGTTGTAAGTTCTATTGTGTTTCAGGTCTAGCATTACTGAAGAATATCTTCCATCATTGCCTATGCCACATTTAACAAGAATTTCCCCAGTACAGCAAAACATAGCACTTTTTTCTTATAAACTTTTTGGTATAATCTAGATGAAATTTATTATGTTTGCCTGCAAAACCAGGTTTCATAGTGTCTTTTGATGAAATAAGTTTATCATCCTAGAAAAGGTTTTGTTGATCTGGTTTCTCTCTTCTGCTCTGTATGATACACTCTTATGCCCACTGCTGCAAGGTTCAGAAAAATCAGCATGGGAAGAAACCTCCTATTTGTACTTTTCTGGCTGCCTCGGGAACTTTTATTTGTTTAGGTTGCTACATTTTTGCGATTTTAGATAGTTAGAATTTTCCTTTGTTTTCTGAACATGATACGAAGGTACCTACAAATGCCCTGCTGTATAGGTAGGGGAAAGAGGCAACAATTACAGAAACAAAAGCTTGATTTAGGATTGCAGTGGAGAGGAGAAAATTTATTGGGGGAAGTATATAAAAGGGGACTATTGAATAATGAAAAAGATGTGGCTAAGTTATACCTACAAGGTATGTCAGATGTAGTTATGTCTCAGGACATGGTCATAACTGAGACGTATGAGACCAGTAATCCTGCAAGACTCTGCAAGGCAGTGTTATTAAAACCCCAGCCCAGAGGACAGTGCTATAGTGTTCCTATGAGAAGCTAAGGAGACAGCTTAGTAAAGCTACCTCCCCATGAGGTGCCTAAAACTTTGGTTTCTGTAAATGGAAGTTGGTCTAATTGGATTTAAAATTAAAATAGTGCTGCTTCACTGGGCTTGAAACTGTGCCTAGGCATCAGGAAAAATGTGGACAGAAAAAAAAGCTTGGATACTTAGTTATTTTCTATATTCTACTTTTCTGTATGTTGCAAAATACTGCGTGATGTCTTACCTGAATTATGGTGATTGAGCTGCATCTGAATTAGTGCAGATAGACCATCCTGCCAACCCTGAAGTCTTTGAATTTATGAAATTGCACATTATGTTTTTCTCAAATCAGTATTCTGTCTTGACATTACAAAATAAAATTAGTTGTTTCTTAACTAAGAGTTGCACAGAGTTTGAGGCTTCCCTTTTGACATATCATAGAATTGATCACAGTCTTAGAATCCCTTGGAAGTCTTGGTGCAAATTAACTTGATTTCATTTTAGCTGCTTTCAAATGGACTGGATACTAAATGCATATGTCTTCGTGCTCTGGAAAGGTCAGTTGCCACAAAACAGAAAACAGTTATGACTGGAAATGAGAATGGCAATTGGAAAATGTTCACTTCACTAAATGCCCTCAAAGTTACAGCAGAGCTTGAGTCACTGATTAGAAGGTGACTCTGAGGGAACATGAACACTACTATGAATAATAAATGTGTATAACAAATGGATGAAAGGCGAATTTAATAATGTAAATCAAAATCTGAAAATTGTAAAGAACTGATAAGGCAAGGACAGAAGGTGAAATTTATAGCCAGCAGAATTAAGAAAAATAAGAGGATTAAATATGTAAAGAACAAGATGAATCCTAACAATTTTATCAGTATGTTGCTGGATGGCAATAGTGGAATTGATCATGTGAATGCAGAAAAGGTAGACATGTTTAATATATATTTGTTTTTGAGGAAGGGGGGCAGGGAGGAGCTAGAATTGATCATGTGAATGCAGAAAAGGTAGACATGTTTAATATATATTTGTTTTTGAGGAAGGGGGGCAGGGAGGAGCTAGATGATGTAATATGCTTTGCTTTCCAACTGTAATTAAGAGGATTAAGTAGCAGCTACTAAACTAGACATTCTTAAATCAGCAGATCCCAATAACTTCCTTATTACAACCTGGCAGAACTGCTTTCTGACAGTTTGACAAGCAAGTCCTTTTTTTCCAGTCATTTGATACTTTTTCATCTTTTCATGCACGATTGCAGATATTGAGTAACCACTCAGCAGTTCTCTAGACATTGTACATAACCCATTTAAATCTCCTATTAGTAAAACAACATCATTCCTTCATATGGTGTTTAGCACATCTCATACTGAGCTGTAAAATTAACTTTTCTCCTCATTCATCACACTTTCTTTGAGCTATAGAATTGTATGATAGTAGTCTTTGCATGTGGGGTAGAAAAATTTGCAACTGTGAGGGTTTTTTTCATTCACTGTGTTTAATTGTACTACTATTTTTGCTGAGAACCCTACTAAGAATAATATCTGAGAATCAAAGGCATTTAAAGTAGTTATCATCTTGTTATCCACCTGTCTTTATGGTCTACTAATGTTTCTAGTCTATATTTATCATGAGAATAAGCTTCAGGTTTGAAAAAAATTTGCTTAGCCTATATATGTTCCATGATAAAAGCCAAGATTTATTGCTGAGCAAGTAGAGTTTTGGGCATCAGTAATATTGCTGCTGTGATTTTTATCCTTCATACTCTATATACAAGCTTTAAGAATTGTTTTTTGCTATCATGTTACTGGTAGTGTATTTTTACGATATTGAGACCTCTAGTATAATATTGTTATCTATGCCCTCCATGTAGTCATGGTTCAGACATATTTTGGGCTACCATGCAACTTGTTGGGGACTCTTCTTCACAAGAATTGACCATTGGGAACCCCTCTTTAGATAAGATTTCTTCAAACTAGCTTCTTAAGCCAAGCATGGCATATATTAACCTTTTAAAATTAGAAGGAATAGAACTTGGTTGTTAGATCCTGGAAAAAATGTTATAATACCTTAACAAAATTGCATTTGCAGTTCACCAGTACCCTGAAATTATTCTTCACAGAAGTTTGTCTTTGGATGTTGTAAAAAAGTGGCAACATAATTATTATACAGTTTATTAAAACAGGTCAGTAAAAGTGAAAATAAAATTAAAATAATTCCTCACAATCCTTGTGGTCAGGCTGAGAAGCTGTTAGGTGATCCCAGCAAGCTGGTTTGCGTAGTTTTTGTGCAACTGTATTTCTGCCTGCTGGATTCACTGAAAAGTGGATCTGGTAGCTCCTGCTTTCTTTTTATATTCCAAATGCAAATACATTCTTAGAAATAGATGGAAATGTTTTGTTTTCCTCATTTTGTATTCTATCTTTCTAACCCTTCCTCCCCTGTCCCCTGTTGCCCCATTTTTTCAATAACTAATTCCTTCTGAGGAAATTTTTAGGCTTATTTCCACTAGACCTATGGAGCTCTCTACTGTTTAAATATCCATATACTCTGTTTATGGTCTCTCTTCTGCTGAGGTGATAGAATCAGGTGATCACTTCTGTAATACACGCCTAAACTCTAGAGTGACTTGCAATCACTGAGAGAGAGAGAGAGAGAGAGAGAGAGAGAGAGAGAGAGAGAGAGAAAGAGAGATTAATTTCTGCTACACATTACTGACTGCTGCTGAGTTTAGGTATGATGGTAGTCAGTTTAGATGAGGAGAGGAAGCTAAATTATCTGTAAGCTCTATCTTAGAACCCTTATAACCACCTTTACTGTGTTTCTCTAGTTATCAGTGTGGTGGAAGGTATGTAATTTTTCAGTAAGATTTAGTGTCTGGCTGTTCTATCACCTCTTAATTTACTCTGGTTTAGGGCTGCCACCACGAGTAAGATGATACCATGACAGTATTAGTAGCAGAATTAGTTATATGTCAAAAAGAAAATCAATAACAAAGTATATCAGTGTAAACCAGAAGTACTAGAGCTAGAACTTAGAAAAATTCCGTTTGGAAATAATTTAGAGGATGGGTAGGTTAATTACCTACTGAAAAAAATGTGTTTCTGTAATTTTTTAGAATTCCTTTTATAAGTAATGTTTTAGTTTAACAAAGAATTAAATCTGGCCTGTGTTTGAGTGGAAGTCAGACTAGATGACATTCACGTTCAACCTTATCTGCGAAGATACTTCAAGATTCCCTACTTGTTTTACAGTATGAGCAATGCTGCTTACTAGGTTGTTTTCATGAACAGATTCCTTCTTGTTAGAACAATAAGTGCCTTTCATGTTTTCTTAATCCTTTAAATTTTTTAATGATTTTCATGTTCATTTTGTTCTATGTCTAATAAAACTGTCTGTTCTCCTCTGTCTTAATACTTTTTTTTTACATTTACCCTGTTTTCCCTTCTGTCACATGAACATATTTCTCAAATTAGTCCTTCCTGTCTTCCTGGAAACTGGACTTGCATTCTTGATGGAGTGCAGATGAACAGATTTGCATTGGTCCTTTTATAAAAGACCAATGAAACCTGGAATTCTGAAAGTATTTAGCAGTGGAGTGAGAAAAGACAAGGATAAGTATATTCGCTTCTTGTTAATGCAGATACCTCTCTGGTATGTATGCACCTAGTGAATCCTTCATTCTTTATAGAATGGAGAAGAACTTTTTGCTTCTGTTTACACTGCGGATCTGTTGTGCAAATGAGATCTGTCATGCATTCTGTATTAGCTCTGTGTACTTGATACCCACTGTTGCAGAAAGCTTATTAGCAGGAAGGGCAAAAGAAATATGTTCAATATAATACCAACCATGCTTTAAATCATAAGTGTGGAGCACCACAATTTATCTACGCTGTAAACTTTATTTTAAATATCTAGTGCCTTCCAAGGGTAATACAGTATATGCTACAGAACCCATTTTTGTCACATTAGATTTCAGAGATGATGTCAGAGATATAATACATCATAGTCTACTTGGTATCACAGCTCCTTAAAAGATGGATTCCACATAATTCAGATTCAGACATCTCTAGTTGAGAATATTTTATATTTCTGCACTGGTGGTACCTTGAATGGAATGTGTTCTCTTATACCAGGCATATTATCTAGTAATATCTAGTGTGTTAAGTGTATCTCAGCAGTGCGTTAAGTGTAGCTGGCATTTAGTGCATGTTTGTTCTCTTATTTTTGCTGGTTTAGAGTGAAGGAATACTCTGAAGCTGTTGGTATTATCTGTGGCACTAAAGAGATGGGTTTCAGATTTCTGTTATGGTTGGGATTTCCGCATTCCTGTTTTGTAGACATGGATATTTCAACATAATCTCTAATAGGCTGTGATTATCCAGCCAGAAGGTGGTGAAGTTACAAAAAATGGTGACCTGTCTTTTTCTACCAGTATGGGATTGAAACGGTGAAAAGTATTGTTACCAGACACAGGAGCAGGAGAGCCTACTGTCAGCAGGGATTCAAAGTGAGTAATTATAGACATACGGTTTTTAGCAAAGGAGATTGTACTGTGGGTGCCCTTGCACAAGCTTTTCTCTGATCACTAAATTTGTCTCTGTCTTGCTTGGTTTCAACTATTCATTTATGAATTAATTCCATCAAGGCACTGGTAGCTGTTTGGGTTGTTGATTCTGTGCTGATGAATACATGGAGCTGTGCATTATCGTTTGCACTTAAATCTTCAACATCTAACAGATTTACTCAGTTTAACTTAAATTGCCTGGTCAGAGAGTGGGATCAAGGTTAGTGTGCTCTCTCATCCATCCTTTCATGTCCATATTGCTCTTAATAGTCTGCCTATAACTTAGCTGCTGACATCCACAGCGAACTTGGAACACCTACACATACTTTCTGTTTTTGCCATGGATTATGTTGAGGTATTTCTAGTAAGGGGTCATGCATAAGTGTTGATGCTATAGGGCAGATGGACTACACTAGGGTGCATACTAATCTTTTTTCTAATGTCATCTCAAGATGGTGCTCGTATGAAGGATTGCATCTGTATGCTCCACATGCAAGGCAAGTTTAGCTTTGGTTTCAAAAGCTAAAATTGATCTTTCTTTTTGAGAAGCATTGAAAAAAAAATCCATTCAGACAGCATCAGAGAGGTGATTAGGTCATGAAGACATTCTTGGGACACAGAGGAACTGACTGAAAGATTAGATATGCTTCGTGGACTTTTTGTCAGGCTGTGTGGCTGTGTCATCAGACTCTCGTCTACATGCACAACTTTAGTGAAATCTGGCCAATTCTTTCAGCTGGATATGGACTTTGGGGAATAGAAAGGATGCTGCATCACTCCTGCCCCCTTTATCTCTCTTTTATCCTCAGTTCTGTGTGCCTGCAGTATGCCTTCTTTCTCAGCAATGAATGTGACTGTGACATCAGTTAATGCAGGTTATTAGAGGGTTGCAATTTTGGAGGAGGCAGATATCTGGAAGAGCATTTGAAAGTGCTATCCAAATGTACATGCACAAATTCCCCACATTTTTATAGCTTAGCCCACTTATGTGCAAACAGCAAAACAAAAAGATTAACGCTACTAGATTAACCTATTATTATTATTTATTTAAAAAAAGCTGTAATTTTATAAATAATTGTCAGAGAAGAATGATAAGTATGGAAAATTGGGTTAAAAAATATAAATAAGGCCTCTTTTGGAATAACCTGAAGAAGAGGTGCCCCATTATTCTTGCAGTTCATTTGTATCCTCCAGGACACAAAAGAAAAAGCATCTTTTATGGATTAAGAACACTCTGCACTCAGTGTAATTAGGAAGTATTTTTCTGAAGTGGATAACCTGAGCTTTGTGCAGGTAAAGCTGGTAAAAACCCTATGTAGCTACAGCCTAATATACATATTTTAAACTCTCACTACAGAAGGTAAATGAAGTGAGCACCGTTTTGTGGTATTAAAATTTCAGCTTCTGATTTATTCCCCCCCCCCCCCGTTTATTTTAACTGTTGTTAAACTTTAGCTGTTTTGATTGAAAGTTGGTGTTCTGAATTTTTACCTCAGCCTTTTTTATAAAAAATCCTCAACAAACAAAAAAGCCAAAACCCAAAGGCAAAATTACAACATTCTCCCACCCCAAAACAAAACCCCAAGTCCACACCCCCCAAAAAATAACCAACCGAAAACCAATCACCAAACAAAACTCAAAAACCTTTAATCAATCCAGTTCTCATGTTTGAGAAAATCAAATTAAAGAGTATTACTTTGCCTCTATTAGATGATTTCTCACCTATAAAAATCTCCTCTACTTACCCACTTAAGCTCAATATTATCACAGTTATACTCAGTGGGAGGTTTTGCTCGCTCCTCCTCCTGGCACTAACTTATGTTTCCTATACAAGTAGATTCAGATCTATCTTGGAGGTTCTTCAGCTTAGCTCATCATGCCACGTAGGCGCTCCTGCTGGTCAAGGTGTGCATACTGGGTTACACTCGTGTCTCTTGTGGTTGGGTTAACTATTTTTGTATGTCATGTTTCAGCAGCTGAAGCCATGTGATCTGACTTAGTCATTACAGTGCAAAGGAAGTTTTCTTCACTAGAACAGGCTTCCACATGGAAACAGAAATGACACATGAAAATGGGGTTTCAGCAGAATCTTGTCAGAACCCAAGATTCATTTCTTTTTTGGCAGCCATAGTGTTTATCTGGTGTCCTGCATGATGCATTGTGGGAGAGACAAGAACCTAGGAAGGTCAGTGTGCAGTCTTGGTGGCCTAGACTCTAGAGCTCACTTGTCATAACCTTCTAAGAAAACCACCAAGAAGGTCCTGAGACAGTACTTTTTGTCTCATTGCCTTGGCCAAGCTTGGCAGTTCGCTTGCTCATGAAGTCACTTTGTTGGGCTGTGCCCTCATCACTTGTTAGTGTGGAATGACAGAAGGGATCTGCAGAGCCAAGCAGGTAGTGCTGAGGACCTTTATCTGTTTCAAGTGGTTTTGTATTGGATTATTCCTGTCTGGATGCATTGTACTGAAAGCGGTTAAAATGAATTAGATATGCTGCTGGAAACTGGGATTTTTTGTATTTACTTTCATCTCAAAAAAATGCAGTTTTTACAGACATTTTCATGATGCAAATAAAAGTACTAACTATAGGGGATTAATTTACAAAAGACAACTATGGATTTGAACCAAAAAGCTGATGCTCATGTACCCTAGGACCACCTAATATATTTTCCAGAACGAAGTCTCCAATGCAATACCATCTCTCTACTAATGTTCTCTAGCAGCTGAATCATGCTGACTTAAATTAAGCAATATGACCTAAGGTAAAGGATGAGAAATACTGAGTTCAAACAGTATTGAAAAGTTGTGAGAAACTTCAAAGAAGGGCTTAAAATAGAGAATTAGACAGACCTGTAATGTATCACTAATGCCACTATGTATCGTGATATCTGGTTTAATATTAAAAATTTTTTATTTAATATTAAAAATATTAATATTACAGGGATACAGTGGTAGGGTTTTTTATCCTTTAGGCTGCCAGTAAATGCAAGGAATTTTCTAAAATCCTGTTTTAGATCGTAAAGCCAGTGATTGCCTGTTTCTCCTAACCTGCCATGATGGTCACTGCCATTCAAGAGTAGGCTTCTGGGAGACATTTCTTTTTGCTATGCTATTATACATGGAACCCCTCTTTGCCTTGAACATTTTCAGCTCTGTTCACAAAGGAATACAGTAAGAATGGCTAAGTCTTGAAAATTACAGTTTCAGTGCCTTTTCTGCTGCCACAAATAAATGTTTCAGAAAGCTGCTCTTCAGAAGCTGGTTGTTTATCTGAAGCACTGCAGTCATGTTTCCTTTGCTATTACTACATCAAGTCTTTAAATGTTTATTCTTAGAAAGATACATAATATATAATTTTGTTGTTATGTTTTGCATTTGTTAGAGAAATAAAACTGTACTTTTAATGAAAATACCTTTTGGATAGAGATAGAATTATTGAAAAATATTTTTTTAGGCAAGTCAGTATTTCGAATCTGACCTTCCCCATCTCTTCATCTGATTTGCCGCTTAGTCTGAAAATTTCACTCCATTTGTGTCCTGGTTTAAGCTGGGATAGAGTTATTTTAATTACTAGTGGCTGGTACAATGCCGAGTTTTGGCTTCAGTCTGAGAACAACCCTGAGAATACACCGATGTTTTAGTTGCTCAGTGGTGCTTACCCTGATGAAGGACTTTTTAGTCTCATGCTCTGTCAGTGAGAAGGGGCGCAAGAAGTCAGGAATGAATACAGCTGGCCCAAACTAGCCAAAGACATATTCTATATCAGAAGATGTCATGCCCAGTATATAAACTGGAGGAGCTACCTGGAAGGGACAGATAGCTGCTTGGGTTGGGCTGGATATCAGTGGTAAGCAGTTGCATTGCACCACTTGCGCTGTCTGAATTTTCATTTCTGCATTTTTGCTGTTCCCTATTATTATCAATTTTGTTAGATTTGTTATTATTTCTACTATGATTATATTTTTTTAAGTTCAGTGATTAAACTGTTCTTATCTCAGCCTGTGGGGTTTACATTCATCCGATTCTCTTCCCCATCCCACTGAGGTTGGGGAAAAGTGTGCGGGAAGGGAAGGGCAGGGTAGGAATGAGTAAGCTGCTAGGTACTTAGGTGCCAGCTATTTTTAAATCATAGTAGGTTAAAACAGGCAAGTTCTGATTAATATCTGTTAGGCAGCTGGCCCTCTTCAGCATCTTTGTGCTACATAAAGGAATCTTCATCTTGTACTATGGCAAACCACTGATTTTATGCATGAGTGCCAAGCTGATCTCAGCAGCTTGCATTATGCTTTCTCAGACTACTTATTCATGTAACTTTCTTCAGACCTGAAGACTCATATTGCAGTGGAGAACAAAAGACAAGTGTTGCTGTACTTCAGCCAGCCACAAACTTCCTCTTCATGTTGTTCCTGTGCTTCTCTCTGCTCTGCCTTTCAAACCAGGCATGTTTGGTAGCACAATGAATAAGGCAGAGTAAATGTCTAACTTGATTTTGTAAGGAAGACAGATTTCTTTTTGTGTTATCTTTGAACTAGGCCATCTGCTGTGTTCAGAAACTTGAAAACAGGAAAATCCTTTATAGTGGTAATTTTTAAAAAGAGGTCATCTGCAGCCTGGCACCCCTCTGAGTCTTTTATATACGGAAATGCTAGTTCTATTTTGCTTTAAGAGAATAATGGCTCCCTCTGCCCAAATGCAGCAACACTAATAACTTGATGGAGATCTTAGGTGCTGCCTCTAACCCTGGAAAGTATGTGCAATCTTGTTTTGATCAATATTTTCTTTATGATCTATTTTCCAAGGCAGCATGTGATACCAAAACCAGAGATACCCAGAACTGCTGGGCTATATTTGTATAATCATATTTCCATGCCAGTTCTAATCGAACTTTTATGTCTTGAGAAAATACATTACCATATTACAGAAAGTATAATCCAGACCCCGGTCTGGGAAGTTTCTTACTTGGGTCATATGAAACAAGACATGTTTCATAAACAGACAATATCATATAGGGAGGAGGTCTCAGATGGACTAGAACATGAACTGGATCATCTTTTTCTTATTAATTTGTAAGATAAATTTATCAGTGGTCGGTATAGTATTTTTTGACTGTTTCACTGTGGTGTGCCATTTTTGTTTCCCTTTTTAGGATTAAAGCTAAAGATATTGACATTTCTGAAGTGAAAGCACGTATATATGAGTGATCTTAAAATATAAGTTGAATAGAGTAAATTATGTTTTTTAAATTATTTCTGGTTTGTGGTGTGAGAAAATATGCTGTAGTCACTCCAAGGCTTGAGTAAGAACACTGCTATTTACATTCATTTTAAGTTTCATAGAATCATATAATCATAAAATGGTTTGGGTTGGAAGGAACCTGAAAGATCATCCAGTTTGACCCCCCTACCATGGGCAGGAGCACCTTCCACTAGAACAGGTTGCTCAAATCCCCATTCAACCTGGCTTTGAACATTGCCAGGAAAGGGGTAGCCATAGCTTCTCTGGATAACCTGTTCTGGTGCCTCACCATCCTCAGAGTGAATAATTTCTTCCTAATGTCTAATCTAAATCTACTCTTTTTCAGTATAAAGCCATTGTCCCTTGTCTTATCGCTACATGCTCTTGAAAAAGTCCTTCTTCAGTTTTCTTGTAAGTCCCCTTTAGGCACTAGAAGGATGTTATATGGTCTCTCCAAAGTCTTTTCTCCAGGCTGAGCAATCCCAGCTCTGTCAGCCTGTCTCCATAGCAGAGATGCTCCAATCCTCTGATCATCTTCATTACCCTCCTCAGGACTCACTTGAGCAGGTCCACATCCCTCTTCTGTTGGGGGTGCCAGAGCTGAAGGCAGTACTAGAGGCAGGGTCTCACGAGAGCAGAGGGGGAGAGTCGTCTCCCTTAACCTGCTGGTCATGCTCAGTTCAGAGCATGATTTGCTTTCTGAGTTGTGAGTGTGCATTGCCAGGTCACATTGAACTCATTGATTAACACCTTCAAGTCATCTTCTCAGGGCTGCTCTCAAACCATTCTACACCCAGCCTGTATTTGTGCTTGGGATTGCCCTGACCTAGGTGTAGGACCTTTGCTTTGTTGAACTTCATAAGGTTGTCACTGGCCCACATCTCAAGTGTGTCAAGGTGCCTCTGATTAGCAGCACTTTCCTCCACTGTGTCAAAACTTACCCTTTGGAAACTCGCACTCAGTTGATGCTAGAGGCAGCTTTACATTTCCTCATCAAAATTAAATTTTCCTATGTACATACTAAGAGTTGTCTGCTCCTTATCATACCAAAGCCTGCCTGGGATTCTGAGATCAGCTATTCTGCCTACATTTTCAGTAGTGCCTGATGTGGTAGAATTCTCCAAATACTCTATGGCCAGCTTCAGGTCTGCATTGAAATCTGCTAAAATTACAAGAAAGAAGATTGAAGAGATAGAAGAGGTCTAAATAGAGCTAGGTATGAGAGTAATTGCAGATGTTTCCTTGAAATTTACACCAGGTGCATTATTGCTAAAGCACAGAAACATGCCAAGTCTACTTATGATTTTGACACATCTTCCAATTTAACCTGTTACAGGGATGTTATATTTTTTTTGCTGTATGTAAGCCCAAAATTTCTATAGTGAAGGAATTATCAACTGTATGACTTAAGCAGTTCTAAATTCTGATAGCGTTGCTACCTGTGGTAATTCTTGTCATTAAGGTCCCTGTTTCCTCCCATCTTGAGCAACTAAAATGCAACAAGGCAATTGACTAACACCCTTCCTTCTCAATAGGAATCAATTCATATGCAACCATGTTTTGTTAATTGTCATTTTAGCCTGTGTAACTACAAATTCTGTTATTGGTCTTAAAATTCTCACTTTTGTATGCTAGTGCATCAATACTTAAATATTTTTATTTCCTTGCTTATTTATGACACCGTGACAGAACATACTAAAATGTGCCACCAAAAAAGAAGTGACTATAAGACTCTAGTTATGCTGCAACCCTAAATCTCAAGTAAAAAAAAAAAAAAGAAAATTATTATTTATTAATAAGAAAATTCTAAAAAATCTGACTTAATGTTTGCCTTTCAGGATTTCTTGCTGTGTGTTGTCTTGTATGTTTCAGCAGCTTTTCATAAATTAAACTCAACTCTCACTGCATGAAAGTATTTAAGAAGTTTTAATGGTCTTGATCATTTTCAGAAGAAAATTAATTAAAGAAACCATTTTCCTGGTGGCTATCAATCTCATGGCTCTCCAAGCCCAAGCTATACTTTCCTTCTCCTTTCCAGCATACTAATGTGCTACCAATTTACAGGATAGTAATTGCATTTTCATGCCCATGGCTTTTCATGCATTCCATTTTAGAAAGCTGAATGGCTATTTTTATTGATAAGGCAAGAAGTTAGAAGCATCTCAAAAAATCCTCTGTTGACCTTTTATTTTCCCTCTTTCTTCTAAAGTGTCTAAGTAAAGAGCAGCTAGAAGTGTATTTTCTAACAAATTAAGTGCTGTGACATCATTAGGCCTTTGAGTTTAGTGGCCCTGAGTTTTAATTAAATGTCAAACAAATACCATTCAATTCTGCCAACAGAGTGTTATTTGCAAAAAACCTCGACATGTTACCACTTTACCTTGCTTGCTTTCTGTCCAGTGATATACAGTGACATGCCACAGAATAATTCCGCTGAGTATATTAAAACCAAAACAGTTCCTGTGTTGTGTACCTTGTGACTCAGAAACTTTTTATACTGGGTTTATTTCATTAAAATGCATTATTTTTTTTTTTGTGGTATCTGCCATCAAAACTCTGTGCTGCTGTATAATCTAGCTCCTTTCAGGGAGATTTTTAATCATTTCCAAGCCACATGACATGCAGTCTCCCAGATAAATGAATGGAAATTATTCCTGTCTTGCCATGCTTTGACTCTGTGTTAGATAGTTGCCCCTTATAAAACTTGTTCTGTCTCGATGTAGCTGTTGTTGTCCATCACGAGCGATAGCTTCTTAAACTGGAAGCACTTATGGTACAAAAGACTGTCAACTCCTATATTATTATGTGGTTAGCAGTCAATGCAGTCACTCCCTAGGAAGAGATCTGAAAAAATTTTGTCCTGGCAACGAGAGGAGCGAAAATGGTGTTCAAGAAAACTTGATTTGCTATCAAGTAATGAGCAGCAATCTTGGAGTCCATGCTGTTCATCAACGTACAGTAGAACCAGAAGCAGGAGCGGATCCAAACTTTATGTCTCTACTTTTATTTCTTTCCTTTGTGTTACCTTTCGTGATTTTACTATTTTTTTTAAATTATTTTCGTCATATGAAATAATACTGTATTGCTTTTTGACATTCCCAGAGGGCACTGTCTTTTACCTGGGTCAAGTGTTGTATTAGAACCATGACCTAATGGAAACCATATAAGCTGAGCTGAACTTAAAAAATTACTTAAGGTCAGTTGATCTCACTTGATCAATTGCAATAATTCCTGAAGTCTAGTTAATTATAGAATCATAGAATAGAAACATAGAATGGTTTGGGTTGGAAAGTCCTTTAAATATGATCTAATTCCAGCCCCTTGTCATGGGCAGTGACATCAAGTAGACCAGGTTTCTCAAAGTCACATCCAGCCTGACCTTGAACACTGCCAGGATGGGGCAGCCATAGCTTTTCTGAGCATACTCTTCCAGTGCGTCACCACCTTCACAGTAAAGGATTTCTGCCTAATATGTAATCTAAATATACCCTCTTTCAGTTTGAAATTATTACACCTTGTCATATCACTACTTGCTCTTTTAGAAAATCCCTCTCCATCATTCCTTTAGGCGCATACTCATTTAGAAACTGGAAAGCTGCTTTAAGGTCTCCCTGGAGCCTTGTTTTCTACATGCTGAACAACTCCAGTTCTCTCAGCCTGTCAAGTGGATAACTGTCCTGGGTT
Source organism: Neopsephotus bourkii (assembly GCF_033783945.1). Classification (NCBI taxonomy): domain Eukaryota; kingdom Metazoa; phylum Chordata; class Aves; order Psittaciformes; family Psittacidae; genus Neopsephotus; species Neopsephotus bourkii. Next base: position 3,815,161 of record NW_026901490.1, read on the forward strand.
CAGCAGTAGCAGTCACTTTTCTCTTTCTTAGTAGCTGGTGCAGTGCTGCAGTTTTGACTTTTAACCTGGGAACAGCACTGATAACACTGATGTTTTCAGTTATTGCTCAGTAATGTTTACTCTGACCAAGGACTTTCTGGGTCTCATGCTCTGCCAGGGAGGAGGGGAAGCCGTGAGGAAGCAGAGACAGGACACCTGACCCAAACTAGCCAAAGAAGTTTTCCATACCACAACACACCATGCCCAGTGATGATGGTGGTGAGTGGTTGTATTCTCTTCCCTTGTTATTTCCCTTACCATTATTATCATTGGTAGCAATAGTGGTTTGTGTTATACCTGAGTTACTGAGCTGTTCTTATCTCAACCCATGGGAGTTACATTCTTTCAATTCTCCTTCCCATCCCTCTGGGAGCAGGGGAAGAACAAGGCGGGAATGAGCGCATGGTTGCATGGTTCTGAGGGTTAAACTATGGGCTTAAACTATGACACTCTGCAAATAAGGGCTAAGAAGCTGAATAGTAGTGTGCATTACATGTCTTGCTTTGGAGCACGAAACAAGCACCCTTAGTATCAAATTACTATTAAAAACCCTTGCACCCTACCAGAACAGGTTTGAGGTACTATTTCATTATTTTGGGTACCTTGAAGTGAAAAATGACCAAAAAAATATATGTCTCAAAGGCCCTGAAGAGAATTGGTGCAAACATTGTGCAGTTGCTCCACGTCAGAGCACTGAGGCGCTGGACATGAGCCAGATTGAACCAGCTGTCCTACAACCAGCTGTATCCTTCTGCTGCCATTCAAAGAGTGTGACTAGACATGGGCTGCCTCTCCTGTCCATGGTTTAATCCCAAAGGGAAATAGAGTACTGATTAGGTGTAAATATTCTAATTTTGCTAAGGAAAGCACTGCCTACCGTATTTATAAATATATACGTGTCCGGGCACATACAGGATTTAGAGAGCTACTTATGTAACTGAGCAGTGCCTTTTCCCCAGTGGTTACTCATTCATATAACAGGTGGTACAAGCTCAAAAGGTAAATCATATTTTCAGCATCATCTTGATACCCTTTATAATTTACTTACCACAGAAAGGCTGTGAATGAATGTGTTATGAATTGGAAAATTCATAACAAAACATATTGACATTTCAAGCCTTTTCTACCTACTTTATTTACAGTCTCTTCCCTTGCTGAGCTTTATTGAAACTTTATTTTGCTCTCCTTGTCGGCATCTGAAAACTACTGGGATGAAAAATGTACTATCCCTGCTGTCTGTAATTAGTTCTTAAATGATTCCAATCATTCCATTATATATGGAAAATAAACTTATTAAAAATTTAATACAAGCTTTGTAAGTACATTTCTCTGCAAAATCAGGAAGAGAATTATGGCATAAAAGCTTTGAAATATAATTATCCCCTTAAAAATGAAGCATAAACCTTGTATGAAGAGTAGCTGGAACTTGTTCACTGGACAGTTTCTGATGGCTAATACAAGCCACGAATATTAGTGTCGAATATTTGTCACAGAGTCACAGAGAGCAAATGGAGGACTGGAAACAAGGGTTCATTTTGTGGACTGGAATTATATGTATTAGTGATTTTTGTTATGTTCCACTTTAATCTGGCTCAGTCTAAATCAATTCAATACTGAATACTGTCCCATTTTAGGGCATGGGTTACAGGATAGTGTCAGTTTGGTATTTAACTAACAGCTTTATGCGTTTATAAAACCACCACTATATTCTACACTATCATTAGCAATGTTGGTAAAAACGCAGAAGCATAAAAAGACTTCACAGTCTTTATAGTCCTTTAAGCCTGATATTTCTTTCAGTATAGGCCTGACACTGACTCGGGCAAAGATTGTATGTTGGCACTGTTAATATCAAACATGGGGGATGAATAGAAGCATTGTTTGTTTGGTTTTTGGTTGTTTTTTTTTTTTTTAAGGAACATCATTAGTTAACTCTGGATGGGATTATAATGGTATAATCTGTGACTAAATAGAAGGAGCCAAAGAAGTCAATGTCCCATTCCTGACATTAACACTGAGACAAGTCAAAATAATACACGTTGTTAAAAACAAACAAACAAACAAAAAAACCCTCAAAACTACTGATGTAGCTGCAGTGTAAATAACTTTCCATTAATTTGAGGACATTTGCTATAGAAACTAAATTTCAACCAAACCACATGCCCAAAATTTAAAGCAGTTTTTCTGTAGCACAATGTTTTTCATACATGTTCATGTTTTTCTGTCTTAACCTGTTACCTGCAAAACATCATGGTGGATAGAGACAAATGATAAGCATCTTTGTTTTCTGATGGATTTATAGCATTTTTATAGTGCCAGTAATAATAAATTACACTGAAGTAAAATCTAACACTTGCCCGTAGTGATGTTAATATAAACGTGGAGACTGTGTTACTTTACAAAAAAGTCTACTTTGGAAATGGTATTGAAAAAACATTTTATGTGAGAGAAAATCCAGGTGACTAATAGTAGCTCGGGCTGTGATCCAGTGTTGATTGAATTTGAATTGAAGGGGTCTTCAGTGATTCGACTGTTGGGCTAGGTGCAAGATTAGTCCCTTCCAAGGAGCTTGGTCCTTATCAGGGTCCTGGGTCAAAGTGCTGAGCAAAGCTTGAATCTTGACTTAGAATTCCAGGGCTCGGGATCTTGTCTAACAATCATTCATTCTTGATGTCTGAGCAACGCCTGGAGCAATGCAAACCTAGTACTGGGCCCAATACCACTTGTTAGTATGCAAGTATATAATAAAATGAACTGATGCATACTCATGAAAGGTTTGAAGAAAGACCCTTGCACTTGGAATTGCAGATGAAAGGTAACATGCTTAAAGGAATATTATGTTTGCATTTCAGTGGTAGTTCACTGAAAGCCTGCCATCAAACAAGTAATTCTGAGTCTTGCTGTTGTTTTTAAAGGGACTATGACTTCACTGCAAACTTTTTTTCAGGGATATAATGCTAAATAGAGATTTTTCACAGATGAAAACTAAAGAGAGCTTTTGGGGGGTTTCCTTTCTTTTTCTAAGGGGAGGGGGGAAATTTGATGATGTGTTTAACTGATGAAAAATGTAATAAAATTGATGCATTTACTTGTGGAAATATTTCATGGCCTATCAGCAGCTGATAGTCCACAATACCTACTGCAAGCTAGCCTCCAACAGATTATAGAAGTCCAAGTAACAGAACTCTTTAAGGGTGTGTTTTTCCTTGTGTTAAATATGAATTCGCCCTTCAGTAACTCTCACAAAATGCTTAATGTTTTGTATATTTGGTTTGGGTCATTTTTTGAGCAAGTGAAGAACCTTCAACACTTTTTTTTTTTTTTTTTTGTCTTTATGGTTGCCTCTCACTACATTTCATAACTGCTTTCTGTAACAAAAATATGATAAAGTCCCTAGATGACCAGTAAGTAACAAGTCACTTGCAGAACGGTAAGAATTACAAATTCTTGTGATGGGCAACAATTTAGCATGGTTTTTAAAGCAGCATCTATGTGTTTTGTCACTGTCAGTCATTTCCACTTCAATATATGAGTTGCATAACTTCTTAGCTGAGATAATCGGACAGACTTTTACATTATTTGATAGATAGGGTGGTGGTCTGGTTAAGCTACTAGTTTGGCATGAAGAGGGTTGAAGTTCAATTCTAATTTTGACATATATAGTATGACCTGGGCAGACCACTTAATTCTATGCCTGTTAGTCACCTTGCTCTTGAGTGTTCTCAAAGCACAGGTTTTTTTCTTGTTGTGTTTATGAACTTCTATGACAGAAAGGAATCCTTACCAAAAGTAGTTTTAGGGTACAAGTGTATAAGCTCAGGAGCAAAATATTCTGAACTACCACTTTGGTAAGCATGGCACAAAAGGGAAAATGCGCATGCAAGCTGGTTAGGCTAACTTCTATCCCTCCAGTGTGTAATGGCAGGAGTTTTTCATATTGCTCTAATGGGAGATTATTTTTTTTTCCTGCAATAAAAAAAAAAACACTTTTGCAGTGTTAACGTGAAGTCTTTACCTAATACCAGTCAATTTATTATTTGTTTGTTTATTTTTAAATTATTATCCTGTGAGCGATTTTATCAGCTTCTACTGACTTTGGTTTAGATCTTAACAGATGGATTTTCAAATTACTGTTTTAATGGCTTGTAGCTGAAGTATCTTTCTTGTAACACATTTTAAGAGCTGCCAGCCCTGTCACTGTATTCACTTTGTACTGAACTGTAAGTGCCTTCCTCATTTTCCGTGGCAATCTACACATCTGGTCACTTTGTTCAAGCTTAAAGTTAACAATAAAACTGTGTTGCTGACTTGTGATGTTTTTGGCTCCTTCATTTAGCTCCTTCTACAGCAGGAAAAAGCTTCCTTTCTCCTTTTACAGGCTATGCATTTTCCATGATGCATTTATTGATCATTAAAGGATTTCTTTTTTTTTGTCTGTATATTTAGATGCATGTTTTTATGCAACCATTTGTTGGTTGTCCATTACTGTTGCAGAGAATCTGAAGGCAGGTGGTGTTATTTTATACAGTTTGGTGGTAATACGCAATGTTCTTACATGGCTGTATGTTAATCCAGTCAACTCAACTGTGCAGATGACTTGTAGCTTGATGCTGGTACTCTGACAGCCTTTTGAAAAACCTTAACTGCTGCATTTTTGCTAAGGAGAGTGACTTGTGAGTCATGTTGTATGTTCACTAGTCTACTAAACACAGATTTCACTGTTTTTCTTTCTAGAAATGTGAAAAGTAAACTTAGATGAAATATAACTTAGAAATATCTCTCTGCCTCCCAGTGATACAAATCTGAGTCAAGCTGCTACTGTCAGTGCTGTCTGCTTTAGTAAGCTGCAGAGATCACTTCAGATACTATTTCCTCTCATTCCATGACTTCTCTCTGTGTAATGGCAATGATCCTTTCCTTTCTGATACTACTTCGTGTTAGTACCTCAGTTCAGGTCTGAACAGACACTGGTGTGCATCTGAACATATGGACACATGGTGCACAGTGACAGATTGTTTCTATGGTCGCTTCCAGAAGAGGTCTTTCCCTCTCCCTTTGGGATCATCAGGCTGAGGTGAGACCATGTATTCCACCTGGCACAGTAAGAAATACTTGGATTTTCATTTGGGCAAGTACTTGTGCTTTTGCTGGGGGCATACCTCATAACATCCGTAGCATTGTTCCTTACATTTATATTAGTGTTACTTGAGAGTGATTCTGCTGTGCTCAGCTGCTCATTTTACTAGAAAAGAAGGGTAAAATTAGCAGCTTTATTTAAATCAACTGTCAGATTAAAATTTATTTTTCAGTATGGGTACTTAAGAGTGTCACAAGGTGTTTGAGTAGTGATGTACTTGTTGCATCTGTTTAATATTAGCAGCTTTCCCTTGAAATCTGTGATGAGTCTTGAGTAAATGAAATGTGGAAGAAGTCATGTCAATAATAAAGCACCTGTGAAAACTGCATGCTAATGGAAACAAGAATACTCCCGGAAATGATCAGTACACTACATTGGTTCAGTATGTATAATGTGTCGCTCATCCTCAGGTTCTATTAGAAGTGACAACAAGAAAAAAAAATCTCTTAGATGTTCTGGACAAAATTCAGTGTTGGTGAGCTGTACTGACTAAATTCTGTGTAAATTTCTGCTTCTACTAGCTTTAACTTTGTCATTGGTTCTTCTGTAATCTACATTGACGTCTGAGTCAGATGTTTAATTCATATGCATTGATGATGAAAGAAGAAAAATATTTTTAGTCTAAAAATTGTTAGATCAAACTTTAGGATTTTCTGGGGAAGGAATAAAGAAAAAATAATTGTGTCAGTCTGTGTCCTGGGTTTAGCAGTGGCAGTCGTTTTTCTCCTTCTTGGCAGCTGGTGCAGTGCTGTGTTTTGACTTTCGGGCTGGGAACAGAGCTGAAAAAACAATGATGTTTTGGTTTGGCCAAGGACTTGGTGAGCCTCATGCTCTGCCAGGGAGGAGGGGAAGCCGGGAGGAAGCAGAGACAGGACACCTGACCCAAACTGACCAAAGAAGTATTCCATACCACAGCACGTCATGCCCAGGATGTAACTGGGAGTTAGCCGGAAGGGCTAGGAGGGCCTGCAGAGTTGGAGGAGGTATTGGTCGGTGCTTGGTTGGGTTGGGGGGGGCAAGTTATCGGTCGCCTGGTGATGAGGTCTTGTATTCTCTTCCCTTGTTATTTCCTTTATCATTGCTATTATTGGTGGTAGCAGTAGTGATTTGTGTTATACCTTAGTTACTAAACTGTTCTTATCTCAACCCGTGGGAGTTGCATTCTTTTTGATTCTCCTCTCCGTCCCTCCTAGAATAGGGGAGGGCAAGAAGGGGGGGGTGGGGGGTGGAGTGAGTGAACAAGCTGTCTGGCTGGGGTTAAACCATGGCAGTTCTTTTTGGCGCCCAGCGTGGGGCACGAAGGGATTGAGATAACGACAGATCTGACGGGATTAATAGTCACTCTTCACAGTGCTGATTTATTGGCTCTCAAAGTTGTTCCTCTTGATCTCACAGTTTCAGTATATCGTACCTTACTTCCATCTGGTATTTGCTGTATTAGTGTTTTTCAAGTGTGGGGCTTGGGCTACGTTTTTTTTCTCATTGTACTTTATGCTAATGACTTGTAATACAATGGAATTATTGATCATGAAACTTATCTGGCTTATGTTCCCAGTATGGTCGCCACCTTTATACTTTGGGAGGTATATAATAAAAGTGCTTAGCAATTACACATCTTTTTTCTCCTTCTCGGGTGGTCAACCTGTGAAGGAGACATTCTTTTACCCTCCCAGTCCCGTCCCCCCCCCCCCGAGCATTTACAGCATTATTTGAGAGTTTTGAATGGCCTTTTAATGCTGTTGAGACTTGTTTGCTGATTGTGATGGGGATCACCATGTTGGCATGTATACAGAGTGTATTTTGCCCACAATTATTTCATCTGTTTTCAAAAGTTAAGCAGAGTCAGGTTTGGGTCTTGTCTGGGGTTAGATGACGATATGGGAGGACCAAGAGGTTTCCCCCAAGGCTGGACAGTCATGAGTGGCAGGGCATGTGGGACAGTGTGGGCAGGTATCTAGTCCACTGGCCCCCTCCAGTGCTTTGGAAGCATTGGAGATGGAAGGCAGCTGTATGGAGTCCCCAGCAACAAGCTGCAGAAACTGCTGAAGGGGACAGTCAATTATTTTTAGCCTGGTGGGCCCATGACCCTTAAGGCCATCAGAGCAGAGATGCAACATCGAGATGGACTCATGATCAAGGGGTGGACTTAGCAATGGACACTATTGCCCAGGTTATTCACAAGTGTGAACACTGCACACAGCCTCTCGTGCTCTGAAAGACTGTTACAAGAGATGGAGCCTGGCATCATGGACCAGATGGACTCAGCAGCTTTATAGGGACTGGCCCATGCACTACGATGAGAGTGCACTTAGATCAGAGTAATGGTATATTGAAAATGTAGGATCTGAGCATGACATGAATGGTATGGAATAAGGGGTGGATAATATCCTGGGTTTAGCAGTCATTTTTCTCCTTCTTGGTAGCTGGTGCAGTGCTGTGATTTGACTTTCAGGCTGGGAACAGAGCTGAAAAAACAATGATGTTTTGGTTTGGCCAAGGACTTTGTGAGCCTCATGCTCTGCCAGGGAGGAGGGAAGCCGGGAGGAAGCAGAAACAGGACACCTGACCCAAACTGACCAAAGAGGTATTCCATACCACAGCATGTCATGCCCAGGATGTAACTGGGAGAGTTACCTGGAAGGGCTAGGAGGGCCTGCAGGGTTGGAGGAGGTATCAGTCGGTGCTTGGTTGGGCTGGGGGGGTAAGTTATCGGTTGGCTGGTGGTGAGGTGAAATATTCCCTTGTTATTTCCTTTATCATTACTATTATTGGTGGTAGCAGTAGTGATTTGTGTTATACCTTAGTTACTAAACTGTTCTTATCTCAACCCGTGGGAGTTGCATTCTTTTTGATTCTCCTCTCTGTCCCTCCGAGAATAGGGGAGGGCAAGAAAGGGAGGGAGTGAGTGGACAAGCTGTCTGGCTGGGGTTAAACCACGACAGTCTGCATCCCTCATGTTTTCAGAAAAGTGTATAACATTAATTTCTCTAGCAAAAAAAAAGTTATGCAGAAGGAAATAAGAATGATCAAAGATGTTAAATGACTTCTGTTTGAGGGTTAATTAAACAAACTAGTGTGCCTTAGGCTCAGAAAGAAAAGATTGAGGGGATGTGAAGGCTTATAAAATTGGAGAAATTGGGAATGATTTTATCTGTCTCTTCCAATACAAAACCCTATTGTTATCAGTGAAACTAGCAGCTGGTAGGGTTAAGGGGAGAAAGAAAAAAAAAGGAAAAAAAAAAAAAAAGTGGTATGTAGTTCCTGCTACATGGAGAGTTAATTATTTGCCAGCAGGGACTGTGAATACTGAAATATGACATACATCTAAAAGTGACTTGGCAGATTTATAGAAGAAAAAGCTATCAAGGTCTGTTTAGGACAAGGGCATCAGATCAACCCCGAGAAATCCATGTGCTAGCGATGAAAATTGTATTGAAAAGTATTCTGAGGGAGTATTACATAATGCCTGGTGTGTTGCCTGTGTTTCTCTTGCTGATCTACTTTTTCATTTAGGGACACTTATCCAGCTTTTCAGTTTGTTAAATCATTCCTTTTTTTCCCTGTACAGAAGCAATCCTTTTTTTTTTCAATATATGGAATACAAAATACACCTGTGTATGTGGAAGGAAAAAAAGACCCTAAAATAACCTTTTCTAGGCTTTATTTCGTTACTGGCAAAATGCATATATATTTTCTACAGTAATCTCAACAGCTGACCAAAACTCTCTGTGACTCAGACTTTTCTAACAGGTATCAGATCACTTTTTGTGTCAAGAGCTAGGTTTAGGGTCCCTTGCTCTTCCCACATACAAACTTGATGGAGACCCATGCTGTTAATAATCTATGTATTGGAACCTCTCTTTTCCTGTAGCGTCAGCATGGGATATTCCTTATGTTTGTTCTCCAAATATCTCATAACATAGACCTTTGCTCTATAGACACAGAGCTTGTTAGTCTGTGTACAACTCTTATGGCAGATACTGTTGTTCAGTATAATCTCAGACAGAAAACATGTCAATACATCATAAGAGATACTTTTACATTGGACCGGATATTTGCTTTATAGCACATCAAATTTAGTAGGATGTTCTACTCGGCATCAGTCAGTCACTGTGGCAACGTTAACCAATATATTAAGGCAATTATATGACAACTTTTCAAAAGGAATAAATGTTCTAATACAGAAAGATGTACATATCACTAGATACTTGAGTGATTACAGCTCTACTTGTCTGCTTGCATTTAAGCATGTGCTTCGTGTTTTGCTAACAGATGAATTCAGCTGAAACTGCAGGAGAAATTCAGGTAGGAAGAATGTAATCTAGCTACTTGTCTACCCACAAAGCAGCTCTGGATCTTTAATGACTGAAAGTGCTCAGTGTTATGATTTTACATCTCATATGGGTATTTAGTTTACTATTAACCCAATGATTTAACATTCAAACACAATTAACTAGCATGATAAGTAGAGTGATGATTTTTAATTTATTTGACCTTGTGAATGTGTGATTTCTCCAAATGCACTAAGAAAAAAATCCCATGGTCATAATCAAGAAGTAATAAAGCATATTGAAGCAAAAGAGACTTGCTTATATCCTCTATGGAGTGCTCTCATCCTAGTAGCAAGAATTTTTTTTATGAGTTTTGATTTGTTATTTTTTTTATGTGCTTAGTTTATGAAGTAAAATTAGTGATGAGAGCAATCTTCTGGTGCTGGTTTCACCAAACTTGTGTTTATTAAATCTGTGCTAATATGTTCTTATTGATTTTCCCAGTTGGTCTGATAGATGCTGAAACATTGTACCTTTTTTGATGGTGAAGAACTTTTCCCAGGTAAAATAAACTGCAGTTAAGAAAAATACTTGCTGTCACAATATTTCACTTATTATAAAATATATTATTATGAATCTTCTGTTGGAAAAGCTTCTAAAGCAAGCAACAAGGAATACATACACTGGCCTTTCATAACACCTGTCATCCTAATGGTAGATACTGTGAACTTCTGGCAAAATAAAATGAATATTTGATGTTTTCTTTAGCATATGGAGAGAGTGCAATCTGCCAAAGCTCTGATAAGTTTCACAAATACTTTTTGTTCTGTGTTGACATCTCAACAGCAGGATGAACTGGGAAAAAAAATAAACAGTGGGGTTAAAAGCAACCAAAATGACAGACAATTACAAGAAGGCAAATGCTAGCTGAGTTCAATCAGGCTGCAGGTGATCCTCAGTGCAGCTGACAGCCTTTTGTTTGATGGGCAAAGTGATTATTGTGGAGTGGCCTTTCTGGTTACAAGAGTTTGGCTTCCTTCATCAAGTGCTCCTTCCAGATGGAAGGATCTTCTGTGCTAGGAAGTGCTATTTACCAGCAGCACAATGGCTTTTGTACCTGCAGGATTTTTTTAGGCAGGAAATATAGGAATCTATGCTGCTTTTTTACTTCTAATCTACTTAAAAAAGAACATTTTTCTGCTGATACGATCTACATAGTCATTTCAGTCAGCTTGAGGCATAACGTTTTGGGTGCCAGCTCTTTCTCCTTGTGCTATAGATTTGCTTTCAGTTATTTTTAGAACTGTTTTCGTACCAAATCAGGGCCAGTATTTTATTAATGGGAAACTTAAGCAAAACTAGGTTCAGAGTCTCTTGCTCTTCCCAAGTACAAACTTGATGGAGATTCATGCTATTAATAAATTTTATGCATTTGAACCTCTCTTCTCCTATAGTCTCAAGTTATAATATTTCTTATGGATACTTCTTTACCTAAAGGTCTCGTAACAGTAAATCCCTGCTTTATAGACCCTATTGCATGTAATTTTCTCTTTTGAATTTCCTCTCTATGTGCAAATGTCATTCCTACCTCTTTTCAGGCATCCATCTTTGCAAAGACCTTTTGGAATTCTTATTCTTATCTCTCCATACCACTGCTCTCAGGGAAAGGGGTGAACTGGTATTTCTTATAAGATCTCAAAAGAAAGACATAATGAGCTTTACACTGTGGAAAAAGCAGCTATGCATAAAAAAATGGAAGTTCAGTCAGGATAGGCTTTTCTTACCAGTATAAATTATCTCAGTCTTTTGTATACCTGCTGTAAATATCTATTGTTTTGAATATTATGATAAATTGTAGACATTATAATTCATAAGTACAAGCTGAATGTTTGTTTAAACATGCCTAACGACATAGCTTAGAAAAAACTGAATTTGTCTTTTACCATGCTTTTAACTTTGACCATTACAAAGAAAAAGTTTAAAAAGTGTAACACTTAGAAATATAAATATGATAATAAAGTAATAAAAAAGATAATAAGAACATACTGAAATATAGAATCATAGAATAGTTAGGGTTGGAAAGGACCTTAAGATCATCAAGCTCCAACCCCCCTGCCATGGGTAGGGACACCTCGCTCTAAACCGTATCACCCAGGCCTTGTCCAGCCTGGCCTTGTGCACTGCCAGGGGTGGAGCATTCACAACCTCCCTGGGCAACCTATTCCAGTGCCTCACCATCCTAAGAGGAAAGAATTTCCTCCTTATATCCAATCTAAACTTCCCCTGTTTAAGTTTGAACCCATTGCCCCTTGTCCTATCACTACAGTCCCTAATGAGGAGTCCATCCTCAGCATCCCTACATACAAATCAGTGAATATATCTGAATATATCTGGGTTACCTTAGAAGATGCTTTTTCATCTTACTCTTCATAAGAAATCTTTTTTTTCCCTTCACATATTCCTTTCTTGTTTTTTTTTTTTTCTATCAGAATAACCCCTGAGATCATGTCCAATGGATATTTTCATAAACCTTGGTGCTCACAAGTGACCTCTCAGATTTCAGTCACTTACTGTGAGCAACACGAAATGAAAAAAAGAAACCCTATGAAAAAGAAAAACAGGGTTGAATTTGTTTCTGAGAGCTCCTTGGGTATCATGTATCAGAGCTTCATGCAGTCTGAAATGTATTGAAAGTTGGGGATTTCTGACAGAAACACAAATTAAATCTGAACTGGAATATTGCTAATGGTTCCCTTCTAATAAAGCTTTTACTGTAATAGAATGATATTTCAAGGTTGCAACAATAGAAAAATACCTTTAATGTTGAACGCAGTTGAGTCTGGCAGAAAAAAAAATATTTTAGAGTCTGATTCTCTTTTCATCTAATGTTAGTGTAATCAGCAACTAAAGTGGTATGAGGAAAGATGCAAATCCAAAGACCTGTGTCTTTGTTGCTTGCAGACTTCAGGAAAATTTAATTTTCTCAATGGATCTCCAGTTTTCCTGTGTATCTTGGGTTTCTTCATTGCACATTTTGCATTTAGCCATTCTGATGCCCTAAGATTCTGAGGGTTGAGAACTGTATCACATAAATGGGTTAATATTAGAGGTGGGAAACAAGCAAAGAAGAAATATATGCAACTTCTGTTTCATCTTATTTGGGTGCTTTCCCAAGAAAACAAATGCCTTGTTTTCTCTCCTTTTGCAAATTAATATCTTCTCCATGTGGAAGTTCCCATGTTGACCTCCCAACCACCAGTCAATCAACCAGTTGGATTGTGGAACCTGTTTTAAAATTTTCTTGGACACGTTTTGGGTCTTCCTTTTACTATTTCATCATTTTTAGTGTCTAGACATCCAAGCCAGGTAGGAGCTATGTTCTGTCATACAGTTCTATCAAGTTCACATTCTTGTGAATTCCTAGGAGTGGAATTTTAGCTAGGCAAGTCCCAGACAGAAGGTATATTAGATACCTCCTGACATGCTAAATATGCAAAACTAGGTATGCCTGCTAGATATGCGAGAGTGTTGAGTAGGAGAATTGTAGACCTGCATTTAAACCTCTGTCCACAGGAATTTAGTATTGTATTACTCCCGATTAATGATTTGGAGGATATCAAGAGGATATAGGTGTCATTATTCATGATGTAAATGGCTCTCAATTACTATTAAGGTTGCTGTCACTGGTTAGGAGACTATACTTATGTGTCCCCTCTTCAAATAGTTCAAAGTTGTCAAAAAAGAAAAGTATCTAATGTTTTATTGATAGACCAAATTCAGTGATTTAAGATGTTCTATACTACAGGTCCTTAAAGATGTGCATCTAAGGAAATACTAATTTACTCTACAAACACTACAGAAACAGACAGTGTGTCATACAAATTTGCTGAGGGCATAGGAAGCTTCTGTGGCACTTAGCACTTTGGGATACTCTACTGTTCATAATAATCATAATAATTACTTTATTTTCAACCTGATCTTCTCATGATGTATAAGAACTGCAGGCAGCCAATAACATCCACTTGAGCAAATGTCTTGTAGCAAGAGTGCTCCTGCTGGAAGAGAAGTATCAGACTGTAGTACTTGTTTTGAAAGGCATATTCTTTATTCAGAGAACACTTAGAGTCTCTATTTCTTATGCCATATCTGATAACTAAAACGACTCAACAGTAGCTTCTAATCTACCTTCTCCAGAACAGTACCTTCCTTCTTATAAAAGATGATCTTATAAAAGACTTATAAAATACTGCAACTGCTGCAGCCTAGTTTGATATCCAAGGGATTTCAGGGTGGCTGTAATTTCCTCCATTGTTGAAGATGGATTTTGCTTAGACCACTTCCTTCTAGGTTATCTAATCATTTCTCAGAGGTACATATGGGCAAATGAAACTCCTCACTGAACTCAGCAGCAACAACAGAAAGTAACATGGCTGGAAATATGTTTGTTAAGAAGAGTCTGGGGTGAGGCACAGTGGTATGTCAGGGAGCTAGAGTGTGCCCCTGGGAAAAAAGAAAAAGTACTAAGGAAACAAGGTGGACAACTTGTGTGCACTTCGTGATATACACACTTCAGCAGAAACACAGGTGGTACAGATATAGCCTGTAAGGTTATGCTCAAAGTATTTTTGTTCATCAATTTCATCCCATTAGTAAGTTTTGTTTTAATAGATATTCTGTTAACTCCATATAACACAAGTCTTTTAAATCAAGATTCATGTGACGTTAAATCAAATGGCTTATAGTAACCTTTGTTGATAGGCAGATTGTTATCAAATCAGTAAACCTTTTTTTTAAGTAATCCTTAACAAAAGCAACCAATATTCAATTGGATTTATTTCTGAGAGACAACAATAACTGATCTTCATTGCTTACTAATATTCTTACACTTTTAAAGAATGACAGTCCTCCAATTCTCTGGAAGTGCCTTATTGTCGTGGTTTAACCCAACCAAACAGCTTGTTCACTTACTCCCAGTGAGTGGTGCCAGGCTGGAAGCAATCGAGGCCCACGTTAGTCCGCTCCCCCCCTCCCCCTTCCCCAGGGGCTGCCGCCCCCTTTCCCCGCTCCCAGAGGGATGGGGAGGAGAATCGAAGGAATGCAACTCTCACGGGCTGAGATAAGAACAGTCTAGCAACTAATGTACAATACGAATCACCACCGCTACCACCAACGACAACAATGATAAGAGAAAATAGCAAAGGAAAGGAGTACAATACCACGCGCCGAACCACCAGTCCGACCCGGCCGAACCCCTCTCCTTCCGGGTACCTCCCAGTTCCCCCCTGGGCATGACGTGCTGTGGTATGGAATACCTCTTTGGTCAGTTTGGGTCAGGTGTCCTGTCTCTGCTTCCTCCCGGCCTCCCCTCCTCCCTGGCAGAGCATGAGACTCACAAAGTCCTTGGCCAAACCAAAACATCATTTTTATCAGCTTTGTTCCCAGCCCGAAAGTCAAAACACAGCACTGCACCAGCTACCAAGAAGGAGAAAAAAATGACTGCTGCTGCTAAACCCAGGACACTTATGTTTCCAGGGTTCCTTAAAGTAAAATATTACTGATATACAAATCTTCTTAGCTACAGCCATTATATCTATCAATGACAAATTATCCATGTCTGTTGATTTTTGTAGTCTTTCTGCCAAAAAATGTTATTTTGATATTTAAAATGTTTTCTGTCACGTGCAGTTACAAATAGCAATCTTTTTGTCCTGTCCATGATGGCATATGAGCTGACTACGGACTCCTACTTTTCTCCAAACCCAAACCAGAACTACTAATGCACATACTTTGACTATTCCTGAACTATTGAAGCTGTTACCATTTGCTCCAAAGACCTGAGCTACACATGACCAAAATAGACTTTCTTTGTTCCTAATAATTTTTAAAACCCTTTTAATTTGGACTTGTTGAACACTGATATTTCAGTGATTTCGTTAACGTCCTTTATTAATCACATAGGTTTATTTTTATCTATATTGTCTACTAACCGATTCTTTCTGGTTCTCTGAGAATTTTTATTTTTTTTAATTCTTTTTTTCTTCTGTATCTGTTTTGGCTTCGCAAAACTGCTTGGCTGCAATAACTTCTTCTTTTTGTTTGAAAGACATGTTTTCACATTTTTCTTGGGATGGCTTCAGAGAGTCCCTGGGTTTTGATAACAATTCCCTCTACAGGTTCCCAGCCAGTTATGCTGACAATTGGTTTAAACTAATGGGGATAAAATCAAATTGTGAGATATCAAAATCCTCCATAAAATGGATTTACCTTTCTCAACAAACCTCTAGTGTAAAAACGTGATTTTGTTGGAAAACAGATGCATCATAATCTTAGGCACAATTTTGGACATAAATTAAGGAGTGAAGCAGTTCATTCCCAGTTCAGTCTCTTATGATGACTTTTAACTTTCAGTTGAGTGACTTTCTTCAAAAGTTTGTGGTAATTTTGTGTTTTCAGAAATCCTACCATGGAACATAGCGATGCCTTGATACTTAGAATCTGAATTTCCAACTTAAATAACAGGCAATTATTGTTATATAGAATTAGCTCTTCAGGGAATTTTATTAGGGTTGTTGAAATAGAAATAACTTTCCTTCAAGACTCATTATGAAAACTGTTAGTAAGGCAGCCAAGATCATGACAAAAGCAGCTGATTATCTCTTACTAATTATTGTTGCCTTGAAAAGAAAAAAGGGCACCTTCTACAGCATCTTAGATTGTAGAAGAGTACTTTTCATTTTTATGGACCCAGAAGCAGGGTTCACCAGCTTTCTTGTGAAAATACTAAGGACACATGAGCTTTCTTGGTCCCTAGATATAAGACTGAAATAAGGAATTTAAAGAAAGTCTTGAAAAAATAAAAAGCAAAAAGTAAGTATGATAATGTAGTGTTAGATATATTATTTCTATATTATCAAGTAAATCAAATATAAGGAAATCAGTAACAGATTTATTAAACATAGAAACTCCAAATGTTACAGTTTAAAGAATGTGGTGTGAATCTGCTGCTGGCATTTCCTATGACTGTTTACCTAAGAGGGTTATATTTTGTTGCTTCTGTTACAGGCTCTCTCCCCTGTACTACTGGAGAGATGTAGTGCTGGGAGAGGTGTATATAGAACTCTCTTCCAAGGCTTGAGATGAAATGTTACAGTGTGAAAGAGCTGGGCTTGTCAGAAGATTATTTGAAATATTTGTGTACAAAATAACTCCTAGCCCTTTTACGTTCAGAAGATTTCACTTCTCAGTGTGCAGAAATGATGTAATGTCCATACTCCCTGACTTGTTGTCTCCTTTTGGCTCGTCCCCTTTCTGTATACACTTTGCTTCCAAGCAATGTTCCTTACTCTAATGACATACTCGCTTTATTCAAGCTCTTTCTTGTTCCACAGTGTCCTTTGTAGCTCAGAGTTAACAGTAGAAATGCTCGATTCCAGAAATGCTTTTTATATTCCATTTTGAACATGATGAAGCAATGTTCTTCAAGTTTCATCTTATTTCTCAAAGAAACCTTGTCTCTCTGCATCCAATAACATAGCTTGCCCTACAACTTTATGAGTTTTCCATGTGAAAGGAGTACTCCTAGTTTAGAATGGGCACCAGGACTTTGAGTTTAGCCTGGAGAATGGTAGCACCTAGCACAGTGAACCTTCTAAAAGTACTTGCACCAAGGTAAACTGAGAAGCAGTTGTCTCTTGGCATCTGGTTGTAATATTTCATCTTTGTATTCAAGGCCATCATGTCACAAACCTGTTTCTTTTAACATAAGAGTTCTTGTCTGGACTTGCATCCTATCCATTCTACTACTGATTCTCCGGCATCCATTTACTGTCATCTTGGACTGTATTTATGCTTTATCCCATGCTGTCTCATATGCTCTGACTATCTGGATTTACAAGCAGCTGTTGAACTAAGATAATATTTTTTTGTGTCTTTTGATGTGCAGCAGTAGCTGCATGAGGAACAGAACTGCGGTGTATCATGAACTGATTTTCTTTTTTAAAAACCAACTTACCTTTCCCTGTTAATGGCTTTGACACTCTGCATTGTGGTTTTCTTAGTCCTTGGTAGCAAACTACTTTTTTTTCCAATTTTGGACATAGGTATTTATAATGAATTTTTATTGTAGTAATAAACGATTCTCCTGCTTACAACTTAATTGCACATCCAAAAACTTAAAAGCGTTTTAAATACTTGCATAAATACAGTTGTGGGGTTTTATACAGAGACAGTAAGAAAAAGTTGGTATTTGCAGAACTAAATATCTAACAGGGCTGCAAAAATCATGGAATTCATACTAAACTTTATAAATAATTGATATAACATCAAAGATTTTTCTGGGAATTTTCCTGAGGTGAGTGTTATGCATAGGTCTTGGTACCTCACCTGGTATAGTTACATAATGATGTTTTTCAGTCACGTTCATTCTGTATTGTCTGCTAGCTGTTTTTAATTTGAGTTACAATTGTGTGATTTATGCTATGCAATATAAAGCTACCTCAGCATTCTGGCTGCTTTGCAGTATATGGTAGCATTTCAATGCTAACATAAAAACAAGACAGAAAACAAGATGAAAATGTTCTCATCAGCTTTGCTGAACTGCAACATTATGCCTCTGTTTTTCTATATAATGAAACTTTAATTTTTGCTGCAATACGCAATTGCTTATTAATTGTTCGTATTGAAATACAACTAAAAAATTTGAATGTTTTTATCATTTCTAACATAATAAATCACTCTTATCCTATAGTACTACAGAGTGCTGCAGAGCCTTTCCTTCATCTTTGTAATGATAAGCTGCTAGATCAAACAGAAATTTAGAAAAGGTCAAGAAAAACACCTGCAGCATCCTATCTGCTTCACTGTTTATTCTTTCTTAGCATAAAACTTGTTTGCGATCTGTGACTTTGGCACTCACATGTGTTACAGCTTCTAATCATAAACAATTTCAGAGGAAAACCACAAAGCACTCAGCCACTAATGTTCCTATAGTGGCTTTAGTTCACAGCCTTGTATTGGGGACCATCTGCTTCAAAACATGGAGAGGTTGGGATGCGACTTCTTAAGAGTTTCAAGAGCTCATAGGCAGTGGTATCATGGATTTAGGTCAAATAGCAGTGTTATATCTCCTAAAATCAGTCATTAACACAACTGGAGACTGTAGTGGACAGGATGGCTATGCGATCTCTTACTTATAATATTAATATTAATCATTATGGCAGGGACAAACTGGAGAAGTCCTTCCTACTTGCTGTATTTGTTGCTGTGTTCTTCACCCCATGAGAAAGTTAACTTTTTGGGGCTTTTGCTGAACAACCAGTCAAAAGAATTCTGCCAGAAATTCCTTTCACCTCCTGCTCCTTCAGCTAAGAGAACCAAAATCTACGCCTTGTGAACCTGTGTAGCTAAGTAGTCCTTCTCTGTCCTAAATTTTGAATGGGATTTTGATTCTTTGCTGAGAATGACCTTTATTCTGCCTAGAAAATTCCTGACTCTTTAATGCATGGCAAGAATGTGCCACAAACAAAGGAGCTCAGGGCACACATCAAGTAACCTCTTGTACAGCAAGGGTTTGTTTTTTAAATCCGAAAGTGTAACATAGTGTAAAAAATCTTTATCCTTTCTAAAAAAGTATCTTCCTTCTTCAAAGTAAAATAACTGGTATTACTGAGATGTAATGCACCTAGCCAGGAAAACTCAGGAAAAACCTCAGAAGTTAATATTACCTTCTTATGAGGTGGCAAAAAACCCAAGTTTCTGTGAGTTATGCAGAGCAAGCTAAACCACAAGGCTCTTATGGTACACAATAGTGAAAATAAATTATCTAATTGCCTATTGAACTATTTTATTTATAGGGACATGATATCTTATCTATGCCTTTTATCCTTCATGCATGGAAATGAACAGCTTTGTTCTAGTTAGAAAACAAAACATTGATCAATATTGGGCTAAAAGAAAAGATGACTGCATCAGTTTCCATTTCATTTGCATGTTATTTTTTTGCCGTATGGCATTTGTGGGTAAGGATTCTTACTGGATCAGGAGTCCCATTGCAGTGTGCAAGTTATTGCTCAGTGTTTGTGTCATGGTTTAACCCCAACCAGACAACTTCTTCACCGACTTCCCCCCTCTTCTTGCCCCCCCCCCCCCCATCCCCACTCCTGGAGGGATGGAGAGGAGTATCAGAAAGAATGCAACTCCCACGGGTTGAGATAAGAACAGTTTAGTAACTAAGGTATAATACAAATCACTACTGCTACCACCAATAGTAGTAATGATAAAGGAAATAACAAGGGAAGAGAATACAACACCTCAGCACTAGGCGACTGATAACTCACCCCCCAGCCCGACCAAGCACCAACCAATACCTCCTCCAACCCTGCAGTCCACCAGCCCTTCCGGCTAACTCCCAGTTACATCCTGGGCATGATGTGCTGTGGTATGGAATACCTCTTTGGTCAGTTTGGGTCAGGTGTCCTGTCTCTGCTTCCTCCCGGCTTCCCCTCCTCCCTGGCAGAGCATGAGGCTCACAAAGTCCTTGGCCAAACCAAAACATCATTTTTATCAGCTCTGTTCGCAGCCCGAAAGTCAAAACACAGCACTGCACCAGCTACCGAGAAAGAGAAAAATGACTGCTACTGCTAAACCCAGGACAGTTTGTGAACAACCCGCTTATGAGATTTTATTTTAAGAAATAAACATTCTTCATCAGCAAAACTTAACACCTGAAGCGGAAACATCAGTAGTATTTCTTAATCATGGAAAAACTTAGGTTTCTAAATTTTACATGTATGGCATAATCTCAATTACCTTAAAGTGAGTAACCCTCATGACTTAATTAGGGCTGCTCACATATTCTTATGTTTAACAGTGGTCATAAATCAATACAGAATTAGGCTCTACTTTTGTCCTTATATTAATTTAATTGTAATTAATTGTATTAATTCATTATAAAAGAAATGAATGTTTTAGACATCAGTAGGGGTTTTGTCCCTTAACTGAAACAGTTGATGCTGTGCAGAGATGATAATTGTTGCAAGAAAAAATCCCAATTTATTTCAAAAATGCTAAAGAAAATAAAGATTCTGTAAATTTTTTTTAATATTAGAAGGGGTGAAAAATGTCTCCCAAAAAACCTGTTTATGTAGGTGGATATTTACTGTAGGTCTGTATTTTCCTGATATGCACCTGTAAGCTGTTAGGCAACAGATGATTCCAATAGCATTGTGTGGGGTTTTTCAACTACTTATTTGTCTCAATTTCATCTTTTCAGCTTGCTTACAGTCTAACTTGGTGTTATATAAACTTTCAGAACTTTGCTGCTAAATTTCTGGTGAGTTATCATAGCCACAGCTGAGGGCCACAGAGGCAGGAAGCCATGTAAGTGCAAACTAAACACATATCAAATATGAAGCAAAATTCAGCAGCCAGAGCTGTAAAATCATGAGATGCATCTCCTCCTTTCACAGATACTTTCAGCAGGTTGTTGTATAAAAAAGCATAACAGTAGACCCCATACTTTGAGAGCAATGTTTTCCTGTATGGCTGTCAATCCCATTGTGTCAAAGACTTCATATTGTGAGAAAAATGAGAATTATTTGAGTTGACCAGATTTTTAGATTGAATTTGGACTTCTAATTTACTTGTTTTCTTGAAGGTTGTAGGTCCATGTTGCGTCCCAGATAATTAGGGTTTTTGATATTGTGGGTGTCAAAGTCTGTGGATGTTTAGTAGTAAAATCACTTGGAATGACTGATGCTTGCCCAGAGTATAGGGCAGATGCAACTGGATTGAGCTGTTGAAAGTATAGCTCAAAAGATTTAGATGCTACATGTTATTTTATTCTAAGGTAACAAATATATGATCTTTCTCAAGCTCTGTATTTCATTAAGTGTGCTACAATATCTTCATTAGGGTTTATGAACAACCAGATGGCCCTTTATTTAGAGCTGTTTATGAAAGCCCAATAATATTTATTCTTCATGTTAATGATTTAACTAATTTAAAGATGAAATTTTATTTTTTATTGATATTTAATCTCATTTTCACAGCTGTGTTGCTCTTTCTCAATCAAATGTAGTTTAGACTTGATAATGTTTTGTTTATCTCTTCTTTTGGCATGTTAGGATAATGTTTATAAAACTGATAAATATGATGCACTGTTTCAGTACATGGGAGTGAATATTGGCACAATACATAACCAGATTTCTGTAATTACCTTTGGTTCCCAAAACGTTTTTAATATCATAAAAATTAGCTTTTTGAAATGTAAGGTTCAGGAACATCAGGAATAGATCTGTGAATTTCAATGTCTACCTGTGTCTATGTCTACCTGCCAAGATTTCCTGCATAATTTCTTTTTGTACTGCTCAAATACAGTGGTAACTTTTAGACAAAATATCTATCAGGGAGTAAATTTCTGTTGCAGCACATTATTGCTACTAGCATACCGTTCTGTTTGATTGATCTTACACTGATATGTTTCTGATTAATGAAGTTCCTGTTCTAAATTATGAAGCAATTTAAGAAAGACTTTTGACTTTAATAAATTGTATCCAAGACCTTATTAGTATTATGGTTTAATACCAGTCCATTAACGGTCTTTAAGCAGAATTTTAACATGTAGGGCTTGCAAGTATCTGTACAGGCAGAAACTAAAATGTCCAAAAATAAATCGTGTTGATATAGCAGTAAGCGAAGTATGTTCTTAAAACCTGGCAATGTTGTGCATATTACACCTTGGTGGTCTACCAAAAAGGAAAATACACTGTGATTAGCAGCAGTGGAATGGAATACAGGAAGTAGCAATGACATATTCTCCATGACACAGGTCCTCAAAAGGTATGTGTCATTACTCAAGAGTGAAAAATCATCATCATCAGATGAGACAGTATAGACCATTTGAACACCTCTCTGAAGATGAGAAGACAGTGTTTTGTCTTTAACACCTGGATTTTGCAATTGCTTTACTAAATTATTTCAATTTAATTTTTTTAAAAGAGTAATTGTTTTTGCATTCTTTTTTTTTTTTTTTTTATTCTGGACAAGTCAGAACTGTGGTGTCAGAAACTGTTGTTTCTTCTTTCTTTTATTTCATAATCTTATGTGAATCATTATGTGCAGATTTTACACCCCCTCTATTCTTTCAACTAGAATCTTCTGAAGGTTCATCTTTTAGACTTGTCGGGGGAAAAAAAGCCAGTTCTGACTGTGAGGATTGTAGCTTTAAACATTCGTGAACTACTGCTCCTTGGGGCAAAAAAAAAAAAAAAAAAAAATTATTATAATTCAAACTAATTGAATCAGATTAAGAAGGAAATATTTTAAAATCTTGACAATATGAAGCTTTAAAACACTATGTTTGTATATTTAATTTTTTTTTATTTAATAACCCAATAGCTCAGTAAATTCGGGATACAAATAACAGTGAATGATCCCTCTGAATTTAAAAACACTGTTTAAACTACATGGGAAAATCTGGTAGCACTATAACTATGTATTATTGAAAATAGTGGTGCTAGTACCCCCTTTTTGACATTAGTATTCACTGCATTCACAGTCCAAATTAATTACCTGCTAAATCAGAGATAAATGTCCCCAGGGGATGTGGGATGTGCATTTTGCATTTTGTTTTGGTCTTGATTGGGGTTCATTATTGGTGGTGGTTTTTTTGTTTGTCTGTGGGGTTTTTTGTTTTGTTTGGTGGGGTTTTTGTTGCGTGTTCTTTTGGTTTTTTTTTGTGTATGTAAGACTATGGGGTTCTGCAATGTTGGTGGTGAATACAAAAGCATATTGTTCTTAAATACACACACATGCCTTACATAAAACATTTTTAAGGACAGACTGGTCTTTATATGGTTTTAAAGATTGTCTTTAAGGAAACTGGGAGAATAAAGATAGATAGGAAGCAAACTGTAAAATTTGCTTTACTCTCAAACTGAGTTTCCAGTTGAAGATGGATATTGCTTTGACTGCACAAACTACATCAGCTATGGGCATCTGTTGGAGACACAGGGCTGCTTTGTTAGCTGCTTTGCTCCAAGGCTTTCTTTTTCTCTGGCTTTCATTATAGCAAGAACTATGGAAAATTTCACTTTCTATCTAGTTTTCTTAATGCACATTGACCAATAAGAACACTGATACAGTCTCAGGCTATGCTTTTCCAGTTAAGTTCATACAAACATAGCCAAAGCATGATATCCCACAGCTTTCAGTCAGTCTTAGCATTTTGACTTCTACATTCTCCTTTTGCCTTTGGGCAGCACATTAACCATGGACATTATCTGTGTAGGACATCAATCTTTGCTTTTTGCAATATTTTCTATGGCAAGAAGTGGGCCAAAAAAGCCTGTTAATGGCATAACGAAAAGCAAAAGATTTAGTCACTACTTGATAATTATGGATTTTGGCAGCATATTATGCTTGTCTCATGCTCCTGGGCTTCTGCTGATTGCCCAGAGAAGTATGAAAATAATTACTTTTTCCTCCTTGAAGCTTCCCTAGAAAACTGTTGCCAAGTGGTTTTCAAAACTTCCAGAAGTTCTGGTATGTAAGGCTAGGTAATTTGGAAGACTGCCTGAAAATTAAATCATAACACAAATTCCTGGTACACAAACAAGAGACACAAACCACACAAAGATTCATTTGGATGCTGCAGCTTTTCTGAATGGACTTGCCAATCCTTATGAGTGAGTTTTTCACAATTTTAGGTGGAACTGATCTAAAAACACAGCTTTTATCTCCAAATAGTTCTTAGATGAGATTTAAACCTGGTTTGTTTTCCCTGCAATGAGTAGAAGGAAAATACAGGTAAAATCAACAGGAAAATTGGGATGTTGAAAATTCGGGATGTTGTAAATTAAGACCCACATATTGTGAGCTAGCTGTACGAGTTCTTAGTGACTCTAGTTAATGGGTCCTGAACTCCTTGCAAATGGCAGAGATGACATTGAACAAAGCAGTCTTCATGTTTGGGGTAGCTGAAAAACAATCCATATTGTTGTAAAAGAAATATGAGCAGCTCCAGAGGAATAATGGAAAATATTTCGGAGTTATCTTGAAGGTTGTGTAAGGGACTGTACAAATCTGGCCATGCCCTTCAGTAGCCGCTTCAGGGATTCTCCACCTCTCCCTGGTCTCCTAGGGCTGCAAGCCTCTGTATGAAGACATATTCTGCACAAGCAGTAGCAGTGCCTAGGCCAAGCCAGGTAACAGTGGTTTAGAAAAGTTCCACCTATAATTTCTTCTTCAAAAGCAGAGCCCTCTCTGATTGAAAGATGAAACAAACTTCTAAGCACTATCTGATATTCTACATGGTATAGTATATCTGGCTGTCATTATTGATGCTTTTTGGCATAGTAATTAGTGTCTCACAGAACTATATAACTAACTTGGGCTCTGAGGAAGACAGCATATGGTGCTTGGGGTAATTTTGAGCTCATTTAAACACCTGGAAGCAAGAAAGCCTTTGTTTCTTGTTTTTCTTCAAATAATAGCCTAAGGGAAAATGTCTTTTCAACTGTGTTTCATTTGACAAATGACACATTTGGCACCAGAGGTTGTTCACTATGCATATTTAGTACAGCTAAAATAATATTTTTTGCAAAATTCCGCAAAATCATTTTTTTGTTCAGGCGATGCATTCTTGCTTACTTAAATTCTTCCTTGGATAACTAAATTAATACTTGATCATCAGAACAGCTTTCCACATTTTTTATGATGTGCTTTTTCTTTAAATGAAATTCCTTTACAGATAACAAACCAAATTTACACTATGGGTACAGTGAGGTAAGTAAGCACTAAAATCAAATGCGGGCATGCAAATACATGATGTTTCCAAATGCATTCATATAGTAAGGCTGAAAGGTGCATGTATGGTTCTTAGCAGGAATTGAAACACTTTAGTCTGGGATAAATGGTTCATAAATGAGGAGCACAGAAGAAAATCAAAGAAGGAAAATGTAAAGTATAAAATTAGCAATCTAAGCTAATTCAGAAAGCATGTTTTTTAAGCAGTCAATTGCAGTAATAACTGCAATGTAAAGCCTGAAAGGGGGGAGTGAGAGTGGAAGAAGAGAAGTGAGTTTAACAGCCTGATGGACTTCAAACCAGATGAAACAGTGCTTTTCCATTCATCTCCAGTCTTTTTTTAATATGTTTACACATTTCTTTCTACCTTTTCTCAGCTGAGCCTGGTCAGTGAAGCTGTTTTGTTAATAGCAGAAATTAAGAGCCTGGGAATTGGTGTTACACCTATGCCTAAAGTGAAACACCTTTTTTGTTTAGAACTGCTTATAATTTGTGAAATGGATAATTTGAAACCTGGTTGTTGTTTACAACCCTGGGGCATTTAGTGTTAGCACAGGGGGCTTTGTCTTCCATCTCTGAGCTTCTTTTCATTGCAAAAACAAGAAAATTTTTTGAGGAGTGCCAAGTACTCAAGATAGCCAAGACCCTCTGCGATTTCCAGCTTCTTTCAGTGGTGATTAAAGCTCCCTGAAATAGCATCCCACTATTGTTAAATGCTAAGTAAGGGTCTAAATATGCCTATTTTCTTCTTGTGTTGCTTCCCGTCTTACATAGCCTAATGGCTGTCTGTGTCTTACGCTTTTGTGTTTTGCTTTGTAGGGCAGCTTCTTTAGCTGCCTGCTGCCCATTTGGTTGTATCATCCAGCTGTATCCTGTGTGGTTTGCCTCTTTATGTGCTGCTTACTCTCTGGCCAAAGAGCACCGTCTTTAGAAAGTGGACATTCTCCATTTGGCAGGTGCAGTCAAACAGATGGAGTTCCCTTTGATTTCTCCTGGCAGTGCAAGCCTCTTTTGCATCAATTCTGTCTCTGGATTATTTTGGTTTTGGTGGGGTCTTGTCAGTTAACTTCAAGCAGCTGTTAGTAGCAACTGACTATGTGTGTTTCTGTATTTCTGAAGTTCCAGAAGCATGGCTGAGAATCCTGAAGGGTTACTTCTCTGGCAAAATATTCAGTGTGTGATAGTGTGCAAGTACATATAAAGTTAAGAATTTCTGTGGGCTTGGTAATTTAGTACAATATGCATAATCCATTTGTGCCTTAATGTCCATTTGAGAGAAAGACTTGGCTGTATGAGGATACTTACCACAACATAAGCAGAAGTTTCTGTACCAGAAGGATTAAGTGAATAAGGTAAGAAAGGGAAACAGAGGTTCAGGGGCTTTCTCAAGGTATATAGCAATAGCAAAGCTATGAAACCTGACCTTAACTTATCGGAAGCTTCACAATTGATTCTCTGGGGTTAGACATTCACTCTGGGTACTCAGCCTGATTCTCAGTTCAGTGGCCCTCAATGTCACACAACATGATCTATCAATGGCAAGCTGCCTGGAATGAAATGCAGCAGCTGCTTAACACTTCCCAGTTTAAGTCTGCATGTGGTTTGCATTAGAAAGACAGAAAGAAAAATATCCCAGCTAATGGAAACTGGAGGGGGAATTTTATCTGAAAAGATTGTAATTATCTAAATTAAAACTCTGGCCAGGGTTATGGGACAAAGAATGTCACAAAAAGTGTGACAACTAGAACTGGTCACTGTATTGGTTTCACATTTTCACTCTGCTACTGCCTCTGGTTTGACCCAATTCCTTTCTACTTTTATTTTCTTTAAACCTTGTAAAACCTTCTAATTTTACAAAGACTGACGTAATTGAAAGCTTCCATTTCTTGTTGTTTCCTCAGACAAACAGAGCAAGCACCCTCCTGATGTTATCATATAATCCTGTGAAGCAGAACAAGTACTGGAGACTGATTTTCCAGGGGAGAAATGTTTGGTAGTTAGATCTAGAAAAGTGTTACTGCTGCCGTTTCAATTTGATGTTTTACATGGGTGATGGATTCTTTGCTGCAGGCTAACTTTTGTGCATGTTTACGTTCCTGTTCTGAGAGGGCTTTTTTTCCTATAAGGCAGGTTTAAAAATCACCATCTTGCTGGTATTTTTCAAATTGGTAGGTATGAAACTAACATGTTCTAAGGGAGAAGTGCTGTTTAATGGAGATAGCACAGGTCTAGGGGGCTTTTATTATTCTATGACCACTGGGTGACAATGGCGATAGAGGTTCATCTTTCTGTGCCTTGCTCCCCTGTCTTTAGAACGGCCATAAATATAATGGTCTTTGTAACATACTTTGAGAAAACATTAATATGAAAGCAATGTATAGGAACAAGTTGTTAAAGTCTAGATATTTTATCAGGAGAAGTAATACAATATTTCTTTAACAGTAACCTATACGAAATTCGTAAGGATCAGGCCTCAGTTCAAATAGTAAAAAAAAAATAAATATTTATTTCCTCTACTCCCTACCTTAAAAAAGGTATACTAATGATAACAATGATAGTACACTCATTTTTAGTGTTAGCAGTTTGGTCACTATTTGATCTGTTGACCCAACAGAGCTATTTCTCATTGTGAGTTTATTGAATAATGAAAGAAGAAGGTAGAGAGATTTAAATTTTGTAGTGTCATTTTCTATAATCTCAGATTTCATTTTCAACTGTGTATTCATAATGTGTTCTTTACCTTTTAATGAAAAGTTTACAGTATACTCCAAAAATTACTTTTAACACCTTAAGTCAGAAAATAGATTCTGCATAAGTGATAGAGCTGACAAAATGTTAATATTGCAAAATAAGTAATTTATTTAGCTCTTATCCAGGGAATCTGCTCTCCTCCCAAAACTCTGTAATTGATTAATTCTGTGTAATTTTGAAGAATACATACTGTTTCTTTTTGCTGATGGAAATATGCAGACATAACAAACATAATCTATTGATACTCATGAAGATTACTTCATCTCAGAAAAGCAACGTAGTTCTCAGTTTTTTGTATGATTAAGGTTTGGTCACTGATTCTGCATTTTTAGACAAATGTGGTTAAGGTTGCTACTACTCTGCTTTCAAACGGCAAAGAAAAGTAAGAGCACACTGTTGCTATGTGTATGGGAAATAAAGATAATGTAATATAGGGGTTAAAGAAGAAATATATTCGAATTTCAGTGTTACAATTCTTGACAGGGACAGTATTCAGCCAAAAATTCAGGGGTGCAAAGTTGAATTTCCATTATCATGGAAATAGTTGTGTACATAGAAGTAGATTTGTGAACAGGTTTTCTGAATTCTGCCTCTGTCCAAGCTCAATATGTGTTCTCCTGCAGAGTGCTCCCCTCTCATGATCCTTTCTCACAGCATCTGCTTACCTGTAATTATTCCCCCAACTTTATCTGGTGTTCTCTTTATATAGTTCTTCTAGGTGCACAAAGGACTTTGGCATTCATTGTTGTCATGGTGTTGCATAGTGTTGCCTTCAGAGCTGTTACACCTGCAGTAAAAATTAATACAAAAGGGTTAGGGCATAGGTTCCAGACTTTCAGCCGCTGTAAATAAAATTCTTTATGTATATATATATATATGTATAATGCAATATGAATGATACTGGTTTAACCATTCATGTAAGTATCTGAGTATCCTTCATTTCGTTTTGCAAAGTTGTTTAGTTTTCTTTTCCATTTAGCAAGTGCCTTCTCTCCTTCAAGGAGGGAATATATGTAAAAAAAATTTGTATGTTAAAATACAATTAACTCAATTTGTCAAGTTTTTATTCTGCTGATCTTGGTTTGATTAGAATTCAGCTCAGACTTTCAGTGTGAGGTCTGACTGAGCAGAACACTTTTGTTCTGCACTGAACTGTGTAAAATCTAGGTTGGTGACATAATAAAAGTTATTCCTCCGTCATCTCTCTGCAAACACCTGAAATCACTGACCTGTTATGCAGATTTCAGTCACTGGTGATCTATAATAGACATGTCCTAGCAACCAAGCAGGGACAGTTATATCCAGTTTAAAATCTCTGAGTCATGCAGTCTTTTTAGAATGAAGAATCTAAGTAATAGATTGTATGAAGATAGATCACATTATCGGTATTTACTTTGTTTCAGTCTTCAACGCAAAAGGAGAAGAGAAAGAAGATGGGAGTCAGCCAAGTGAATAAAAGTGAATGAAGGTCCGTGAATATAAGGAAACAGACTTAAGAAAGTAAATGAATGCTTCAATAATTTAAAGTATCTATAAATCAGTGATGGCCCAGTGACATTCAACCAACAGTTCATAAAGAACAGCAACAAGAATTGCCATCAGGCCCATAAGGATTCTGGGGAGGGACTCTTCACTAGGGACTGTAGTGGTAGGACAAGGCATAACAGGTTAAAACTTAAACAGGGAAAGTTTAGATTAGATATAAGGAAGAAGTTCTTTACTGTGAGGATCGTGAGGCACTAGAATGGGTTGCCCAAGGAAGCTGTGAATGCTCCATTACTGGCAGTGTTCAAGGCCAGGTTGGACAGAGCCTTGGGTGACAAGGTTTAGTGCGAGGCATCCCTGCCTGTGGGAGGGGATTGGAACTTGATGATCTTAAGGTCCTTTCCAACCCTAACCATTCTATGACTCTATAATATGTAAGCTGTATTGAAGGATGGGTAGAGTTGAGACATCAAGGAGGACTGAAGCAAATGGTAAGCATGCTGTAAGAATTTTTCTTTCAAGTGCAGGAGGCAAAAGCCTCCTCAGACTATAAGCCGTTCCAGTCACACTATGAAATACTGTATTTTGCATATGTGTGAAATGCCAGTTGTTATGTCAATTACAGAAACAATCTCTAAGCATCTCTTAATATGGTCTTAAGGTTTTCTTATGTATACCCTCAAGCTTTTGTGGTAATTGTTGGGATGTTTTTCCTAATGAAGCAACAAATATGTTTATGTAATTTTTAGTGTCACTTCTATGTGCAGCAAGTTGCATATAGTTGGTATTAATCTGCTTCTACATTCCTGCAAGAATTTATCTATTTGCATGCAAATATATAATCTCCTATTACTTTTCACTAGAAAATCTTAGAGTTCTTATTTGGTTTGCTGAATGATTAAGAAGAATGGTTTCTTTCTCCAGGGAGAATATCCATTGCTCAGTCAATTCTCTTCTAGCTGGGCAAGCAACCTTTGAAGGAAGTGAAATTACAAACTGGGGAGAGAATTTTAGAAAGATAAGGTATTGTCTTATATACAGGTTATTGAGTGTATGACAGATGGTGGTTTTGCACATTTCAGATGTAAAGGACTTCATATCCCAGAATTAGCTGCCCTGTCTACAAGATAGCAAAGTATTTCTGACATAGTAGAATGTATGAGTCAAAGAAATAAAATATTTGAAGTACTGGAGTAGCTGAGATTTTGGGGCAATAATTTTAGCCGATAAGATTTTGAATGTGGTAGTGATTTACTTTCAGAATTCCAGTGTATCATGGCACAGATGAAATGAACAGAGCAGTTTGAGTTGGGTTGCTCTCTGAATACAGGAAGAGAGAGTAGGGCCATCTCCATATGGGTTTGTTGTCTCTGGGAGTCATTCCTACTTTAACTTAAAAGAAACTCAGTGTGAAGATCTTAATGTCACACTGCAGAAGACCACTACAGTATGGGATTTCTGGGAAGAATTTAGGACCTTCATTGAAATTGTTTGATGTTGTTCTACTTTTATTAGATTAAATGCTGCTTCTATTAGAATAAGTAGAATGATAATAGCAATTATTATTCTTTAAATAGAATTGATTTTAGTTTTTTTAGAATAGTGTCCTAAGTCTGTGAATGTATTCTACAAATGAGAAACTGAAATAAGTCTAAGATATTAAGTAAAAACATATATGAAAATACATGCTTCATAAA
Source organism: Neopsephotus bourkii (assembly GCF_033783945.1). Taxonomy (NCBI): domain Eukaryota; kingdom Metazoa; phylum Chordata; class Aves; order Psittaciformes; family Psittacidae; genus Neopsephotus; species Neopsephotus bourkii. The sequence goes on from NW_026901490.1 coordinate 3,846,345, forward strand.
CATGTAAAATATTGTTCTGGAAATTAGATAGAAATCTGCACTGCCATTTTAAGAATTTCTCAGAGAAACACTAAACATGAAAAATTCCAGGAGATTAGAGCAATATGTCTCTGGGTCCTACTAGTTATAATCATGGTAATTATCATGTGCATTAACTATATTGCTGCTCTCAGTTATGTAATTGTAACAGAACTATAACAGAAAGAAAAGTTAATATACTTAATTGCCAAATGATCTGCTATGCTTTAGTGTAAATGGCTTTAGCTTTTAAATAGCTGCCTTTTTAAAAATGTAAATATGTATCTTTGAACCTGAAACACAAATTTCTTTTAAATCTTTGTATAGGTCATAAATATGCACATAACCACTCTGTGAAGCATAGTAAGCAAAATGGATTTAGGCTGGAATCAGACAAAGAAACAGAATGAGACAAAGTGGAATTAGGCTTGTGCTCTGCCGAATTGGTAGATAATGATATGCATGTTCAAAGTAAATCTGGACTCTAGTGCTTTGCTGAATTTGGTCGTGGTATGTGGTCTGAGGTGCTGAACTATGTGTGAAGTGATGTCTGCCTGAAATGCTTGTCCAGTGTTTGGGACAACCCCTCAGTGAGCCCATTATACTTTTAGTTTCATGATGGCAATGAGCAATAGGTAGGGGTAGACCCATCACTGCTGCTTTTATGTAAAGCTTTTAAAGGTTCTTATTTGTTGCATAGAAAAACAATCCTATTTCAGATAAATTCATTTATTTCTAATGCATAAATCTTAGATGCATTTCACTGATGAAACAGTTTCAGTAATTTTTTTTTTTCTTAAAGTCCATTACAGTTCTCATTTAAACATTGTGGCAAATGATTCATAATTACTTCAATTTCATGAGTGTTCATTCTTTACCTTGCCTAGAATTACAATGAAACTTCTGCTTTTTTTCTATTAAGGATAAATTAATTTTCCCCTAGATTACATGCATTAACTTTTAAGTAATTTATTACAGTTGCTTTAGAAAATTTAGGAACAGCTTCCATGAGTCAATTTCTTAGACAAGGCTAATGACTGTAGTGTTAATTCATTCTACATATAGTATTTTCCCTAACAAATTTATCCTATTTGGTCTTTTGATAGCAAGTAACAAATCAGAGATGGATAGATTTTGATTTATGTCTTTATTTGTGTTTGTTATAGGAGAAAGAAACTGTGAAAAATATCTGTGTCTCACTGTCAGTTTATCAAGGCAGTGAACTATTTAACAGGGTTAAAATCCCTCCTTAAGCAGTCATTGTATATTATAACTAGCACAGACTTGTAAACTGAAATCTGAAGACCTGCAACCCTCTACCTGCAAGTGATTCCCTTTTTGCTTAAGAAAAATAAATAAAAGAAAGGAAAAAAGAAAAGGTATTTTTTCAGATTGTTAAGGTCCAAATCTGTAATCTCTGTCTACTTTCACATAGACTTCTTGACATGGCTGCAGTTTCTGCCTGGATCTTCTTGCTGCCTTAGCAGTAAAAACTTAAGGTATCCACAGAAATGGCTTTGGCATGGTTCTTGTATTTCCTTGTCCTTGACTGCTCCTTGACATTTCCATGACCTAGGTAGTATTCCCTCCAGCACTGAAACATAGAGGCCAAAGAGAGCATATTTGTAAACTTGAATTGATCATTACTAGAAACTTCTACCAAGATAGGAAAATGTAGAGAAATGTTGCTCCATGTTGAAAGACATGTGGTATGGAACTGACAGCAAAATTATTTTGCCCAAGGTAGGGCTGAAGCTATCCAGGTGCTCATTAAAAATATGTTAGTGACAGCAGCCTCATCAGGCAAAATTAGATCTCACCAATGCCATCACATTACATTTGTCAGATTCCCCTCTAACCCCTCACTTCTCCTCTTGCCATAGGAACATTATAAAGGGAAAATATATTCAGCAAACTTAAAGCTGCACCTGCAATACTCATCTTCATAAAAAATTCTCTGCTTAACACCAAATAATTTTTAGGACCCTTTAAAACTATTGTATCTCTTTCTGTAATCTAAAATCTGCAAATCTAAGGATATAAAACTTCACTATAGTTCATTCTCTATTTCCCTCTTCCTCTCTGTGAGAGAGTCTGTTTTATTTCCTGTTTTCTTGCTTCTCTTCCTTGCCATGATTTAGACACTGGAATATGAATCCCCTTGCTGTAGACTAATCAGACTGTACAGATGTGTCTTGTATGCAAAGGGCTAGAGTGCTCCCACTTTACTTAATGATCTACCACACTTACTGTTGGCTTCATACTCTGTTCTCACTGCTGACAGAGTCTCCAGCCTGGGAAATTACAAAAGAATGTGACCTAGCTCAGACTCAAGATTTCCCCACAAAGCAATAGGAATGCACCAGGGTTGGCTCTTGGAGCTGAAGACTGATGTCAAGGTTAGATAGGAAGGATGTAGGTTTAAATATAACCTTACAATCCATTTTGTGACATAGATGCAGATACCCAAATGCAGAAGGATTAGAGAATGCACATGTGATCTCTTCAGCAGTGCAAATAAACAGAAAAGGACATGAACTTAATGTAGAAGGTAGACTATGATTTTGAGTATTTGTAAGCAGCGTGTACTTGCTTCCAGCCTGGCCATGATGTCCTATTCATTTCATTAGAGCTGATGGAATGAGGACCTTACTTCATGCAGATAAAGATTGATTATTTGGATCTTCAGAGTCAGCTTGAATTTGGCTTTGAATCTCCACTGGCAAGCGCACTTCAACAACTCTAGTAGATCTCTGTTCTTTCAAATCTTTCATTTTTAAGAATTATTCTTCCAGGTAGGTATATTTCACCCATCATGCTCTTTTCATATGTTTTAAGGGTATTTTTCTTACAAACACTCTTGGTCAGATAGTCACAGGTGGCCTTGGCACTGAGCTACATACTCACAAAACCTTAAATTCTCTAGTGACTAGCGTTTCTCAGCTAGCAAACTGGCAGCACTAAAAGAATAGGCATTTCTGTGTCAATTGTAACTTTAGTTTCCACATCTGCAAGTATGGTTGAAATTCATAAATAAAACCCAAAAGAACACACAGAGCTTTGAACCACTGCAGGATTTCTCATTTGGCTAGAATGTGGCTATACTGAACTTATAAATTCATAGAAACAATTCAGATACCCCAGCATCTCAGAATAATATGCTGCACATGGCACTTCAGTGTACTAGAAATCCCAGAAATAACATTTGCTATGGGATTTAGGTCACTGCAGTGATAAGAAGTCCATTGTACCCTGTACATTGTAGTAATGATCAGTATAAAATATCTAACCAACACAATGATTGAGACTGGAAGTGACCTCTGGAGGTCATCTGGTGAAGCAGGGCCACCTAGGCCCTGGGTTGCCAGGACTGTATGTAGATGGTTTTTGTGCATCTTCAAGGAAGGAAACTTCACAAACTCCCTGAGCAACTTCTGCCAATGCTCAGCTACCCTCACAGTAAAAAGAACCAAACAAACCAAACAACAGTGTTTCCTAATCTCCACATGAGACCTACTATGTTTCAAGTGGTGCTCATTGACTCTGTCCCTGCGTACCACTGAAAAGAGCCTGGCTCCACCCTCTTTGCACCCTCTCTTTAGGTATCTGTACACATTGATGAGATCCCTCCTGAGCCTTCTCTTCTTCAGGCTGAACAGTCCTACCTCTCTCAGCCTTTCCTTACAAGAGATATAACTTCGCCATCTTTGTGGCCCTTTTTTTTTGGACCCTTCCCAGTATCACAGAATCTTAGAATATCTCTAGTTGGAAGGGACTCATAAGCATCATCGAGTCCAGCTCTCAGTAGTCTCATCTCTTTCTTGTACTGGGGAGCACAGAATTGGGCCCAGTACTTAGGTGTGGCCTCACCAGTGCTGAGTAGTGTCACCCCTCACCCCACTCAGCCTGCTGGCAACACTCATCATCAATGCATCCCAGGATACTGTCAACTTTCTTAGCCTTGATTGCACATTGCTGGATCCTTTTCAGCTGTGTCCACCATGAGCCCCAGGTCATTTACTGCAAAACTGCTTTGCAGCTGAGTGCCAGCCAACATGTACTGTGCATAGAGCTGTTCATTCCCAGGTGCAGGACTTTGCACTTCTTGTTGAATTTCATGAGGTATCTGCCAGCCCATTTCTTCAGGCTGTTGAGGTCTCTCTGGATGGTGGCACAACCCTCTGATATATCAGCCACCCCTTCCAGTTTTACATCATAAATAAACCTACTTCTAAAGTACAGTCTGCCTTATTATCCAGATAATGAAGATGTTCAATGGGATCAGACCCAGTACTGACCCAATGGGGCACACTGTTAGTTACTGGCCTCCAAGTAGAATTCATGCCACTGATCATCACCCTCTAGACCCAGACATTCAGTCACTTTTCAATCTGCATGCTCAGTATAGGCTCATCCAGACCCTGCTTCATCTGCTTTTCTGTGTGGATGTAATGGGAGACAGTATCAGAGGCCTTACTGAAGCTGAGGCAGATAATGTTCACAACTCTCCCTTTAGCTACCATGCCAGTTATTGCAGTAGAAGGTTATAAGGTTGGTCAAGCATGAACAGGTGTTATTGCTCAGACAATTGCATTTCCAGCAGGCAGAATTATAAGCAGCATGTACAAGTATAGATTTAGGAACCTGTCACAAAAGACTGAGACAAGATGTGACTCTGGCCTCTTGTTTTTGAATAAAATTAAATTAAATGAATGCCACTTCCCCCATATTAAGGGTTGTGCATTTTTTCTCTTGATGTCGATAATACTTAGATCAAGGTGGTTTTTTCCTGGGAAAAAAAAAAGAGAAAACTAGCTTTCTTATCTAACTCAAACATTCACATATGTTGTAGGATATCACAACAGAGGGGTTAAGCATCTGTTTTCTTAAACTGTTGTAGATTTTTTGACCATGAAACTTTAGAAGCCCTTCTTGTTGGGGATATTTTGCTTTGGATAAGCAGTGAGCTACATACTGGCTTGAAGAGATAATAGTTCTGTAGTTGGAAATAAAGCCACTTGAGATACTTGGATACTTATCCCAGTTCAAATGAATATTTAAGGATTTTATATGAAATAGACAAGCTTCAACAAGAGAGAGAAGATCCTTAAATATTCATCAGAATAGGGATTAGGGTTTGAGTCTCTCTGTTGAATGCCCTAACAACTGGTCTGCAGAATTCTCTTTTTGCCTTCTTTATTGCTCCTTGAGTAGCTGTTTCTTAAAAAGCAGAACAGCTTCCTACGTAGACCATAAGAGAGCTTTTTGTGAGTGCATCACCCAGACTCATAACTAAGCACAAACCTAAGTTCAGATTTCTGCCACAGATCAAGCAGAAAACATAATTAGTATGTTGACCCCCTATGTGCCAGGTGAAGACTTAAACAGGTTTCTGAATGTGAAAGGAGGCATGCCTTTGTCAGGTGAGTTAATATGTGATTTGAACTGTGGTACTCTACTATGCATCCCACAGAACCTGAGGAATTACTAAGTACTAGGTTCTACCCTGTGGCTGCTGTACTGATAATACTGGGACTGAAAAAGATATAGTAGATTTTTAAAAGCCGGGTTTCCTAAATGATGGGGTTTAGAGCATAAACTGGTTTTGGGCCCTTATGCCCTTTCTGGAAATCTGTCCCTAACATGTCAGGTATCTGTAACTGAAGGTTTTCTTAAAATAAAAGTACAACGTTAGATCACTTTAATCTTTTCTTTTTTTTTCTTTTTTTTTTTTTTTTGAGGGAGAGGGAAAGGGATCAAAGGAAGTACAAGACTTTTTTTCCTGTTAGTGACATGTTTTTCATATTTCTAGAAGAACTTTTCTATCATAATTGCTCATTAAAAACAGTCTGAGACACAGAGCCCTTCCTGCAGTTTTCTCTTTTTTTCAGGTTTGTAGCTAATCACTATGAGCATTGGAGCTGAGTGATAAACAGGAACTATCTGGATATTTTAAAAAAAGAGTAGTGTCACTCAGTAGAAAATGAAATGCCAAATTGACTCAGCTCTCCTTTCTTGAAATGGAACTTTTTACAGTTGCATTATTCGCATTAGTGCGCCCTCAGCAAGTTTGCCGGTGACACCAAGCTGTGTGGTTCGGTTGATACGCTGGAGGGAAGCAATGCCATCCAGAGGGACCTTGACACGCTTGTGGGGTGGGCTGATGCCAGCCTCATGAAGTTTAACCATGCCAAGTGCAAGGTCCTACACCTGGGTCGGAGCAATCCCAGACACAGCTACAAGCTTGGCGGAGAAGAGATTCAGAGCAGCCCTGCGGAGAAGGACTTGGGGGTGCTGGTCAATGAGAAAATGAACATGAGCCAGCTTCAGTGTGCGCTTGCAGCCCAGAAAGCCAACCGTATCCTGGGCTGCATCAAAAGGAGCGTGACCAGCAGGTCGAAGGAGGTGATCCTGCCCATTTATTCTGCTCTCGTGAGACCTCACCTGGAGTATTGTGTGCAGTTCTGGTGTCCTCAACATAAAAAGGACATGGGTCTGTTGGAACAAGTCCAGAGGAGGGCCACGAGAATGATCAGGGGACTGGAGCACCTCCCATATGAAGATCGGCTGAGAAAGTTGGGGCTGTTCAGCCTGGAGAAGAGAAGGCTGCGTGGAGACCTCATAGCAGCCTTCCAGTATCTGAAGGGGGCCTGTAGGGATGCCGGGGATGGACTCTTCATTAGGGACTGTAGTGATAGGAGAAGGGGTAACGGGTTAAAACTTAAACAGGGGAAGTTTAGATTGGATATAAGAAGGAAATTCTTTCCTCTTAGGGTGGTGAGGCACTGGAATAGGTTGTCCAGGGAGGCTGTGAATGCTCCATTCCTGGCAGTGTTCAAGGCCAGGTTGGACGAGGCCTTGGGTGATATGGTTTAGAGCGAGGTGTTCCTGCCCATGGCAGGGGGGTTGGAGCTTGATGATCTTAAGGTCCTTTCCAACCCTAACTATTCTATGATTCTATAATTCTAAGATATCATTGATTCCAAGAGTTCTTTTAAAATTAGTTAAAAGCTCACACTTAACAGACAATTTTATTGAATATTGCTGGCACAAAAGCACACACCCTTCTCACTAGCAGCAAGCAAATTGCTATAAAGCTTTTATAAAAAGCGAGGCAGATAAAAAGTAAAGGAAAACAGCAACATTTTAAATGTTATGCTGTGCATAGCTACTGCTCAACAGGGGTGTGGAAATCAGTGGCTTTAGGTCACACATATAGCAAACTCTTACATCTGTAGCTACAATTTCTCTCCCTTCATAAGCTTTTGGGGCATTTATCTTCATTCATATTGTCTTTGGATAATTGCAATCTGTGTGGCTCAGGGCCAAAGTCGCATATTTGCCTGTGAAGTATGCAGCAGAAGTTGGCTACTAGGTAAATTGACTTGAATTATAATGTGTCCCTTATAGGTAATGTCTTTCAACCGAGACAGAATATTGAAACCTGTTCTTGGCTTTTACATAGCCTGGCTAAGCAGAACTTCTCATGTCAGTGAAAGTTTCACATGAGTAAATATGAAATGAAGATTTGATAAATAAAATTATTCTTCTGTGTTCTGAATCCATTTCCTTCTTATACTCTTGTGCCCAGGAAGATACAATGAAAAGAGTAGTAAAATTAAGTGTTCCTTATATTACTGTAATAAATTCCACATATACCTAGGCTTGTGTTTGAGGGAACAGAAAGGAATCTGTCAAGCAATAGTACTGCCTTTGTGTGTTTGTGTGGTTTATTTCAGTTGTTAAAAAAATGGTATTGTACAGAGAGATTTATGAAAATATTGTTCTGGAGAGGGAAAAGAAAGGTGGAAGTTTTCTTTTGTATAAATGTTTGTATATTTTTTAACAGATTATATTCTATATGAACGATACAGCAGTATTTGGTTTGTACTAAATACCCCCAGATGTTTTCCTTTTGGTGGTGCAAAATTGAAAATGTGGTTGTAATGAACCAAAATGGTAAATCAATGGCAAAGGGAAAACATTTCTGTCTAGAAACTACTGTGATTCCAGATCCTCTGAAATATTTAGGCAATGTAGTCCTTTGGCACACCCATTTTTGTGCATTGTTTAGTATTGAAGTTATGTTTTTTTCCGCAGGTCTTCTCATAGCCCATCCTTAATTACTGTGGGATGGTCTGGGACTCTTGCTCTCTGTTTCTTGTCACCCAACCTGTCAGTGTAGGGGCTGTGTGCACCGCCAAGAAGATGTGGCCAGGACATCCTTTGTCTGGCAACCTAAAGCTGAACTGGAACTCTGATTGCAGGAGAAGGTACTGTATGCTGCTTACTGACCTGGGAGCCAGGAGCTACTTCAGGACCTGTACATCTCTAGCAGCACTAGTTGCTGCTCAGCATCTGAGTGAAATCTGGTTTAAACAGTAAAATACCAGACATTTACTACAGTCTCTGGATTACTGCTTCCTATGTTTTGATTATTTTTAGTGTCATGTTTTTGGTTGCACCAAAAAAATCCCCCCAAACCCAACCAACCAACAAAAAAAACAAAACAAACCAAAACCAAGCAAACAAACAAACCAACCAACCAGCCAACCAAACCAAACCTGAAAGCCAAGCCCACAGGTTTTACCTTTGGCGATTTCTTTACATGCAGTATGAGGACAGGGAACTGACACTTCTTTGCTGGGGCAGCTTGTTATTCTAAATAGATCATCATCTTTGCCAAAATATCAGCAAAATATTTTTAAGTAATCTGTTGAAAATAATAATAAAAACCATTGAACTGTTAAACAAATCAAACACATTACAGACTCTTCTGTTATGGTTCTAAAATCATTTGGGCTTGAAATTAAGATTGGCAAGCCATGACTGCATTTAGTAAAGAGAAAATGAAGTATTAATTGTTCTATTTTTCAGCCTCCAGTCTGCAATTTGAATATCTAATCGGTTTCTTCTATAACCTCTAACTGATATAAGACTTTGCTGCCTTGGAATTGTTCACACAGAGTTCCAAACACACCCTAGTTTTTATTTAATTTTTTTCTTTTTTTTTTTTTGGATTCACATTGAATATGCCAGTTTGCTTTTCAGCTTTGCTGCTCCTGTCATTGCCAGTGAAATAATATCAATAATCTGAAACTTTCAGTATTTCATTTCCTTTGAAGTTGTGAATAACAGATTTTGACAGATGCTGCTGTTTAAGGAGTTTGTAAAGTGAAATGTTCTAAGGAACAAATAAAGTTTTGACTTGGCTGGCCTACTTCTGAGATATGGGGCCTGATTCTTCTCATCTTGTAAAGAGTGGGAGAGCTAAAACTCATAGTGGTCCAGTGGTAGTCACTTACAGTGTTTCTTCTGATAAAGTATTTTCTGTCTTGCTTAAAATTTTATTTACTACTTCTGAAATTATGAATTTAAGAGTAAAAAGTATATTGCGGCCCTTGTAACTGCACCATTGTTCCATAAGCCTGCTGCCTAACTAGATGTTTTATACTTCTTCAGAATGAATGGAAATAAGTGAAAAGGAATAAAATCAATACTGATCTTTTTTGTGCATATTCAGTGAATGAAAAAGTAGCCTTTCCTAATGAATAGAATAAGGCATTTGCACCACTGAGTACTTAAATATAAACCTGTTATCCATAGCCATTCGTTAATTAATGGTCTCCCTAAGTAGACACAAGGGGGGAAGAAAACAGATGTAGAACACTTGGAAATGGAATTAATACTCAAATGCTAATGACTCAGTTTTCAAGAGGACAGTCAAGTGAATCAAATGAATAATGAAGTGTCTTAAAATTGTATATTAACTGATGGACCTGTGGGTAAGTGCATGAGGTCAATGCTGAAATGAAAGGATGCCCATATGGGAGGGAAGGGAAACAGAATATTTATCTTTATGTATTTGCTATATGTTATAAACCTTTTTCTCTAATTCCATATCTGTAGATATACAGTATTTGTAAGACACAATCTGATGCCAATTAATCTAGTGAAAACGTGTGTTGGTACATACCTTGCTCAAAATGTCTCATAACATAAGCAGAAGAAATTACAGCCTGAAGCAGTAATAGTGAGACAGGATGATGTTGTTAAAGTACCAGCAAAGGAGTCTTGGGAAATCTGAGTTCAGCTCTCAGAGCTGTTGAAAGCTCCATGTGATGCTAGGCAAGACACGTGAGCATCTTAGCAAGGCCATCAGTCTCTGGAATTCCTTATATTCTTGGGTACTTTTGAAAAATATTTTCCATGAACTGTCAGCAACACTTCTGTGTTTATCACAGCTTTCACTTGTGTTTACAAATATCAGGTCCATCATAACAGAGATGGATGTTTCCTGGTTGTGTTGTAGAGCATCTAGTGAACTGAAGCTCTTCATGTGAATTTCTAAGCACTCTGTGAGGGCGAATGTGTATTCCACATACTGGAACACACAATTCTTAAACAATGATAAGCTGAACTTAAACTGTGTTGTAGAAAAATAATTCTTATACTACTAACTCAGATTTCGTAGTTCTTAGAAGTTCTTACTACACTATTCCTTGAATGAACAGTGATACCAGACTTGTGTTGAGTCTTGAGCCTTATACGTGAGTACTCTGGTCAGTCAGGTGAAAGCAGTGTATTTTCTGTAATGGATTTGCAGAGCTGTGAAGTTTTCCAGACATATACTGAGCTATCTCAATATTTTGTAAGCATTTCCTCATGAAATTTATTCCTAAAACCCATAGGAAACAGTCCTGAGACTTGAATTTATAGCTTTATGTAATATGAATTCAGATGGTTCTTTCTTCAAGAATACAGGTGTTCTGTAAGTGGTAGAAACTACATTCTCAAGACTACTGTATTACTATTATATTGTACTGTCAAAAGCAAAACTTGGAGGCCTTTAGAACAAGTGAAGAAATTGATCTTCTAAAGTAAACAGAAATATATCAAATATCAGGGCTTGTGTAAAGACAATGTAAGATTTCTGAAAAACCTGGTAACTAAAATGTGATGTAAAACCCAAGCATCTAACTTTAAGACTCCTGAGTGCCTAATGGGTTTGAAAGCTTGACTTGATGCCTTACTCCCTACAGGAGACATGGAAAGTGGAACCAAAGGTTAACTTAAATACCCTTATGGCTTTAGATGCTTTGACTCCACTTCAATTGTGTGCAGCAATGGGGTACTGTAGGAGAGCCTATTTGGTTTACAGACGTCAAAAGGTATTTCTTTTATATACTTGTTAAAGTGCAGATATATGTTTGCAAATATCTGTGCACCTTTGTGAGGGTGCATCCTACAATTTTTTTTGTAGCCTTACAGAAGTGGATTGGGATACTGGAAATCTATAAATGCTTAGCATCCTGCTCTTTAAGAGCTTCTACAGCTGTAAGGATTGGATATTCGTATATTGGTTATCCTGGAATCTTCCTTGCCACAGGGAAGACTAGGAGTTTATTCCTTAAAATCAGAAGTAGACAATGCTATTATAGACACAAGTACTGGGAAGGAAATACACACCCTGTTTTAGAAATAAAAGCTCTGTTCTGTTTCTGCTTGAAAAGCATGTTTTCATTATTTGCATTTATACAAGATACATTTTTATTTGGAGTGGTATATTGGCTTGAATAATGCCATAGACATGGGGCCCCCAACACAAGAGGGATATCGACCTGTTGGAGTGAGTCCAGAGGAGGGCCACAAAGATGATCAGAGGGCTGGAGCACCTCTCTTATGGAGACAGGCTGAGAGAGTTGGGCTTGTTCAGCCTGGAGCAGAAAAGGCTCTGAGGAGACCTTAGAGCAGCCTTCCAGTGCCTACAAGGTACTGGATATACAAAGGGGCCTACAAGAAAGCCAGTGAGGGACTTTTCACAAGGGGATGTAGTGATAGGATAAGGGACAATGGCTTTAGACTGAAAGAGGATAGATTTAGATTATATATAAGGAAGAAATTCTTTACCATGAGGGTGGTGAGGCACTGGAACAGATACCCAAGAGAAGTTGTGAATTCCCCATCCTGAAAGTGTTCAAGTCCGGTTTGGATGGGGGTTTGAGCAACTAGGTCTAGCGTAAGGTGTCCCTGCCCATGACAAGGTGTTTGGAACTAGATGATCTTCAAGGTCCCTTCCAACCCAAACTGTTACAATTCTCTAACTTAGTCTTGCCACTCTCCGGAGCATTTGATCTTAAATCTTCTTGCAAGGAGATACATGTGTTTGTATGTAAGTATGAAATTATTATCACTGAAGCATGGGATGAATTGTTTGAGGTAGTTTTCATGTGAACATATCTCTACGAAGTTGGTTTCATGTGGTGTGATGATTCTAGCTGAAGGGTTTCGTTTCCTAGGTCTACTGGACATTTCTGCTTGACACCAGCATTTAGTCTGTTGCTTGGTTTGGCAAAACCCTTCATAGAGCTGGGCTTTCCACTGGAAACTGATGTGGTTAATAATAATCCATCCTAAAGACAGAGGTCTGCACAAAGTACAGTTGTTAAATTTTAAGTGTGTATGTAATAAACCAGTACTACTCCTCAACATACTGTAGTATGGAGGCTGGCATTACATGATTTAAATCATTGTACGTGAATCAACATAGAGGGTTTTGAGGACCTAATTGTAGGAATTGGATGCCTGCGTTTATAAGGGATTGGTCTGCAGGTCTTTCGTGCTGCTCCTTGAACCTCACTCATCCCATCTTCTTGGTTAATAAATGTAAATTTTTGCATATATGGAAGGCTAAGGACAATTCATAAAGGCTGTCTCTATGACCTCATTTTATGTAGTCTGGAGAATTCAAATGCACAAATCTGTTGTCACAAATATACAGCTGTATTTCTGACACTACTATCAAGTAGCAGAGGAATGATTATGGTGTCAAAAGACTGACATTATATTTCCTGTGATCAAATATTGAGAGTAAAGACTGGACTATGCGAGAAAGAGCCCCCTTTTAAAATAAGCACTTGTGAATGGGACCAGAAATGTATAATAGAACTACTGAAGAAAAAAAAAAAGTCAAGTCTTTACTATCAGAAACCAAGACCAAAAAATTAAATAGAATTTCGGATTTGATTTGTTTGATTTGGTTGGACTGGTTTACTATTTAGGTTTACCTGATGATGCTTCTGGAATTTTCCCTATTTTCTTAATAGAGCAGGATATTTTAATGTTCTCTCCCTTTTAATCCACTGAAGAAAAATGTAAGTGAAATAACTTGGTGTTGCAGTATCTTTCTGACTCTTATTCTGAAATTTTATGAAGAAATGGAAAATCAGTGATAATGATGCTTTTCACATTCTCTTGCCTCTTCTCCCAGTAGAGTAAAATAAAAAATCATGCCTTCAAAGTCTAATATTCTCATGAAAAAGTTAAATTAACTAAACTCAGAACTATTTTTGTTCTGAGGGGAAAATCAAAAGAGCTGAGAAGGCTTTTCAGCAGATTATAGCTCTAGAGAGCTATAATCCAGAGATTTTCTATCCCCTTTTTGTCAGTTTACTAAAGGGAAAAAAGGCGAGGAAGACAAATAAGAATGCAACAAATGCAACACAGGAAGAGTGTTATGATTACTCATAAGATAGTTTCATATGCTTACTTGTGAATGTCAGTGCAGCTTCCATATTTGCCCTGCGATCTGTGAATACTAAACATTATGAATGTGTGATAACTCAAGGGTAACAATGGAAGATACATACAATGTAGTATCATTCACACCGACATGGCCTTATTATATGGAAAGAGAGACCCCTACCCTTCTGACTTGAGTAGTCTGCTGTGGGGTTGCTCCTGAGAAGTGGCAGACTGAAGCCCTATTTAACCTATTCACAAGTGATGGATATTTCAAAGTTCCCCAACAAATGTGATTACATAGAAACGCCTTAAAACAGTTTAACAGACAGCAAAGGATCTTGGATTTTTTCCCCTTATATTTTTTTTGTGGGTATATGGGAACTGGGAATATCAAAGTTTAAACAAGACTATTTTGGTAATGCACTTTAAATAATGGATACAGATGTGTAAGATGTATCACAAAAGTCTCAGGAAAACTGTGATGCAACCATTTTGCAAGACTATTTTGTACTTTATATTCTATAATCCCATGATTTGTGACCCCTTGCAATAAAATAAAAATACTCTTTTATTCTATAATTTTGATGTTTTGCTTTACAGTCCAGTTTCCAGAAGATGACCTGGTGACCACACCTATTCAATGTCTTTCCATAGGCAGCATACAGGCAACTTCTGTGAGTTAGGTATGTAGGTGTATCCCTTGCACAGCAGTTTGTCAGGGTGCTCGGTAGCACTGAATCTTTGTGGGTACCTTTCTTACTTTCCCAAAGTATTCTGGACTGTCACACAGTTTTCTGCCCTGCTTCCACATAGAGAATCATGTTGTAGAAGCCAGGGTTTTTGCCTGGTTGTGCAGCTTTAGTGGAGAGGTAAGGAAACATCTGCCTTTTCTGGATTCAAAGGACAAATACCATCTAAGCTCTCCTGCTTTTCAAAGGATGTGTTTTAATGATTTAGTTAAACACTCTGAGCTCCAATGGGAGATAGGATTTCTCAAAAATCAGTAGGTTTGTGAAATCCAAGGCATTTTGACATAAGACTGAGCATAGAGTGAGAATAATGAAAGTCATAAAACGTCATTGAACCATACTGTGACAACTTGCACATTTTAGGAGAAACCATTTTACAAATCCTTGACATTCTGCTCTCATCTGTAGTACTAATAAAAAAAGCCTTCCCTGATTCTATTTCTGATTTACAAAGATTAGTCTCTAGGACATGCTAAAAATGTGCAAAGCTAGGGGGTATAATTTTACATTTGGAGCAGAAAGAATTGTGTTTAAGGAAGAAGATGATATATAGGAGACTGCTTTTTCTTCAAGTTGTTAATCAATTAAGATTCTTTAAGGGAAGTAGAGAGGATAAATATTTTTCTAAAGCTACTGTTAAAGAATACAGTAGTCAGTTATCAGAACAATGTGAGATTGACTTTCCTTTTTCCCCAAGAGAACTGGTCCATGATTCTTCCATAACCCCTGTTTATGTTTCACTGCCTCCAGGTATTAAATGTAGGCTTAATAGAGCTTGCAGTAGGCAGAATGACTAATTACTTGAGATTCTGACCCTGTTCTGCTCCGGTAAGACTGAGTATCTATTGACATGGGTGCACCCACCCCTGTGTTTTGACTATTGATCATCTTTTGGCTAGCCACTGACTGATACAAGCACTACCTTAATTGTAAAAATTATGCAATTTTGTGTGCTGAAATTATGCATCAGTGAACAACTGAACTGAAAGCTTATCTTTCAAAGAGCCTCGAGATGTAGGTTTGCCCTTCATTTGGGCTACACATGGCTGTATACTAATATGTCCCAAAACAATCTCCTACATTTGTCACACAACCAGGACAGGTTTTGCTGCACTCATCCCCCAGCTTAGATTCCTCATTATTAATGGTGAGTTTGGGTGTTTTGTCATGAGTCTCCCCATCCATTTGAGATGGCAGCAAATGGAATGTAATGAACACCATCAGTGGATTTTTTATCATTTTTAGAAAAAGCCCTCTGATTCCTCTCACTGCCTTTTATGAAAAAATAGGCCCATCAAGTTCAAAAATGAAATATTTCTCTATGGTCAAGGAAAAAATAGAAAGCATATCTTCAGTTCTTTTTAATGATTCAGTACTGTTGAATTGGCCTTGTCAGGTTGTTGTTGTAGAGTGTGTCCATGACTAGCAGATTATGTGGACCGGATTATATACAAGTGTTTTTGAAAGTTCTAATTAGTTTACAAAGAAGCAGTTTGTTGTTCAAATGAAAAAAATATATTAAAGGGGATGCAAAATTTTACTCCTGTGTCTGCCTCCTTAGCTCCTGACATTTTGCCAGAAAATGGCTAGTTGAAAAGAGGAAAAATTTGTATCATTTGAGGTTTATCTGTTTTGGATGAAAATATGCTGTCTCTTTTACAGTATGTGAAGTATTGTCTTTGACACTGCATTCAATAAGGGATTGCTATTATTCCCCAAGCAGGTACTGAACATGCTGTGTGTTTTTCCAGAGCATTACTAGACTCTTCAAGTTGAAAGGTAGGAGGCAAAAGTTTTGCAAATACTCTTCTAATGAAGTCAGAGAGAAATGGAGCAATGTTTGTCCCTTTGTGAGTCACAAAAGAGCATTCCACAGAATAAATGGATGATCAGCAAAAATGTCTTTCATTTATTTATTTATGTATTTTATTATGGAAGGACTTTTAGATAGCACTTGGTCCTTCCTCCTTGTATAGCTGTTGTTACTGACTGTATTCTGCATTGTAGAGGGCTGGGCTGCCATTCAGATTGAGCCAGACAGGCTGAAAGAACAAGCTATCAACCACCTTGGAAATTCATTGAGGATGCACATTGGAACAAGGGAAACTCTGAATGGATAAAAAGAAAACCTTTTTCAATATTAAGTTTGTGAAACATTGGAGGAAGTTGCCTAGGGACATTTTAATCTATCCATTCTAAGTGATTTTCAAGACCAAACTGGATAAAGCCTTGAACAACTTTGTCGAATCTCATAACTGACCCTGATCTGAGCAGTAAGTTGGACTCGGGACCTCAGGAGGTCTTTTCCAAGTTCAGTTATCCTATGATCCGATTTTAAATATCAGTAAATTCATGGATGTGAATACATTGGGAAATATGCCCCTTGTTTTTGCTTTCTTTATTGCTTCCTTGTACTGGTACATACAATTTACTGAAATAAGCAATACTATCACTGGTATGTCAATTGTCCAGCAGTTACTCAAGCTAGGCAGGGACCAGTGCTGAGGGAACATATGGTCTTTGAATGATTTTGTAAAGCTTTATATATTCTTATCTGTAAGTAGAATAAAATAAGTTGTTAAAACTCCCTACCTTTCATTGCTATTTTAAGAACTTACATATGTTTCAATTTTCTTGAGGACCTGAAGATGAAGATTTGTCATCTGTTTTATAGAGTCTTTACAAGACTTTATGGGTGTATTTCACACTATGAGAAATAGAAGTAAGAAAGCATGACTTGCAAAAAGTAATTTAAATGAATAGAATAAAACAGAAAAATAGCCTCTTCTGTAATCCAACATTTATGTGCAGATTTCAAATAAGGAGAATCGTTTTCCACTCTCTGCCCATTTATGCTACCTTTTATTTTTTCAGCACTTCTTTGCTCTTTGTTTTCATTTCCCATTTGGGTACAGAGTTCAGAGGAAGGGGGTGGCCTCAGGTTCTGATGTAAATATGGGTCACAAAATATTTTTCCAGTAGCCCAAAGTCAATGGTTTCTCACAAGCTTCTCTCTTTTAAGAGAAAACTGTTGCTTCAGTAGTTACAGATCAAATAAATTTGAGAAGTACAAATGAACACATTTCAGAATTATGTAGAAGGTATAAGGAAATTTATAGAAACCGCATTTCAAAATCAGTTCTAATATAATGTACAAATGTAGTCCAGAAAGTAGTATTGCTCTACTGAAGTATCAGAGGTTTGTCCGATTGCTTTAGACTTGTAATGAGTGTGATTCCACTATAAAATGTCAGAAATGGCTATTATGTCTCCTTTTGACATGATTTCTGTCAATGAAGCAAACAGTCATTGGAACAACATCTGAATCTCAAAAACTGTGTGTTAAGATTGCCTGGTCTCATGTAGATTGCTAGAGTGGGATTATTCATTTAAATAAACAAAAAATCAAATGGTATTTGGTGTGTGGTTGTTGTTTGGTGGTGTGGTTTTGGGGTTTGGTTTTTTGTGTTGTTTTTTTTTTTTTGCTGTACTATGTGGATTATCCTTTATAGCTTGACATCTATCAGCTTCCTGAAGTTATCCTTTTGGTTCTTCTCCTTTGTTAGATAATATCTCACTTTTCTTTTTAGCTCATGTACACAGTACACTAACATCTGTGCCTGAGTCAGCACAAGTCTTTTTACTGACTTTTTCAGTTTTTGGAGCAGGCTTTTATGTCTAAAAGTCTTTCCTTACAAGCCAGACCTTCAAGCTCTGAAAATTAAGTTTCTCTCTAACATACTAAATCTCCTTAGTGACAGCGAATCTTATAATGAAGCAGTTTCAAAGTGTTTAGCTTGGGAATCTAGGAGGAAGGACTGAGATTTTGAGTGCTTAAATGAAATCCTATATTATTTTTAAAGTTATTCAGTATTCATTATTTCTACAGTACAAGAAAAAAATAGTGTACAGAATTTCAATTTAACCAATGAACTTTCTATTAATCTCCATAACTTTTGAATCAACATGTGTTGGTTGAGATTCTTTGGGTTTTGTTTTTTTTTAATTCCCAATAAAATATCTCTGTTTGAACAAAATACTTGCAATAGTTCCAATAGAACCATGATCCCTGTTTTAAGGAAAGGTTGGTCAAAGAAGGCTGGAGCTGGAGGCCTGTAAGTGTCTGTGCCACTGAATATAGTCCTCTGCTAGAGCAGGAGACACAATAAATGTCCACCTGGAATGGATTTATAGAACTATTCCAGATGGCCCAAGATCTTCAAATAAACTTTTGACTTATATTGTCACCCTTCCCCAAGCCATGACTATTTTATGTGTCAGGAATAAACCAGGGAGTCAGATCCCTGGAAGGTATTTCTATAGAAAAACCACAGAGGACCTAAGGAAGCAGGTCATGTGTTATTTCACAATACCTAATAATGTCACAAATGAAATATTTCTGCTGGATACTGAGTGATGTTACTTTAAAGTCATACATGAACAGAAAAATCTCAGCTGCATTTCCAAGAATTTAAAGTTGCTGGGCAAACCTGTAAGCGTTATGTCCTGTGGCACCCATTCATGCACTGGTGGAAAATGAAAAACTACAGAAAACAGCTGACACACAGAGATGCACTGAAATGCATTAAAAGAAGTAGAAATCCCTTCTTGTTCCTCCTAGGATGTCAGAGGAAGCTCAAGGTATGTGATTAATTCAATGTATCATTCATAATGCTAAAAATTACTGATTGAATAATCTCAGTTTCCTGTTCATACAGTATCACAATCCCAAAAATTTCTACCACAGACTTGACTTGTATCTCTTGAGCAAGTTTTTTGCTGTCACAGCTTAATGCTTGAAATGCATAATGCTTCAGAACCTCACTTTTCCTTGGAACAGAGAAATATGGTGATTATAGTATTTTATTAATAGTAAATTTCTGGTATTCATGTTACGCAGTTGTTTATGTAGGAAGGACTGAACTGAAGAAAACTGTTTCTTATGCATTAATAATTTGAACTCATGCTTTCCCACAATCTGGGGATTTTTGGTTAATGCTTCTGATATTTCAGTCTTAATTCCAGCCTGCATTCCACATTTATTCTATCCCTTTTTTTCACTTTCCCAAACTTCATGTCACTTTTCTTACTCTTTTATTTTAATTGGGCCTCAGCTGTTTCTTCATGCTGTCAGTTCTGAAATGTTCACCCACCTTTCTTTGATGCTGCTCTGTTCAGGTGTTTTCAGCCTTACCACCTGATCCTGACTGAGCAATAACTAATTCATCTTCCAGTGTAAGCTCTTTTGTAGCTATTATTCCTGGGATCTTGTGTCATATTATGGAAGGGAAAATTATACATTGGTTCTCTCTTTCATATTTAATAATGCATTTTGAAAAGTGATTCTTAGAGTGAAGGTAACCTTTCAATTGCATTAGTCTTTAAATGAAATAACACAGTGTTTCAGTTACATACTTCTAATGAATTATATCCTAAGGTCCTCCATATTTAGTCAGTCTTTACCAAGTAAATCTTCTATCAATTTCAAAATAAAGGCTGTTTTTGGGAAATTAATTAAAGGGTGTTGCATATTCTTACTCTTGTTATTATTAAAATAAGACATTTTTTTTGGATGTTACTAATTCATTGCAAATCAAATTTTCAGTGATTAATAGTCAACATTCATTGTCACTGTGGATTGTATGGGCTCACTACACTTAATTTAATGGAGGTAGTCTATTTTTTCCCTTTACTTCAGAAGCAGTAATAACCTGTATAGCTCTGCTCTTTTGGAACCCCAGATTGGATGAATTAGCATTTGGCTTTATTCCTGTAAAGAATCTTTAGAACCAAAGAAGGTAAGTATTTTAGTGTGAAAGCATCCGAGCTGATTTTGGTCAAAAATATTTACAGTTTTTTTTAATGAAATTTATCAAATTGATCTTTCTTATTGACATGATCTGATTTTTCCATTTTGCTGACACTGTACTCAGAATTAGTTTTTAAAGAGATAGTGCCTTGTTACACTGAAAATTGATTAATTGTTTTGATGAAGCAAGAAAGCAAGCAAGCAAAAAAATCATTTTAAGTCATCCAAGGCAGCTTTTCGATGCCTTTGTTATGTTCATGACTTTGGGGAAACTGTGGCAACTGTGTAATCAATTTGATGGTCATGAATATTGGTTTTATTCACATACACTGTAATCCCTAACTCGTTTGTGATGGGGTTTCCTTGTAAATGTAGCACTAAAGTGCTATAAAAAATATTTTCTCTCTTCTGAATGAAATGAACTGATAAGAAAATAGAGCTAATTCAGGAATGTGCTATGTTGGTTTATCTCTGGAGGTCAAAAGTGAGATTCTGACAAAATTTTAAATAAATCAGGCGTTTGTTTGTTAGAATGATAAAGCTGCGCTCCTTCGTATTCTGAATTCATGATCTATATTTTTTCCATAATATTTTGTCAATACACTTTGTGTTGTTATCTGAACAATTAGATAAGTACTTTAAGCTCCAAAATATTGAAGTTACCACTCATGACTGCAAATAGATGTGTGTTGTGATTTAAATATGCATTACATTCTCCTTAAGCTATCTGAATTTAGGTATGTGCCTGTTCTTAGAATTTATTGAAAGCAGTCTACTGTAGATCTTACAGATAAAATTCTAATGTTGGGTTGATACGGGATGAGCACAAGTGGAACAGCACACAAAAGAAGAGTTTTGTGGAGAGGTCAGTGTAGAGTTTACTGGCAGAATGTGGTCAATAAATTTTCACAGATGCCAGATTTCTTTCTGCCTGTCTTTATCAGTACTGCAATTAGACAGAAGGATGGGAGAGCAAATACGATGTACTTCTACTGTGAACAATAATAAACTTTATTCAGGTCTTTCTGACCGATCTGAACACAAAACAGGTGATTTTACCTGTTTGTTTTCATTTTGTTGTGGTGTTTTTTGGTTTGTTTTTTTTTTTTTTTTTTCATTATTTCCTTTGTTTTGGATTGATGAGTTTTTTTTCTACTAACTTGTGGGTCTTTCAGTAAGCTTTCAAAGGCATTTAGGTTTTGGTTGTTTTTCGGTTTTTGATGGCAGGCTGTTCAGGTAACACTTTAAGTAACTGTGTTACTCGATTAAGTTGGAATGAAAACCAGTAGAAAGTTAATTAACAAAAAATAAAAAAAAATGTTCAATGCAGGGCAGGTTAGTAGAACGGTAAAGAAGTCCTGATTTAGAGTATTTGCACAACTTTCTTTATAAAGTAATTGCTCTTCATTACAATAATGCCAGCAGAGCAAATAGGAAAAAAAAAAAAATACAGTGTTGCATTAGCAAACAATTAATGAGCATTTGTAGCTGAATGGAAACCACTTTTACGTATTATTTCATTAAAAGTTTACAGGATCCATGAGACCAGAGAATAAACAAAGGTAATGATTTCAAAGTAATGGTCTCCTAAGGGGCATGAATATTGAACAAATGTGTTAGTCTTGCCTACTTTCCTAAGCCTTAAAACCCAGGGCTTTTTATACCTTAATTTTTCTACTCAATCTTTCATTAAAAGATCAAAGCGTGCTATTAGATAAAAGAGAAACTGGCACAGGTATTTCAAAATTATCATTAGAGCTGCATTCTCTATTGTAGCTTAACAAGAGATCCCTTTTTATGTTAAATCCCCCACAATTTAAATCCTTTTTTCCATTGTGAAGGATAACTCTTTGTGTCCTTGCAGAAAGTAGCAAGTCTGGTAGAGGCTGATAACTTGAAATAGTGATCAGTGTTTCCTTGGCTGCATACCAACCTACACTTTTTATTTGGCAGTCTTCCATCAAAGCTGTACAACCAGTCTCTGCTTGCATGTATACTTTGGTGACAGCAAGCTTCTTTGCCATCTTCATCATTGTTTCGCATACTTGGCATTTGTAGGCAGACCTAGTTAGCCCTTTCTTCATTTCAGCTGCCAGACAGGTTTGTTAATGGTTTCAATACAATACAGCTGTCTTGGTTCCTTATGTCATGCGAATGTCACATAACCAATAGGCACACAGACTGTCTGGAGTTTATGTAAAAAAACATACATCTGAGGATCTTGGATATTTCGGGGTATTCCTTGAATCCAACAGTTATTTTCAGAAACAGCCACTGCTGCTTGTTTTCCTTTTGTTTCCTTTTAATCTTCCTTGCCTGCCTGTATTCATCTGTTTGTTTTTGTCTCATATTTAGATTTTAAAAGTTTTGGGAACAAACTGCCTCAGTTGTGTGTTGCTATGGGCTTAGCACACAGGTCTGCTGGTTCTTGGCTGAGCTTCTTAGAAACCAGAAAGACACTGTCAGATTTCTAGTAAACCTCTGCAAATCCCATTATTGCTGCAGCTTTACAATTCTAATTTCTAAGTGCATCTCACATGGTCTAAAAATTCTCTTTTTTAACTAGACTATAAACTGCTCCTTGCTTTATTAAATGGCTCTAGACTTCGATAAACATTGTTTTAATGAGTGTGAGTGTGGTTACAGTAAAGGTTCAGGCAAGGTACTTGGAACATATGAGTGTTATTTGTGGCCTTACCACCCAGGTTAGAAGTCTTGCACATCTGTGAAATAGACACAGTCAAACTTACTGGATTATTGAATAGGGCTTTGCTATGCAAGAGAACTTTTGGGCTGACCGGTCATCTAGAAAGTGTATTTTAAAGGTAAAGAACTGTTATTCTAGTTTTGAGCTCTTTGTAGTACTAGAATTCAGTTCTGGACCAAATGTAAGTAGATTTTCCAGTGTGTAGGCTGCTCATATCTCTTAAATTAATTTTTAGTGGTGAATTAGCCCAAGAAAGGTGCAGATACCTGCTCTAGCCATCTTGCTCACATTTATCATGCTATTCATAATTACTGTCTTATCCATGTGGCTAAGATGACCTTGTTCTTTTCATTGAGTGCATTTTGTTAATATTTTTTGTCTAGTGAACAGGTTTTCCCTGATAACTAATGTTAGCCTCCAGCATATAGGATAACAGGTTGTGGAACCTGTAATTCATGAACAGAGGTGGGTAAGCAGTGGTGGGAGTCAGTGAGGAATATCTGTGGCTGAAATGTGCTGCACAGTCCCTACAACAATGTGTACATTGGCTGACTGGAGGCCACATGGGAAGGTCAGAACTACAAGAAGCATTAAGATTCTCCTGTCGCTTTTGTTGGAAGGACAATCAAGCACAATAGTCTGAAAGACTGAGTCAGATCATAGTGCTGCTTTTGAGGCACTTCATAAGAGCCAGATTTGCTACACCTGAAGATGAAGTCTTCTGCCTTTCTCTCTCATTGTTTGCAAGGGATGAACGTTTAGCTGAACAATTTGTAGAGTTATTTTTGCTCATCCAAATTGTGGAGACATAAATGCCAATACCCGTAATTTTTTATTGCCTTCATGTTACAAGTTATTTATCCCCAACTTTGCTCATGTGTAAACAGATAAAGGGAAAGGAATACCAGTAATACTTAAGGATGAAGAAAGTGGAGGCATTCAATGATTTTTTTTTTTCTTCAGTCTTTAATAATACTGGTATACATTTGGCTGCCTGGTCCCCTGAGTCAGAGGGCCACAACTGTGGGAACAGTGACTTTGCATTTGTAGACACTGAAATTGCAAAAGACCAGCTGAACGTTCCCATGTCCATAGGGCCTTATGGAATTCATTCCAGAGTGCTAAAGGAGTCCCATACTTAGTGGATGGTATGGCAGGACCCCTTCTGATCATCTACCAAAGGTCTTGGTTGTCTGGGGAGGTCCCTGCTGACTGGAAGGTATCCAGTGTTATTCCAGTCTACAAGAAAGCTCAAGGGAAGACCCAGAGCACTACAACTTGTTAGTCTAACCACAGTTCCTGGAGAAATTGTGAAGAAGATCATACAGGGTACTACTGGAAGGCATTAATGAGTAATGCAATCAACAGGTACAGTGAACATAGGTTCACAAAAGGAAAGTCCCTTTTTAAATAATTTGATATATTTTTATAATAAAGTCACCTGCATAGTGGATGGAAGGAAGGCAGTGGATATAGTTTTGGTATTTTAATAAGGCTTTTGATGTTACCTCTCACTGCATCCTTTTGGACACTGATCATCTGGTCCAGCTGCCCGACCAGTTCATAGCTGATTAGCACTGACCGCTGTTCTAGGAAGCCTGTTCCAGGGTTTGACCACCCTCTCAGTAATGAAATGCTTCCTAGTGTCCAGCCTAAACTTCCACTGGTATGGGTTTGAATCATTCCTATGTGTCCCACCCCTAGATCCCAAGGAAAAGAGCTCAGCACTTCCCAAACTACTTCCCCTCCTCTGGAAGATGTAGAGAGCAATGAGGTCACCCCTCATCCTCCTATTCTCCAAACTAGGCAAACCCGAACTCCTTAGCCACCCATCATATGACATTCATAACAGCCTTTTCGCCAGCCTTGGTGTCCTCCTCTGAATGCATTCAAGGACCTTCAGATATTTAACTTGTAGGGCCCAGAACTGCACACATTATTCAACTCGAAACTGTAGCAATGAATACAGCAGGATAATCGCATCCTTTGGCTGGTTGGTTATGTTGCATTTAATGCACCCCAAGATGTGTTTTACCCTCCTGGTAATACTAGAATTTTGCCAGAATATAGCCTAATCCTAAAGAGTTCAGGAGATTTTTATTTGTGTTTTATTTGTTCATTTGTATCCAGGATGTGGTTTGGAGGTATCATTTCTTTTTAGACTTGTCCATATGGTCATTGTTTTCAGCTGGCAGTATGACTTGGTTGTTACCTGAAAGAAAGATTACTGAGATTGGAAAGGCACTGACATGGATAAGTATCTTTGTAAAATTGATGTCCCTTCACATTTCCTGATGAAGCATGTGATAGTATAAAGTAAATTAAAACAGAGGCAAAATTGGACACATGTCTGACAGGCATTGTTAGTTGGTTTGTATTAATAGAGGGTTGTCACTTCCTTCTTTTCTTTCTTTTATGCCATTGATCAGGGTAAACCAGCCCACAGATCTTTAGAATAATATACAAAGAAAAATCTAACCTCAAAGACAGTGTCAATTCAAACAGCACTTGTACAAGCAAAGTGTCAACCTGTTGTTCTTCAGAGAGTTCATTTTGGTGTCAGTTATAGCATCATAATGTGCATTGTATTATTGTTCTACTTAGTGAATTGCTGATGTGTATAATGATGCACCTGTTAGTCAAGGAATCCCTCAGAAGCCAAACGGTGCTATAAAATTGACATACTCGCACTCAGCCAGAACTGTCAGGATGTTTCCTCTGCATTATGCAATATTTTCTGCTTTATGGCCATTAAAGGCAATAATAAAACAGCTGTTGTTGAGTGGTATGTTGTCAGGTATCAGAGAAAAGCATTGAGCTGATAATAGCAGTGTGATGCACAATGCAATAGCTTATGATGGGTCAATGTTTTTATTATGAACCCTGGGGCTTTTTTCTCTGTGTATATGTCTTTGCCCTAGGCAGGAACTTGACAGACAGCAGATAAGCCCTGGAGCAATGACCAGCTGTGCTTGCAAAATTTTTAATAATCTAACCATATAACTTCTTTGTGTTTCTGGAAATAAAGTTTTTTGACAGACTGACAATGAATTTTGCAACTTTGTGGGTCTAACAGAAAGTAGCTGCTGACAAGTCTTCTAATTTTGTCTCTGGTTGTTCAACTCAACTGCATTAATTTCCATGGTGGAAGAGGTGAAGGGAGATGGTAGAAAGACATCCAGTATATCTTTAGTGCAACATCATCAAGATGTATCTTTTTACAATATGTTTTTTGTTGAATTTTTCTTGGGGATCCCAGGAATGCTTTGAGTACTAGGGAGCCTTAGAAGCTTTGCCCACATTCCTGTATCATCTCTCCTGGCCACCTGAGTTTGGGATGAAGCTGCCTGCAGTTTTAAGGAAGACCTCAGGACTTCTGCCAGATTTCTGGCTCTGGAAGCTTTTCCACTGAAAAGGCAGAAGGAATAGATGATCATCTGAGACCCATTCACTGCACAAGTCCTTGTATCTTGGAGGGTGTGCTTCAAAAACTAGAAGTCTGAAAGACTGGTCTCTACAGGTGTCTCAGGAACACTCCTATGGAAAGGAAATGTCAGTGGGGATTCTCATGACCTTGAATGCCATTCTATGAAGCCATGTAGTGTTTATGACCGGCATAATTTGAGGATCACAAATATTATTTTAATATAGCCCAAATAAAGAAGAAAGGATTATTTCTTTACATGACTACTAGTAACATTTTTTTATGTAGCAAACACATACAAAAGCTACTGCCCTTCATAAATATCTTAGTACTTTCTCCTACTGCTAGAGTTATGTCACACAGATACACAGCTTATCACAGGAGATTGATGAGAGTCAATAATTGCACTCAGTTACTGAAGTTCTACTTCAGTGCTGTGGAACAGGAGCATGCTTCTTTCTTTGAATAATAAGTCAGCGTTGTGGTTGGTTTAATGATCACTTCTTAAGATAAGGAACAGCTTTTAACTGGACAAAGACCAGACAGCAGAGATGAACAAGTGATTAAATGTTTCTTGGTATAAATTTGACTTTCATTTGGCTGAAAGGAATAAAAATAAGAGGAAAGAACTGAATCCTTAGTCATGAAAGCCCATTGGAGTGTTTTCTAACTAAACAAAACCAATGGCTGTTACCATAACTGTTTCAGATGGCTTCAGATTAGAAAAATAGTCTCTGAAATGCAAAAAACCTGATTATGAGAGACAAGAGAAGAGCATGATGTTTGAATACAATTCAGCAACAAAAATTATTGGTTAAGTTGTTGAGAAAGGAGCAATTTAAATCCTTAATCAGAAATTAAATTATTTCTTCCAAAACCAAACTTTTCCCTATTTCTCATGGAATAAACCATGTTTTCTATAGGCTATACTCCCCCAACCTCAATATGTCACTCCCCCAACCTCAATGACTTAGCATTTGTGTCCTTGGAATGCAGCTGGGTGACAATCCAGGGACTAGTGAAGCCAGCGACTCTTCATTTACCAAAGTGGTTTGAAGTGTGGAACAACAAAGATTCATGAAGCATTAGCTCAGGCAGGAGTTCTCAAAAATGTATGTTTTACAATAACTCAGAACCCCAAATCTCTCAAAACTGTAAATTAGACTTAGACCTTTTTCTTCCATTTCTAAACTTCTGTAGCCTCATCTCCCTATTTTCCTTCTCTCCAGCCTTGTATGGGAGTTTGTTAGCCTCAGTAGTATTTGTGAGAAAATTTCCTTATCTAATTTTGTATCAAAGCTGCAATGTACTCTATAAATTGTTTTTATAGTCTTTATAACACCACTGGCTACTCAGCATGAGGGTATTTGCATTTCTAATAAAATAAAATAACACATCTAGACAGATATTTTCTCGTGGGAACAGCATGGTTTCTCTCTGTGGTCCGTAATAGAAACCTTGAATATAATTTTGGTTTTCTTGGTGTGTCTAAAGTGGATATATTCTGAGTTATCTATTCAGTTATTATGACGTGTATTTTTTTGCATAATTATATGCATTGCTATGAGTAGTAAATAAATAGATGACAAGGAATGATACATTATGCCACAAAGAAGAGGAAAAGTTTTTCCTTTCTAAGCTTCCCAATAACTTCATTTGTTTTAAACTACTATTAAAGAAGACTCTCAGATAAATGTTAAGTTTCAGTCTGTGTCTCAGGACAATTATGGTTATTTTTTAGATCAAATTTATTGTAAGTAATTTAATTCACTAAAATTTATTCATATTATTTGGTATGTAGGCAGTATCATGGGATTAGCAGCCAAGATTCCCATCTTGAATTCAAGTCTAAATATTCTGTATGCAGAATTAAATTCAAACTGCAGCCAAAATTTGTTGGTTTTTTTTTTAATGCTGCCTTTTGAGAGAACTAGGATCACTATGCACCCTGGTCTTGCTATCCAGTGATTGGGGCATTCAGTTTGAACAAAAAAAAGGTAACTTTGGGTTCTCTAATACTGTAAAGCATATTAACCCCAGTTCTCCTACTCTGTAAGGTCAGACTGCTTTTCTATGGTTACTGTTGTCATGTAAAGAAACTGTACAACTCTACCCAGTAAACACAAGTCTAAGCCCTGGACCCCGACAAGAAGAAGGTGCGCATTTTAAGGGGAGTATGCCTTCTGAATAGAGGCTCCCTCATGCGATCTACTTTGCACCCTGAGATATCAATGTTTTCTCTATTCATAGTGCAAAGTTTGTAAATATGCAAGTCAGCATTCAGGCAGAGACTGCATTCTTATGAATTTGATGGAGAGCTGGGGTACAGTAATCAGAAGCACTAAATGGGGATCCGTCTGTTAAGGATGTTTTCAAAAGGACCATAGGTTTATAGCAAGGCCTGCAATAGGATAACAGGCTTCAAATCTGGAATTAAAGCTACTTTTATTTTTTCTGATATTTCAGATAATTTGTTTCCTATTGATTTTTTTTTTATATAGGCTAGTGATAGAGATGATTGTTCTGCTGGAACTTGTTAAAAAAAAAAATATATATATATATTTTTATATTTCAGAACAAAAGAGCAAACTTCTTTAAAGACATTGGAGTCCCCAGTGTTTCATGAGTATATGGAGGAGGAATGTTTTGAACAATACTCTTAATAAAAGATAGCAGATCTGACCAGTGGTTTGTTTTTTAGGGGTAAGATTCTATAAAACATATAAGAATTCTCTTTTTAGAAAGTGATGGAGTGATTAGTTTCCCTTATATTCAAGGTTTATTTCCTTTAGGCTTAGGGATTAAAATGGAATTCTTAAAACCATGCATTTTTTTGAAGACTTCAGCTTTTGGCCTTCATAACGTCTTGTGGCAATGTGTTTCATAAGCTAATTAGATGTTGTATTTCAACATTTGAAGTATTTTAACATTTTTGTATGGTTAT
The DNA here is from genome assembly GCF_033783945.1 of Neopsephotus bourkii. Taxonomy (NCBI): domain Eukaryota; kingdom Metazoa; phylum Chordata; class Aves; order Psittaciformes; family Psittacidae; genus Neopsephotus; species Neopsephotus bourkii. Next base: position 3,875,520 of record NW_026901490.1, read on the forward strand.
CTGATTCTATTTCAGTTTCATTGGGTTCTTTTTTTGTATGAAGCTAAATGTTATGTTTTATCTGCATTGTTTTCTAATGTTTCCATCTTATAAGTCTAAGGGGTTCTTTCTTATGGCTTGTTTCAACTGAACCGGTAACAGAATGTTTTAGAACACACTTAGAACAAGGTCAAGGCCTTGAAACAACAGAATTTCTTATGGAGTCATTGGAACTGCTTATACTGTTAGAGAGGCATGAATTTTAAATGGATGTCTCATTCCATAGGATATTAATTTATTTTGTTACCTTAAAACTTTAATATGGAAATATATTTCTTTTATTTTTTTTTCACAGAGAAATGAAAATTATAATGAATTCCAAGCATGCCATTTTGATTACTCTTTTATCATCTCATGACCTTCACTGTTTTTTCAGTGAACACTGACTTTTGAACATTTCAGTGAACATGATTTATAGATATTATAACAAACATGGCTAATTAATCCGACAAAAACTGACAGAACTTAAGCTATGAGAGTGTATTCATAAAAAACCCCAAACCAATTATATTTCAAAATTTACCAAGGAAAAGAGGAGAAGAACACAACAGGAATTCAAGTATACTTCAGGAAACATGGTGATAATGGGACATGTCCTGAGTTGTGTTTTGTGAAGTTAGCTTGGATGAGTGGTGAAGCTGAGAAACCACTGTGGCAAACTCATTTCCTGAATTGCATGTCACCGCTCAGCTATATATAACAGTTTGAAATTAGATTTAGCATCATAGAATAGTTAGGGTTGGAAAGGACCTCAGCAACATCCAACACCTCAAACTAAACTATGTCAGCCAAGACTCTGTCCAGCCTGGCCTTGAACACCGCCAGGGATGGAGCACTTACTACTTCTTTGGGCAACCTGTTCCAATGTTTCCACCCTTACAGTAAGAAACTTCTTCCTTATATCTAATATGAACTTACCCTGTTTCAGTTTGAGCCCATTGCCCCTTGTCCTGTTGCTACAGTCCCTGATGAATAGTCCCTCCACAGAATCCTTGTAGGCCCCCTTCAGATACTGGAAGGCTGCTATGAGGTCTCCACGCAGCCTTCTCTTCTCCAGGCTGAACAGCCCCAACTTTCTCAGCCTATCTTCATATGGGAGGTGCTGCTGCCGCCTGATCATTCTCGTGGCCCTCCTCTGGACTTGTTCCAACAGTTCCATGTCCTTCTTATGCTGATTTGATGTTTCAGAGAAAATGTTAGATAGTGTTTCATTGATTGCTTTTAACATGCTGTAAAATAAGGAAAGGGTGATTAAATTTTAGGGAAAAGAAATTCACTGTAAATTATTTCAGTTCAACTATATTTTCCACAGTGAAGCGGCCAGATATATATAATGGTCATGCCTTTCCTTCCTTCCATCTCAAAAAGAGGCTAAGCACTTACTGGAAATAGGAGTTGCAATTTGTTTAAATACTTGGCATTGGCCTCTAAATGAGTTGCTAGTGGTGAATTAGTTTATTAAATGTTTAAAAAGTGTAGTTTTAGGAATTTTGTGTTAGAACATCTATATTAGACTATCTTTTCTGATTGTACCAATTTTGCAGCTTTAGATTTCAGAAAACTTCATGTGATAATCTAACATTTGTTAGGTCTAATTTCTGTTTGAAGAAGAATGTGTAAAATTTATTAATGAGAGGAAGCTGTTAGCAAACAAAAAGTCTTTGCGTAGAACTTTACCTGGGGATTTATGAGGTAAGATGATGTTATTTGAGAAAAAGATTCTTGAACTTCACAAACTCAAGAACATCCTAAAGCAGATAAGATTCAAGGAGATAATATTTGAAGTGGTCAGTAATTGAGGACATGATGACCTGAGCAGTGACAGCTGGACATGTGAAGAAATCAAGTGTCATCATGACAGGTACAAAATTTATTTGGTCATCTCTAAACCAGGTTCTATATCTCTTCAATAAATTAAAACTAATCCTTCATAAGCATGTTTTGCAGTGTTTGGAGCAGAGGGCAATATTCTTCAATGACAGAGAAATCCTCTTCTATTTTTGCTTTCACTCCAATCACTTGTAAATGGATAAAGTTGCTGAATGCATCCTCCTTGCTGTCAACTTTTAATTAGGTGTGAAACCATCATCTCACAGAGTGAGCTTCCTTTGCCCTTAGAGGCTTGCTTCCTTTCACTTTGAAATTCATCTGGCAAGGCATGTCCCTTTCAATAGCTTCTGCTCTCATCTGACTCTCTCATAATGCCTGGCAACATCATTTTTTATCCTCCCAGCTTGATATTGCCTTTATATTCCTTTTCATCCTGCAGTGAAATATTTGTTACTGAATAAACTGTTTTCTGAATTGGTGGATACTGTTCAATTCCACATACTGTGTTCACTGAGAATTAAACTCTCACTTGAAAATGTAATGAATATCCTATGATTTCTAGGAATAAAAAAAGGAAAAACAGTAAAATAGTGAGTGATTTAATTGTTTTATATGACTTGTTAAACTACATTCACCACATATCATAACAACAGGACAGCAACAACTGAGCTGACGCCAAAAACATGAGCGGAAAGCAAATCAACTTAATTTTAACTTTGCAACATAGACCTAACTTCAGAGGCTGGAACATTCAGTCCATCTCACAGCTTCCCTCACCAACTCAAAGCTGTAAGGACTGCAACTTCAGACTGCTACAAGAAAATATCTACCTGCAGAAGCTGTATGACTTTCTCCTTTTAGGTCATGGTGAAATACAGAGGTGCAGGAAAGGTCTAAATCAGCTATAAGTTCCACTGTCTAGTAAATGGTATCTTATCACAGACCCTTGAAATAGTATAAATGGACTATTCTTTATGGCAAGAAATACGGTTTCAGCTTAAGGAAGTGCTGCCCACTGTTCACATTTGGTATTTGTGGCTGTAACAGAACTAGACACACTTTGGCAGGGTCTAGCCTGTGAGGTTCTCCTAAAAGGAAAATTCATAACATGTAGGTATCCCACTAGTTACTAGGGAATCAGGATGCTCCTAACCAGTTGAGGTAAAATGTGTTAAATCTTTGCACCCTTGTAAGAAAAAAAAATGAATGTAGCAAAGTCTAAAAGGAGGCGCAATGTACCACAGCATTAAAAAATGCAAACCCCAAAAGTACTGAGGCTGTTAATCCGTGCCAAGTTTTTGTAAATGCAAAAGATTCATAGCACCTTTTTTAAATGCCTGGTATTATTTACCACAATATCAGGATTTTCATTACTTCTGGTCTTGCACATGTTTTATACTTGAGTTAGAAACAGTGTGAGGTTATACCTGCAGAGGGGCAGAACAGTGATAGAGCTGTGATACTTGACAGCAAGGTTTGATTAATGCCTGTGATTTGCAACCATTAGTTCAGTTTTATGATCTCTGATGTGGGAACCTAAGGGTTAATAAGAGAAAAAAAATAATTTATGAACTGTTCTTAGTCCAAGTTCTAAATCCAAAGCCTTATCTCAGATTATACAGTGAGTCATACTGTTAGGGTAAGAGATCTCCAGAGCTTTCATGATAGATGAGATTATTACATGCTGCAGCTGAATGAATCATGTAGTATTTAATTTCAAATCTGAACTGTCACTTTATTTTTGTGTAAACTGTACTATGATTTTGCTAGGCCTTGTAGTAAGGCTCTGCAAGCATGATCAGCATATACTATTAAGTTTACGTTAGCTTAATAAAAGCATAAAGCAAGGTCTAGGACTACGTGGATCATAGTTTTCTAGAGAATTGTCAGTTTACCAGTTTACTTGCTGTTAGATGAACTAGATTATGGCTCTTGATACTGTCATATTCTTGTTGATTCCCAATTCTTTTCTAAGAAGTGAGAGGGGCAGCTGGGTGATATTATTTGATATTACTGTGATATCGTCCTAAAATAGACCTGTTGCTTTGGTATCAAGGCAGGTATAATGCCTGATAAGAGAAGGGTTAAAACCAGGTACCAGGTCAAAAGTGTACTGTTTATTCACAGAAAAAAGTTGGTAAGTGATTCAGCTGTTTTGTGCCAGGGGAAGATGACTTCTGTGCATTAACTCACCTCTGTAGCAAGGCCATGTGGCTCATATCAGGCAGGTGAGATAATCTAGGGTACTTCCTGGAAGAGCTGTGATGTTACTCCCTTCAAGACCAACCTGAGACAAGCTTACGGTTGTTCTGACAACTGAGAATCTCTGGCCATTGCCAGTTGAGTATCATTTCCCTATATTTCTCTCAACTTGTGTAAACAAGAAAACCAAATGCTGAAGGGTAAAGTCTACTAAAGAGGGTTGAAATAACAGAAGCAGTCAGAAGGAGAATGAGGAAGTGAATGCGTGAATTGCTCCATGCTGTTTCTGTGCTGATTATATGTTTGATCTGTCTTTTCCAATTTTGAACTTTCAAAGCAGTTTATTTCTTTCTTTGTGGTTTATTAAATCTGTGCACACCTTTATCTTTTCTAGTTGGAGATCAAAAACCTGAAATGGTGGTTGGAAGACTGCAAGCTCATCAGAAGTTCCCATCAGCCACCAGAAACTTAGTCTTGATAAAACTCGTTTAGCCAAAATTTATGTGTAAGTTTCATTTCTTATGTAAAAATCTCCTTTTTGTCACTCAAAAATTATGTTAGGCAGGGAAAGTCTTACAAAATTACCTTGTTGACCTTCTTAAGTCTACCATGGTGTCAGGACACTAATGGTGTCAAGAAATACATCATAGACCCTTGTGAACAGGTATTTTACTAGTACTTGGAGTTGTGTCGCTGATTGAAAGCTAGCATTGCTAAGAGCTGATAGATTAATTTCCTAAGTGCTTTCATCAGCTAAGTGTCTCCCTCTTATTGCTGATAGCAAAATACAGATGCCAAAGAGGAATGTTTTCTTTTGAAGAAATCATTCAGTACAGAGTGTCTACAGTTCATGTGCAATAAAAGATGTTTAACCTGTAGGCAGCTCCAGAGTTAGTATATTAAGATTAAGCATTTGCTACATACAGTGATCCCAGCAAAAAAAAAACAATGTGAGCAAAATGTATCTGCAAAAAAGAAGCGATGAAAAGAAGACATGCCTAGCATGTCCATTACGTACAAAGGTAAACAAGCAGAAGTGTGTGCAGTGTTCTTATGCTCTCAATTTTGAGCTACAGAGGAGATAATTTATTTTTTTAATTTTGTATAAAATCTTCAAAAAGTTGCTGATTTATTTAACTTCTTAAATGGATCTGAGCAGAGATGGTGTGGGGTTTTTCAAAAGCTGTTTGATGAAAACAAGCCCAGACTCTGATTCTGGTTGTCCCTTACTTTTTTAATTATTTTTATTTTTTCTTGTAGAGCCAGCTGCCTTCTGCCTGGAAGCCTGACCATTAAACAGGAACAGATTAAGGAAAAGGGAGTTGAATGCCCCTGTGTATCATCGTGATGTAGTGTGCTCAACCCACTTTTTGTTCCAGGAACTACAAGTTAGTTCTGAGAGTGAGGTTAGATGTCATCAGGATGCAACCTGGAAATCACAAAGAACTACAATTAGGAAATGATATGAAGGAGAAGAATGGGTGTCTGAGATCCTTTTCACATTCTTTCTTGTGGTTTTAGTGGTTATTTAAATCACAAGCCTGATACAGCTTTTGTGTACTCATAAGCACTGAAGCCAAGAAAGATCCCTTTTTTATTTTCTGATTTTTTATTTTATAAGTATATTCAGAGACATTGCAAAACCTACTTCTAGCCTATCAATTCTAAGAACTGTAAAATAGAATATCATACACATATAAAGATTTTTGGAGAAAGTACACGTGCAGTCTGAGACCTGGCTTCTGCTCATGCTATGCTGCTGATAGTCCTGTGACCGAGTTTTTTGCAAGCAGCCTAGTTAGTGGATCAGTCTTGTTCTACTCCAATAATATGTCTCAAGACTAAAGATAAAACTGTAAGGGTTGACAACCGTATAGTTTTATCTTTCTGCTCTTTCATGCAATTTGATAAAGAAACTTGGCAGGTTGCTTCTCATTCTTCTTAGCTTGACTTACTGGCTCTTATCTGTGTCAGGCAACCACAGCAGGATTTAGTTTCAGAAACTGGAAAAAGATGGGATACAGATTATTTTAATAGTTGCTTGCTTGGTTTGCTTTTATGCAAATCTTTTATTCTCACTAGGATCTACAAAACCTATAGAAAAGATTTATTCCTACTTCACAGTTCCCAGGTAATATCTGATCACGTTTGCGCAAAGTATCAGTGATAACTTTAAAAACTGCTAAAACGTACTTCAGTGAAGCACATCAGTAATATTTTAACCTTGTTTTGGCTTTGCTGCTAGCAGCATTAAATCAGGGTTACTAGTGCCAAGGAGCCAGCCAGTGGGTGAATTTTTCGTTTGAACATAAAGTTATTCATGGTTTGTCTGCTCACGTAAACATGGCTTTTTTGGCTGTCAGGCAACTGAAAACACTCATACAAGGTCAAATCTGATGTAAACACAAACCTGTATTTTAAAGCACAGAGAAATGCAACATTTTTTCAACATGTTTTGACCTCTTATTTTTCCTCACAGTTATATATACTCTGTGTAGGAAAGCCTTTTACTACTGTGTCTGTTCCTGCTGGCAAGATCAGATGTTTCAAGCTCCTTTACCTCACAGGCCTTGCTGCTTAGTAGAAAAGCCCAATGCAATCTTGTTCAATAGCTGCCCTTCAGACAATTCAGCTTTCTGTGCTGACAAGTGTGTTCGGAACTATTTGACCTCCTCTTTCACATTCCCTGTTGCACAAATAACACTGAGTTATTTGTGAGTTGTGGCTTCCACACACAGCACAGTGGCTGACTTCACCAGTTGCTGCAGTTCCATTATCCCTCACAAACAAAATGAAAAAGTACTGTGACTTGGAATCATGGAAATTACAAATCTGATCTCCAGCTGTAAAAGCTGGCACAACTTTGCTAAGGCTGATGCCAGTTTGCAGCAGCTGAGGTTCTCAACTTGCAGGGGAGGAAAGGAATTTTGAGATTTACAATCCATTTTTCATACAGTGATATAGTTAAAAATGAAAGTAACTTTTACAATACAGTTTGTCTTGGAGTAGGATTCTGACAGTAGAATTTAAATTCTGTGTTGATGGGAATTCAACAAAATGCTCTGCTTTTTCTTCTCTTTCTTCAATTAAGCAGTAGCACAGCTATAGTGTTTGTGGTGTTAAACAGAGAGAGACTTGAAATGGATCTAGTTTGAGTTTGAGCTATATTTTGCGGAGGATTGTTTTTTACTGTTGCACACCAGTTGCACCTTCATCTCAAAAGCAATTATATTTCCAGATGGAAAAAAATGTTATAGTCTTATAGCTACAATATTGTAGCATTGTAGCTTTCCAGCTATTCCTGAGCTGGAAAATGTTGTTGAGGTTATATAATCTAGTAAGAGTTTGTATTCTGGTGAAAATGAGAGCATAAGATCTCTCATTTTTTTATTCAAAAAATCCCACAGAAGATGAACATTGAAATAGCAGGTAACGTGATGAGATGGGCATGAGTCTTAAGTGTAAGAAACTGCTCTCCTAATTCCCAAGCGTGCATCCTAATGACCTCTTTTAAACAGTGCAGGGAATCTAAATGGCTTTGAAGCCAGAAGTCAGGAGCCTTATTCTGAAGATTGCTCAAGTTCTACCATAGGGGCCCAGCGGTATCTAATCAAATCTGTAACTGTGCAGTTTTACTGCAGAATAAAAAATCTGTAGTGAATATATGAATTCCACTCCAATTCTCTTCACCCCAAGTCTGATATCTTCTTGTGTTCGTGTTGCATTTCACATTCAACTGCAAAATGTTTCTTCCCAGGAATGTAATGGGTATGTGTCTTGGTATCAATATTATTGTAATAGTTGTCTTGTTTCCTCATTAAGTTGCGACATCAGAAATTAACAAGATCAACAGATTAGCTCTCCACAAACTGCTTCCTGCATGAGATGAAAGGAAGTAAGTCTATATATTTAGGATGGTGCTCTGAATCTGAAAAAAAAACCAACCCTGTGTTGCAGCTGGCTTTTGTGACGGATAGCACTATAGGTAGAAATGAAACCCTGGATTACCATGAAGTCAATTTGCTGTTTCTTGGCAGCATCACAGTCTGTGATTTGATGGCTGTGCTCTTCTAATGTAAAAGTAACAGGAAAAAGTGAACATTTGAAGCATATTGCAACCATAGCCGTTAAGAAGAAATTCCTCCCTGCAACATTCAAAAACTATGATGGCCCAAATGCAACACTAAACAAGGTTTCACAGTGTTGGGTTGCTTCCTGCTGAAAGTAAGACTAAAACAAGCAAGCAGAGGGAAAGAAAGAGTAGTTAGACCGGCAGAAACAACAGCTAGAGTTCTTTGTTCAGTTACTTGCCTGCTATGATGGTTGCCTCTGATGCATAGCGAACTCCTAATTTACTTTTTATAGTGGTTAGCTACACTTTCAAAGTTAACTCACAATAAGTTGCCAGGGAGTATAGAAGGAAAAAAGAAAAAAAAAAAAAATGTAGAAAACATTTTAGCCTAAATAAAAGTGCTGTGCAGAGTTAATAATGACTATTCTGACAACAAAAAATGGAAATTATTTTAATAGAAAGAGGAAATTAAAATATTCATGTCATTTTGAAAGACTGTGATCTTGAATAACAATAAAAATGAGGCTGAACACTCTAAAGTCTAAAAAGGAGAGGGGAAAACTTCCAGTAAGCTGAATTCCTTTCATTGTTTTTAATGTTCTGCTCTAGTTCCTAATAATCATAATAATAACGATTACTCAATAATATTGGTGCAGGATTCCTGCAAGCCTTAAGACAATTTGTCTGACAAGGATTTACTTCCTTTTTCATGGCTTTTATTTAGTCATGCAAACTTCTATGAAAAACAGATAGTTGCCTACAATGTAAGGGGAAATAAAGAAAAATGAAAAAAAAAAAAAACAAACCCTGAAGACACAAAGAATGAAAACAGCAGAGAGCCTATGATGAAAGGTCAGATTGCATCTCACTGGAGGGGGTCAGCCAGGTTGTTTCCAAAGGCCCTTTCTCCAAGGAGTCCAGGTTGTGGTAATTTGCTTAAGTTTTACCACAGGCTTTGATGCCAATCAGCTACTGCAGTTGCAGTTTGCAATTGTTTCCTCTGAACTTATACAGGGCAATCCATTACAGAGGGGAAGAATAACTCTGTTAAAGGACAATTTGAGATACTTAGCTCATCATTATTAACTCTGTTCCAGTGTCACACAGCTGTCCCAACCAAGCATATATGAGGTGCTATTCAGCTAGATTCTGTATGAACAACTGTATTCTGAAGTGTGATACACAATTATGCAATATTTTAGAATTTATTTAAGAGAATGTTAGACATTCAGATGTTTTGGAAATGCTGGAAGTTCCAGACATTTGGAAATGCTGGAAGTTCCAGTCTGTATTTTCATTAAGGCCCAGAAATACCTCAGAAGTCTTCAAATGACTTTCAAAATGTCAAAATGAATAGACATTAGAAGGCTGATGTCTCTGTCACTTGATGGGTTAAATCATTTTTTTCTGCTTCTTTGAACATTTTTATTTCTCTGATTATGAGCACCTGTTTCACAACTATCATTCATTTCTAGGAGCTAATATTCACCTATATTTGCATGCAGGTTTCTTATCTCTGTCTTATGTCTGAAATTTGGGCTCCTTTTATCTCAGGAGTAAAATATCCATTTAACTTAGAGAACAAAAAAACAACCCTTCCAGATTATAACTGGCATTTCTCCACATTTATGACCTTAGACAGTAGGTGAAATACAGTTCCTACTGGACTGTACTTGTTTTTTTCTCTTATTGTTTCAAGTGTTGCATTATTGCATAGTGTTAATAATTTTTTTAACAGAAAGTATTATCATGCACTTTTCCATGATTTCCAGCACAAATAACTGTGTTTCTGAGGCTTGAGCCACCAAATTTTACCTAAAGTGATCTACTGACTGTGTGATTTCTTGGGTTATTTATTTATTTGAGTAGGAGTTCTGAATCTTTGCTTTCAGTTTCATGTATGGATAAAGACCTCTACATACAAGAGAACCAGACTTAGGCTTTCAGTGAAAAGAAGCAGGTAAGCTTGTAAGAATATAAGCCTGTTATTTTGTGATAACAACCTTTTTTCTGTTTAACTATACTTTTATTTAAAACTTTTTAGAGATGAATCAGTCTACTCTGATTTTTTAATATTAATTCACAGGAACCCTGGGATTTGGACAAATGTTTATTTTTCCCAGAATCTTTTCTTTCTCTGAATTGCTGACTTTTATATTAAAGTTTATTGCAACACTATTTCATTTAGTTGGCAAAGCAGCAGGTGGAGTGTTTGAATATCTGCCCATCAGATGTGGAATCACACCTCATTTATTGAGAGAATTTAGCCCATTATCTTTCAGGCCATTTTGACAGGAGCACTTGTCCTTTTATACACTGTGTTGGGATGCGATTTAAGTTATCTGTATTAAAATTTACACCACTGAAGACTTTTAGAGATCAACTTTCACTAAGTTTTATATAAGTCACTATGCTAGGAAATTCATTGTCTCAATTTGAAAAATTTGTTTTGAACGCCAGTTACATATAAAGTGTACCAAACAAAATCCTGTTATACGAATTTATTAACTATTTTGTTAGTGAGAATCTACAAGTATAAAAGTGGTGCTGAGGTGTGATTCTAATGACTGTATGTTTTACAAAACCAGTGAACATGAACTGTAAAAATTATGATATGTAGAGTTGAGAAGATGGGTTTTTTGTTTTTTTCAGCAAAACCAGGTATGCACACTGGTATGCATCCAGGTATGCATCCAGGTATGCCCTGGATGTTCTCCTGTCATAATAGGATTGGCTTCTGACTACCAAGTTCTCTAGAAACCAGATTTCTTGATCAAATGTATGTCTTCTGACGTGTCATGATCTTGCATCTTTGGGGAAGAGTGTTTGCTGAAAGTTGAATTACTGTGGTGTGTTGAAGGAGAGGGTTCTGTGGTGAAGAACAGCTTATGAGGTGAGCACAACAAATTGCTAGGACTCCTGTGATGATGTATTTGGGTTGAAATGTTTAAATAACCGATTGATATAGTTTTACTAATCATTATGTTTTGGGGATTTTCATGCTTTGCTCAAAATTTTTAGGGAACTTGAAACTTTTTGTATAAATATTACTTTAGTGTAGGCCCTTTACACAGCTATAGGAAAAGTCAGATATGTGGGAACACTGAGATGTGGTTACTGTAGTGTAATAAAATGCAGAGGTCACAGTAATGTAATACACCAACTGTTGCAGTTGTGGGCTAAGTAACCAAGGTAGTTTCACTATACAATTCATCTGACATTAATGAAAAAGTGTATAAAAATGGGTTGCTTATGGACACCTTAACTTCTGCAGCTTAAAGGAATGTCGAGTATACCCAAAGACCTAAATTGCCAGATTCTTGAGTGTTGGAGGTAATAAAAATAGGCTATGAAGACTTTCACAGTGCAAGTATCTCATTCCAGCTCCTCCAAGCAGGGAGAGCTGATCCTCTGAGCCCCAGAGCAGCTCGGTGCTGTTTGCATTTCATAGCTATTTGCCAGCCATTGTCTGCAAGTTAGTGAGCTCTCATTACCCAGTTCTTGGCCAGGCTTCTTAGCTTGGGCACAGCTCCCAGTAAGCACTAGATTGCTCTGAGGACTATGATGGCTTGTGTCCATCTGTCTCTGGTGTCTCTGCTCCTTGCTTTCCCACACTTCTTCATCTGGGGTTAATGCTGATGGAGCCAGATTAGGTCTGACATGTTTGGCAGCCCTAAAGATACCCTGCCTTTTGCCTCCCCTGTTTTCTTCACTGTGTGGTGTGTCAGAACTGGTGCCCAAAGGGTCTGTTACATAACTCTCCTTATTTAGTCCCTGGTTCAGAGCTTGTGGATTAAAGAAGACAGTGAAGAAACTTACATTTAGTAGTTTTGCCATACAGAAAAAAGACCCCTTAAAGGTCCTTGACCAAGGCCATATTTTCACAGCAAATGAAATACCTGGTTTGTGAAGAATTGTGAAGAATTTCTAGAATTGGGAAAAAAGTACCACTTTGACAACCTTAACAAAGTTTGGAGAAATATTACAATATTAACAAAAGTTGCCTGTTTTTCAAAGCTGACTTTTTTATACACGTTTTGTATACATTTCTGTGTTCTTCTAGTGCATTCAAAAGTAGTGGTAAGTTTATTTACAGTATTGATATAAATCCTTCACTTTTGAATAAAGCTGAATATAATGACAATGCATAACTTGTCATTAGAGGTGAAGTAGTGCTGTATGCTGAGTGTTTTTCTTTGCTCGGTAACATCTCTAAAATAGGGAAAGCTAAAATGTTCAGTCTAGAAAATACCAATGCTGTTTAGTTGTAGGCATAAACCAAGGTTATTTTACAGGCTTCAATAACTGGTTTTTAATAGAAATGTAGGAACTCAGGTAAATAAACATTTTAAATTCCAATTAAAGTTTTGAAAGGATCAGGCCATTCTTATGTAGATATAAATAAAAATAGAACAGAATTAAGGGCTAATAGTAAATTTAGCACATTGTGTCCAAATCTACATTATTTGTAATTTTTGTTAGTAATAATATGCTCTGAAGTGAAGTAAATCCATTAAAAAATAAGTATAGGATAAACTGTAAAGAAATGAACTATTACATCTTTTTAAACTTTGCTCAGAGTTAGGAAAACATGTCCTAATAGGTCTCCTCATTTTGTTTTTTTCACTTTTTGGGGTATCCTCCCTACCATGTTTTTCTTTTCCAAAGCAGCAAAATGCTTTTTCTGTTTTCTTTGGACCCTCACATCTCTAGATGAAATTACAAGGCAATTCACGCATTCAACCTGAGTTTATGCAGTAGAGTGCAGGGAAGGAGAAAGAGGCATTTCCTACATGTAGATTGTGAAAGTGATTCAAATGCAAAAAGGAAAATGTGGTGCCTTTTCTCTGCTGAGCCTGGTTAAGATCTTACTTTCTCCCAGCCTCAGCTGGATATCCTTGGGTGTCACTCAGGGATCAATCCTGGTGAAAACAGCAGGACAAAAACAGTTGCAACCAATGCAAAACAGAAGTTGGATTCTGGACTTGATGATGTCTTGTCCCTCTGAACAGTCCCTCTGAACAGTGAAGCATCATTTCTAACCCTGCCATTTCATAGGCATTAATAGCATAATCGATGTAAAGACATGCAAAGTCAGCGCCAGTGATAGTCCCACACTATTTTTGTAGTCAGTATGAGAGGTGCAGGTGCACAGGGGAGTGTATGCTGCCTTCTCTTCTGTGAGAAAGTGGATGTGATTTTTCCAGCTCCTCTGTGTGTGTCTGAGATGCAGCAGCTGGAAACCCAGTGCTTAACTGAGAGGCCCAAGCCACAAGCGGGGATCATTGCTCCTCCTCCTTTGCAAACACTTCATGAATTTGCATGATTGCAAGTACCCTCACTTCAGGGATGACATTATGAGATTTTAATGCTTCACTAAAATAAGAACATCAACTCTGATATTGTTCTGATGCTTTTAAATTATGCTTTTCTGAGCAAATATCATGGAACTCTATCAATCTGCAATTTGAACCTATTTTGAAGCAAGTAGCTTCAAATCTACTTTAATTTTTTGGAGTAAAATTTAGCTTTCAGAGCTTTCCTGTTTTCCTGTATTTTAGGGACAAAATTCCTCTTTATACTAAAGAGTTTTCATGCTCTGTCATGTGGAGCCTTGAAGTGATCCCAGTTCAGTATAGACAAAATGATGTGCACTTACATTTACTAAAACTACACAGGAAAATAGTAAGAATATTCCTTTCAGTAGCTTTTCCTTGAAAGACTACTAAATGTGTGTGGATTTATATATTACATACAGTAAGAGAAAGAAGGGACTCATAAAACCTCTGTGTTAAAAGTTATCCAGTTTAAGCTGTGGCTCAGATTCCATGCTTTGAGGGCCAGATGCAAGAAGTATGGGGTAAAATGCATAGGCTATATTACACAGCAATTGGATTAGCACAGATGTCCCTTATGGTATCAAAGATTCATGCATCGCAAGTTTTTTCCAGTATAACTATAGTTTTTTCTAGAAACACAGAGTATTTTTTATGAAACTCACTGCACTTTCACTAGGTTTATTTATTTACTGAGTCAGTTAGTGTCCTAAACATAGGGGAATTGCCTTGGGTTGTGGGAGGCAATGATTTCCAGGCCCCATTTTCAGCTTTGAGACTGTTTTAGGAGGCTTGGCCGAGGGAAAATAATTTTAAATTCTCTGAATTTCCCATCTGTGCAAATGTGGATGATGAAACTAGCTTACCTCACAGAATGACAGGAGACATAATTAGCTAACGTTTGCACAGTCATCTGAAGGATCTTTCTCTCTAAGTATTGAGCATGGTGCTTGCCAGCATGTCCAAAGAGATTGTTAGTGAACATTGTAGAATATAGAGGAACAGAAAAATATAGACATTTGCGGAGTCCTTAAAGTCTGCAAGAAAGGGACCAGACGTTCTCAAATCAAAGATGGGGAAAAAAAATTACAGATAAGGTTGCAGTGCACAAATGTGAGAACCAATCAGAGAAATTTCCTGGAAGCAGTCCACTAAGAAGATGGTTAGATGGGTTTCTAGCAGAGGTGGAGAAAAAGTTTATTGCTTGCTGGAAATACCCATGTAACAGGTAAAAGCTTGGTAGTGTAGAATTTCTTAGAAGTCCTAAATGTAAATGGATATTAATGTGTTTCCACATGACAGTAAAATGGAACCTTAAATAACTACATATCAAAACAAAGTTCTGCTAAAAAATTGCTCCTTTTTCTATCAGGGCACAGCTTAGCTGCACAGAAAATGCTATACCACACTTTAATAGCAAGGCAAGGCATGAAATGTTAAATGGGATTTAGATCTGAATTCCAACAGGGAGACCAAGTGGAAAGTTAATGAAAGGAGCTTTATCCTCAGATGAGATGAACTGCTGAGTATCTCAGAAGTTCAAATTACTACCTTTTGTGATGGCAAACAGCAGTATATTAATACAAGTTTTGAGCAATTAGCTTAATAGTGACAATTACAAAACCACAGTGCAGAATACCTATTCCTCAGACAAGCATCACTTAAATCTGTGTGTAGAATGTCTTAAGGCTTAAGTAAGGGTTTAGAGGCATGCAGACCAGACTGATTCATGAAAAAGAATAATTTTCATCCTTAATGCAGGAAATGTATCAGTTCTATACACTTAAACAGCATCTTACTGATGTAGAATCTCACATCAACAAAGACATCTTGGAAAAATAAATCAATCAAAAATAAACCAAAACCTCTTGGCATGAGTGAGTTTCCCAGTATCACATGAGCATCAAGGAAGCTTGCATCGTTACCTTTCTTTCATGGCCCAATTATGAGTATTTTAGTGTTTCTGCATCTCAGTACTGCAACAAAAACCAATGTGAAACTCTATACCTTAGCTCTCTGTGAGATAATTATTCACAAGCTAGCACATACTTATTTTCATACACTTACTTTCTTCCTTCCCCAGTTCAGTGAAGCAGTAAATAGAGAGGGAAAAAAAGGCTCTCTCCAAACAACATCAGATCAGTGGTGCAGGAAATAGCAAGCAACTCCCTGCAGGAGCATATGCATTTTTAGGAAATTCTACCAGCAAATGATAATCATCCAGTTAATTATATTTAATTGCTCTCTGCATCAAAACAATAAAAAATGAGAGAGTCCAGTGCTGCTTGTTGGAGATTATAACTTGACATAAAAATGAGAAATACAGACAAAAGGATAAATATGCATTCAGTTCTTCAAAATAAAGTAAAAATGTTGAGTGTAAATTGTATTGATGTTGGCCAACATCTATCTCAGTGGCAGAAATTTCAGAGAAAAAGAATCCCAGGTTTTCTGCAAAAATTCTGATTAATGAATCTGCCTGAAGAAGCCACTGCCTGCAAGAACTTTAAGTCATGAATACTTAAGGGAGGGGGATACATTTTTGGAAGAAAGGTGGAAGCATGAGAAATGTGGAAGAGAAAAGGATTTAAAGAAATGAAGGAAATAGTTTAATGATGTCAGCTGTTAGGCTCCCAGGAGGAGTTACAGAAGTTCCCATAGAGATTCACTTCAAAATGTGTTGGACAAAACCTTTGTAAGTAGACTGAAGGGAGCAACCCTGAATAGAGAAATAGTTGTCTTATATAATGATCTTAACTGGTCTTTTGCAGTTTAACAATCAATTAAAAGTATGAACCCCAGAGAACATGGATTAATTAATTTATTACAAAATTCTCCTTGGATTCTTTAAATAAAATTTAAAGTTCATCTACTTTTGGTGGTTGCAACTGCTGGTTTAGACATGTAGCCGTCTAAACCAAATGCTATTCTGCATTTATTTTTCAAGCTGGCATCTCTGTGTTATTCTCTTACCACCTTTTGTTATTTTCACGACATGTTGCCTTTTCAGACCACATCTTAGTCTCAGTAATTCCTCCACATTAATTGTGTTGTAAAAGAGGTGGGCAAAAATAGAAGATGTAGTACCTGTAAGATCATAAGCCAACCGTTGGCTTGTTGAACTCAAAATTCTTTCATTTGCCATTGTTTTCCTCAATATCCTCTTCATATTTACCTTAGGAAGTATATTCATACTTTGTAATGAAAATGCACTTTCAGTCAAAGCAATTGAGAAACATTTTGTTCTCATTACTTGAGGGAATTAATTAAATTCAGGTTTGAGATGAGTCAATTGATGCCTTCATGAGGGATTTGATATTGTAAGAGGAAATATTCTGTGAGTTTTATAAACATTTAATTTAGAGTCCTCTGTTTTCTTAGAGTTACATTTTTAAAATACACATAGCAGCTATGCTGCATACATTTAAACCCCTAATGTCTTTAGAAATATGATGCTGGGTATTGCTAAATGAACTAGCTCAATGAGTAACAGTTTAACACATTTTCACCCATCTAAATGTTATATGACTGTGAGAATTATTCCCCCTTTTTCTTTCTTTCACTCTGAACTTCTCTCTACTTTGTTATCTTTTCTGACCCTTTTCTGCTCTGACAGATAAGCTGTGAAATCTTAAAAGACAGTCTCTGAAAGGGAACTGCTGGAAGCCTGGCTCCTGTAGGAGGTACTCAGAGCAGGCATACAGAGTAACCTTCGAAAAATTACTCTTTAAAGATGTCCTGTTGAGATAGGAAGGGTGTAGATTCTCAGCCCATCGAGCATACAATTTTTGAAAAGCTTTCTTATGCTGAGTTAGGATGAAATGCTGATATTTTATTAATTAAAAGGAAATCACCCCTGTACAAAATAATCTGCCTGTTTACACATTTTATTAAAACAAGCACTTTAAGACTGAATTGATTTAACTTTAACTGAATTAATTTGAACTTTGAAGAACTTGGAAAATGTTAAACAGTGTTTTTCAATGAAAAACTTTTCCTGAGCACTTATATCCTGTACAGTATTCATATCTCTGTTTCTATATACAGCATAGAGGGTTGTGGTACTTTGATTTTATATTAGTGTCCCTTAGAAGAACAAAAATAAATTAAAATTTTTGGGGAAATAGTGAAAAGGAAATGGGGGGGGGGTAGCATTATATCTTAGCAATCATGTTTATCCTATAAGGAGCTCCAAGGTAGAACTTTGGTTACTTTGACTATGATAAAACTTTTACTTCTGCATTGTTAGGCACTCATTTGTAAGGCCTCCATTATATATAGAAACTGTCAGCTCTGGTGAAAACTATTACAATTATCTTTAAAGTTTATGTTTCATTTATTTGTGTGTACAACCTTTGATCTAGAACTATGTTATTGAAAGGGAATATTCTAATTCAGTTTTTCACATTTATAAACTAATCTAAATATAAACACAGCATATCCACCCATAGTGACACCACATCTTTCCAGAAAGTATTGTACTTGGTAAAGTTAATGCTTGTCAGTTCTCAGGTGCATTTTATTAGCAGTATTTGAAACTTTCAAATACTACTTAGTGTTTTTCATGTCTGTTACACTGCACAAGACCTGCAATAACCTATATATATATTGTTCCACCTGCTGCTCTGTCATTTCTGATAATGGCTTTTGAACTTGCAGGACATAATCTATCAGCAAATTATTTCAAAGCACTGTATTTTCTTTGGTGAAAGGTGTCAGATGTGGATCTTAATTCCATCCACTGGTTTAAAGGGGGACATTTTGAGTTTACCTTCTTCCTTGGCCACAGTTGTAGTGTTACCTAAGAATTTTCATTATTACTCTGCATGTAAAACTGAAACCTAAAAAACTGCAGGAGGCAAAGCAGTGTATGTGGGACAGCTATCGTGTATGGCGATGTTTTACTAGCAGCCACTGCACACCTGATACTTTTTTTCATTCTCCGATGTTACAAACCTTCCAGTGATTTCTAGTCCTGTGTGGATGGTGAGATTGTTCAGGTAAAACTAAATTCCTCAGTTGATGTTGATGCTGCAGCAATTTCCCATTCTATGCAGTAAGATATTACATGATTATTGAAAGTACTTTCCTGATTTCTGATCATATCTGTTATTTCAGGAGAAATATAACTAGATTCTCTTCACTGCTTATCAAATCTTCGGCATGCACCATGGCAAGGACGAAGTAAAATAGTCAGAAAAGTCACCATCCAAAGTGGGAAGAACATAATTACAAATAAGCTTTATAAAAGTAGTGGGAGGCAGTGATATTTCCACATTATTCACAACCTCTGCAATCAACTTACCAAAATTATTGAAAATGAAGAAGGCTGCCCTTTTAGCAATGAATGTGCTTCTTGCTTTTAGCCTGTTTAGTGATAATAAAAACTTAATTGAGACAGTTTTCATGGTCAAAATAAGAAGGTGGTTACTGAGCTGAGGGCCACCTGTCTGCAGTGGATGTGTTAAAACCTCTGATTGCACATGCTAAAGTAATTCTGCATAGAACCAGATAGTTCAGAATGGCTTGCTGGAAAAGGAGGGAAGAAGAAAATAAGTGCTTTTTTTAAAAAAAATGTCTGTATCAAATAGCATCAAGGACCAACATATCTTAGAGTGTGTAACTAATGTTACATGGAAGATAGTCAAAACTCACCCAACAGTAGCTTTGCTGATTTCTGGCAGTCATAAAGTGATGTACTCTCTAGTGGCTGACAATGAAGTTCCTGTATTCAGTACTTAGGTGATGTAGTGAGTTACTGTGCTCTGAAGGTATATGTTAAGCTGACAGAGCTGTTTTCGAGTCCCAGCTAGTGACTAATGCTTTTAGTAGCCTAAAAGCATTCTCCTGATTGGTGAGTGACAACTGTGCCAGGTTTTTGCAGGCAGTAACCCACTGTCCAGCCAAGGTCATTGTCATCGTCCCCTTCCCCCTCCTCCCAGAGCACTCATGGCAGGTGCCTCTGGGGCCAGCAGCATAACATTATATGGTCTTTGGTATTGAAGGGACAATATCCAATTCACACTCAGGGCAAGCAGTAACCTCTCTTCAGTAGACTCCCCTGGGTGGTTTCTTATTCAGGGAACAAAAAATTGTGCAGGGAATAAACCATTCCTCTGTGGTGCCTCATTAGTTTGCTGTCTCTTTGCTTTTTGCAGAGTGGTATCCCACTGGTGTGTGGAGTCCTTTTATGTCTTTAGCATTCAGAGCAGCAGTCACATCTCTTTACACATTACAAACTCCCAACTGGGAAAATATATGCCCACTCCTCAAACCATCTGTACTCATATGTAAATAGAGATTCAAGAGATTCGTAACACATTCACGCATAAAGTGAAGAACATCTCATTGTGATGTGCTAGAAGAAACTGCTGCTGGATTATTACATTCCTAAGAAAAATAATCATATTTGTGCAGCCTGTGTCCAATATTTACAAAGATAATGGAGATGGAACATCTGATCATCTGGCAGTGGACCTAGAATGCTCCCACAGAACTGTGAGCAGGGGTATCTTGAGGCCAACAAAACATGTCAGAAGCTCGTAGGAGAGATTACAGTTACTGAAAAGATATAGACATTTACTGATGAAAAAATGTGTAAGTGAATAAGGCCATAGAAGAGTATAACAACCAGGGGAAACCGACTGGCATTTTTTCAGGCAGTACAGTTGAAAATAAATTATAAGACTTTTGGGTAAATAAGCAAAATCTGGATGCTTTAGAGCTGATGTAAAAAACTTGGCAGATGTTTTACTAAATAAGCAAGGTTTGCAAGTAATCCTGAACCTGTTTAAGAAGATTAACAAAATAAAAGAGATCACAGTACTAAAAGTCAAGAACATATAAAACGTGTCAGCTAGCAGTGCAAAAAATGTAGAATGCAAGGCATTAAGGAGTCAGTATATTTAGAGGTAATAAAAGATTGAGGTTCAGTTGATTCAGCTTGATTTATAGGGGAAGGTGTATTGGTGACAAGAATAAAATTATCTGTATACTTCATAAAGAAACACTTATACAGTGTTTTTTAGTAGAGATATTTAACGATTAATTTTGCATAACTTTTTTCATTTTGATTACTGTTTTTCTTTATATTCTGACAGTAATAAATGACTTGTAGACTAATGAAAACTGCCAGGAAGAGCAAAAATAAAGCCTACAAAGGAGCTTGCTACATATCTTTATCTCCAGCAGCTCTGACAAGAATATTTGAATATAATTGGACTTCTGGGACTACTGGTGGCAGCCTAAAGAGCTGCCTGAAAGCAATTTAATTGCTAGTTGTTTTACAATGAGAGGTTTAATAGAAAAGGGTTTCAGCAATAGTAAAGTCTACCTTTTGTCCCCTTACTTCAGCATATCAGCAGTCTGTTCTGCTTTATAATGGTATGTAGGGTCATTGATTGGCTGGGTTAGAGTGAGCACAGGGGAGTGAAGTGTGGAAGGTGAGTTCTGAGGCAAGAACTAAGAAAATAGCAGTGTATTCAGAACAACCTATCTACTGCTGGGACTAAGAACTGAGACACTCACAGCCACTTCAGCTGCTCAGGGTTAAATTTGCCAGACTTATTCTCTCTTCTGAGTCAGATTTCTCTTGTAACTTGTAATGTTAAAATCTAAGAAAAAATAGTTCAGCAACCGCTGCAGTTAAGGTAGGATTTTTGAAATTGACAGAGAAATGTATTATTAGGCACAATAATGTCTTATTTGTGAAACAGTATATGCTGATGCAATTAAACACATTAAAATCATTAAAGACATTTTCAAAATTGGTCTTTGACATGCATATGCTCACAGTGATTGCGCTCAAGGTCACCTGGTCCTGTAAGGGCAGCACTCAGGCGTTCACTTTCTTCTGTGCCCTGCAGCACTTGTTCTGTGTTTTTTAAGCTACTTTCCAGGAATTACCTCACACACTGAAGTAAAAAGGCATCTTCTTCCATGTCTCTCCACTTCCACGCCTCACTGTGTTTGATTTGTCCTTGAATGTTTTAATAGCACCTGTAGTTTTGCAGGAAGTAGGTTGTGAGTCTAAACAGATCAACATTGTTGATAAAAAATTCAAAGTATCTCACAAGAATTAATCACTGGAGATTGGTGATAATAGCATATTTTTCTAATAAAAATATTGATTTTATTCTGCTATAATGATAAGACTACCAAAATTTTAAAGGCCAAGAAAATTGCAACCTGTACATCTCTGTGTTATAAATATGTGTTATAAATTTGTGCTTCAGACTCCAAGATTCAAATTAGAAGTACTATCTTTTATGACACCTATGTTGTTGTAAACCATAGATTTACTGAATGTTTACCATGCTTTATGCAGTATGATATAACAGCAACATTTAATATATAGCATGATGAAAATTGCAGTGCCTAAATATGTCCAATGAAGAAGTGAAAACTTCTAGCACAGTATATGGTGTCCAGAAAAAATGCAGAAATGTGCAAGGAAAGTTGCAAATTAAACAGTGACAATTGTCTAACTTTATGTCATCTTGTGAATAAGAATTTGGGCTGAAAGCCACTTATTAGCTGAAATTGAGGAATTTAACAAACTGAGCAAAAAGAAAGGAAAGGCAGTGTTTGATATATGTGTTTCAATGTGCAATCCGGCTGAACAAAGCAGTACTTTGTAGAGCATTATAATTTCACCAAAAATTCTTATATGTAACTCCAAAAGAGAAGAAAAATTTTGTTTTCTGGGATAGTTCTTTAAGAAGGCAATTTTCTATAATGTCCATAAAGGGGACATGTTATACATTTGGTCTAGGATCAAGATATAGGTATCTTGATTTTTTTTTGCTTTGGGTTCTACCTTCTATTGTAGTCATACATGAGGAGGCTTAGGTGATGCCTTACCACCTGTGAAAAAAGTCTCAGCTTGTTGTGTGTGGATCAGGTTCTAGGACATGCAGACATCACGTGTTTTGTTAGCAGTAAGAAAGATAGGGTTGAATGACTTTATTTGTTTTAAGACATAAGATCATAAAATCATAGAATGGTTTGGGTAGAAAAGAACCTTAAAGATCATCTAGCTCTAATCCCCCTGCCATGGGCAGAGGCACCCTCCACTTGGTCCAGGATATCCTTGCTCGTCCATGTGAAGTTTCCTGGTGTTTTTACCTGACCTCCTGTTTGTTGGGATGTATTGCTCCTGAGCTTGGAGGAAGCGATCCTTGAATATTAACCAGCTTTCTTGGGCTCCTCTTTCTTCTGGGCTTGTAATATCTTCTGGGTAAAAAATATCTTTTCTATCCCACTATTTCCTTTCTCCTGTAAATTTCCTTTTGTAGGTAATCACTTCTGATTCCTTTGAAGGGTCTTTCAATATTGAAGCCAGTGTTACATTGACATTTACAGTAAAACAGAAGGAAGGAGATTTTAAACCTATGTTTTGGTATTACTTTATCTCACTACTTTTCATGCAGCCAAATTTCCACACGTGTCAAGCCTTGATCCATTATAATCATATCAGCTGAAATTAAATGGCAGTTAATATTTATAGGGAGATCTACAGCTTCATGATTTATGAACACTGAAAAGCATTATGGCAATCCCATAATTTGATATAATAAAGTCACATCTATCTTACGGTTCAGTAAATCCCAGAAGTGTGCTCTGTCTGTTCTTTTGTCCAGCCAACAAGGAGTTCACCACCGGAACACACTTGTCACCAACAAGGTACACCTGGATTAAGCACCAAAGTTTATTCATGTTTCTTCTGCTCTAGCTATCTCTTAGATCCAAAGAAATAATAAAATATTTATGGCCCAATTAATGAACACATTTCTAAGACCATGACCTGGTTGCCTGGGAGAATAAAACTGGAGGGAGGTTAGATAACATTGTAAAGCTTTTCATAAGATCATAAGATAGTTAGGATTGGAAGGGACATTAAGATCATCTAGCTCCAACCCCCCTGCCATAGGCAGGGACAATTCACCCTAGACAATGTCACCCAAGGTGAAAGATGTGGATGTGTGACATCCAAATATCACACAATATGCTGAAGACCTTTAGGAATCACTGAAAATGGGAAACTTCTTATTCTTCTCGTGGTTTGTGGGGAAGATTAAAAAAAAGGAATGGTTTAGTGTTTGTATCCACTTAGTGTATTTGTGAGAGGTCAAGCTGAACACAGTTCTAATCATTCTGTGGTTATTACAGTTGACAGTACAAAAATAGACTCTTAAAATCCATATTGAGGCACTTGAACAACTAACCTTGTTCAATAGAACTTAACATCTGAATTCAAAACGCAGGATAGTGTGACTCCAAATTTTAGATGTCCTTTTTCTAAATGTTGTTGTCATCAACTCTTGTTAACAGAACAAAATACATTGCAAAAAAAACCCAAACCAAAATCTGCTAGGATTCTGCCATTAGTATCTGTCAGTGATTTATATATCAATACTTCAGATTACAATACTTCTCTTGCCCTCAGTCTGCAAATAAAAAATTGTGATGTATAGTTGACTTCTCTAACTGAGGGTGTTAGACTTACTGCTCTTCACAGTGGGTCCTCAGGACCACCTGTGCCACTGTACTCCCTGCTGTGGATTTACAGTCAGCAGTAAGACTGTGTGTTAGAATTGGGGTTAGAGCTCAGGTGTCCTGCTGCTTGGAGTCATACACTTAAAAAAAGGGCAAGCAACACTGACAGCGTTACCATGAACTCCTTAGCTAAAAACACACGCAGAAGGAATGAGCATGCTGCATGTGTCAGGTATAATTCTGGGTAAACTGTTTGCACCATCTTTCAGGGGTCAGGATGGGGGGCAGTGTCCTCAGTTTCTTTCTACAGTGGTATAGAGTCAGAAAGTCACAGAATGGATTGGGTCAGAAAAGACCTTAAGATCATCCAGTTGCAAACCTCCCTGCCAGCTTTCATGAGCTCCTTGTTACCTCTGAAACCTAGCCTACGTTATGGTACATTATGTCTCTACCTTCCTAACTCTAATAAGCTCATCCTTCAACAAAAAAGAGGCTTTCACTGTTATGACATGTGTAAATTTCTTAAAAAGCATACTTGAGTTGGTAAAGATATCCTACAAGATAGATGAATTTGGCCAGATGCAGCAGTATATTTCCTTAAATTTGCACTGGTACTAGGTAGAGTCATAATAATATATAATTATTAAAATGTACTGTCGAGAACTACAGGAGAGTAGATCACCACAGATTTATATATGCACATCTGCTAGTTCAGTTCAGGGTGCATAAATAAATATGCATAAATGTACAAAGGGATATAACATGAGTAAACGGAAAGAAGCATCCTCATAGATAGAGGCTCCTTTTGTAATGCTGAAGTGATCTGCATGTGTCCTCTGGGCTGCATATATCACTTTTACATAGGCATGTCCTGTGAAATCATACCAAATAAGGTTTTCAAAGGGGAAAGTTTTTTCTATTGTTATTACAGAATGAATTATTTCCAGATGTCTGCATTGCTAAATAGGGAGTACACATCGTTAGAGGTATTAAAATGTTAGGATCTAAGAAAACCAACACCAAAATAAACCTGGAAACTTCTCTTTATGCTTATCTCATCATTTTAGTGAAAAGGAATACTTAGACATTCATCATGCTGGTAACTAATACTCATTGCGGTTCTAACAGTGTCTGACTTTTGAATAGACAAATATCAAAGCAGCCTAAGTTACGTGCTTCTTGTGTGATTTGCTAGTGACACTAACATGGTCTCTCCATGTGCAAAGGCAACTCTGCATAGCAAGACACTGCTTATTACATATAAAAATATTTTCACTTGTGTACATTGAATGATGGACATGAACACTGGTGAAATACAGTTTATACCATCCTAATTTTCAAATACAGTTATTTGGTTTGGTTTGCTTTGCTTTACTTTGCTTTAGCTACCACAAATGTGAATACCGATATTTGGATTCTTCAGTGTTTAGGTTTTCAATTGATAAGAGTGATGAAGCACTATGCAGTTCAGATACGGAAGCTGTTGTTCTGATATTGCATGGTTTTATGTCATAGGTTCTTCTTCTGTAGCTATAAGGAGCTAAGACAGGCCTGGCTAAGTAGAGATGATTCAGGGGCAGTTTAAATCAAGTGGAACAGGGAGATGTGGGGGATGTGCAGCAACTGTATAAACAGCTTCTCTTGATTTTTTTTATTTATTTCTTTTTCTTTTTTTCTTTTAGAGGCCAGGTTTTCAATACAAAATAAAAGCTGACCAATAAGATTAGTAAATGGGATCGGTGGAAAACGCTGCCTACTTCTATGGGTTATATGTATGCTGTTGACTAGAGCTTTATGAGGAAAGTTATTTCTGTGGTGGCTGCTGCAGTGTAGAGGGACATGCCTAAGCTTGCTTGGGTCTAGTTTGACTCATTTAAGAAGTTTGTTAGCCACGGCAGCTCAGATCAGTGAAAAATCATTCAGATTGCATAGTCAGCTCTATAAATTCTTCCCAAGCTTTGACAGGAATATGCCTTTATATTGTAAGAAAAGAATATGAAAGTACTGCAGATATTGCAAGGGTAGGTAGAGACTATCTTCATCAGAAACATAAGCTGATCTATGCTATGTAGTGAGGTTTTGAGGGCACCATAGCAACCAGTGTAAAAAATCTTTAATAAAGCAAACGTATCAGTTAGTCAAAAGCATGTATCATGCTTTTCTCACTGCTCAGCGTGAAAGAGTTAGTGAGGATTTGAACAGAGGCTCCATCTGTAAAGGCTACTAGCATCATAGAATCATAGAATGGTTAGGGTTGAGAAGGACCTTAAGATCATCTAGTTCCACCTCCCCTGCCATGGGCAAGGATGCCTCACACTAGTAGCCCAAGGCTCTGTTCAACCTAGCCTTGGACACTGTCAGGGGTGGAGCATTTACCACTTCTTTCGACAACCTGTTCCAATGCCTCACTACCCCCACAGTAAAGAACTTCTTCCTTATATCCAACCAGAACTTCCCTGTTTAAGTTTTAACCCGTTAACTCCTTGTCCTATCACTACAGTCCCTGATGAAGAGTCCCTCTCAAGCATCCTTATATGTCCCCTTCAGATACTGGAAGGCTGCTATGAGGTCTCCATGCAGTCTTCTCTTCTCCAGGCTGAACAGCCCCAACTTTCTCAGCATGCATTCATATGGGAAGACATATGGAAAGACTTGTTATAAAAATTCGTCTTAACAATGATCTGGTTTAATTATTTTATTACAGTTGATTAATATCAAGAGGCAATAAGCAAGCAGCGCTGGGTGCGCTGGGGAGTCTCCGCTCCGCCAACGACGCACACCGGTGTCTTTGGGGTTCAGGCTTTTATACTTTGTGGTCCTGGGTCTCAGCCAATCCCGTCTTCTCCTTTACGTCGACGTGGCTCCTTTCTATTGTTCTTCCTTGATTGCTGGGGTCTTGTTTCTGGTTGAGAAACTTTTACCCAACCCCTTCCTTAAAACACTCAAGCAGCAAAACAAAGCCATAAAGCACCCTTATTATTTTAACAGTCAAAATGATTAAAGAGGGG
This sequence comes from Neopsephotus bourkii, assembly GCF_033783945.1. Classification (NCBI taxonomy): domain Eukaryota; kingdom Metazoa; phylum Chordata; class Aves; order Psittaciformes; family Psittacidae; genus Neopsephotus; species Neopsephotus bourkii. The sequence goes on from NW_026901490.1 coordinate 3,902,504, forward strand.
ACTAGTCTATTCCCTTTTTTCTTCTTCTTTCCCATCGTTACATTGATAGTAACATTTATTGTACAGGGTACACTGGTCACAGGTGTATTGGTAACAATGATTCCTAAGTTCTTGACAGGAATCATTCTCGTATTCTTTACAGACTCCAGTCCCCTGATCATCCTCTTGACCCTCCTCTGGACTTGTTCCAACAGTTCCATGTTCTTATGTTGAGGACATCAGAACTGTACACAATACTCCAAGTGGAGTCTCACAAGAGCAGAGTAGAGAGGCAGGATCACCTTCTTCAACCTGCTGGTCATGATCCATTTGATGCAGCCCAGGATATGATTGGCTTTCTGGGCTGTGAGGGCACACTGAAGCCGGCTCGTGTTCAGTTTTTCATTGACCAACACCACCAAGTCCTTTGCCATTGAAATAGTTATTGGTTTGTTTGAGATAGAGGAAACAGAAGGCAAAAGAGTTGAGACAATAGGGAAAATCTTAAAAGTTCCTTATTTTAGCAATAACACTTATCCATCTTCTGCAGCTGTCAGAAGGATTCATTTTTACAGAGAATCCGCTCATTTCTATCTTACCATTTCAAATTTCTTTAATGATGACAATATCATCTTTAGAGAAAACCAGATTCATTGCAGAGGGCTAGAAGAGCCTCTTGTTTTTATATTTAACTGATTTTAATAGGACTGTTTTTCTGAAGAAAGAAGGCAAGTGTGAAAAGCAGTTTAAAAAGAAGGCTGAAGAGAGAAAAAATAGCTTCTGTCTCTTATGGTGACTTTTTCTTAATCTTACTGCTAAGGTATCACAGGTACAAAGCATGGCTTTTTCATTCAATTTGAAATGTGGCAAACCTATGCTCAGTGAAGTTATTTAAGCCATTGTCTTCATTTGACAGGTTGTCTGATAAGCTTAGAGGAAAGCTGCAGAAGGTATAGTACTGGTCAGTTCAATCAAACTGTTATTAAAGAGCAGGGGAAACTGAAGACAGAGACAAGAAGGCAAAGCAAGAAAGTCAGAAAGCCAGTGGCAGGCAGAAGAGGCTCCAGCTTTATTTGCTTAGTGGTACTGAGGATTTAGTCAAAATCGGAATTGTCGGTGATGTCATTTAAGTGTGATTCCTTTGCCTTGTCTCCTCAGGCCATCACTTGAAAGATGGTAATTCCACTGATATCACAGTGGATTCTGGGTGTCTCAGAATACATTTAATGGCAACTGTCATCATGAAACTAGTTCATTTCAGTTCATTTCTGGCAACAGAATGATAGTATTATGTCTTCTACTGGCTGGCTGGTCTACAAAGCAATTGTGGCTAGATTCACACACCTTCTCTGTCTTTTCTACAGTGATAAAGTGGCGTCCCTTTGGAAACTTCTTTATCATGTGTTTAACTGGAAAATATCTTGCAAAGCGTCTTCTAATTATTGGTCATTATATTTTTGGATCACATTTACTGTTTTTTGAAACACTGAAGGAATATAAAGCCAATTTGGCAAACTAGAAAAATGTGATTGAACCACGGCGCATACTTGGATACTTGGATGCCATGAAGCATTCTATTAGAAATATTTAAAGCTTGAGCAGGATAGTTTGTAATTTCAATCCAAATAGAAATTAACTTAGCAAAACTCAAATGAACAGAAAATGACATCCTAAAGAGATTACAAGCAGAAGGCTAGATCAGAACCTTAAATTAATTAAAAATAACTCAGGTGAAAGAAGAGGACTATCAATATCAAATCAATGTAAAAATTGGTTTTATAATGCCTTTTATGGTATTTTTTTTTAATATGTGATAACCATATTGGAAATTCATTAGTATGCAGAAAACTGTGGGAACCATATGGAAATACATCTCACAAAGGACTAGCACACAATAAATTTTACAAAAGGCATAAAATATCTTTAGGATGAGTGATCGTTCTGGAAATAATGTGCACTGAAATTGTAGGAGTGGTATTCACTCATTAGTTGTATGAAGCCATTAACTACACAAAATCATTCTTTCTTTGTATAACCATTTGTCTTATAAAATCATTAGCTCCCTCATAAAATTGTTAGAAATGTGAAATGATTTTTCAAAAAATCATTAGTTACAGGGTATTACATTATAAAAATCAGTGGCATATTACTTCATCATTTTCTGCATAAAAATCTGTCAGTTATGCAAAATCATTTATGTTGATAAATAACTTTTTAAGAAGCTTTATTGTCCAATAGTCAGGCTGTTAGCTGTTTGGTTTCGATAGTAACTTTGACAGTTTTAAAAAGTGATCTTGTTCCCTGTAAATGTGCTCTTAAAGTTTTGAATAGTGCCAGCTGTTCCCGTTTACTTACCATCACTTTTTCACTGTTTGAATTCTATTAACTGCAGCTTTCAAGTTCTCATTCTCACATTCTAAGCTAAATTCAGGTAAAAGCTTTCATAGCAGTAGTTTTGGTTATATCATGGATGGTTTTCTGTAGACCTCAGTTGTAGTAGGAAGAGTGACTTACATATCAAAATGGAACTCATTGTCTTGCTTTCTCATGCAATAGTCAGAAAACTTTTAAGCACATAGCATCAATTAATTTCTAGAGGTGAGAAATTTGAAATGGGGAAGTTGTGCTTTAGCAGGAACTGATATCTGTGAAAGCCACATGAAGATATCCAGTGCACAGAGAAAAACCTACAGATTTCTTGACCATAAGACCTTTGCTGGGGAAAGTAGCCTTCTTGGGCGTAGTTCGCTCAAGGCAAACTATCTATATTATTGCATTGTTCAGTTACAACTTCAAAGAGCATTGTGTTTTTTTCCACAGAAGCAAGAAAACTGTTTTTCTCCCAAGGAGCCTATAGGCTAAGACTTACCTATTATTGCCAAACTATGGCTAAGGGATAAGAGAGAAACAAGTAACATATCATATACTGACCCCTGTTTTACAGAAGTAGTCAATGTCACGTCAAACCCACTGAGGTTCCTTGAATCTCACTTGTAGAGGATTGACCCTGGCCACCCACTCATCTGGTTGCTCACTTCCCCAGGGGAATGGGAAAGCAAATCAGAAGAGCAAAAGTGAGAAACAATTCACAGGTTAAGATAAAGATAGCTAAATAAGTGAAAGAGAGAAAAAAAGTGGTGCAAAGGCATGACCCACAATCAAGATGAATTCCCAGATGGTTGCTAGCAATGGCTACTTTGGAAAAACTACACCTCGAGTTTTTATTGCTGAACATAACATTACATGGTAGGGAATATATCTTTGGTCAGTTTGGTCAGCTGTTATGGTTGTCTCCCCTCCCAAACTTGCCCTCCTCCTGCCTGCTCACTATGGGGGCAGAGTAAGAAGCTTGGTAAGAGAAAGACTTGATCCTGCTTAAGCACTGTTCAGCAGTATCTAAAACATTGGTATGTTATCAGCACTGGTTTAGTCACAAATCCAAAACACAGCATCAGAGGCTGCTATGAGGAAAGTTAATGTTAACTCCATCCCAGCCAGACACAGCACATTACTAGATCAGCTGTCTAGCAAAACTGTATCTAAAGAGACAGCAAGCAAGCTAACAGAGCCCTTAAAACCAGAAAAAGCTTCCCTAAATACCCACCCCTAAATCTATGTTGCAGCATTTTGAGGAGACATGACCACTGACTCAGTAATACATTCTACTTATGGCAGTAATTTCACCTGAAATTCAGTCTTACAGTAATGCTCTAAGTGCACACAGAAGTACTGTGTTAGTGGTAGTTTGCTGTAGGCAGGTAACTCCTGTTTAGGGGCTAGGATCTGAACCAGCTTTAGTTAAGAATGAAAGGATTTAAATAGGCTCATGAACAAGTGATGACTAAACTAAACAAAAGAAAATTTTCATTCAGAAGCTATTATATGTGTTCTCTTCATTCCTGTCTTACCCTTTCTCTCAAAAAGTCTGTTACTCTTTTTAGGTCTCGATGCTACATCCATCCCTCCGGGATTTCTGGGTTGATGATACTAAGCTCAAGAACTTAAACTGTGATGGAATATTGCTTCTTTGAGATCGTCTATCTATCTACGCAACAGTGAAGCATGGGAGGCCTATAGCCCTTCATGAGTCTCTGTTAAGGTGCCTTTTCACTACTGCTTTTGTGATATACTCTGTCCTCCAGGCCTGAATTGCTGGTTCTGTTGCGCAATCCACCCATGTATTGTGAAAGGACAGATTTACTTGTCACAGCATGACTCTGGTCTTTCTGGCTGTTCAAATTCTTGGTAACAGAAAAAGTCAGATCCTAGAAAGCAATCCTGAGGCAATGCTTTCATCTTATGATAACAAATGATTGGAATGTAAGTTTTCTTATTATTGTTACAATTATTACTAGTGTAGGAAGGACTTTCATCATGTGAGGGTATGTGTAACCCTGTGTACGCAGTTGCTTCAGCATGTGAAGGGGAAAACACATAGAAAGGAGCAAGAGAGTGAGATTGAAGGAGACAGAGTACATGAGAAAGGAGACATGCAATTCTTCACAAGCTCACAGCAATTCATCCTGAACAGGTAAATTACTCCAATATGCAGAGCAGCTCATCAACTCCGCTTAAAGTGGAAGGCATAAAAATCAATATGCTTTGCCTAAGCTATTAAAAAGTACTGCAGTTGTCCATATTATTATGTAGCCAACAGGTACTGTGTTTTTGGATAAGAAATATGTATTACGAAACAAATAGGTTCCCTTATTTCAGTGCTTGGAAAAAACTCTTGATGTTTTAACTTGTGTGTTGTATGTCCAGCCAGACACCTAGCCATTGAAATGGACCATATTCACCACCATGTTCTACAGCTGGGCTTGACACTTTCATTGTGAGGGATTGGTCTTGACTGATATATTTTACAGTCTTTATTGTCTCTCTCGTCCTTGTTCCAGAGGGCCAGATCTTTGAAGAGTCTTTCAAGTGACTCTTACAATTGCAGTTTTCCTCCTCCAACTGCTGTCTATACCACTTCCAATCTCCTCTCAATTAAATTATTTTCCTCACTGAAAACCTGAAACTAATATTACAAATGAGATTTGAGCTGCATTAAGTCTTTAACCTTCCTGAATTTTTACAGTCTGTAACTTGAACAAGGTATAATTTATTTAGTTCTGAGAGCCCCTAATGGTGTCCACAAGGACGGAAAACATTTTGAAAGAATATCTGAAATATAGTCCTCAGTACTACCACATTATAAATAGTACAGAGAAGTCTTGTGATATCATAAAGAAAATGGAGTTGAAAAGATCTTGAAAGGAAATTCTGATAGATATTTGTCTAATTTGATCCTAACAGCCTCTCCCCCTTTCCAATGGATAGTTTATAACATTCTCGAGGCATTTTTCCAGTGTACGAATCTTTAATGTTAGTAAATTCCCCCTTTTTGTGCAACTAAACATTCTTTCAAAAGGTTTTCTTGCCTTGTCACAAATAATCCATAGTCTATTTTCTCCCCCATTTGTTATACAAAGTGTCTGCTCTACATGGCTCTCCAGAGCAGTGCAACAACAGCTACAAATTCAGAAACTTCCCATTCCAATTCTTTCATTTCCCCTACCCCCTGTTTTTGGACGCTTTGCACGTAATAGATGCAACTTAACTGGACAAGGCTGTGAGGGGCTGCACGAAGTTGGCCCTGCTTTGAAGAAAGGATTGAGGTACATGCCTTTTGGAAGGCCTATCCAGCCTAAATTACTGTGGTTTTTTTTTAATAGGAATGGGACAACCCTGGCATGGATAGCAGCCACAAGCCAAATTCAAAAATCATTCTACAAAACACAAGGATACTCTAGTCGCTCAGTCAGTCCCTTGAGTAGTTGTGCATTTGTGCTGCAGATAAACTACTGTCTGATTTTTTTGTTGGTTTTTTTTTGTTTGGTTTTTTTGTTTGTTTGTTTTTTTCCTTAAAAGTCTGTTTCAAAACAGATAAATGTACTCTGTTTAAAAATAAAACCCAGAAAACGAAGAAAACACCATTAATTTCCATCTTAGGCAGGTACTCAGCATGAAAACTTCACCCAGATCCTCACAGGCTGGAAAAACTGCAAGCACCTAAAGCTGTTGCTTATAAAAACAAAGGAATGGGCAACTTCAGTAATAAATACTATGAAGCTCTAGCACTATTATGAGCATACTATTTCATTGAAAATAAGGTTTTCCAAAATCAAGATAAACCCTGGTATCTGCCCTTCCCTCCCACCCATTAAAGTAATCAGAATATGCAACATCTTATTTTAAATGCAATCTTCTTTGTATGTAGAGGTTATCAGCTAGGTCCTGCATTATTCCCAGTAGTTTAGGTTGAGAAAAGTGTTTGTCTGATGTTGTTATGGTTGAATGCCCAGCATCATGTCCATGTATGCAATGAAAGCAGTGATAGGCAAGATATGTTTTTATTGCCCTGAATGTTCTATTGTGCCAATAAGATATTTGTTAGCTAGAAAAGTGTTCTGCAATGAGCCTCTATGCCCTGAAGTGTAAAACCTAGCTTAGCCAGGTTTCTCATCCAGCTTTTAGGAGAGGTGCATCAATCACACCTGATGAAATTAAGTGCAGATAGCTCATGGCTTGTACAATATTATACTGTTAATATCCTAAGAGTTACATTTAAAATAAACGCCAAGAACATTTCAATCACTTTTATTCTGGGAATTGGACTGTGATTACAATCAACCTAGTAAGCAACACAACCTTCGTTTGAAATGCTTTGTCATCCTGTGGTAGTGCACTGATTGACTGATGATTGGTTTAGGTGAAATGCAAATGCTCCCCCAAAAGCCAGGTTTTGGCAAATTAACTGTGCTTTCATGGGAAAATCAGACATACTGTGTGGGTCAGAATCAGCACACCATTTTGTAATACACTCAGATTTTCTGTAACTGATAAACTGCAGACATGGTCACATGAATTACATGGATTTTAAGGTCCTGCAGAACTCAACCATATGTTCTATGCCTTTTTCTACAGTGTTTCCCTGGTTAAATTTCAGTTTTTCCTTTCACTGGTTCTGTATCTATAATGCACAAAACAAGGAAACTGAAACTATTCTTTTATGTATCCTAGGATTATTGAACCACAAAATACAGAGCCACGCATGACATATTTATAATGAAGAAAAATTTTATCCTTATGGGCTTTAAAGGGCTTTGATCTCTTGCTGTGGTAAACAAACATTTGTTTCTTAATGTTAGTTGAGCTAGGTTAATACCACTTTTGGTTAGATTCGCGTGGGGAATAAGTTTCATTCCATACTTTGGGCATCCATATCAAAGAATGAGCCCAATGACTGTTCTTGCTACCTGTAATTCTTGTAATTCTTTCCTCTTGCTGAGGAAGACCATGGTTAAAATTACATGAGAAGCTCCTTGACTGTAAAATCAAGATCCCAGGGGCAGTACTGTAAGGTCCAGAATTGCTTTCACATGAGTTTCTTCTATTTCTGTAATGATTCAGTGTACATTTAGATTCTAAAAGTCAGTGCCCCATCTTCTTGAGATATCGAGTGCTTTTACTCACATCATATGCAAAGGATTAAAATAGATTTCCATTCAGCTAAAGTTCATTCTCATTTAACTTGACACCTTTTGGAGCAGTGCGGTTAGAAGGTAGTGAAGGTCAATCCTGTTAGAAATGGCATGTTTGAGAAAGATAAGAGGTACTATTCATGAGAGGGTCAATTAAAATATTATGAAAGAGGTCAGTGATGGTTGCAAGACTTGAAGTTTTGCTTCTTGTTCAACATGTGAGAGGTGCATATATTTACATTTTTAGGCCCAGTAGCCCAGTGATGACACTTTAGATGCCTTTTTCAGAATGTGTATTCTCCCTTCAGTGAACAATTTAGACATCAATGTACTTATATATTTGGCATTGAACGAGTTCTTAGAAAACAGTGGCATGTTTCAGTAAAAATTACTTTAAACTTCATGTTCTTAAGTACGTGTTATATGTCCCTGCTCTAATCCAGCCTATAGTCTCATTGGAGGCTGTGAGGTGAGCCATGTCAACAGAATCACAGGATCTGCTTGGCAGCTTTTAAGTCCAAGTGGGTTAGGGGGATTCAGTAAAAAAGAAAGGCCATGATCACCTCTCCTACACGTTTCAGTGTATTTGTCTCTGCTTGATTTCTAAATCAAATCTGTATTCCCTGATGTTTGATTAAGCTTCTGGTTAAATCACTAGCTACAGCATTGTCCTGCAAAAGGTGGATATTTGGCTTTAGACATTTGCAGTGATGCTGATATTTAGCTTGGAGATGTGACCACTTAACAAGTAGCACTGTCAACATGCAGTCATGCAATATAGCTCATTTGTCATGCAAATCAGGGGTTACCAAATGACCCTGTTTTGCATAGGTGAGCTGGATGCCTCCTATATGATGACAGGCTAAGAAAGTTGGGGCTTTTCAGCCTAAAGAAGACAAGGCTGCATGGAGACCTCATAGCAGCCTTCCAGTATCTGAAAGGGGCCTATAAGGATGCTGGGGAGGGACTCTTCATTAGGGACTGTAATGACAGGACAAGGGCTAATGGTTTAAAACTTAAACAGGGGAAGTTTAGTTTGGATATAAGGAGGAAATTCTTTACTGTAAGGATGGTGAGGCACTGGAATGGGTTACTGAGGGAAGTTGGTGAATGCTCCATCTCTAGTGGTGTCCAAGGCTAGGTTGGAGAGAGCCTTGGGTGACATGGTTTAGTGTGAGTTGTCCCTGCCCATGGCAGGGGGATTGGAACTAGATGTTCTTAAGGTCCTTTCCAACCCTAACTATTGTATCGTTCTAAGATTCTATGATAAGATGTAGCAATTAACTTAGCACAGCTTCTTTAGCCTTAATCAAAAGACATTTTAGGCATTTATTAGAAATGCCTGGATCATCCTCAATGTCATCTGTGAGTATGTGAAAGACAAGAAGGTTATCAGGACTAGTCAATGGTGGTTCACCAAGGGGAATTCATGTTTGATCAATCTGATAGCCATCATGGAATGATGGAACAACTAGGTGGGTAGAAAAGGAGAGAAGAGTGGATGTTTAGATGTTTATTTCCTTGACTTCAGCAAGGCTTTTGATGCTGTTTCCCATAACATCCTTAACATAATATATCGGCTTAGGAAGGGTTGGTGAGGTGAGTGGACAGGGAGTTAGATCGAGAACTGGCTGAAAGTTAGATTGAGAACTGGCTCAAAAGGCTTGGGATCAATGGCAGAATCTATTTGGAGGCTTGTAGTTACTGGTGTTTTTCAGGGGTCTTGTACTGGCTCCACTATAGATCAGCTTACTCATCAATATCCTGGATGAAGGGATGGAGTGTATCTTCAGAAAGTTTGCTGGGAGTCGCGGCTGATATATCATATGGCTGTGCTGTCATTCAGCAAGACCTGGACAGGTTAGAGAGCTGGGTTCAACATGAAGTTCAGCAAGGGCAAGTGTAGGGTCCTGAACCTGGGAAGGAAAAAATCCATGCTCCAGTACTAGTTAGGGGTTGACTTCCTGGAAAGCATTTCTGCAGAGAAGGACCTAGGAGTCTTTTTGGCCAACAAGTTAACCATGAGCTAGTGATGTGACCTTGTGGCCAAAAAGGCTGACGGTATCCTGGGGTGCATCAAGAAGAGTGTGGCCAGCAGTTCGAGGGTGGTGATCCTCCCCCTATACTCTGCCCTGGTGAGGCATCATTTGGAGTACTGTGTCCAGTTCTGGGCTCTGCCGTACATGAAAGATAAGTAGCTACTGGAGAGGGTCCAGCAGATGGCCACAAGGATTATCAAGGGTCTAGAGCATCTCTTTTGAGGAAAAGGTGAGAGAGGTGGGTCTGTTTAGCCTGGACAGCTGAAAGGAGAATGTGTCAATGCAAACAAACATCTTAAGGGCAGGTGTCAAGATGAGGAGGGCAAATTGTTGCCCCAAAAGGATAAGGAACAACAGGCACAAAGTGAAACACAAGCAGTTCCATCTGAATATGAGGAAAAACTTTTTTACTTTACGTGTGACAGAGTGCTGGAGCAGGCTGCCCATATTGGTTATGGAGTCTCCTTCTTTGAAGATATTCAAAGCCCACGCAAAAAAGATCCTATACAACCTGCTGTAGGTGAACCTGCGTTAGCAGAAAGGTTAGACTAGATAATATCTCCAGAATTCACTCCCAAACCCAGCAATTCTGTGTTTCTGTGATACTATTTTAAGCAAGAATATTGTGTGCTGTGTTTAATTTACAAATATACAGAGAGCAATTACTGTTCTATGCTCCTGATGTTTAGCCTTCCTCCATCATGCCATTGACTTATACAGTAAAGACCTGCCACTCCAAGATCTATGAGGTCCATTTGGGACCAGAATGCTGGATAATATCTGTTCCTAGTGTTTGTCCCTGTAAGCCTGCTTGAGCAATTTCTCTTGGACCATAAGTTACATTGTTTGTGCAATTTTCCGGAGCGTCCTATATAGTAATGAGATGCAAATCCAGTTAGTATGAGCAGAAACCAAAGATTTACATGGCTGATGGCATATGACTCCTGTTTGCAAAGCACAGTCTCTGTATCAGGGCTCTGGCAGTCCTGTGTGTACCAAGCAAAAAATGCATTTTCTAGAATTCTCCACGTAATTCGATTCATTAACCAAAAAAAAAAAAATCTTTGGATAAAATAGTGTTTTCTGTCAGAGAAACTCTACAGAAACGCAAATACATAATTGCATAGAAGGCAATATATTAACACGTTATCAAATGGCTGGTGGGAGAAGAATGTTTTGCTTGATGATATTAGCAAACAGGAGAACCAGTACCCCAAACCAAATCATTGAAAGAAAAAAGTAAAGTCTGCTTATTTGCCAGCTTCAATAGTACTACGTTTTGGTAATGGGATATTCATTCTAATAGTGTGTATATGTGGTGACAATCCAAGGGCAACGTGGATAGCTGGTGATTCCAGCTTCTTCCAGCTCTTTCTTACCTTCTTATTCTATTCCACCTTTCTCAGAATGTCGGGGTAGAAATATTTGTTGTGATTTGAATACTTGCTGCTGAATCAATTGTCTCAAGAGGGCTACAAAAGCATACCAAGCTTCCTAAGGCATAGATCTAGATTAAGAGTCAACTGGCATGATATTGAATCTATAGTAAATTATTATTTTGTTCCATTGAAAAATTCACTGAATCTTGTTATCCCTGTTAACAATAACATACGCTGACTGAGTAGCTCAGCCTCACTTTTCAGGTCTATATTCATGATATTCATGGTATTTTCTGCAGCTGATTTAGACAATTGACAAAAGTTAACTGTAAATGTATAGGGTGAAGGAGGTGATCCTGCCCCTCTACTTTGCTCTTCCAAGACCCTACTTGGAGGCTTGTAGCTACTGGTGTTTTCCAGTAGCTGTGTTTTCCAGTGTGCAGTTCTGGTGTCCTCAAGATAAGAAGGACATGGAACTGTTGGATCAAATCCAGAGGAGGACCATGAGGATGATCAGGGTACTGGAGCACCTCCTGTATGAAGACAGGCTGATAAAGCTGGGACTGTTCATCTTAGAGAAGACAAGGCTGAGTGTAGACCTCATAGCAGCTTTCTAGTATTTGAAGGGGGCCTGTAAAGATGCTTGAGAGGGACTCTTCATCAGGGACTGTAGTGACAGGACAAGGGGTAATGGGTTGAAAGTTAAACAGGGGAAGTTCAGGTTAGATATAAAGATCTTTACTGTTAGGGTGGTCAGGCACTGGAAAAGGTTGTCCAAAGAAGTGGTGAATGCTCCATCCCTCACAGTGTTCAAGGTCAGGTTGGACAGAGCCTTGGGTGACGGTCTAGGATGAGACATCCCTGCCCATGGCCAGGGGTTGGAACTAGATATTCTTAAGGTCCTTTCCAACCCTAACTATTCTATGATTTTGTGATTCTATGATTCTATGATATAATCTCTACAGCTAACAGTGGTACACAAAATTCTTTCATCTCCAGCTGTGACTATGGGGTTCATTTGCAGATGAATATATATATTTTTCTAATTTACTTAGATGTTAATTATTAACAAACAGGTGGGTATAGTGTATCCCCTCATTCCATTAACAGCTTTCTCCTGGGACTCTGTGCTGTACCCATGTTTTATTCCACCTGGCAAAGGAAAGAGCGGGAGTCAAGAGGGTGGTGGTGGCAAAAATGATTAGTGACTGAAAATATTTCTGCATGAGGAAATTGAAAAGTTTGGCACTGCTTCTTACAAAGAAAGTAAATTGGAAAGTATAAAAAGTAATAAATGAAAAAGTAGGTTGCTATTTTGCATAGAGAAATGCTTTTCTCTCACCAAGTTAACCCAACACTCTTTAGTCCAACTCAATGGAAGTGATTACACCCATAATTTCTATGAATAAGAATATTGAATTCTATAGGTTTACAGGACAATTTCCATAAAAAGTGCCTTTTTTTTTTTTACCCCTGTCCATACTGTTTCACTGTAAGCCGTATGTATAGCTAGAGAGTATAATAGGTATGATTTGCATTCACAACTTTATACTTGTGTACCTCCTGTACTGAATCAGAACTGCCATCAGCTGGACTTGCAAAAAAAAAAAAAAATTGAAACTCTGAGATAATTGGGCAGAGGGAATTTTGCCTATAAATTTTGAAACCTTCACTTGATTAACTTGAGTGAAGGAAAAATTACTGAATAGGTATAAAATTCAGTTAATTATATGGAAAAACAGTACAGTCTTTCATTTGTTTCCTGAACCTTACTTTCATGAAGTAGGACCAAGCTGTTTCCTACTATTCTTTCCTTCCACTGATCAAACACACCTCCTGGAACGAACTCACCATTATCTACCTGGATAGGTTTTTTTCCTTGTGAAGGCCTTGGCCAGTGGTGGGTGGTGAAAGGGAGGGTTAGTCGTGGCCATATGTGGGAGCTGTGTGACATTCCTGAAGGTTAGGTGGCTCTGGGCTGCAAATCTTCATCCAAGGATAAACTTCATTGCATGTTTTGCAACAACACAAAATGAGTATCAGATAAGGGAGCTGATGACATTTATAGTTTCAGATGGAATAAATAGGTTTGAGCATAATAGTTACATTCAATTAATAAAATAGAGACTTTTCCAAATCTTTTTCTATCTTGAATTTTTTGCTGAAATTTTCAGTAGTTGTGTTATTAAATATGTCAAATACTTATTAAATATAATGTGATCAGATTTTACTGTAACGCATTTCTGCTGTCTTCATAAGTCCAACTTATCTGTCCCCAGAGAGCTGAAAGTTCTTCTTAAGTTACTGTCTTCTGTACTTATAATCTGGTAACTAAGTTTAGTCAAATATTTTCCTGGTGCCTGAATGGGTAAACACTATGATTACAGTATAGCTTTTGGAAGTGCCCTAAGACTTCCCCTAAGGGGAATTCAGTGAAGCACAAGGGTCTGGGCACAGGTTGCCAGGAGATCAAGGAATCCTGGACAGCATTCAGCTGTTCCCATTGCCTCTCTCCAGAATCAAACAGTATGCTGATGCAGTGCATGGGCAGTGTTGATGACTGGACTGTTTTTTTTTACCACAAAAGTAACAATATTATAAAGATATACCCACTTCAGTATTCACTTTTCATTGTTTACAGATTGTAAATGAAATGTTTCTTTTTCATATTGGAAAGGAAATAAAAAAGAGAAGGAGGCTACCATTATTTTATGATGAAAAACATTTAATGACTAGTTTGTAAACAAAACCAGAACTTATTGCAAATATACTGTTCAGTTTTTCTTTTATAATGAGATAGTAATGACTAGTTGTTACCTTTGTTGCCTTTTCTTTTGGAATCTCCTGCCTCTGCCTCATTATTTTTTTCTGCTCTTAATTTTTTTACTGCGTCCTCTCTCTTTTCTATGAATCAGATTCTTTTACCTGATTAGTGTCAACATTTTCTGTCTCTGTGACATTACTTTTATAGTTGCATTACAGGTATAAAATCTACAGCAGTTCTTGAGTTGTTTCATTTCTCTTTTTAACATGACGTTTGCCTGTTACACTATGCACAGCCATGCTCATCTTCAGCTTCAGACTTGAAACATGCCTAGGGAAAGTAAAAACTTCTAAAAGAAACAAACTCTAAATGACAAATACAAACAAACTTGCATTAGTAGCAAACAGCATGTGCCCTAGAATAAGAAAACAACAAACGAAGAAAGGGAATACTATTAGCACACAAGCAAACAGAACAAGAAAGGGGAAAATAATTGGAAATGATCAGGTTTTGAGCAGCTTTGATCCTTCTGTCTGTACCTGCAGCTTGCAACATAAACAGTCTTAATGTTTAAAAGCATGATGTATCAAAGGCAAAACTCTCACCTTGCTTTGTCAGTGGTCCAAAATGCCAAGATATTCTCCTCTGCATATGTCACAACATCTGTGAACCTCATATGGCTTTTTAAAGTTTCTTTCTTTTAAATTTGGTGATATCTTGGTAGTTTCTTTAAAAAAGTTATACCTTGGGAGTAAGGCAGCTGCTTGAGACTTTTTTTATGGTTGTTTTGAAATTTATTGGACTGTATTAAAGAAAAACAACTAAGTAAAAAGCTTAGCTTTTTAATCATAGGTATTCCAAGAAAATATATCAATGGTTTTGAAACCTTTTACATTATTGAATACTATTATTAAAAACAAACTCATGCCTTAAAGAAAAAAATATGTTTGAGTAATAGTCCATGGAATCATTTTGTAAAAAATAAACTGGTACCAAAGAGCCTGACATTAGGAATCTTAACACTAGTACAATAACAGAACTAATATTTATAAATTCATCGCATATATTTAACATAAATATTACGTAAATAGCTATTTATTTTAGGCACTTACCAGTCTGGGACATTAATAAGAATGAATGAGTCTGTATATTAAATTTTAAAGCTGTCTGCATTATATTTCCTTAGCCTAAAAATTATCTTTGGCTGCCTTGCTATGCAGTGGGACATCTCTTAACACTCCAAGTCCCGGTTCTCTGGAGGAAATATAGACTAAATGAACAGGGCTGTAAGGTTTGGGTTGAGCCTGAAAGTTTTTGGATCTGGAGCTTTAGTTCTGCTTGTCATGGATAGTCATGGACTAAGATTGTAAGTTAGCCAGCCTTAATAGATGAGCTGTCCTCAGAATCTGTAGAGCAGCATTATAGCCATACCTAGGCTTCTTTTGGGAACAATTTTAAGTTAGTTTAACATCTAAAAGATGAAATACATTTGTTAATAGCATGAATGTGAAATCAGTAAGTCTGGTTTAAAACAAAGACTAGTACCATGTTGTCCTATGCATTTAGTTTAAGACGTAATGACTGCTGTCAGGAGTTTTCAATCTAAAGAAACAGAACAGAACAAGGGAGGATGAAAGGACTCAAGTATCCTGAGTTTTATTGATGGGAAGCATATGGAGATTAAAATATTTGCTTAAGGATATATTAGTAAAGGATGATTATTAGCTAATGAATGCTTTTACTGTAAGATAACATCCTGTGTGCCTCAGTCTCATCATAAGTCAGTCTGCTTTGATCAGGGGATATCAATGTCACTTTTTAAGACATTTAAAAATAGCTCATACAGGAGATGATTGTCAGAGAACATCAGGAAGGTCTGTGAAAGTCTTAACTTGAAGTGTGCCGTGGTTCAAAGGTCACAATGCTTAGAATAACTTAATCAGTTGTGTTCCTTTAGCCTTGAAGTATGGTAATTATTACTGTGATGTCTAAGAAGAAGCCTGCATTTAGTACTTATGTCTTTTGTCTCCTAGTCCATATAAACTTTAATGCACTCCTAACAGATATTTCATTTAAAATTTTTTTTTCAGGGAGAACCAAGAAGCAGTCCTCATGTATTTCTTTCATATTGTTTGCTTTTTTTTTCATCCTATCACCATTACCCCAACACCTGAAGACCAGCTTTGGTGTGTAGTGCTATAATAAACCATAAGAGATATTTTGTGAAGGGAAGAAACCAATAATCCTAATTTTCAAATAACCAATTGCTCACACACGGCAAATGTTCACAGGGGCTGAGATGGTAAGCATGTGCAGCTGTGATCTGTTCCAGAGTGAGAACTGCGCAAATTTTGTTTACAAATGTATGGCATCTTACATTACAATCGGTTGTCTGTCAGTTGTGGATGAGTTCTCCTTGCTTTACAACTTTCTACCCATAATTTTAGAATCTCATGATTTGACAGGACTACAATGGACAGATATTTCAGGTGCTCAGAGATAGTAGTGATTTGAAGAATGTTAGACTTCTGAAGGAGGTAGATGCAGTCAGTCATATCATATCCAGGAGCCTAGCTGACTCATGAGCTTCCTGCACTATGTGGCAGCATGTACTGTGCACCTTCATAAAGAAGAGAACTTTTCCTTGAAATATTGTATTTCCTGACAGAAAAGGAGAAAAAGCAAAGTGTTCACCAGTAACCACAAAAATATTGTCGTAACTGATGCAGAATGTGTGGCCACATACTCCTGAACAGGAAAAAAAGGGAAAATTTGGAATTCCTTTTCCACCTGCATAAGTAGAAAAAACGAAGCGGTTGAATAAGCTTGTTAAAAGTTATCAATCTCCTTTGCACGTTTCACAAGGAGTTATATCTGCTGGAAGAAATCATTGCAGGTATTGCTTTGTCTTAATTTCTGGGAAGCAAGACTGCAGTGAAGGGAATTTCTCTTTCCAGTGGATCTCAAGAAACCAAGAAATCAGCATATTTAGGGTTGAAATGAGACTGATTTAGTTTCATCTGAGCTATTTTGGGCTAGAATCAGCTATTTCCATGTAGATAGTAGTTCTACAAGCATGAGTTTTCCAGCCCACTCTGAGGTTATCTGAAGAGGTTGCATCTGTCACCTGGAAATGCTTCTGTTAGCAGGTCATGTGAATATCTTCTTGTTTTGCATTAGAAATAGCTACTTCTGGAAATGCCTCACTAATAAAGGTTGTGAACAGTTTGGCTGTATTGAAATTGATTGCTTATTTCAAACACAGGGACAAAGGAATTTCTAGGAGTAGGCCAGACCTTAAAAATTCAGTTCAGTGTTAGGAACAAAAGCATAACAGCTGTAAAAGTAGAAACATCTCAAAAAAGGTTACTAGACCTATATCAGCCCCAGGCACTTCAATTCCCTCAGCCTGTGAAGTTGTCTTATTAGTCAGCGGCAAATGATGGCATTCTTGCTCTAGGCCTACTGTCAAACTGTCAGCAGACTGACAACTGCATAATGATGAATCTAAAGGTAAAAATATATCATTCTCACTTATCCTTGTAGGTTTTACAGACTCAAAGGTTACAAAACTGATTGAGGATAAAATGAAGCAAATGACTAAAAAAAACCCAGTGTTCTATTAAACTGATATAGGCCCACAAGAAAACAAGTGAAAAGCATTACTTTAAATGAGATGTTTGTGTGAGGATGTGACTTCACCTGTGTAGGAAATATGCATAGTAAATAAGACAGATATTTGTGCAGTGCAGTTTGTTACTCAAAGGTAATTTTTTTTTATTAAGAATGCTGTTGAGAAAACAGCAGAAGCTGAACTACATTTGAAGACAGTTGACAGGCATAAACACAAGAAATGGAGAGCAATTGGCTAGACTGGCACAATAGAATCATAGGATCATAGAATAGTTAGGGTTGGAAAGGACCTCAAGATCATCAAGCTCCAACCCCCCTGCCATGGGCAGGGACACCTCGCCCTAAACCATATCACCCAAGGCCTCATCCAACCTGGCCTTGAACACTGCCAGGAATGGAGCATTCACAACCTCCCTGGGCAACCTATTCCAGTGCCTCACCACCCTAACAAGAAAGAATTTCCTCCTTATATCCAGTCTAAACTTCCCTGTTTAAGTTTTAACCCATTAACCCTTGTCTTATCACTACAGTCCCTAATGAAGAGTCCATCCCCAGCATCTCTATAGGCCCCCTTCAGATACTGGAAGGCTGCTATGAGGTCTCCACGCAGCCTTCTCCAGGCTGAACAGCCCCAACTTTCTCAGCCGATCTTCATATGGGAGGTGCTCCAGTCCCTTGATCATTCTCGTGGCCCTCCTCTGGACTTGTTCCAACAGTTCCATGTCCTTTTTATGTTGAGGACACCAGAACTGCACACAATACTCCAAGTGAGGTCTCACGAGAGCAGAGGGGCAGGATCACCTCCTTCGACCTGCCGGTCACACTCCTTTTGATGCAGCCCAGGATACGGTTGGCTTTCTGGGCTGCAAGCGCACACTGCCGTCTCATGTTCATTTTCTCATCGACCAGCACCCCCAAGTGCTTCTCCACAGGGCTGCTCTGAATCTCTTCTCTGCCCAACCTGTAGCTGTGCCTGGGATTGCTCCGACCCAGGTGTAGGACCTTGCACTTGGCATGGTTAAACTTCATGAGGTTGGCATCAGCCCACCTCACAAGCAAGTCAGGGTCCCTCTGGATGGCATTTCTTCTCTCCAGCGTATCAACCGAACCACACAGCTTGGTGTCATTGGCAAACTTGCTGAGGGCGCACTCAATCCCACTGTCCATGTCAGCGATGAAGATGTTAAACAAGACCGGTCCCAACACCGATCCCTGATTGACGCCACTCATTACAGGTCTCCAGCTGGACATTGAGCCATTGACCCCAACTCTTTGTGTGCGGGTGGATTTCATAGGTAAAAATGAAAACTGGGTTCAAAAGTCTGGCAGTCAATGAGGTAAAGCTGTAAAAGATAATGCTTTTTTTAAGGAACAGGATGTGTCCTCTCTGTCTTCAGTTTTTTGTGCTATTCTCTTAACCACAAAAACAATCAATCATTTGCAATGCATTCACCTGAAGATCCCATAAACCTCTTCTTTACCCTGCTGTTTTTGCTTATCTTGGAACATCAGTAATAATAATAATCATTGTGTCATACTTTGGTTTTGAGGGAAGTCCTGGGAAATGTCATTGTTTGTTGTTTAAAAAACAGCTTTTAACACCCAATGCAGACTAATAAATAATTACCTTCTGTTTTCCTGCAATTTTAGACTAGCGAATTTCAGACTTTCTATTCTGTATTGTAGCAGGTAGATCAACTTGTTGTCTGTCATACTGAATGACCTATTAAATAATACTGCTGTTTTGAGCAGACCTGACAGAAATAGAACAAATTCTTGGTTGTTTTTTTTTTTAATTTAAATTTTTTATAAACAAAAATTTCTTAAAAACTGAGAACAATCCCTTCAGTTATAAAAGGAAGGGGAAGAAGTCTATATTTTGACTTCAGAGAAGGAAGTCTGGCCTGTTTTCCCCACACTGATATCTTCAATGTGCTTTGACTAGCAGAGATCCCGGGAAGAGGGGTTTTCGCACTGTTGCAGGACAGTGCAGATTTTGTGTTACTTTTATGATGAAAGACTTGTCAAAACTGGCTGTGAAAAAAAATTTCATTTGTAGCAGGGTTTTTTTTTCCTGAGAAAAAGACTATTTTGTCAGCAAATTTCCAGCCTTCCCTAGATATAACTTTCTACAGAGTGCAGACAGCTGTGCATACCCTGTTTAAGATAGAGGATAATAATTCTATTACCTTCTCCTAATCAAATAGCAAAAACAAGGTTTACAATTTGAATTTCAAGAGCATCTGGGATTAACGGGAACATATCGTCTTATTATCTGTGAAAACAGGACAGACGTGAAACATTTTGTGTTTGCATTTTTTTTTTTTGTTTGGTTTGGTTTTTGGTTGTTTTTTTGTGGTGTTTTTGTTTTTTTTTGTTTTTTTTGTTTTTTTTTTTTGGTCTTTTACAACAGTCTCTGCATCTGGTTCTTGGCTTTAGTTATGCACTGAATGTGGCTTGCAATATGGATTGATACAAACTCACCCATACATGCAGGCAGAAACGGTCGAATCCTGACACTGAGGAACAGTTGGTGTTTCTACGCTTCTTCCTAGTGTTTATTTTGTTTGATTCTCCTATGCTTCCATGCATGAGTATCTTAGCATGTCGTAACAGGACAGACTAGTATTTTTCTTCTTCAGAACAAATTTTTTGACAGTGAGTGTGGTGATACTCTTCCTACATAGCTGAAATAACCTGTAACGGATACAAAGCTTTAAGAATTAGATTTTATTTTTTTTATTGTCTTCAAGCTGAGCCAACAGCATAGAAGTGCATTATTTGTAAATATACAAACATATAAAAATAGCTCACAGTAGGGATTTTTTGAAGTTTATCAAGCCTAAACCTTTACTTGACCAGACTGTTCTGTTTTGGAATATAAAGTAAAAAATGGCTGGTATCAGTGGTACTGATTCTAATCTCACTTGAAATTGTTAAATCTATTTAAAATACCTTGAATGTACCAGATTTATTCTAATAAAAATATACCAGAAGAGATATAAGAACTAGCCCCATCTGGTGCTGAATACCTCTTAGCAGTAGGATTTTGATTCATAAGTGCACTTGTGACTTCCTTATTATCCTTTCTCTATAATAAGGAGATTCTGAATCATCTGCTTGTCTGTCTTTATGAATAAATTACTCCTCCACCATTGAGAAAATCAGGGGTGGGGTGTGGGGTGGAACAAAATCAAGTCCAGACCACACTTTAGCAGAATAACAGAATCACAGAGTGGACCATTTCCAGACTGCGTTTGAGTATCTCCAAGGAGGGAGACCCTACAACCTCTTTAGGCAACTTTTGCCATCACCCCTTATGGTCAGACAGTTTCCCATGTTTCAGTTTGTGCCTGTTACCTCTGGGCCTGTCAATGGGCATCCCTGAAAAGAGCCTGGCTCCCCCATCTTTGCACTTTGTACACATTGATATTATCCCCTCTAAGCCTTCTTTTCTCCAAGCGGAACAGTCCCAGCTTTCTCGGCCTCTTCTGATATGAAAGATGCTCTAGTTTCTTAATCATCTTATTGGCCCTTAATATCTTCAGGTCTTTCATGAACTTATAAAATATTGGAACTTTAATTCTTTAAGCATTGAATTCAACTGTCCTCTGAGGAAGAACCATAAATTGATTCATAAAGAAGAAATTAAAAATAGTCACTATTTAGGACATTTTACATTGATGAAATTTGACATTTTGTGAAAATAACATCACCTGTTAACTTTCCCATTCAGAACAAAAAAAAAAAAAAGAAAAAAAAAGAAACCCCAGAGGGGTATGACAAATGTTATTTTTTTATTAACATTATCTTACTCCCATTATTTGTCACTATCATTGCATTTTACTGAATCTCAAAATAGAGATTTTTTGGGATGATTTAATGTTACAAAATACAGAGACATCTGTGAATGTCTACATCCAAATAGCCTGCAGGAAAGAGGAAGAATGTGTGAGGGCAAGTTCCTCATTAGTGGAAATTATTTAGAAGTTCTCTATGTGTGTTAAGTAATTGCCCAGATTTCTAAAAGAGAACCTCTTCTGAAAACTACTGTTCTTCCATAGTCCTGACCAGCTTTTTATCCCCATCCCAGTGAGACTAGGAAAGTCTACTCAGTTTTCATTGTCAGACTCTATGTAAGTAGTGGACTCTGCTATGAGCATGCTACTTCTCAAGACTGAGTTGACATCAGAGAGTATTTAGGCATATTGAAGGCATGAGGACCCAACAACAGAAATTTCTCTCAAACCCTTTTTGATAGTAGACATGTTGCAGTTACCATTGTCTTTCATTCTGTTGTCTTCCATCAGCACTAAAGTTACCTGTTCTAAAAAGCTCATGGCCATAGTCTGATCTTAGCATAATACTAGCAGAAGTGCTGTGACTGTGGAATCTTGCAACTAGAAGAACTGAGAATAAAAACCCAAACATTTATATATAATAACTGTTTCTTCCTAAATACATCACATTGTTATAAAACAGCAATGGCTTTTAAAAAACAAACTAATCACCTTAAATACAAATATTATGTGAAGTGACATTGACTGTCTCTTTACATAAGCCATAAAACAGACTTCCATTAGCAGACTCTGAAACTTGATCGCAGAAGTAGTGAACAATCAGTCTCTTTAATTTACAAATAAGAGAGAACGATTCATTCTCAAATTTAATAGGCATCATTATGGAAGATATGGAAGAAAAGGTTTTAAAATTAGCAAAATGTAAACCGCCACTTTTTTATAAATATGTAAACGACACATTAGTATTGTTAAAGGAAGACAGGAATAAATCTGACAAATTCACAAGGGAGATGTGAAAGGATGGCATACTGCCATTTCTTGGTATAATGATCATTAAGAAAGATGATTGTCTTTCACAGTTCAGAGAAAGGATACCAATTCAGATGCCAGTTTAACTTATAAATCAAATCTTCATCCTACAGTTCCAATGTAAAATAGTCAAAACACTCATTGATTAAGTACTTAAGAGTTGTGAAGCAGAAGTCTGGAAGAAGGGGAACCTAATTATGTTAGACCTGCATTTCTAAACAGCAGTTTTCATTTACAGTCTATTAAAAAAATAAAAATAAGAAGAAATGTTCAACTCAAAGCCATGAAGGAAAGGTATTATCCACATGAAAACAAACCAAGGCATAGTACACAACAGGGGATGCTCAGAAATGTCACCTAAGCCTGCCACCCCTGAAGGTTATGGTTAGTTCCCAGTTCAGAAGTTCTCTCTCATTTTGTAGAGATTTGGTTCCTTTAAGGAGACATAAGGTAGTTGCATTTAAAAGTGGAGAACACATTTTAAGCCAAGATAAATATCAAGTATTGTGTGGGGAGACTTAAACCAAAGCCAGTTACCACATATTAAGGTGCTACCAGAAAGGCAAGGAATTCTCTGCAAGTCACGGTTCCTTTTCTTATTTTCTGCAATTGCTCTCAAAAAGTTGTGTGCTCCTTTGCCTCCTTGTAGGTTTTCCCTGGGACCACACTGATAGGGAAAGGTGTAAGAGAGAGGCAACTCTTAGACCTAGTGTCCTGGAAAAATGTTCCATAAGAGGTGGAAAGCATATCAACTACGGTGAGTGTTTTTTGGAAGCCTTATAACAAGGGAAAGTCCCTTTCATTTTAATAAGACTTTTTCCTGTATTTGTATTGGAGAATTTAAGTTAAACTTTGCCTGTTAAAGTACACAAAAACTTCACTTGAGATGATATAATCCTGATGCTTGAGGCAGAATTTCAGGCAAAGGGTACTGCATAAACATCAGATATAAAAATAAAATTTTGGATTTTTTGTTTGTTTGTTTGTTTGGGTGGTTTGGTTTTTTTTGCCTGTCATATAGCAGTTAGAGGTCAAGGGCCAAAACAGGGCTTCTCTGAACTTTCTTAGATGTTCCTCACTAATATAGCTCATTATCACAAAATGACATATGAGAACATGTTCCCATTTTCTCATTCAGGATTTTCTGATTTATTCTGGGGAACCTTAGCACAACCTCAGAGTGAAAGACAGCTTGGCTTTCATTAGCAGAGCTAGAGTATTTTCAGTGACAACAGCAATTAGTTAAATATTGTTGATCAAGATAACACCATTATTCATATGATTGGGCAAAATTAGTGTTGGGTTACTTGTCTCTAGAGCAAACCACACTTGTAAGAGAAAATACATTGCTTAATATTGTTATTCTGAAATCTTATCAAAGTTTAAGATTAAGGCTAGAATTCTGGATCAGTATTTCTGTTTTGTATAATGTAGTGGGGTTTTGTTTTGTTTTGTTTTTTTTCATAAGTGAATTGCATTCTTTCTTTGGTGCCCTAAGCAACAGATGTCTAACTAGCACCTGAGCTATGCCAGCTTCTGTGTAAGGCTGTGAACTGATTTAAAACATGCTCCATTTTTATCTCTTTATGAGTCATTACTTAAAGGTTTTATCACCAGATTGCCACACTTAATTGCATGTAGACATAATTAAATATGAATATCTGCAGACCTGTTTTTTTTATTTTTGCTATAACTTCAATAAGGTATTTTCCTGCTCGGTAATGAAATTCTACAGGAAAGGAGATAAACAAAAAGGGAAAGAAAAATCCAACAAGAATTATCAAATTTGTATTAAATATCTATCAAATATCTAGTGAGCTGTTTAGTGAAGGCACTTTTTTTTAGGCAAGTATGACATTGCATGGTAAAAATATATGGCAGAAAGCAATGTTTTGATATTTAAAGATGTCATCTGTTACAACACATGTAAGCATGCAGAAGTCACTCTAGTCCTTGGGAAACTCACAGAATGAGTCATCTTGCAACATGATCTAAGGCACATGAAGTCTTCGGCAACTGTCAGTATGTATTTACCAATCTAAACAATGTCTAGGAAATGTTTTCATCTTCTGTGATAAAATGACTAGGTTGGTGGATGGGTAGAGAACAATACGTGTCATTTACCTTGACTTCTGTGAGCCTTTTGATGCTGCCTCCCTCAATATACTTATATCCAAGTTGGGATGATATGGTTTGGCTGAGTAGACAACTAGCTGAGTGAAAAAGAGCTTGAATGTTTTGCCTCAGAGAGTTAACTTGTTATGCTTTACCTGGATGCATGTGACAAGTGAAGTACTACTTAACAGAGGGCCGTCTTGGGACCTTTACAATTCAACACCTTTTTCAGTGATGTGGGGCAAGTAATAGAGTGTTGGTTCAAATTTTCAAATGGCACCAAATTGAGGGCAGTCAATTCATTCAAGGATGGAGCCATCATTTAACTGCGGTCCAGAGAGACTTATGTAGGTTAGATGAATGGGTTCAACAGGAAAATTGTAAAATTCAAAAAGGATGTGCACGAGTCATGCACAGTCATGCACATGAGAAGGAGGAAATTTTTGCAGCCATATAGGCTGGGAAGCAACTGTCCTGAAAAGGCCCTTGGGGTCATGGTTAACAGTGAGATGAATTTGAGTTACTGGCGTGCCCTGGCACCAAAGAGAGATCCTGGTCTGTATTAACAGGATCATAGCAGTAGATCAAGAGAGGTGATTACCTCTGTCTGCTCAGCAGTCACCACGCTGAACGTAGATACTATGTGGAGTTTATGCCCTCCTGAAACAAGACATACGTGATAAACTAGATCGTGCTGACCAGAGGGCTACAAACATGGCCATGAGCTTGAGCACCTACCCTATGAGCAAGACGAACCAGAGCTCATTCATCCAGGAGAAAAGACAGATTCAAGAGGACCTAGTAGCAGTCCCCACCCACTCAGTACCTAGGTAGAGGTTACTGTGAGGTGGAAACCATGGTGTTCATCATGGTAGGTGGAAGGAGGACAAAAGAAAACATGCATAAGGTGAAATTAAAGACCTTCAGACTGTAAAAGGAAAACTCTTCTCACCATCAATACAGCCAAGCAGCAGCATGGGTTATCCAGGGACTTAACACATCCTCCATCATTGTGTTTTTCAAGACCAGACTGGATAAAGCCCTGAACAATTTGGTTTGATATTATAACTGACCCTGTTTGAACCAAGAAATTGGACTAGAGATCTGCTGAGTTTCCTTCCAGCCTGGATTTTACTATGATCCTAATCTTTGCCTATTTAGGGACCTGCCAGGGTCTGAAATGATGCAGGATTTTGCCTACAGGAAACTATGCGACTAGAATTTTTATTTCCTTAAAAATGCTAAGAATTTCAAATATATTCAGGTTAGAGTGTGAGATATGGCAAGTTATGCAACTCAAATGACATTACTTTGATATATTATGGACACATAATGATTGTTAAGTATATCTAAAATGCTGTTTCTTTAAAAGATTATGGGAAAGGAAAAGCACATACAGACATTTCCAAATTTTAAAAGTTACCCAGGTAGATATTTTTCCTAAAAAAAAAGAAAAAAGTGATGTAATTGTTAAGGTAAGAGCACATTATTTCATTAAGTTTATTTCACCAAGGACGTTGGTATTGCAAGAGTTATGCTTTTTTAAAATGTTTTTTTCCAGATGTTTTTTAAATGCTTATAGACTCAGAATGCACAACCTGAGCTGAGTGTTGCACAGTTCATTAAATGTGTCCTGCTGTCTTTTTTAGCTGACCTGACTCCTGAGTAGTTTCCAAACATACTGATAACATTGTGTTGTTTGTTTGGTCTTTTTTTTTTTAGGTTCTTTGTCTAGCTGATAACTCTTTTGGTAATATAATGTGCCTATTGCATGTCATTTGTTGAGTGCGCTGTGTTCCTTACTCTTTATATAGGTCAAGTCCTGAGAAACTTTTTCTCTGAGTTTCAGACTAAATTCTGCTCCATAAAGCTGAATTAATTTTATAGATAAATCAGCTTCTGCTTTTTCAAATTCTACTCTTCTTCCATGAAAGATGTCATTCTAATCACAGCACATTCCCTTTCCCATCTCCTCTTGTTATGTGGGTTAAAATAAACCATGTCTCAGAATTTTGTATTACCTTTGAATTGCCTCATCATAGCAACACCAAAATGGGATATTAAAAAAGAAAAGAAGCAAGCAAACAAACAAAAAAGCAGCTGAGAAACTTTCTATAGTTGCTCGGTAATGATTTAGACAACCCTTTAATCTAAAACTCTAGACAAGCTCTAAACTACAGGAGAGTTCTGCAATGCATAGAACAATATTATAATGCACGATGGGATGTCATACTGTGAAAAACCTGGAGTTTGGAGGAAACTAGAAAGTTAAAATGATATTAAACTTGGCTCTGATGAAAGCATTGAGAATATTGTTTGTGAGATTTCATTCACTGTAGGTTAATTTTTCTTAACTATTGAGTTAGTGTTTTTGAGTTGAAGTTTTGTGTAGGAAGTGTTTCAAGATCCCCATAGAACAGAATGCTTCAGCAGAAGGAAAGATGTAGTTTGATGATAGATACAGTCCTTGATTAGGAGTGTTGTGTAAACTGGACTATATCAGGAGAAGGGTACAGACTGCTGGGGAGACTCACTCACCAAGGTCATGTCCAGAATAATGCAAGGAAATTGCTGCTGCTGCAGGTCTGTATTAACAACAAAGATACTCACTCATGGTTTTGGATGTAAGAAACCTCCACTGCTGCATAGAAATTGCTGAAACCACTGCTAATAATCTCCATTAATTTGTTAAGATTATTACAAAGAGCAAAATATCCTTTCCATTACTTCCCAAGAGATCTGAGGTGTGAAATTGATTAATACTTGTTAGTTGCCTGGAAGATAACGAGGTTTTTATATGCTAAAACATGAAATTATTTGTCAAATATAATTCATATATGTATTCTTGTTCAGTAGGTAGATGAAGACATTCTTAGTTGCAAAATGGGTTAATTTAGCCTAATTTTTAAATTTTAGCAAGGTTAAAAATATATTATTTTACTGTAATACTTTTCATGATTTACATTTTCCACACAACAGCTTTGAGTTTGCAAATACAGAATAGGAGCTTTGAATTGGTAGTGGCAATTAATGTGAGTGAATTCATATGTTAACCAGTGTTTGCTAGGGAACTCTTAAATACCAATCTTTGACATCTTTACAAGCTCTTTAAGCTTTCTCTGGAAAACATCAGTGTTTCAGATAACACAGATACAGGCTGTTAAAGACGGTCTGAGTATAATTAAAGACACCTGCCAACATTTCCTCTTTTTAAGTTTTTGGAATTGGGAAGGACAGAGCTGATTAGTAACATCTGGGAAAAGGGAAAGGAAGGACAAAAAAAGAAAAAAGGCAGAAAGTGAAAAGCAAGCCACATCATGCTATCAGCCTTTGTGGAGGCTGGCTTCTTGAATGGTAGCATGTCTACCCATGATGCCTTGCCATTACTGTACTTCCCATGTGGGACTTGGGTTGCAGAAAGTGAGGGAAGTTGTGTTTCCTGCATCTTTGCCTTTCCCTAGATCTTTGCCTTTCAAAGTAGATGAAGAGTTTTTCTTCTCCAAAACACAGAATCAGCAGTGATGTCTTCAAAAGGAGCTTTAAGAGCTTTTTCTCCCCCCTGGTTTTATTACACTGGGACTCCTTAACACAGTGCATTGATTTTATTTAACACTTTTATAGGCATAGATAGTGGTTTTATGCTGAAGTTCTTAGTGTTTCATAGCTCTGCCTCCGTGTCTAACTAACTTCTATTGGCATTAACACCACAGCAGTTATGAAAGTGAGATGAGGAGAGAATAAACTATATAATGAAACCAATGAATAAGTGGTTGATAATTTAAAAATCTATAAACTATGCAATACTTGACAGCATAGATATCTAAGTGCCAGAAAACATATTCCAGGTAAAATTCATGAGAGTGCTTTCTCACACCTGTGGTCTCGAAGAGATTCTCAGTGCTGCAGTTCAGACATTAGAGAGAAAAGTCCTGCAAATTAGAAAATACGTGGTTATCTTCTTGGATTAAATGACAATATCCATAAGATTTCAGGGATAATATGTATCCAGGATTATGCAGGACATCAACCCCCCCCCCCCCAAATTTAGGAGGTTGGAGACAATAAAGACTCTACCAACATCCCTAGGACTAATCCAAGACATTCCAGAGAAATTCTTTTGAGGTTGAGGTCATATAAATAGACATTTCAGGCATATGCAACTACATTCTTAGTGACTGCAGCCACAAAATTCATATAATCATGGAGAACTACCCTGTCATCATGTGCACCCTAGCTGGTATATGTAGATTCAACAGAGCAAATTAACTTGGCAGAATCTCCACTGCTGCTTAGCCAGACTGATTCTATTACATAAGGTAGATGAAGCAGATCTACATCAAACTGTGTATAATGGATTTCAGGCTCTTTGCGGTTAAGATTGGGTTGGACTGTGCCACATTTCTGAGATTATGATGATGATTAATTAATTATGTCACCGCTGAATATGGGGAAAGGCTTCCTACAAATCTTTACATATTGTCAAGTATAGTATCCATCTGTGGGAAAGAGTAAAGAAGACAACAATCAACAAATAAAACATGGGTGAATAAAAGACAGAAAGTAGAAAAGCATATGTGTGCAAGACATACTTCAAAGGCCTTTTCTCTTTAACACTGTGAAGCCTAAGCCAGTAAATTGTCACTTTCCTATCAAAGTAAAGCATTTCTGCTCTTCAAAATCCACTCATGTAGATGTATTTTACAGATACATTTCTAAACTGTTGCTTGAGTTACAGATGAGTCACCTTCAAAGGACTCATAAAATCAAATCATCTCCTGCAGTTAAAACAATCTCTCTTCTGGTGACATCACCAGTATTAGAAGTTTCAAAAAAAATGCTGAACACTTAAAAAATTGTTTTCTGTGGTGGGATCATTGGTTCACAAATATGCAATAAATACAGATTGCAATAGTACAATAAAATATTGGTGTTCAAGGAGGTCTGGTTTTATGGAAAAAGTTTTCTTCTCATATTTGCTGTTGTCCCAGTTTGCCCTTTGGATCATTTTGAAAGTCACAGAACTTGTCATGTAAGGCATGTATGCTGAAATGAAAGGAAAAAAGTTAGCCATGCTCATCCATTCTTCCTGATATAAATATTAAAAGTCATGAGCTTTCCCCACGAGCACAAAGAACACCTGCAATAGTGATATTTATAATGCAAATAGTTCAAGTGTCAGCTAAGGTGAGCTGTTACAGAGTTGTACAAGAAGGAAGCAGAAGAGCAAACTGTCAGTGTTAACCAGGAGCAGAGCTGAGATTACATTCCCAAATTTAGGTATCATGACTCACTTTTTACTCCATCCCCCAGTGTTTTAAGGTTAATTTTCCTTTTCATGAAAATTCAGTATTGTACAGAGGAAATAAAGAGGCTATCACCCCCTTATCAGTCAGGATGGCCTCGGGATTTTACTCATATGACTTGAGAGAATTTAAAATAATAAAAGTAAATGGACCAAGCTCTGCTCTGTGGTGGCACAGCACACTATACACTGGATAACACCCTCTTTTTTCTAGGTGATTCTGGCATCAGTGTACTGTGGAAAAGCTCCTTTTCAGTTCTGTCATTAAGAGATTGTTCCTTCACAGAGAACCACCACAATGCAGCTACCTAATATTGCTGTTTTAGATGATGAATTATGATGGAGGAACAAATAGATGACAAATGAACCTTCCACTGAAGACAGGGTGAACTGCTGAAATTTGGTGGGTTGGGTTGAGGTGCGGGGGGCAGAAACAATATAATGAATTGCTAGTTTATCAAGCAGATCTGTTTAAGATATGTAGTGAGAACTTAATGAGTGATGATTTTAACCCCTAGATTAAAAGTCTCTATGTCCACAGCTGAAATGTGTAGAAAAATATTTCACACAGGGAAAGAAAGAACATGTGGTGGTACAGGAGGGAAACTCCAGACTGATCTGTGAACCTGTTGGTGTTAAACCAAACTGAAAAAGCTCTTAGAATCAGTTCTGAGCTTGAATGTGCATACCTTTTCTCATTAGTATGAATACCTAGTGTAGCTCTGTTCTGTGCCTGAATAAGTGCTAAACTCAAGGGAATAAATGCATCTGAACTGGTGTCTCTGCTAGCATAAGAAAACCTGAAGCAATCCCAAAAGAAGATAATGACTGGGCAAACACAATCAGAACACAGTGTGGTTCCAGTGTTTAAATGTATTTGTTATGATTTACACACATATGGTTAAACCTCATGTTCAATTTATATGATCCTATTATCAGAAATTATATATGGAACATTTATTTGGCCAACAACCTGTGCCAAACTCCATATTTCCTCACCTTTGCAACCTAGTCACCAGACTTTCCCCACTCTTCAGCTGACTATATAATTAGTGGATTACCCTAACAAGATTTAAGAAGCAACTCAATAAAAGATAAAAAGGGATTCAAGTCATACTTGGCAAAATAAGGGACCAAGTTATGTTAAATGACTTTGATTCAGAAAGGGGTAAGATGGAAGTATAACATTCAGTAACTCCCCATTGTAGAAAAAAAAAATACAGGAATATTCCCTGTTCTTTGTCTCTACTAGTGACTGGCTTCTTCAAGGGAAAAACAAATCTGCAGGTGTACATGCAGTATTGCATTTCTGAACGAAATTATTACGTAGCTGTAGGAAAGCTTCAAGAAGGTTGCTCTGGCATGCATTGTTTGATTTGGTAGGAAACATGAATAAAAATTGCTACAAAAGAAAGAAACTGAATCCTTAGGATAGGAGAAGGATCTTGTTGCAGATGGAGTAATGCACTTTACTTGTAAAAGAGAAATAACAGCATATTTCTTGATAAAAATCAGTGATTTAACAAGTTTGATAGTAAATGTGACAGTGGTTTAAAAAGATTTGATGGCAAGCTACACTTGGTTATTTATTGCACAAAGTCAGACAAAACTTCCAGGGAGACTCTCCTGTTGAGTCATGAGGTTCAAAACGGATGCCCCTGCTTTCTAAACTCTTTCTCAGAGGTAAGTTTAAGTGCAGCTGGATCCAGACTTAGCCCAGCAGAACTGGTCAACAGTTTATTTCTAAAAGATTATATGTACATAATCCATCCTTTATACCACTTAGGTAAGATTTCCAAGTTTAGTATGGTATTAATCACTTCCCAAGAATCTGTTATGGCAAGGAATCTCTCAACTTTGAGGAGTAACCTTGAAAGGCATCCCTACACAAGGGGAGAATCTGGCATGCATCCTGCTGCTGTGCAGCTCAGCAGGCCCTGGGCTGTCCACTATTTACAGAGTAAGATGATTGGCTTATAGTCATCTTTGCATACCAGCCATATATTGGTTTGACACATGCTCCACTAGCCCTTAACTGCTGAGCAAGATGTATCGCCCTTAAGTATTGTGTTGTTATCTGTAAGCCAGATGCAGTCAACATGACCATTACTGTTGAATATTGCCCAAGCAGAAAAAAAGGCATTGTATGGGGAAATACCAGAGTTCAAATTCTTTGTCACAGAGCTCTAATTCTTTGAAGATGTGGTGTCAGTACAGTTTGGTTTTCAAAACTATTAAATGGAAATAATAACACTGACCCCCTTTGTGAATATTGTGAGATCTACTGATGAAAAGAACACATTAGTCTAATAATAAGTACATGAGTAGTACAATTTCTGAATATGTGGTAGTAGCAGCAATGGATTCAAACATTTAAATACATTCCTTTTCAGATACTATGGTAATGGATGCTTCACATAACATTATAGATTGGCAAATACAGTTGTAATTCTTCTAGAAGTGGTTTCGTTCCATCAATTGTTCATAAACTATTCTGTGTGATTAACTGACCATTCACAATCAAACACGTTCAATCCATACATTAAAAAAATAATCATAAAGATGTTTGTAATATTGATTCAAATAACAAGCACATTAAAAAATGGTATTTGCCTGCAGAGTACAGGGTTAAAAAGATTGAATGAATTATTCAATGCGAATTTTTGTTTAATTCTAAAGGAAATTTACTGGAAAAATTACAACTGTATAAATTTGAAGTGCAAATTATATTGAAACATGTAGAGAAAATGCTGAGAATGCATTATTTGGTTATGGGGCAGAATGGAAAAACTTACTTTCACTAGTCTGCAAAATGGGCCCAAGAGCGAGACATACATGTACCACAGTATAGGGCATAGGGGCAAAACCTGTGTGAGGGAAAACTGCCTACTGTATCCAAACGAACACTAAAAAGGGTGTTATTATTCTTACTGAATAATAGCAATGTTGCTGATTTACTGCTATTTTTTGGTCAATCAAGCTTTTTTGACTGGAAGAAAAGGAAATTTCATAATACAGATTCCTGCTTCTCATCAACATTGTTTTTCCTTTGTCCTTGTTCAACTACAATGAAGCACACAAAAAAAAAAAAAAAAGAAAAAGAAAAAAGATAATAAAAATATTAAAATATCTAAAATGAATATTTTTAAATAGAAGTGGTTTGGAACTGATGTGATAGGGAGCAAGACATAACTGGGTTTTGAATTTTGTTAAAGATGTCTAATATATCAGAAATCTCAAAAAAATTGATGTCTTCTCTTAAAAATTAAAGTGATCTGTGTATTGTGACTCTGTGAGGATTCTAGCTTTTCTTATTTTGACATTGTATGTACAAGACACAAATCCTGATATGCAAGCATATTTTACAGAAGATGACTAAGCTTTCCAAACAGAAATGAATCATAATTATCTAGATTTTTAAAGCAGAGGAGACTTTTGCAATCTCTTCCTACTCAGGGCTACACAAGGAGAATTTCAGCCCTTCTAGGCACTTAAGTTTTGGTAGAAATGGTAATACAGCATGCACCAAATCACATCATTGCCTTGAATTCTGCATCTTTTTTTGCCCTTGTGTCGTGGTTTCAACAGGAATAGAATTAACTGTCTTCCTAGTAGCTGATACAGTGCTGTGTTTTGGATTTATAGAATCATAAAATCATAGAATAGTTAGGGATGGAAAGGATCTTAAGATCGCCTAGTTCCAATCCCCCTGCCATGGGCAGGAACACCTCACACTAAACTGTATCACCCAAGGCTTCATCCAACCTGACCTTGAACACTGCCAGGGATGGAGCATTCACAGCCTCCCTGGGCAACTTATTCCAGTGCCTCAACACACAGTAAAGAATTTCTTCCTTATATTTAATCTAAATTTCCAGTGTTTAAGTTTTAACCCATTACCCCTTGTCCTGTCACCGCAGTCCCTAATGACGAGTCCATCCCCAGCATCCCTATAGGCTCCCCTTCAGGTACTGGAATGCTGCTATGACGTCTCCACACAGCCTTGTCTTCTTTAGGCTGAAAAGCCCCAACTTTCTCAGCCTATCTTCATACAGGAGGTGCTCCAGTCCCCGATCATCCTTGTGGCCCTCCTTTGGATTTGTTCCAACAGTTCCATGTCCTTTTTGTGTTGAGGACACCAGAACTGTACACAATACTCCAAGTGAGGTCTCATGAGAGCAGAGTAGAGGGGCAGGATCACCTTCTTCGACCTGCTGGTCATGCTCCTTTTGATGCAGCCCAGGATGCGGTTGGCTTTCTGGGCTGCAAGCGCACACTGCCGGCTCATGCTCATTTTCTCATCAAACAATACCCCCAAGTACTTCTCTGCAGGGCTGTTCTGAATCTCTTCTCTGACCCAGCCTGTAGCTGTGCCTGGGATTGCTCCAACCCAGGTGTAGGACCTTGCACTTGGCATGGTTAAACTTCATGAGGTTGACATCAGCCCACCTCAGAAGCGTGTCAAGGTCCCTCTGGATGGCATTCCTTTCCTCCAGCGTATCAACTGAACCACACAGCTTGGTGTCATCAGCAAACTTGCTGAGGACGCACTCAATCCCACTTTCCATTTTGCTGACAAAGATGTTGAATAAGACCGGTCCCAACACTGATTTCTGAGGAACACCACTCATTACTGATCTGCAGCCAGACATTGAGCCATTGACAACAACTCTTTGCGTGCGGTCATCCAGCCAGTTCTTCATCCACCAAGTGGTCCACCTATCAAATTGATGTCTGTCCAATTTAGAGACAAGGTTGTCGCGTGGGACAGTGTCGAATGCTTTGCAGAAGTCCAGGTAGACAACACCAGCTGCTCAGGACCCGCAGATGAATTTCATCAGGTCCCATGGACTTGTGTACGTTCAGATTTTTAAGATGGTCTTGAACCAGATCCTCTCCTACAGTGGGCTCAAAGTCTTCATTCTCACAGTCCCTGCGTCTGCCTTCCAAGACTTTGGTAGGGTGATCAGAGCCTTTGCCAGTGAAGACTGAGGCAAAGAAGACATTAAGAATCAAAGCCTTCTCCAAATACAGGGTAGCCTGTTCTCCTGAGAGCTTTTGGAGGGGGCCTACATTGTCCCTTGTCTGTTTTTTATTTGCTACGTACCTATACGATCCTTTCCTGTTATCCTTAACAGCCCTAGCCAAGTTTAATTCTAACTGGGCCTTAGCTTTCCTAACCTGGTCCCTAGCTTCCCAGACAACATCCCTGTACTCTTCCCAGGCTGCCTGTCCTTGCTTCCACCTTTTATAAGCCTCTTTTTTCATTTGAATTTTCTTCAGGAGCTCCTTATCCATCCAAGGAGGTCTCCTGGCTCTCCTGCTTCACTTCCTTTTAGTTGGGATGCAGCACTCGTGAGCTTGTAGCAGGTGATCCTTGAATATCAACCAAGAGTCTTGTCCCCCCTGCCCTCTAGGGCTGTATCCCATGGATATAGCATGGAACTAAGCAGGTTCCTGATGAGGCCAAAGTCTGCTCACTTGAAGTCCAGGGCAGTGAGCTTGCTGCACGCTCTTCTCACTGTCCTGAGGATATCAAATTTGACCATCTCATGATCGCTGCAACCAAGTCTGCCCTGGAGCATCACATTTCCAACCAGCCCTTCCCTGTTGGTGAGCATGAGGTCAAGCATGGCAGTTCTCCTTGTTGACTCCTCTATTACTTGCAGAAGGAAGTTGTCTTCTGATTCGGAGAAAACTCCAGGAACAAGCTTGCCAAAAAAGTTTTCAAGTTGACAAGCAGGTATTCTTCACTGTGGCGCCAGAAGACACGGGGGATTGCTCCTCCTGATGTGTGTCCCCATATAGCTACGCAAGCCATCCTTATGTAGTCCTTGGGCATACATACATATTCATGAGGCTAGGTATGGCTTACATTATTTTCCAGAAAGTTCCCCACATGTGTACAGAATTGTGGTGGTCTCTGAGGGTCGTTTACTTCTTCCAACAATCCTCATCATTTCTGGCAGACTTTGAAGCATGCTCCGTAGATGCTTATGCCAGCTTAATTGTTTCGTTAACATCACAGACATAATAATCCTCCTGTCCTTTTACTTATCAGTGAGTTTAACTGCAGCCCATCCTGGACACCTGCCATTCCCAGATACTCCTTATCCTTGCATCCTGTTCTTCTACCCTGTTTTTCTTACATTCATTTTGTACTAAGGTCATAGGGCCTAAGACTAAGTCAACTATAACAATTAATATTGTACAAGAATTCTCACTATGTTCTCTAGCTTTACTCTACTTTTTTTTTCTCTTTGTATCATGCACCTCAGTAATTTTCCATTGCTACTCTTACAGAGCCATCAAACTTAACATTACTTGAAACTGATTCTAAAAGTTTATATATCCCATTTTGTAATTTTGTGCCCCTCCTTGTCTCACTTCCACACAATCGAGGAACCTCCCAGAGAGCTTGTGCTGGGGTGTACTGTAGCTCCAACAGATGTCAGGGTTGTTGAAGTCCCCCATGAGAACAAGGGCCTGTAAACGTGAAACTTTTCCTATCTGCCTGTAGAGTGCTTCATCTGCAGATTCCTCTTGATCAGGTGGTCTGTAACAGATCCCCACAGTAATGTCTCCCATCGCTGTTTTCCCTTTAACCCTGACCTACAAACTCTCTGTTGACTGCTCACCTGTCCCCAGACAGAGTTCCATACTCTCCAGCCTATCCCTAACATAAATAGCAACTCACCCTCCCTGCCTGCCGGTCCTGTCTTTTCTAAAGAGCCTGTAACCTTCCATTCCAACACTCCAGTCATAGGAGCCATCTCACCATGTTTCTGTGATGCCTATTATATCATACTCCCATAGACATGCACACATCTCTAATTCCTCCTGTTTGTTCCCCATGCTATGGGCATTTGTATAGAGGCATCTGAGCCAACCTCCAGATGAAGCCAGCTCATTGGCTGGAGCAGCTGGAATATCTCTACATTGTTCTGAGCATTTATCATAGGTGTTGGCAACTGACTGGGTGTGCTGGGATGGAATGATGCCCCCCTCCCCCTACACATCTAGTTTAAAGCATCTTTGACCAGTCTGGCAAGCCACAGACTAGCTCCACCAGCCCCCAGTAGACTTGGCCTACAAACGCACCAATGTTTTAATTGTTGCTGAGCAGTGCTTACACTAAGTAGAGGACTTTTCAACTTCTCATACTGTCCTGCCAGTGAGCAGGCTAAGGGTGTACAAGAAGTTGGGAAGGGACACAGCTTGTACAGTAGACCCCAACTGTCCAAAGGGATATTCCATGCTGTGAGATACTGTGCTGAACAATAAAACTGGGGGGAAGTTGGGGTGATGGCCTGCTGCTTAGGGATTGGCTGGGGCATCAATCAGCAGGTAGTGAGAAATTGCGCTGTGTATCACTTGTATAGTCCTTTACCATTAGTATTATTTTCTTTTCTGTTTTTATGTTATTAAACTGTCTTTATATCATCCCATGAGTCTACCTTCTTTCTGATTCTTTCCCTAATCGCACTGTGAGGGAATGAGTGAACGGCTACTTGGTGTTTAACTGTGTACCAGGTTAAACCACAACACCTGGACATATCCAAAATAGACTGTGATTTCCTCAAACATAGTCATTATCACACAGAGCTAGTTTTTTTTTATCGCAAGAAGACATTAAAGTTCATAAACATTGTTCTGCTGGTTTCCTGTCTTTGCTGTGCTCTACTGGTATTAACTAAGCCATGCCATACAGCACCTTTTCCTTTATTTGGAAATTATTTATAATGGGCATGTATGCTTTTGCTTATGAATGCACATTGAATAAGTAACTTAGATATATGTTCTCTTACTCTACACTAAACTCCATCTTAGTTTAGTGCACTAAAACTCCATCTCTTGAATATGCAAAGGGACAGACTTATAAAATTTTGGGTTTCATATTAAAAATACCCAAAACAATAAACTAAGAAACCACAAGCTCAAAACACCCCATGCCCCCAGATCCTTTTATAATGTTTTGTTTTGTTTTGTTTCTGGGTTTGTACCCATATGTCTGGGTATGGTATATTTCTAGTATTCTTGGCAGAGAGACATAAAGCAGATCCAGAATGTGATAGTACTTGACACATGTTTCATCAAGGATAAACAGTGGCAGATGGAAGCTTGCAGTTAAACCCCCATTGCCTAAAATAAGCTGCCTGGACTCTCACATGTCCTGAGGGAGTCACACAGGAAGGTTACAGGGAGGTTGGAGTCCAAAAGGTGAACATATCCATGAGAGATGATTGGGATTCTGCTTTGGCCACATCTAACAATTAGTCTTTTCTGTAGGATTATACTGTGAATCTCACATACCTTTGACATATTTATAATATTCCAACTCCTGAAATCCCATGATTTTTACATTATTACTTGTTTAAAATATTAAAGAGAACCAAATATACTTAAGAGAAAAATAATTATTTTTTTTACCTCAATAAATTTCAGACTGATATCATGATTTTTGAATACTTGATGTCATCAGTGTGTGGGGGAGGAAAGAACAAATATTGTTATTGTAACAAGATTCCTAGATTCCTAGATTCTTCTCTTTTTGAGGTTATAAGTCAAATCCTGCAGTTGTGCATGTTAAAAGAAAACACTCTCTAGCATTGTGTAGTGCCTTAAGCGTGCCATGATGAAGTTTCTTGCTATGTGACTATTCATTCACTGACTATGGGTTGCTGGCTATTCACCCATTTGCATGCCTCTTGCCAGGTGAGCTCAGAAGCAGTTTACAAGAGAGCTGCTTGGTTCTAAGAGCAGCTGTGCATGACAAACCATTACCGGTCTCTAAAAGCTTGTTTTAAAGTCCTTTATAGCCAACAGAAATCCCCTTTTGGATCAGGTCCAACATCCAATTTTTGTAGGTCCCATTCAGGCTAATGCCATAAATGGAATGGTGCATCTCAGTCACTCGGTGGAGTAAAAGTAGCAGGGTCAGGACCCCAAACAATGAAGCTTAAGCCAAGGAAAAGCCTCCCTCATGAAACAGTGGATGTAAACCTCCAAATAACAAACCAGATGTTACAGCTTGTCTTCAGATTAATTTATTACCCTGCACTTCTCTAGAAGGATTTGGATTCACACTTTTTTAAATGTCATCCAGCAGTTATTATGTTTAGTCAGTAAATTTAAGCATAATCTACATGTTTATGACAAGTTGAGATCCAATCTTATAAGACATAAAAAATTCATTACATTTAAATATTTATTGTAAGGAGACTCTGGATATCTATTTATGATAACAGAAATCAGTATGAAGAGGTGAACAAAATATGTTAAGAAGGTAATTCAGAAGAAAAAGAAAAATAATACAAAACCTTTACATGTGTCTGATTTACTAAAAAATGCATGAAGACAAGGATATGAAGCCGGCTTTGAGAAGATGTTTAGTTCACTGCAGAAAGCAGACATAACCAATTAGAAATACCTCCCTTTTAATCACAAAGGTCACAGTCTTATAAATGAATCCTTGATGGTGTTTCCTCAGGGAGCAAGCATCTGTCAGTTGTTACCTTTGCAGTGCCCTTCAAAGGCTGCAGCTATGCTCTGGAGCAACTGCACTCTCTGCAGCATGCCACATTCCTGGTTCTCCACTGCTGGAGCACAGTGTAGCTCCCTCCTTTCCAAAAAACTTTTGAGTTTCTTTTCATCGGAAGTCAGGGCAAATGGGAGGATTGGGAACATCCATGTTTCTTCCCATTATGCAGTTG
This sequence comes from Neopsephotus bourkii, assembly GCF_033783945.1. Classification (NCBI taxonomy): domain Eukaryota; kingdom Metazoa; phylum Chordata; class Aves; order Psittaciformes; family Psittacidae; genus Neopsephotus; species Neopsephotus bourkii. The sequence continues at coordinate 3,941,786 of NW_026901490.1, forward strand.
GGTCATAGTTAAGAGGCAAATCTGGGTGACAGAACTACAGAAGAAAAACTGCCCACAGTATTGACACAGCGGTAATTGTTGTTGATATGCAAATTAACATAAACATACTCTAATATCTTAAGAAGCCTGATTGAAATGCCTGCAGAAAAGGTTACAAAGACATAGTTTATTCCCAGAGGCTCAGGATTTAAGAATAAATTATAAAGACTGACATCATTCTGGTCTCAAATCTGTAATTATTGATAGAATCATAGAATCATTTAGGTTTGAAAATATCTTTAAGAACATGGAGTCTGACCATTAACCTAGCACTGCCAAATCCACCACTAAATGAGGTCCCTAAGTGCCACATCTACATGTCTTCTAAACACCTCTAGGGATAGCGAATCCACCACTTTTATGGGCAACCTGTTCTGATTTCTGACAACCCTTTCTGTGAAGAAACTTTTCCTAATATCTGATCAAAACCTCCCCTGGTGCAACTTGAAGTCATTTCTTCTTGTCCTGTCACTTTGTTACTTGGGAGGAGAGACCAACACTCACCTTGTTGGAACCTCCTTTTAGGTAGTTGTAGAGAGTGATAAGGTCACCCCTAAGCTTCTTTTCTCCAGGCCAAACAACCCCAGTTGCCTCAGCTGGTCCTCATAAGACTTTTTCTCCAGATCTTTCAACAGCTTTCTTGCCCTCCTCTGGACATGCTCCAGCATCTCAATGTATTTCTTGTAGTGAAGGGCCCAAAACTGAACATAGTATTTTTCACATCTTTAACCCATGCCCAGGAAGGCAGCAGACTTCCCTAAGAAGTAGGCCGGTATGCATACTGGGTCTGCTGTTCTCTTCTGTGACAAGGACCTCTGTTTTTTTTCTTCATGGAAGCAATTTTGATGCAGTTTTCATGGGCTGACTTAACCTTGGCAACACCTCCATGCTAGATGAATGAACCATTATCCTCATTATGGTCTGGTTATGCTTGCAGAGTCTCATATCTATTATGAAAGAGCACCTGGGAAGGTGGGGTAGTAATACAGGAGTCATGCCTGCTTCACCAGACAGGAACATGTTGCCATTGCCCCCTACCCCTTAAGTCACTGTGTTCAACCAGGTGGAGAGAGGATAGGGAATATTCCAGATCATGTGCCCTGTCGGCCTGTTGGGTTTGTCTTATGGAAGGTAGGATGTGATTCTGTTAGTATGTCTCCCCAGTGATACTCCTCAACCATCTTCTTTTGGAGCTCTGTCATTAAGTGGAGGAGTTCCTCTACATCTTACTAATGTTTGTGGGGTGGCCTCAGCTCAGACTTCATTAGAAGCACAAGAACATCCTCTAACCTTTTCACAGTTCAAAACACAAGGTAGTCTCAGAAGAGAGTGTTTAAGGATGGAAAGAGGCATTAAAAATAAGAGGTGTTTCAGACATCCCTTCAGAGCAACACTGAGATGTATTTAGAGGACAGTACAAGGAACTCCTGCAGCTACAAATTCAATGTTCTGTAGATAAACTACAGACTAGCTGTCTGGCATTCTTCAGCAGTGCAAGAATCACACCGTTTATTGCAATTAATATTAAAATCCCCATATAGTTTCCTAATTTATTTGCCAAATAGATGAAAAATTATATCTGCAATTTATTAACAACAGTTTTACATGTTACCTCAATTAAAAAAGTCATTCTAGTTTAAGTTGGTGTCATCAACAGTGATTCATGTACTCTATTGATTGATGACTTATTAAAAAAGAATCCATCTCTAATGAATTTAAAACTCTTTTTAGAAAGACTTAGAAAATCAATAACAAGACAGAAAACGTCATGAGAGAAGAACCAACCTTCTGTCTGTCTTAAAGTATAGATGCTGGTTCCTGCCTGTAGACATTTGTTTACTGTTGACCTAATATTACACTTTAAAAAAGTAGATGGATGAAAAGCAGGGCTTTTTTTAATGAGAATTAATGTACTTTATTGTACTCTAATAATGCATAGCAACTACAGAAATTACTGGAATGAGAGGTGGACTGAAAGAGTCAAGCACCTTTAGCAACTTTATTCCTGAGAGAAAGATGCAGTTCATCTCATCCTTAAAATCACCATGATGTCCCATGATTTCAGTCTTTCCAGAATCATGTATGAAATGAAGGTATCTCTGACAACACATCAGGCATCACCCAGAGCATTATGAACTTCCCCCACCCCCCCTGAACTTCTGCCTTTCCTCTTCCAGATCTGTCAGTGTTGCATCCAACATCTTGCCCAGGTCTTACGCAAACAGAAAAAGTGAAAGAAAACCAACAAGTCAAATAACTTCATCTTATATTACCCCACTTACTTCTTTTGCAACTTGTTTTAAGGATTTTTACCCCCTTTTTTTTCAAGGCCTGCCATGGCTCTGCTGTAGTATAATCTAATGAGGACACCTTTGTTCTAGACCCTTTTTTAATAAACATTTTTCTCTCCTTTGTTATTTCATGTCATAATCTTTCTTTCAGCTGTGAATTAGCTTAAGCTTCGCTACTACTCTTTCTCTTGGACATCACAAGGACATAGTTTTACACATGGTTATGGAAAAAACAGGACAAAGTATTGCACGTCTGCTGAGCTTTAGTCCATGGCACACCTCTAGTATGGATTATTTGAGCTTAGTGCAGTCCAATTTCAATGTGAGCCAAACTTAGTTACAGCTGCCTTTTGAGTTTAAAATCACCACAGTTTTTCCAGCATCATTGCCTACTTCTTTTTAAAACTTTTACTGCCTTTTTTATTTTATTTTATTCTATTTTATTTTACTAATTCAGTCTTTAAAAGGATCTGAGCTTTATGGAAGTTTTTGGTTCGCTCTTTTCCCAGGCAACAGAAGCATATATTTTTTCCATGTTGAACAAAAGAGGACTGACATCATCCATATGTGCAGAAACACATATAAACAGTAGAGTTACTGATGTGACAAACAGCAAACCAGCTTCAGATTCTGCATATTGAACCCAAGGCCCTGCCACATTGCCCAGATGTTCTCAAGGTCAAATATGGCAAAAGCAGAAATGATAACACTTAAGGTTTTGATACATGCAGGCTTATCATCACAAATATGACCAATACCTGCTTTCTAAGGCAGCTGCTCCATGAATAATCAATGAGGGAGCTGTGAATAAGCAGATGGATTGTAGCTGATGAGTTCCCTCTGGGCAGGCATAACACAGTTAGCAGTCATGTATAACAAGTATCATACAATACAAGAATCCCATACTACAGACACATCTCTAAAAGAAGTGGTTAGCGCCAAGGGCAGCTCTGCATGGTTCAGCATATAAAAAAGATGAGTGACTCAGAAATGTCAAACCCAGATGTGAGTTTGTTTAAGTCTGTGTTTATGTATATGTACTTTAAAGAAATAACGTACTGTGTATAGAGAAGGGGAGGAATTTCCTCCTCAGTAAGGGAACCTGAGAGCACGTTATAATAATTTAAATTTATAAGGGAACTGGCAATTACTAGTTTTCTGCAAGGACTGCAGGGATTAAAGTGTCCGATTGATACGTATTTGTTTGACATATTTTTCAAATGGAAAGACCAAATGAAAGAAACATTACAAGTGGCAACTCGTTTCATTCATTTTATCTTCCTCAGTGAATGTATGTATTCTGTGGTATTTTTTTTAATAAATGCAAATACTTCTTTCACATACTTTTAAGGAGCTGTGTGAAGAATATGTCCTTGTAGCTAAAGTATTCAGACAGGGCTCACACACTGGTCTTCATTTTCATAGTCTTCCTCTCTAACCTTTGACAGGTCACTTAATGTAGGATCTCATTTTAAGCCATCAAAAACTGGGATGAATGATTCTCCCAACTCTTTCGGTTAGATATTAGACACCAGTAATAAATTGCAGAGAGTGATTACCCTATAGGTTTTAAAATATTTGGATCATTATTTAAGGCAACGTCTTTTTCAGATCATACCCTTGCTCTGAATGCTCCCTGGATATTTAGGCAGGAGTGGCATTGCATTATTATTTAAAGACCTGTAAAAGAGAATAATAGCAACAACGCAATGATAACAGTAACAAAAATATGTGTCGTCTAGATACAATTGTGTATCTAGATTGTTAACTTTCTATATATGAAGGATATCTATCAAGTTACATAATATAATACATTACAGTCTGGATTGAAACCATGTCTTGAGAGAAAGACAGAAGTGGTTTAAGGACATACATTATTAATTACTTCAGGAACAAAAATTTAAGACCAATTTATACAAATTAAAAAAGAAAGTACAAGATGGAGGAGAAGGAGGACACCAAGGAGGACGAGTAGCATGAGAACAATGACGAGGAGGAGGATGATAAGGACAATGAGGATGAGGAGGTGACAAGGTAGAGGACAAAAAGGACGTTGAGGAAGCTGAGGAGGGTGGGAAGGAACATGAGGACGAGAAAAAAGAGGATGAGAATAAGGACAAATTGGAGGACAAGGAAGAGGATGAGGATGAGAACAAGGACAAGCATGAGAAAAAGGAGGATGAGGATGAGGTGGAGGACAAAAAGGAGGATGAGCAGGATAAAGAGAAAAAGTATGAGGGTGAGTTAGAGCACAAGGATGAGGACAAGAAGGATGAGGACAAGAAGGATGAGGAAGGAGAGGAGGATACGTGCTGAGGAGCATTAGGACAATGACAAGGACAAGGAGTACAAGGCTGAGAATGAGGAGGATGAGGAGAATGAGCAAGAACATGAGGAGGACAAGAAGGAATAGGATAAGAATGAGGGCTAGGATGTGGATGGGGATGAGGTGGTGTCATGGTTTAAGCCCTGCCAGCAACTCAGAAACACTCATCTCCTTGCTCACTCCCTCACTTCTTCCTCCCCAAGCTCCCAGAAGGATATGGAGAAAAATCAAAAGAATGTAACTCCTATGGGTTGAGACAAGAACAGTCCATTAACTAAGGTATAATACAAACCACTGCTGCTACCACCAATAATAATAACAATAAGGGGAATAATGAGGAAAGAGATTACAACCACTCACCACCTGCTGACCGAAACCCAGCATGACCTGCACAGCAATCTGGGCCTTCCGGGTAACTCCCCCCAGTTTATTTATTGGGTATGGAATACCCCTTTGACTAGTTTGGGTCAGGTGTCCTGTCTTTGATTCATCCTGGGTTTTCATGCCACTCATGCCTGGCAGAGCATGAGAGACTGAAAAGTCCTTGATCGGAGTAAATATTACTTATCAACAATTAAAAACGTCGGTGTGATCAGCATTGTTCCCAGGCTGAAAGTCAAAAACACGGCACTGCACCAGCTACTAAGAAGGAATAAAAATGACTGCCACTGCTGAACCCAGGACATTGGAGGACAGGAAGGAGGATGAGAAGAATAAGGAGCATGAGGACAACGATTAGGACAAGGAGTAAGAGGTTGAGAATAAAGATGAGGAGGATGAAGAGGACAAGAAGGATAAGGATGAGGATGAGAATGATGAGGATGAGTTGTAAGAGAAAAAAGAGGATGAAGAGGATGAGGAGAATGACAAGAAGGACAAGGAGGAGGACAATGAGGATGAGGAGGATGACAAGGAGGAGGAGGATTATGAGGATGTGGATGATGAAGATAATGAGGAGATCAAGCAGGATGAGGATGAAGCGGAGGACTAGTAGGAGGATAAGGAGGATGAGGAGGATTAGGAGGTTGAGGAGGATGGAGAGGATGATGAGGATAAGGATAAGGTGGAAGACAGGGAGGAAGACAAGGATGAGGAGCATGAATATGAGGAGTGTTAGGGCAGTATGAGGAGGTCGAGAATGAAGAGGTTGAGCATGAGGACAATAGTGAGGAGGAAGAGGAGGAGGATAAGGAGGACAAGGAAAAGAGAGATGATGATGATGAGGAGGAGGAGGACAAGGTCAAAGAGAACGATTTTGATGAGGACAAGGATGAGGACAAGACTCCTATTACAACCTGGAAAGTGATTGCTCTTCCTCTTTGAGAGTGTCCATTCCCTGGGAGCTTTCTTCTGTGCAGAGCCAAGTAGCATTTTGCAGAAGAGATGGTGCAGTTGGCTCTGGTTTCATGATTTGATAAAAATTTCTTTTGCATTGAGGTTTAGCATAATGAAACATAAAAATTGGATTTAGAACCATATTTACCTCTGATACGACAGAGAACAGTATACAAGACAGTTCTTTCCCACAGTTGAGCCCATTTCTTGGGGAGCTCTGACATGCGTACGCTGTCACCATGGCACACAATGGAAACCTCCAGGTTTGTGCCTATGTTGCGACAGGCCATGGCACAACCCCAGGTGCTGGGGAAGTCATCACCACCTGTGGAAACCGTCACAGTGCTATGCTGTCTTCAGCCCAGCACTGTTGAAAAGGAAGTGTACCTTCCCTGTGCCTTCCCATCTACAACAGCTGAGTCAAATTTAGCCCTAAATGCTGATGGAGGATGGTGGGAATTAGCTTTCTACACTCATAGGTTTTAAAATATGAATATTTGGATAGGTTTCAAAAGTCTGACTTCTACAGGATTTATAGAGCAGTGTCAAAGTCAGCAGACTATCCACTATGGTCTAACCAATCCTGTCTTAATAACAAAGCTTTCAGGGACTAATGCATGACCATTAAAGCATCCCTGCACAAGTTATGCTCACCACCTGTCTTTTCTTTGTGCAGCTACTAATGGGAGTGACATTACAGTTTATGAGAAATCAAATTACAAGACAGGAAATTAATGTTTCAACTCTTCATTACAGGAGCAAAGGGTAAGCACCTATGCATTCTTTTAATTAGTTATTCACCTGGACGTATTTCATCTCTCAAACCATTGTGTGATGTTGATGACAACTTTACTCACATGTCCTGAGTTCCCTGAAGAAAAAAAAAATAATTGCTGAATACTGCCAGAAGTGTTTAATGGCTGACTTTAAAAAGTAGGAATCCTCTAAAGTTTCAAACAGCAGATACTCTGCTGGATGTGTTAGATATTAGCAGAACAGCATATTCATTGCCTGAGAAGAACTAATCATTAAAGCATTATAAATGCCTTCATTGGCTGATAGAGAGGGATCAGTTTAGCAAGGATTTACGTGGAGGGAGGAAAGCAGCCGCCAAATGTAGATGAGAAAAATTGCCTTTGGTGTGCTAAGACATTCTGTGTCTTTAGCAAGATGACATTTGCCCAGGGCAAAAGAGCAGCTTTTGCAGCTGGTTAGCCTGATGAGGAGGGTAGGTTTGGAGAAGGCATGATGGGGTGGTTTGGTGAATTTAAAATTGCATCTGAGCAATAATGAGGCCTGAAAACACTGATGACTTGAATAACAAAGAGCTGATAGAAAGCATGCAGAAAGAGTTTCTCTGAATTCCTTTTCCCAAGGAGAAAATATACTGGTGGCTAAGAATAATCTTTTCATGAAGAACTGGACATTTACTTTTGAATGCAAATTAAGACAAGTCACTGAGCTGCTTAATTCAGAAAGAGAACAGTATGTCACTGCCTACTCTGTTTAAATATGTGAGGAGACAGAGATGAATTGGACATGGCATTATAATGCTATTTAGGGAAGATTACAGAATGTACAAGGTAGTTAGATTACATTAGGTTTCTGCAACTCCACTTTGCAGCTAATGACTTCCCTCATTACAACCATCACGATGATTATACTAATGTTACATCATTTAGTCATGGCCATCTTGTCTTAGTATGGACACGAGCAAAAGTTGTGCATGTGTTCATTTGTGGCAATTTTTTTTCCATCCCAGCATTTCACATATATATTTTAAAGATATTATGTTGTTTCTAGAACATGTTTTTGACTGGTCATAAGGAGAATTTTATAGTTAGAATTTGCTCTTTATATACCAGCCCTATCTTTGTCGCCAGCATCATGATGATAATTTCTTGCCACCTTCTTTCATCATCAGACCAGCCATCTAAGGAAGAGCCATGATCACATGTGGAAAATAAGCTCCCTTCTGTGAGCCTCAAGTATTTGAAAGGTAACTGTGAAAATTTCTCTCCAGGAGATAAAATGTGATGTGTTAAAGAGAATACAAAAGCAAAACTGCAACAGAGTATCTACTGCGTGATTCTGGAAACCTTCCAAGGGAATTTATGGAGGGATTTTTGTTGTAGTTGCTGCTGTCAGATAAATATTTCATTTATTCTTATACAGAGTATCAGTTAGCAAATTGTCATATATATATATATCAGCTGAATCTTTCACATTTACAAGAATGTGAGTAAGAGCTTCATAGATTCTTTTCGTGTTGCTTTAGGGTTTTATTTCATTGGTCATTTGTTCATTTTTAGGCCTTACATCCTATCGTGTTATGCTAAAGCACGCATCCATCTCTAGGAGGCTATCCATGTTTTCTGCTTACAATAAGAGATGTATCCTTTCCACTGGTAGAAGTAGTGCTTAGGAGACTCTGTTAGGCTCCAGTTACTAAATGTCATCACCGCCTCATGGAACTCTATTTAAAGTAAATGGAAAGAACTCTGTAATTTCATCAGAACCTGCTTCCTACATCCATATTGAAAGTAGATCTAAGTTTTTTAATTTATAATGATCAGGAGTCCATATTATATTCCCACTTAGATATGAGTTTCAACGAATAGGCTAAGGAGGTCCAATATATGTTACCTATTTGTGTCATCTTAGAATGGAGTGTATACTTTATTCATTTCTCTAGACACTTTATGAGTGTCACGTATGCAGAAAGTTGTCATCTGATTTGTTACAGGAAAATCTCAAAGACACTTCTGAAATTGGAGATATTATATACAACTGTGTTTGCAGTAAGTAGACAAAGATTATGTAATTCTTTTTGTTTTCTTTCCAAACATTTTTTATCCTTTTCTGCTCCACGTTCTTCAAATATTTTTTCCCATTTAGAGAGCTTTGGGAACATAGCCCCTTCCTTGCAGTGCTAATTAAGTTCACTCATTCATTGTAATAATAGCAGCAAACAAAGATGAAAAAGCTGAAATAAATTGTTCCTGGCATAGAAATTGAAACATTGCTGTGCTTAAAAATAACTGTTCTCTTCATCTACTGCTGTTATTTCTTACTTTAAGAACTTAAATCTACTTTCTGAAAGAAATACAATTCTATCAATACTACAATCTAGACAGTATGTAGACCATTAACAACATTGTGCGGTGTATGCTAATGTTTAATTCAGATTCACAAAACCTTTTCCTTGAGTTAATAATTAGATTAAAATTATACCAGCAAAGCCTCTATTTTTACCTATTAATACATGAAATTTATTTTTTCTGCTAGAAATCCCTTAGTTCCAGGATATAGCCCTTATATACCTTTTGACAGTAAAATTAAAGACATGGAAAATTGCTGCAACTTTACTTCTTACTACTTGAAAGATTGTTATAATTCATGAACCGGGCAGTTTTGCAATCCATTTATGGCGAGCTATATGGCTAACATTTTATTGTTTCAGGGACTTGGGATAGTTAGAATAAAAGTACTCCCTGATCTCCATTTTATGTACTGATGGAGACAGGAGAACAAATTTATTCTGAAATAACCAAACTTCCTCTTCTTCCTATTTCCATGTAAACTACGTGGTTTAATACTGGAAAATAAGCATGCTGAGCGAAAAGATTATCACTTGCAAACTGTTATTCCTTTAAAACCATGCCTTCTACCACAGACTATATTTTAGGTAGGTTTTGGGAGGTTTTTGTCTCTGCTAATAAAACACTATGAGGCTAATAACTTTGAGATCACCCAGTAGATGACAAGTACCATACAATTCTACTATCACTCTCTAGCTTAATTTATAACATCTCTGAAGTCACTGATCTAGTGTTTTAAAGTCAGGTTTTTGTTTCCCCAGTTCAGCTAATACAGAAGAACAGTCAGCTCATTTTCATTCCTCCAGATACTTTCCCAAATCTTGTAACACATATATGATATTCAATAAAATTCTTTCTACTCATTTGCTCACCCAGCATTCTTCTAGGTGCTATGTTGCTCCAGGTGATGGGTAATCCATGCCAATGATGGGTTTGATTCTCTATGGAGATTCCTTACTGGTTTCTCTGAACAACTCTGTGTCATGAAGAACCTTCTGTGACCAAATGCTTATCTGTAATCTAAGCAGAAGCACACTAAAAAAAATGATGTGTACTGATGTAGATGTCAAAAGTTTTCAAATTTGAATTTCAAAACTATATCAAGAACATTCTGCTTTACTGTCACCTACACTTGCTTGACTGGAATCTGAGTGGGTAACTGATGAAGTCCACAGGTACATAAAATACTCCAACAGATACTTTGATATTGGTTTTCTTGCGATGACAGTCTCTCCAACTGAATGAATAAAGTCTACAATCAAAATATTACCCAAGTCCCAAAGAAATAACCAGGGTCTTTCCAACTGGAGGGTTGAAGAGTAAAAGATATTTTCTAAAACTGAGAAGTTTGCCTTAAAGCAAGTAAGCAAGCAAGCAAACAAACAAACACACATTTTGTTTCTCTGAAGGGCAAAAAAATAGAATTGCATTGTTTTGCTCAAGACTTTGACTTAAACCAGATGTCTTGGAGATAGTAATGGCCTGTGGTGTATGTCTAGCTGAAATCATCCTAAGGATGGTTTAAGAGAAATGATATATAAAGCCATATAAATGAAAAAAAAGAAAACAACAAAAAACTGAACCAAAAAACCCATCCCCACAACCCCCAAATCAAAACCCAACCAGAAAAACAAAACCCACCCAACAACTAAAAAAATTACAGAAATGTAGGATTTGACTAGGACAATATGGAATGCAAATGCCAGTACAATCCAGAAATCTAGATGTGGGCTTTCTGTATCTTCCAAAAGAGAGTAGACCAACCTGGGTTTGACAAGGAATCAGTAATGACTGCGAAACATCATGACCTTTTTTTTTGCATTATTAACACCATTCTCGGCCTTTTCCATACCCTGGCCAGCTGCTGTACAGGCTGGGGCCTGTCCTGTGTAAGTTTTGAGACATAATTCATAGGTCTGGTAAATATATGGTGTGGCAAAACTTTCTCCTGCAGATTTTGGAACTGCCTTTGCTTAGATTTATGTCCGAAGCATTTCCAAATACTTTTTGTGCTTTCCATGGCATTTTATTCTTCTTTTATGTGGCAGATTAATTTCAGATTTCCTACATTTATAAAGCCAAACTGAACTGTTTAAAAACTGTTTGTAGCAAACAAAAAGGATGCAAAAATTCAGACAATATAAAGGCCTGAAAACCAGCCCTCTATGTAGTTGTGTATGCAGCAACAGTTAACAGTGTATCTGAGTCAGTGAACCCGACTGAATTAACACATCTGTGAAGCATTCCCTTTAAAATAAAAAAAATACATTATTGGTTTGGTTTGGTTTCCAAAAGCCCTCCTTACAATAAAATTGCCACTGAGCTATGAACTATCATTCACTTATCTTAATGATTTACATTATAAAGATGGCTCAAGGCAGTTTGCATCAGAATTATTCCTCTGGACTTATGTTTGAGATAAACTAGAAATTTAGAGCTAACAGTGCAAACCCAGCTTTCAATCTGTGATGGTAAATGTCTAGGACAAGCAATATTAGACTGATTTGATATTGATGTCTGAACAAAAGCAAGTCAGGGTCACAAAACTTGTCCAGCTAGACAGTGTCCATTAGCTGTATATCCTGTTATTCAGAATGAGCTTTCAGAGAGCTCACACAGAAGAAAAGAAGCAGAAAGATGAAGCATGTATGTTAATACCAGGTTTTGTAGTAAAATAATAAAAAAGTAAAAAATGTCTCCAATCCCATAAGAAACTCAGCATACATAGATTTCTGTGTTTATGCAAACATCTACTGAAGTGAGTGGGTTAGCCTGGGGAGCCCTTCTCTCAGAATCAGGGCCAGAATGAACTTCTGGTATGAACAGGTGGTATAAATACAAGGAAGCAGAAGGCAGAAAATAAGAGGATTAATTATGCTAATTTATCATATGGAAAATATTGGCAAATCTTTTGACTGCAATTATTTCTATCAGTATGTCAGCAGCAGCATCTTTGCAGTTGCATCCAGACTTGTTATTTAAAAAGGAGGAAAAAAATCTTTGAGTTATGCCTAGTAGCAGCATTGGAGAATTTACGAACATAAATCAGATGTGGGAGCCGGGGAGAATGTTATTTATGTGGTTCAGGGAAGGATGCTCTTGAGGCTAGATGTATGCAGATTGGTTTGTGTTTTTTACTAAATTCTGTCAGATGCACAGCACATTTCAAGAACTATTTTGGTGCAGTTGGGGATCTTCTGTGTTGTTGCTGCCTGCTTTTTGTCATAGTAGAAGGTTGTTGATTTGCCAAAGACTTTTTGTTGTCCTCCAACAAAGGAGGATGGTTATGCTGAGTGCTTCTCATCTATCCAGCTCTGAGAACGAGTGTTGCTTCTGTTTTTTTTTCAGCAGAATCAACCACTGTGGTTATACCTCTGTAATGTTGAATTTACAGGTCTTCGATGGCATAGGCTGCGTTTCATTTAGCAAAGTGACCACTAGGAGGTCACCTTCCATACAGCTTCCAACAGTGCCACCCAACAGTTAAGGCACACCTCTTCCCCTGCCTCTTTGAGCCCAAATCAGGTATATACCCTCTTTTCCAATGCTCCTCTTGTTTGTATTGTTTAAGGGCAACATTTGAGCAATTAAGCTCAACCAAGTAGGAATAGAGTACTGCAGAGCTGTTGCTGCACTCACACCTACACCCTGTTCTCTGAGAAGTCACATATTTCTCCTAACAAGAATATTTTATCCTAGAAATACCTTGTTAGGATCAAGTCCCCGTGACAGGGGAATGAGGCAAATGTTGGGAGAAAGTTGGTAGTTGCAGCCTGCTGCAGCAGTGTAGTCAAGCCCCTCATCTGCTGCTGGGAAAGAGTAAGACCAGAGGAGCCAAAGACATACCAAACTTGAACAGACTGCAATATTATCCTGAGCAGATTTGATCCACCTCTGGGTAATGCCAAGGGGCTGTGTCCCTTGCACCTTATTAGATGCTTAGTCAGTGTTTGTATATACCCCCTACACTGCAGCAGGATCACTGCTTTAATGTACACATTCAGAATTTATCCTGGGTTTCTCACGGATTATGTAATTTGCACATCTGGTGGCCAGTGGCAACCTCAAAGTAAGAGGTGGATGAAAAAGCATGTGACTGGTGAATGTCAAGAAAGTTAACTCAGCACCTTAACAAGGATTTGGTGATGAAATGGGCAAACCTCAGCATACCACCTGTTCCCTAATCCTCAGGAATTCTTTTACAGGAAATTTCACAAAGGTCTGTCTCTATGGATGTAGCTGGTATTGTAATTTGTAATGGAATGTTGGGTATTTTTGTCACAGGACCAAAGTGACAAGAAATGTACTGCTATCTAAAGATTAAACCTCCACAAATGGATAATTTTAATTTTAAATACATTCAGGGTGCATAGTCTTACACTATTGCAAACACTTCTTGCAAGAGGAGACAAGACAAAATGCCATTCAGACCTTTCTGTCGAGTTTATTTACACAGAAACCTCCTTGTTTAAACTTAAGACATTTCCATTGAAAGTGTTAGTTTATACAGTGGGCATGAATAAGGACAGGAGTAATATTTGTGTTTAGAGGTTGTACAGCTGGAAGGTAGTGGTATTTACTAAAACTCCCAGGATACTGGGGCCTATTTATTTTAAATTGAATGGACAAAGGACATGTTCAAGAAGACAAAGAATTGTACAAGCAGAAACCCATGGTAAAAGGAACAGTTTTACATAAAACACTGTCAAGCATTTTTTCTAGAAACACTAATCACTTCACTGGAGTCACGAATTATGGAACAGGTTATGTAGCTCAATAAAGTAAAATTGCAAGATGCCTACGACTAGTGACAACCTGTAATAATTATCACAGCATACAAATTAAATGAATTGTCAAAGACCTCAGGAAGGTCAGTGGCAGTCAGGAAGAGTTTGAAGTGAAACCAGCAGCCTCATATTGTACCTCCTATGATTTTGATCAAGTACGAGACACAGCTTCACACAGAAAGTAAGCTTTCTGTTTACTTTTGCAGGTTATCTCTGCAGCCAGGATGAAGACATTGTCTTCTTACAAATAAAATAGTTTTCAAAAACATATAAAGCCTATATTCATAGAACCATAGAATAGTTAGGGTTGGAAAGGACCTTAAGATCATCTAGTTCCAATCCCCCTGCCATGGGCAGGGACAACTCACACTAAACCATGTCACCCAAGGCTCTCTCCAACCTAGCCTTGGACACCACTAGAGATGGAGCATTCACCAACTTCCCTCAGTAACCCATTCCAGTGCCTCACCATCCTTACAGTAAAGAATTTCCTCCTTATATCCAATCTAAACTTCCCCTGTTTAAGTTTTAAACCATTAGCCCTTGTCCTATCATTACAGTCCCTAATGAAGAGTCCCTCCCCAGCATCCTTATAGGCCCCCCTTCAGATACTGGAAGGCTGCTATGAGGTCTCCACACAGCCTTCTCTTCTCCAGGCTGAACAGCTCCAACTTTCTCAGCCTATCTTCATATGGGAGGTATTCTAGTCTCCTGATCATCCTCGTGGCCCTCCTCTGGACTTGTTCCAACAGTTCCATGTCATTTTTATGTTGAGGACACAAGAACTGCGCACAATACTTCAAGTGAGGTCTCATGAGAGGAGAGTAGAGGGGCAGGATCACCTCCTTCGACCTGCTGGTCACACTTCTTTTGATGCATCCCAGGATACGGTTGGCTTTCTGGGCTGTGAGCACATACTGAAGCTGGCTCATATTCATTTTCTCATGAACCAATATCCCCAAGTCCTTCTCTGCAGGGCTGTTCTGAATCTCTTCCCTGCCCAACCTGTAGCTGTGCCTGGGATTGCTCTGACCCAGGTGTAGGACCTTGCACTTGGCATGGTTAAACTTCATGAGGTTGGCATAAGCCCACCTCATAAGTGTGTTGAGGTCCCTCTGGATAGCATTCCTTTCCTCCAGCGTATCAACCGAACCACACCGCCTGGTGTCATTGGCAAACTTGCTGAGGGCATGCTCAATCCCACTGTCCATGTCAGCGACAAAGATGTTGAGCAAGACCGGTCCCAACACTGATCCCGAGGGACACCACTCAGTGTTCTCCAGCTTCCTTATCAATAACTTCTGAATTCAAAGTAAGCACGGTGTCAAGGTGAGCTCCCCGAACAGACTCCAGGTTGCACTTGTTTGGCAGTTCTTAAAATGAGTTTTCAGGTGATAGAAATAATTGATTATGTATAAAGCCCATGATATGCCACCTGAAAGGCTTGGCTGCAAGGATTTTATGTAAGGTATTTTAAGGTTCTCTCATCTCTAATAAATTCATTTGGAATAGAGGGGGAAAAGAAGTTAAAATTATTAGTAAGTGAGTTTGGTTGCCATGGGAACCAATTGTCTCAGGTGCTTTCTTACAATACAGCTATATACCCCTAGTCCATATTTATTATTCAAGAGAAATAATGCACTTGAAAAAGGAAAATTGGTTGTTACAAAAAAGAGAAGCCCCTGTGCTAAATTTGAGTAATTTTATGCAATGAAAATGAATTAAGGAGTATGAATCTTCTTCTGCCCTAATATGATTTACATTTGGCTTAATGCTCTTTTTTTCTCAGCTCTCAATATTGTAGGATGTCAAAAAGAACCAGGAGTAGCAGCTATGAAATGAAATGCAGTATCCTACAGATACCATGCTCTGATTTAGATCTTTATCATCATTGAATTATAGAATCAGCTAGGTTGGAAAAGACCTTTAAGATCATCAAGTCCAATCATTACCCTAGGACTGCCATGTCCACCACTAAACTATGTCACTGAGGGCCTTATCTACATGGTTTTGGAACACTTCCAGGTATGGTGATTCTTCCACTTCCCTGGGCAGCCTATTTCAATGCCTAACCACCCTTTTGGTGAAGATTTTTTTCCTAATATCCAGTCTAACATCTCCTGGTGCAGATTGAGGTTATTACCTCTTTTTCTATCACTTATTATTTGTCACTTGTTAATTCATTATGCCTTAAAAGAATTTCATCCAACTCTTAAAGTTTATTCCAGTATATACCGAGTGGCAAAATCCATATGAAAAGCTCACAATATTAATAATCTGATTTTTATTTATTTTGTATCAGCCACTATTTATTCAAGCTTGTAATTGTGAAGTTGCCCCATTTAACTGAATGAAGGGGATTACTCAATGGACATTCTAAAAGAATTTGCACAAAGTCGTTTCTTTGATGACATTTCCAAGGAATCTACATGTAAAGTTTCAGTCTTAAAATATCAGCAGACCAAGACTGGAAAGCAACTTTTTCTTGTTTGTTTGTTTCTTCTTTAATCATTCTAGTTAGTATTTATTAAAAAATTATCATACATTACTTCAGGAATGTACTGTATGAGTTCTTCTCTGGAAAGAATTTGGCTTCATTTGCTGTTCTCTTTTTCCCAATACCCAATATGTTCTAACTCCCAATCCCACATCTGCAGTCACTAATTTTGTTGTAGATTTCCTCAGTGAATTCACATCTATTCAACTTGGCACAGAATTTATGTTTTGGATGATTGCTGTTACTGTGCTGATATTTTTTTTTCCAAAATTATAAAAAGGAACTTATGCTTTTAATATGAACTTGCTGTTTCTGAGGGAACAAACAAAAATCACGTCTCTGAAACATGACATCCTCTCTTCTCTGTTTTTATTTACTCTTTGCCAATTGCACGTTATCACTGCTATTACTAAGGGCATCTACCACTGACATAGTAAGCAGATTATTTTATCAACATTTTGTGTTTTCAGTAATGCAGACAGCCACCATTTTATTTTCTGACAGAGAAGGTTCCTATAGTATTGCACTCCTTGTGAACTTTTTCAGATTATACATTGCATCTACTTGCAAATATTACAATTTATCCATAGGTGGCAGCAGATTTACACTGTAAGGCCTAAGCTAGATCTGTCAATTATTTTCAACTACTTGTGCATAATCATTTCATCTCTGTAAAGACAGTATACAGGACAAGAGGGGTGTGGAGAGAAATACATGGGTGAATTAGGCAATAATTTTATCAACTGACAAAAAAACCTAAAGAAAAAGGAGAGAGAAAGATTTTGATGAAAGGAGAGTGCTCACACAGAAATAAAGTTTATTTTGCAGATGATGATAATTTACTATCTCCTTTTCACAAAGCTATTATTTTGGAATCAGCCTACATATTTGAATACCATCTCTGCAGCTGGACTCCACAGAGTTTAAACAGAGCTCTGCTGATGAAATCATGTATTGTTCTTTTCATCATATTTAAGGCAAAGCTTTTTTTAATCCTTCTGCTAGGAAAGGAGCATTTCTGATGGGATACCTTGTGCATACATCATAGAGTAAGTGGACATGCTTCAAGGGACCAGTTAGCCTCTGTATTAGGTTTCAGTGGCTGAAAACAATCATTGAATGTTCTATTGCCAATGTCTTATTATCTTCTGGTCCTTCCTAAGAATCATAAAAGAGATTAAATTCAATTTATTGAAAGGCAGGCCATTAAATCCTGGATATGTGCTACATTGTATGCATCAGATTTCATAGCGGAAAATGTATTGCTTATGGGAGATAATGGAAGATAATGAAGATAAAAACAATTATAGAAAGTAGGGTCCAGTGATTATTAACACCATCAATATTTGCATATTAGGCCCTAAGGACTTATTCGTAGGACATCTGGTTTATTAGTGAACTTACATGTGCCAAAGAGAGTTTTACTATGCTTTCGTAATTGTTTTTTAAAACCTTTATGAAACGAGAAGTCTGCACCTTGAATTTTTTTGGCTTTCTGCATGCCAACCAAAACTGGTATCAGGTGTCTTGCAGGGTAAAAATAACCAATGTACCATAAAATTATCTGAGACAAGAACAGCATGTGGATAAAAAAGCTTACCTTTTCCTTCGCAGGTGATTTATTTGCAGTGAATTGATAACAAAGAGCTGGAAAACCTGAATATTTATTGTGTGCATGTGCACAGAGGGGAAAGGTCAGGGGCAGAATCAGTCTACTTTGTATTTCAAAATAGTTTAAGCTCACTTCACTTTGACAAAGTTAAGATTCACCATTCAAAATCCCAATGATCTCAGTATGCATCACTCCAGGAAATTCTCATCTCTTTTTCCTTCACAGTTCGTGTTGAGAAAGACTAGCTTCCTGGTATGAGCTTGTACAAACAGGTCATGTCTGTTCAGTATGTAGCTGTCTGAGACTAGAGGAGAGGGAAAAATAAGGTAAGAGTGCTAAGGTGAGAACTATGTACTCATAACTGCAACACCTAGTGGACCTGCAGCATTCAAATCTGAAGGTGCTGGGAGTCCTGAAGGTCACAGCCAAAGCACTCTTACAGGATAGGTGATAGCTGAGGGTTAGGCCTCTGGGTTTAGGAAAATTTAGAATTTCCTGTGTAGAAATTCCCATTTTAGAACCCTAAATCTTTTTGTGTTTGTGATCCTGGATTACCTATTTGTCACTAGATTTGTCAGGATTGAGTCTTTCAGTGTGCTGTAAATGAAGAATTCTTTTATCAGATGAAAATTTTTGGTTTAGAAATCTTAGGTGTCTTATGTGGCCCGCCTATAGGATTTTACACTACCCTATTAAATATGCTGTACTTTAAAAATAACAAAAGGAGAGTCCAATACAGAAACTGCGAACTTGCTATTAAAGTGAGACACAACTGTTTTTCTTCCTTTTTGAGCAGGTTTTCCTCTTGAATGTCACAACCAAAGTAGGAGATACAAGATGGCTAAGAGGTTAATACAAAAAACTGAAGGTTGAAACATGGTAGGTCAGCTCAATTAACATGCACAAGTCTTTATGGGCTGGTGTCTCAGACTCTTTACCCTCAGTTGTCTTTCTGTTTCTTTCTGTGTTGTTAGTTCTTAGCTTGCCAATAGAAGCAGGATGATCTTCCAGTACTACTTTTTTCGTGATTTGATATGACATTCATCCCATTTGAACTACAGTGTTAGGACAGATATATCTTTCACATACTCTACTGAAAAGAAATTTTCCTTTTGAGAAATGTAAGAAATGTCATGGTCTGCAGAGATGAAGCTTCTTAGAGTAATGCACTTTATTTCATTTTATGTCTGTTACATAAGAAAAAATGAATTAAGCTTTATCGAAGAGAATGAGTCTACTGAAAACTTCTACTCTACCCTGAGAAGTATCTTGGTTCAGTGGCTGGAGTCCTTGGAGAAAGCCACTGAAGAAATCTTAATTGTGGAGATAGTATTGGAGTTTTAGTAGTTTAATATTTAGAAAACCTCCACATTTATGGCATAGGCATAAATGCCTGTGGTAGATAAAGATGGTTCTGAGTAATCATTAACACTGGGAAATGCTGTCTGCTTCCAATAGGACATAGCTTCCTTAGATGAAGTGAAGTGTTTACCACATAACATATGTTTTGCAGACATAACATATGTCTGCAAGATTGTACCCTTTCTCTCCTGATAGTTTTCTCTCTACATTTAATTCCTCTCTGGGAATACCCAGAAACTTCAGAGGAATACAAAATTAAGGATTAGAAGGTAGATGCAGCAAAGATACTATGCTGTTTAGAATGTAGCTGCTGGGATACTTCATCTTTAGGTGCTTTGACTCCAAGGTGCTGTGTAGAAGAAATACGTGTCTGATGTATGCATTTTCTTTACTGTATCCATGTACCTCACATCCAGAGGGATGCTTCCCTAATGTCTGTGATCCAAAAAGACTATTAGAGACAGGGGAAAATCAAGCTTCGTTTTCTGCTCAGGCTGAAAATGTTCAGCTTACTATTCTCATTTCTAAAGGAGAATCTTAATTACCATGCTAGGTTTCCAGTTGTCTTCTCCAAAAGCTGTTCACAAAGCCCTGGCAATGGTAGGGATGATCCTGTATTTAAAGCTATGGTACTGTGACAGCAGATAGAGATGACCTCCTCTGCAGTGATGTAGGAGGTATTCAATATGCTTCCAGAAGTTCCTCACTTCTTGACAGTTGGATGGCAACTTAGCCAGGTCATTCAAAACATCAGTTCAAATGCGCAATTTACCACAGCTGATTTTAAATGAAGTGGGTCAGTTGAGCTCACACAAATTTGCTTTGTGCGAGAATACCCTTTGGAAGACAAGAGATGTAACAATTAGTGTGTGGCTGTAATGTCGTAAAGTTGCCCAGCTGTTTACAAGGCAAACATCTGACTTAAGCCTTTGCCTTCCCCCCTAAGACAAAGAAGACTTCAGCAGTTCATAAGCAGATTCAGCTTGCTTCCACTGCTGTGCTCCAATTACACTGAAAAGTATCACCTGCCATCCTCAAGGCAGTCAGCTGCTTCTCACAAAAGCTGATAGTTGTAGTTCACTATTCTGCTAAACTCTCCTACAAGAATTAGATGATGGCATCTAAAATGAAACAGCTGAAAAAAAATAAATCACTCAGCAATGAGAAAAGAACTCCAACATGAGAATAGAGCAGATAAAATGGAAGAGAATGCACAGTAATCTATCTGCTTGTAGGTGGAGTTTTATCAGGAGTGTTTTGGTACCTAAATATTTGCTATTATTGCTATCCACGTATTACAAAATAATATTTTGTTTAGTGCTTTTATGAGTTTTTGTAATAGTGAATTGAAGAGTACTTCACAGAGAGGAATGCTTTGGGACGCTAAATAACAATGTTTCTTAGTCAGCTTTTCCTGTTAAATCCATGAGATGTTTCTTCCATGGTTGATTTTGCTACTGCAGAGTAGCTAGTAGCATGTACAGCAAAATATATTTAAAAAAAAAAGTACAATCTTTTTTGTTATACTTCTGACCTTCATAAAAATCCTTTGATAGTATTTTTGTATTTCAGGACTAAATTTGAGAGATTAAAATAAAGGTTAATTCCTCATTTCTTCTTCTGTCAGCTTTTGGATTAAATTTCAATGACATTTAGGAGAGAAGAAAATCTGTAGTGAGATAATTTGGAGCATTGGGAAAAGAAGAATTAGGAGAAGTGTAATTTAGTTATGCAAAAAAATATTTATTTGTTTAAATGTCCAAGCGACCTTTGGGGTGCTGTTACCAGAAATGAAGGTTAAAGGATGTGAAACATCAGGAATAAATAGTGTGAAAAAAGGTAAGCATATGAAATCAGACAGTAATTTTTTTGTGTTACCTGAGATAATCAGTTTCTTCTTTCTCCACATACAGGATGAAAAGAGAGACCAGTGAAATACAGGAGTTACATTTCAAATACAGATCAGTTTACATAGGGGATTAGAGATTTCGGCCCAGCTGTAATCATAACAGCCTCTCTTGTCTAGTGAGTCTATGCCACCAGCTCTCAACATACTGGTTTTAGTTTATCTCCACAATTCAACAGAGTCATGTTTTTTGCCTTTCACAGCACACGGATGAAATATAACTAAGGCAGCAGTGGACTCATAAATGCTCACTTTTCTTAAAGATCTTGTTGGAGTAATTGTAACGGATCCAATGTAAAAAGCAAAAGAGTGAAAAAGAATGCTCTGATTGGCAAATGCTGTTCATGGTCAACTTGTAACTTGCACAGAATTTCATAAGCATGTTCTTTTAATCAGGAGCAATGCAGAAATTTGGAGCCCAGGCTGCAAAGAAGCTGAAGCCAAGCATGTGAACAATCCCAGAGAAATCAGTGCAAGCAAGCCTTTCCTCAGGTTTAGACTGACAGCAGCAAATCAGTGTATCTTTTATAACCCATGGAACCTATTAAAATAGAAAATATTTCTGAAACTTAAATGAAATTTAAATCTTGTTTGTTAGACTTCATTTAGCAAGGCTATCTTGAGCTATTTATTAAACCACATTTCTTGATGCTAAACAGTCGCTATTAGCTTTATTATTAGCTTTGATAATGTGCCCCCTAGAAAGCTTTTCTGAGTTCTTGGAAAGAATGTTACAGCAAAAAAATCTTCTGGATAAACAATTCATATAGCCTGAACTAACCAAAATTGTTCAAAATTAGTCTTACTGAGCATTTATTTCAGATATTACTAGAAACTTAAACATTTTTTAAATGATCAAAATATTTTTTATCCTTGAAATTAGACACAGACACTACTGGAATTTGAGATAAGCCCATTGCCTTCTCCTTCTGGCTTAATTCCATCATGTCAAAGACTGTAATAATTGCTGCAGTATCAGTGTAGAATGGATATCCTGCACAGGACCTTCAACTCTTACAACTTCAAATATATCGCTAAACTAGAACGTTCTTTCTCCTCTGATATATTATCTTATAAAACCTTTCATAGCTTTCAAGTTTATTTTCTCTCTAAAAAGTCACTTCTGGTCGGTCTATATTACATAGGAACCCTGATTCTGCTATGTCCTGAGCCACAGTCTTGACTTGTAGAACAAAATCCTCTAAGTTTATGAAGGAAAGCAATTTGCAAGTTGATTTCATTAAGGCAATAGCCTTCTATTTTTGTATACATCCATTTTAGTGAACTAGTTTATAAAAGGTGGATGTGAATCTTCTAACTCACTGCTACTCAAAATCATGAATCATACCTTTAAACAAAACAAAACAAAAAAGTTGTTTAAGCCAATTATATTGCCCTTTAGTAAAGACTGAGAAAGCCCAGCTATTGTAAAATGACCAGAAAAGTTATTTGAGAGACTTGTTTGAAGATGCTGTATTTTATTTTTTCCTTTGAAAACTTTTTTAAAGATCTCTAAAATGAGTTGTAGGTAATTGGAAGTTACACTAGCTCTAAATTACATCTCCATTAGAGGAAGTCAAAAAGGCTCAAGTAATAAGGGGTTGTACGCTCCTCCTTTTTATTGAAAAATGGAGTGAAAACGAAACCTGTAAAAACGGACACATACCCTGGATCAGACAAAAAAAAATAAAAAATATCCAAGACCATCACAAAAATCAGGCCAATCCCTCTCCTGAGAATGGACAAAAGTAGATGCCTGGAGAAGAGTATAAAAGCACAGCAGTCACAGATGATACATTCATTTAATGTTTTCTAGACTCTATTTCCAGTTCTGGGGCTCTCTGAGCTCTAAGCATGACTATTATGTTAAAAATCCTTTAAAACAGCAGATGGCCTTTTCATGTATTACCAAAATTAACCTGTAATTCCCACCGCAATCTTTCAAAAGGAGCCAGACAGCTCAGTGACCTGTATATGAAGGACCAGTTCCTCTGGAACTTGCTTTCCATTAGCTTTATCCAGTAGTCCATTGTTTCTCTCTTGGAGGATAGTGAAAATGGTTGACCACTATTATGTCATGCCATTCATGATTTTGAAGACCTATACTGTATCCCCTTCAGTTGCTTAATTTTAAAAGAGAATCCTAGCTTAGTTAGAAAGCATATGCCCCCTTCTTTTTTTTTCTTCTTTTTTTTTTTTTTTTTCTTTTGGACTGTCAGTATTGTCATGTTTTCAATCTTCTTCAAGTTTACTACCTATCTTCTTTATGAGATGGAGAGGAAAAACAGAAAGCATCCAAGGTACTGTGAATTGATACAATAGTAAAGTAAAATAATAACAAGCAAACACTGTTGGAGAAGAAGAAGAGATATCAAAAGTTATGAGAATTTGTTTTATTATGACAATTTATTTTTATTTGTTATGAGAATTAGTTTATTAGTTTTATTATCTTAGCTCTGTATCTTTATCTTTTTCTCATATGTGGGAAAACCGCTGGTTTCCTGGGGACCAAAACATTTGGATTAGTTTCTCTCTCAGCCGAGCAGCTGAACCAACCTTTTGGACTTTATTTATTTTTTTATTTATTTATCTATCTATCTATTTATTTATTATTATTATTATTATTCATTAAAAGGACTGAAATTATTTTCTCTACCTCAGCAATCATGGTCATAAGGCATTAATTCCTTTGCATGCCATCTGTGAAGGTGTGATTCCTGGTGTAGTCACACATGTAATGAGCTGCACCTCCCTCCCAGTGGCTATTTGCTCATGCTGCTTCAACCTGCACAGACTCACACTGCCTACTGAGGGGTTTGGGTGTGCTTACACAAAGAATATGTAAACAGAGCCAAAGCACTTCATACTAGAGTGATTCCAGTAGTAGCAGTCATGTAAAAGTGCAATTTTAAACTATGTCAAAAAGAAACAGTGTGCCTTTTCAGTAATGTGCATTGATGCTATGTATGCCTCATATCTAAAGATTCACTGGGTATTTTGTGTTTCACTAGAGATATTCCTAAAAGGCAGGCTCAGCAAAGCTAAGCATACATGTTCTGTTGTTTTTTCATATGTGAAAACACTCACCCAATATCTTACCATTGGCAGATTTGCTGTTGTTGGTTTGGCATGTTATCCTCTTGTAGGCTTGATAAACAGAAATGTGTGAAAGCAGACTCATATGGTGTAAAAGTAAAGTAACATCAGGATGTAAACAATAGCATAAAGTGCTATTAAGTCTGCAGTGTAAACGCGCACAAGATAATAAAACGAGCCAACTGGTGATATTTCATGGATTTATACTAGCTAAAGTGAACTGATCCTCCTCCAGATTCAATCAATCAGTTTTCCTTGGAGCTGTTTATAACATTACTAACTTCTAGAGAAATACAGATTAAAGTGATTTATTTTTCAGTTCGTATTATCGCTTTAAAAAGAAAACAGAAATGTAGTGACTAATATATATTTTCATAAACCAACCTATAATGAGCTTTGAAAGCATGCTTCCCACCTCCATAGATAATTTTACAGTGATTGTAGGGCTATTCATAATGCTTCAAAAATAACAGCAAAATATATTATAGGAGCTTGTAATTATGAAACACTCATAAGCAAGGTGAAGACATTTACATATAGATTGTAGATGAAAATAGTGATGGCTACATGAATGCTTTGTAATTTTTGCACAATGTCACCTCTTTAGCTCTTTTTATACTCTATTTTAAGATAGGAAATATATTTTTAGTAATTTTCATCACATTACTTGATTACAAGAAGCATGTGTTTTATATGGAAGACAAACACAGTATTCTTTAGAGAAAAACCTACATGAAAGATGATAAAGTGATTGTGATTTTCTCTTTTGGAGGGAATTAGGTTATTATGATCATTTGATAGAGAAACTAGACCATAACTGGCTAAACCAAGGAACTGTGCCTTACATATTAGTGTGATCTAATTTTCTAAAAACCTCCTGAAGCATAAATGTTCATGAATTTGCAGAAGTATAAATGGAACAGTTTTTGCTGCAGTGAACATAAATATGAACTGGCTAATAAGCTAACTGAGGCAGAGAATTTAATCTAAAAATCCCTTATTAATATATCTTGATCTCAGAGTGAAGTATTTGGTTGAATTCATTATTTCAATTGAAGTTTTTTGCCATTGCATAGGATGATAATAACACCTTCTTTTTCAGTGTAAATATCTGCTAATATTTTGACAATGCTTCAATACAATGAGAAAGGAAGAACAGTGGGCTACTAGATACATTTTGGCTTGTCCACCATTCTTAACCAGACTGGGGGAATATAAAAAAATGACATAGGAACTGCGAATCAATGTTAAAAGAAAATTAAATTCTATAGTGGTGAAATAGCACTTATATTAATATTTATTTTTTACATACCTGAAATCTTTTCATTGAAATAAATAAATCATTCTGCCCACTAGAAATGGTAGTGTGGTCATAAAAGTTCAGCTTGTGCTGAAAACAGAACATTGTTGGACTGCACGAAAGCTCCAAATTCACTGTGCTAAATGGTGTAATAATTTTCAGAATATTTTAAAGTATTATCACCTTAACTGCAGTTTGAAATGATACTCACTTCATTAAAGTATATTGACTGGTAGAAGTCAGACCAAATTTTCCCTTGTAGAAGGCTGTGAGACTTCAGATTTTGTCAGAATGAAAAATGGCATTTACTGTCCTTTTTCTATGTCCTGCATGTTTTTTTAATAATGTGAACCCTGAACAAAACATTCATGATAGCTTCATTTAAAAACTCTGCCAAATCTGCTTACAAATTAAGTACTGGTGGGCAAAGGTAGTAGGATTTGATTTTATTTATTTTCTCTTTTGAGAAAGAAGTTAGGTTTTTATTAAAAAACATTAACATGCAGGCTGAACTTTTTTTTTTTTACTTCTGTTTTAAACTGACAAAAAAATCAATATAATTTTACAATTTCTTCAGAGAGAAGGACAAAAAAATAGTTTGAGAAAAATGTTCTCATCACTGAATGTCACCATTCTTCTGCTGATCCACCTTCTTCCATGGGACAAGGTCTGAATTACCTCTTGCCTTCTCATCCACAAGTTTACAGGTTGCTTCTGTCAGCTTCTGGTAAGTGCCAGCCTAATGAAAACTTTTTACTAATACACTGATTAGGCTTTTTTCAGCTTTAAGGGTGTCAGGATTTAATTCACATTCTAATATATTTTCTGCCAGCTACATTTTTCTTTTTTCTTTGTTTTGGAGTTTAGTCCCATCTCAGAATAGCAGCCAGTAGTCATAAACTCCTTTATGCATACATATGGATTTCCAGGTCAAGACATGTTGTATATAACAGTTAACTGAAATTCTCTATACATCTAGGTATTGTCTGTAGTCAGTAGAGAGGAATATGTGCTGCTACAATGTAATTCAGATCATAGGACTAAATTGTCCTTTATAGTTACCTGTCCAGTTCTATTAGTAAAGTTTAAAGTGAGGGCAGGCAAGCTCCGAATTTACACATTACATGCTTTACAGGAGATACGCCTTGGTTTTTAGAAACTAGCTTTAGGCTCTGGGTGTCATCATGGAGATGAAGAAATTTAATCATGTTGCAAATTACCTTTTAAGTGCTTAGGTACAGTACTAGATTTTGTCCCAGGTCAGCTATATACAATGAGTCCTAGGGTACTCCAGCAGGTTGGTTTAGATTGCTGTTTTTGTTGGGATTTTTTTTTTGGCAAATATCAGTGATAGAGCCTGAGTCAAATATTTCATTGTGGTCAGTTCAATATCAGATGAATGACAACCCATTTCACTTCTTTCCTAGTCTGATATCGCAAACCAAGCATGCTTGACTTTTCAACTTCATGCCTCCAATACATGGCAGTATTAATGCAAACATATTTATCTTACCAAGAAATGCATATCTATCACTATATTACGTTTTGTTCCTTTTCTTTTTTCTGTTTCTTTCCTTGGAAAGCAGTGCAGTTCATCCTGATTCTCTAAGACATTTATTAAGAACCTAAAAAGATGAGAGATGAAGGCACTGGGATAACTACAATAGACTTCATGGCCAGAAATGCAATGAGGCTCTTGAGAATATTTCAGGGCATTACTTTATTCATGAGCTAAAGACAGTGAGTGCTGAGTGAACAGTGATCATAATACTATACTCAATGGGTTTGAAGCCTCTTGCAAGGAAGTACTAAAAGCTTTTAATATTCTCTCAGCTTGTAGAAAATCCCTTCATTATTTGGTGTGTTAAAAATGCAAAGTGCACTCGTCTAAAAATCTATCTAAAAATAATATTTTTTGGAAGAGCTACTTGGAGAATAGAAAAGAGGAAAAAAAGAAACCCTCACATGCTTTGACAGAAAGTTTTCACATACATTATCGAAACTGGAATCAGCGTAGGGTTTTGGGTTTTTCTTATTTTTATTTTTTACATAAGCAGTGTTGCAAGTTAGAGATCCTATTAGAGAATATGGTGAAAGGGAAATAGAAGAGTAGTTACCATGATACAACAGCTCTGAAACAAATCAAACTGTTGAGAATGATATCCTGTTTTGCAATAACCCTGTCTAGTGTGGGTTACCAATGCAAAGCAGGATACCATCTGGAAATGTATACATTTTTTAATACTTCTATAGAGTGATTTTTTTTCAGCTGATCCCTGAGGACTCTACATCACTCTAAAGCAGATAAAATTTAACTGAAGACTGATAATTTAACTTTAAAAGATCATTCAATAACAATCAGGTTTGTGGAGTCACAGCCACCTTCCTCCTAGTTGTACCATGAAGGACTGTTATTACCAGGAGGCTTTTTTTCCTAATGAGTTGCTGTGAGACACATTAAGATTGGGGTCACTGCAAACGGGGAGTTGCCAAATCTAATGGCCTCTGGATTTAGTGGTATCAGTGCTTTTATTATGTCTCTCAGTCTAGCTGCTTTTAACCTAAAAAGAGAATATTTGTCTGGTAATATTTGTCTGGTAATGCAAAGAGAATACACTTAGACTATGCTTTGCCTCAACACGTAAGCTGCATTTTATAAAAAAAAAAAAAAATAGAGAAAAGGAAAAAAAAAAAGAAAACAAACCCTGATAAGAGCCTGTACTGTATTATTTTTTAGCTTTCTTTCAGCTTTTTAAAAAATGATACATGTACTTCTGTTCTGAAAGGAAAGAAAATGTAGTGTCATTTTAGCGTTTTTCACATCTCCCTTATTTATCTACTTAAATTTGACAGCACAGTGGGATCTTTTTGTGTTAAGAATTTTTGGCATTCTTCAACTTGACCTGTAATCACACACAGTTCAGAAACAGAATTGCCAGCACTTTAGAGTTGGTGAGCACTGGCTGACTGTATAGTGATCTCTGAGGTCTCTGCTACACAAACGTATACACGACCTTGTGGTAAAATATGGACAAGTGATTTAGCATTCAGTTCCTTCAAAATCACAGAATCACAGATTATCTTCAATTTACTTCCTCTGAATGTAAAGGGCTTTTGCTGTTATTTACCTGTGCAATGACTTTTGCCGTTATTTACCTGTGCAGTGGACTTGCAATTGCAGGTCATTTTGTGTTACTGATTCTGTGAAGGGAAAACAGTATGCTGTACCCATCAGAGGTGTGCTAGCACTGCCTTCCTGTAACTGTTGGGGTGCCTTTGGCAGAGCAGGATGCAACAGGCTTGTGTGTTAAACAAGCTCCTGACTTCTTAATAATGTGTATAGCTTGCTCTGATGGTAAAGTCATCTCACATTTAGGAGTGGAGTTGGGCTGCATAGTAAGATGCAAGACCATTAAAAAAATTTATATTAATCTGAGAAATTAAGTGGTGGGAGAATGGTGCAGAAAGGTTGATCTCAGTCCAAGAAAAGGAATTTGTATTAGGTACTGTATGCATACGTAGGAGGGGTTGTTTTCATTCCAGAATGCCATGTGGCACTACCCAGCATAGTTGTATTATATGTTCTAGCACAGGCAGAATAATTTTCATGTACCCACCTTGATGGGGAGTGGGCATACTTCAGGAACAGCACACATATAAATTTAAACCCAAATCCTCAAAGACTAGTGACTAGTTCCAATCAAAATAAATTTTAGTTGGGTACCTCAGTGCCATGATACATTCCTACCCTTGCTGCACCTCCTTATGGGTTTCAGTAAGTGTCGTGGGTTTAGCAGTAGCATTCATTTTTCTCCTTCTTGGTAGCTGGTGCAGTGTTGTGTTTTGACTTTCAGTCTGGGAACAGAGCTGATAACGCTGATGTTTTGGTTTGGCCAAGGACTTTGTGAGCCTCATGCTCTGCCAGGGAGGAGGGGAAGCCGGAAGGAAGCAGAGACAGGACACCTGACCCAAACTGATGAAAGGGGTATTCCATATCACAGCACGTCATGCCCAGGGAGTAACTAGGAGTTACCTAGAGGGACACGGGGTCTTCTGGGTCAGACTTCTTTTTCTGCGGGTGGTATTGTATTCTCTTCCCTTGTTATTTTCTCTTATTGTTATTGTAGGTGGTAGCGGTGGTGTTTGTGTTGTACATTGGTTGCTGGACTACTCTTGTCTCAACCTGTGGGAGTTGCATTCTTTTGATTATCCTCCCCATCCCTCTGGGAGCGGGGAAGGGGGAAGCCCCCGGGGGGGTGATGCAGGCCTCAGCTGCTTCCAGCCCGGCACCACTCACTAGGAGTGAGTGCATGAGCTGTCTGGCTGGGTTTAAAACATTACAGTAAGCATACCATTTGAATATGCTATTGATATTCAATTTACATTTTTTACAGAATGGGTCTTAATACAGCAGCTCATTAATAATGACAACTGCACACATGCAACATAAAGATTGTTTGTCTACAATATCTTCATCCGTCAATAGTTACAAAAAATGAAAGCGGTGGATGCTGTGAATTTCAGGCTGACTACATAATATATTACTGCTGAGTCAGCAGTGTGAACCACTAGAACACCAGAGAGAGTCTTACATCCTTGCTTGAGGTCACTGAGAAATACAATTCCTATCAGGAAATTCCACCATTTACAAAAATTTGGTATGAACCCAAACAAACAAACAAAAAAAAATCTCAACATTCTATTAGCACCAAAACGTGATCATTTCTGGTACTTTTACAACTTCAATATTTGTTATTAATAAATACTTAAAAAAAACCCCATTCTCATCAAATAGAAAAATTTTTAATATCAATAAAATGAAGGATTTTTAGATTTTATTGTTAAAATCCAGGAACAATTTTATTTTAATGCAGGAAAAAACATGGGCTGTGATTAGGATACAAACATAATTTTTTAGCTCTAATGTCATAATTTGGAACCATACAGATGAAAATGTCTTTGACCAAAAAAGAGACATCTGCTAAAAGAGATACTTTCAGTTAGTTCTGCTTATATACTTAAAGAATTTAGGTCAGTTTCCAAATAGTATTGCAGGGTTTTTAAAAGCTTCTAAAGGAAACCTTTAAAGTGAAGAAAGAAAAGACTAAACTTTTCAGTAATTTATGCCTTTGTCTACTCTTCTTTACCAGTTTTCTGAGGTAAGAATTGACTCTACAACTGTCAACTCATTTGTATTTACATTGAAGTATTACACAAGATTAAAAATATGAATGTACCAATGTTAGTTAACTGTCCTGAATGACCATTTGTTATTGCCCAGATAATGAATGAAAAGTTGGTGAAAAAAAATGCTGATTTAACAACAAAAAAAAAAAAAAAAAAAAAAACCCAGAAAGACAGATGTTATTAACTTCATCATCATAGGCAGAAGTCAGAAAATATATGGTAATGAGAGTTTTAAATGTGTGAGGAAATCAAAGGTGCAGCTTTTAAGAAAACCTTTGACTTCTCAACTTCTCTTATAATTTCCCAGTGCACACCTAGAAAAAAACTATCCCCTTTTTCAAAAATTTCCAGGGGATATATGTACCAAATTTGTCATGGGTTAAACAAAATTTTCTAAAGCAAATCTCTGTGTTCTTGGCCACTAATAATATGAGAGAAGCCACTTTTCCTTAAGAGAGTTTGGTCAGTTTTCTGAAAGTGGAAAGCTTTACGTGGGTTTTTCATAGACCTGTCTGCAATGTAATCATGTTTGTTTTGATTTTTTTAATAGGTTTGTTAGACTGAAGTTAGACTTAAGTGATTTGTATCAGCAGTTGATACATATATGCAGAAAACGGCATTTTGTACTGAGTTATGCAGAAAGTATAGCTTTTTGTATAGAACTTTTTTCCAGAATGCCACTGTTTTATACCTCCTATCCATAACCCTGATAAGTGTTGTACCTATTAATAACTTGTAAAGCAAAGCTTTCCCAGATGGAAAGCATCAGGAAATTATAAAGTCCATGTGTGACTGTTTGCTAGACTTTCCCTCTCAGAGGATCTCAAGGTATGTTATGTGGGAATAGGATTATGAATTTCCCATTTATAAAGGCTTTAAATCAGTCATGGGAAGTGTATTAAAATTTGTGTTTTCTTTTGTTTCAAACAGCAAGGTATTAATGGAAGAACTGTAATTTTCCAAGAAAAGTGGGGAAAAAAAATTTGCTTACTTTGTCTCTTCATTTCTTTGTTTTTGTGGTTTATATAATATTCAATGAGTTATATAATATTCATGAGTTATATTTATGGGATTTGCTAAGTGTGTTTTCTTCTGACAAAGTTATTTAGAGGAGATTATACAATTGTAAGTTCGTCATTGTCACAATCCTTGCTTCAGTAATAATACACAGTATAAGGAAAATATTTCTTTTAGTAAATTTTAATGGAATAGATCTTATGATCCAAATAAGGAGTTAGGCAGAAAATGTCAAAACAGGAAGTATGTAATGCCTGAACTGTCTACAAATTTGACATTTGGAGATCTTTGCATGTCCATGGGTGACTTGGCACATCTGTCCGTTGTCAGTAGTCTGTAGGGAATCCCAATTCTTTTCTCACAGTCTTACATTATAGGTAAATTATTTCTAAATTATGACCAAGTTTTCAAGCAATTAATTTTCTTTTCTGTAGAGTATTCTGAAAATATCTATTACATTAACTAACCCGTGAAGAAGAAAGAATGCACATACACATATACTGGAGATTAAATTCAACATCAAATTAGCAGTTTGTGGCTAACCTCATTTGTCATACAGGTAAGTTCTTGTGACTGCTAGAAAATTCAAACCAAATGAAATTAGTAAATGTCCCAGCTTTAGACAAAGTAATTTTACAGTGAATGTTAATAATTAAAGCTCTTCAAAGTGTATTTTTCTTGTTAGAAAATGCTATATTGGTAATATTAGAACTAGCGCAGACAAACCTAGGAGGATTCATATCCAGATAGGTGAAGTTCATTTTAAGTACAAAAGATATCATAAAAAGATGAAGTTTACCAAGCCCTTAAAGCCCACGGAAGTTCCTAGTACCAAACCCTTATTTGTTAATTTTAAAATGCATGTGTTACAGTCGCAGTAGGTTTTTCCTAGATGTTGTTTCTTCATATGTGGTTCAGATTTTACTCCAAGACAAGCATTTCTTTGGAAATACACAACTAGCTCACAATTAATTATTTTAAATTGAGGTTAATTTCTTTTTTCCTTTCTTCCCTTTTCTATATTAATTAGCTTAAAAAAATAAACTGTTAACACAAAATGAAAATATAGCAAAGGAAATAGACTATTAAGGCATGATTTACTTTTGAAGATTCACTGATATTTTTGGTAAATTTTTGCTATCTTTTTGTGTCCTATTTGCAAAATGTTAATTTATAACATGCACATTTCTGTCATCTACAATGTGAGTTCTGTTGGCTCTTTAATAGATAAATATAGCTACTGCCTTGTGAATCCAAATTCCACACTGAGCTTCAGGTTAAGATCAGAATATTGTGGAAAATACAGAGCTGCTTCTCATTCACAAGAAAGCTCCCGTAAACGTCCATCTTGCCCTATCAAAATCTGCATCTTCATCACGACAAACATCAGCTCTTGATGTCAGGTGGAAAATTTTGGATAGGAAACTAATTTCTAGAGTTATTGTATTATTGCCCTCATGCCTCTCTTATTATTGTAAATTGTTACTTTTACCCTTCACTGTCCTGAATGTTATGCCTGCATGCTTGTTTACTGAGACCTCACAGAAGATTTTCATTACAATATACTTGGTGTACCTACCTGATAAGAAATGGCAGTTTAAAATAGCACTTGTGGGGGCATCAGCTGAATTGAGTATTACAATTTATGAAAAAGAGTGAATTTCTGAAAATCTGAATGATGTTGGAAAAATACACCTTCAAAACTTTTACTGATATGCTTGTGTTGAATGGTGCTAACTATGGTTGATTTTAGTTAGCTTTTTTGACAGGAAACTCTCTTATGCTGCCTGCCTGTACATCACAAATGTTTCCTAATAAACTGCTGTTCAATGTCCAGATAATTAGGCATCTAAGAAAAAATAGAAAAAGTGTGAGAGTGAGAAACTATAGCTAGAAGTCAATTAAAAGTGTTTAGAATTCAGTGTAATTTAATTTAGGTTTGAAAAATATCCCTTTGAAAAGGGAATCAATAACAATGATAAGATATGTTCATTAGAAGTGTATGGTAGGCAAAAATGGCAACGTTTATCTACTGATATGAGGGAGTTTACATTTGAGAAAGATACTTCAGGCTCCCTCTAAGACTAGTGAGAAGTTATTCAGTGTAGTTAAGCACATTTAAGGTTTGATTCATCCTTCAGTATATGCCTGCTTTGAACAGATGATTTATGAAACTCCTCTGACTAACTGGATCTCTGTTGACTGCAACGGGATCCAGTGCAGCTACTTGAAGTATGACAGATATGGTATTCTAGATGTTTGAAGTTAAATGTGCACTCTCTAGGGTGAAAATGAAGTACAGAAAGGGCAATACACTAAATATCTAACTGAAGACTCTTGTCCAAATTAGGAGCCCATAATCTCATCACCTTTAAATTTGAAGCTAATATATATATCTCTATGTATCTGAAGCTGTATATATATGCAGAGAGATAGAGATATATTAAATTGAACTGCAGATCATATTGTAGTGAGAAAGGACTTGACTGAAGATATCCTTTCCTCTCCTATAAGTAAGCCTAAAAATATTGGTTCAGAGCTGTGGTATGAACATTCATGCAAGCATAAGTTAAAGCGTTCTCCAATACTTATTCAAAACTTGCTACTCCCAGTAAAAAAAAAAAAAAAAAAAAAAAAATCTGCAATTAAATTTAGAGCAAGAATACACTAATAATGTGACTACAAGTGCTACAATGCAACAATTAATGTTACATTTTATCTTAGATAATACACATGGAAAAAGGTTGGGACTCTTTTAAAGATGTTAATGGCCAATTTACAACTGCATTAGCTGGATACCCTTATAATTTTCATCCTAATTTTTGCCTTTCATTGATTATCAGAGCTGGTCAGCTAACAAAAAAATCCCTCATGAATCTTTTATTGAATAGAATGAATTTTAAATGAAATAATTGTTATGAAATAGAGTTGTTATGCTGTTAGACTGTGTATCTTATTGCATATTATTTGACAGTATTCTGACAGCTGACACTTAGTTCATGAAAATGAGTACAGATCCCACAAGTGCAAGCCAGTGTGATTATTCATCCAAAAGTTCACACCAGTTATATATTCTGCTTTTTCTCTAGTCACATACCCATTTAAAAAGATGCACATATCCACTGAGCTCCAAAACCAGTACTATGAGACTTAAGTAAAAGATTAAATATGATGAAGGAATACCCAAAATTGGTTGATAACAATTTTAAATGTGGGAGGTTAAAATTCATTTAAATAATCTGATCAATAATCAAGTATTTATAATATGAACAATTAAGGCTGCAATCAAAGCACAAAGAATCACTGAAGCAAAAGAGAGAGCTTACATGGTTTAAGAAAAGCACATTTTGAAGCTCTTTGATGGTTTGTAATAAAACTTGTTTACAGATTGTGGTTCAGCCTGTCAGTGATGCTAGAACTAATAAGCAAGGGAATGAGGGAAGAGGGAAGAAACTGACAATTGTTTTGTGCTGCTTCTGTTTTACACAGATGACACCTATACTGATTTTACTGGACAGGTTGAGAGTAAACTGCCAATTAAATGTAATATCCACAACAACAAAAAAAGTCAGCAAATCCAAGTATTTGAACAAACACATAAATAGAAATAAACCTGTGTTCTTATTTTAGTAGCCTGGATAAAAGTATGCATAGGTAGGAAATAGCCTTCTTGTTTGCCCCCTGCCACTGCTTATGGTGGTTTTTCCCTCACACTGAAACAACATCTCTGACTTTATTCTCAAACTTCATGTCTAATATTTTTTGCCCCAGCTGCCATCTCATCACTGCTAAAGCTCATAATTGCCATAGTTCATCTTTTTTAGATAAATATCTAAGGTTTATTACCCTTTGTGAAATAGGATTTTTTAAATCTATAAACTATCATTTTGTTCTCGAATTCCTGAATATTTGAGAGAGCAATCTCTTTCATGTCTGTTTCTTCATCTTTAAATGTTAGGGTTGGACTTAGATTTGATTTAATCTCCTTTATAACTTTATAAACCTTGCATGGATTACTTTGATGTTCCCTTGCATCCAGCTTTTTCAGTCTTTTTTCATACTAGCAATCTTTGAAGCTTGATATAATTTTTGTTGCAGTAGGATGTACTCAATCAGCAACAATTATGCTGGCTCCAAGATATGGTGCCTAGGCAGGGAGGATACACATCAAACCAACACCAATCTTCAGGCACATCTTTAAAAAAAAAGATTGAAACAAAAAATGGAGTTGTCTATTATGTTAAACAAATTGTTCTTTTGAATAAAGGTCAAGTAAAGATTTTTATTCGATACTTATTTGAGATACATATCTTTAAATACATATATGTTAGGAGTCATTGAAACAGCTCTTCTTGAGAAGAAGTAAATTCAGTGGTACTTGCACTCTGTCTTTACATCTGTGTTTTATACGAAGTTTAGGCTTGCTTCTAAGAATTCTGTTACAAAAAGAAAGTGACACATAAGCAAACTCAAAAATTCCTGCAGGACCTTATTTTGTCTCCTGTTAGACTGCTTAGTGATCTGTCAACCTTATTTCTTACCAACCTCTCCTCTTCGTATTTAATGTTAGGTTCTAGAAAATGATCCAGGCATATGAAAGCTGGTTTATATACCAAATAAGTGACAAACTATGAAAATTTATACCAACTGAGGATTTTTCTTGTAGTCTATTTCAAATATTCCTTCTTGATGTTAGTTAATCATGGTGGTACAAAGACATGAAAATAATAATAAAATCCTTAATAGTTGCACCTCATGTTGAATTATTGTGAATATTAAAAGAATTACACCCTTTTGTCAGTATGAAATTTTTCATGCTCATGAAAAGCATTGTATTAGCACACTCTGATGTAATAGAAACACATCTACAAATAAATATCTAGAGCTAGACATTAGGACATACAAGTGACAAAAAAAAACAACAAAAATACCACCAAACCCCCTCCCCCCAAAAAAACCCAAAAAACATGATGAAGAAAAGTACTTTTCCTTCTGTCACGGTGTAAGACCAGCCAGAAACCCAGAACCACGCAGCCACTCCCTCACTCCCCCCCCCCCCGCCTTCTTCCCCCCTCTCCTGGGGGGATGGGGAGGAGAACTGAAAGAATGTAACTCCCACGGCTTGAGATAAGAACAGTCCAGTAACTAAGGTATAACACAAAACACTACTACTACCACCAATAATAGTAATGATAAGAGAAATAACAAGGGCAGAGAATACAAGCACTCACCACCCGCCAACCAATACCCAGCCTGACCTGAGCAGTGATTTAGCCCTTCCATGTAACTGCCCCCAGTTTATATACTGGGCATGACATGCTGTGGTATGGAATATCTCTGGCTAGTTTGGGTCAGATGTCCTGTCTCTGCTTCCTCCCAGCTTCCCCTCCTCTCTGGCAGAGCATGAGACTCACGAAGTCCTTGGTCAGACTAAACATTTGAGCAGTAACTAAAAACATCAGTGTTATCAGCACTGTTCCCAGGCTGGAATCTGTATCACTGACTAGGTACTTTAGCCATCAGCCCCAAGTTGCCCTAACTTGCGTGGTGATGTTCACCTTCAACTAATTTGGAATAAAAGGAATGTTAAGGATTAAGTGTTTGAATATGTAGTGATAATGATTTTACTGATCATTTGCTGGCAGTTAATGCCAGTCCAGTAAAGAGCTGAAGTTCAAAGCTAGTCTGATTTATCGTTTTTTTAAGCACTTCTATCAGAATGTTCTCTAGTACATACTATATACAAGTGCATTTAGTCTATGACACAGTCAGGCTTGCTGATTTACTCTGTAGGGGAAGAATTGTTTCTTAATGTGCATTCATAGTGTGCAAAAAGCTGTTCTTAGCTGATACTTTTCAGTGCTACTGTAGCAAAATTAAATAAGAATTATTTATTATTGTATTAGGAGAATACTGAAATCTTACCCAAGGCAATTATTTTGTAGATTTGAATTCTATTATAAGAACATATAAATGGCTCCTATTTTAATATAAATGCATCTACAAAGACCTGCATGCTTTATTATAAGAAGTCTTTTAGACGAGGTTTTATTCCTTTTTTGGCTTTTTTTTTTTTTTTTTAATTATATACTGTGCTCTGACAACAGCAATGTAATACGTGGATGTGTTTTAGCTGTGCTGCAGATACCAGCATATGGGTATATTTAGCAAATCCAGTAACACTTCACCACTCAGAACATTTAAAAATGTACAAAAGTGAAAATAACCCCTCTCAGAGAGCTTCTTGTCTCCAGCAGTGCACAGTAGCAGGTCTCTAGCGGTCTCACACGACACGGTCTTTGTATTTTTGAGATCAATTTGTGTAGTGAAATCCAGAAAATTATGGATTAGAATTGGTGCAGCAGAAAAGAGTGAAAAGCTCAAGATAATGTTCAACGATTTTTAATATGTTTTGGAATATATATATAAGGTGAAATCAGTGCTGAACCCTTTGAAACATATTATGCCCAAGTATGAGAGAACATTTACACATTTCTCTGGGGAGAGGACAGCCAGCAGGTAAGGTGCTGATGGAGGATGATGGGGGAAGGGCCTCACATTTCTGTAGATTTGTCTTCTAACATTCCAGAATGCAGAATGGCTGAAGAAAGGTCTATGTACAATCCACCTCCTCCTTATCCCTTGCTTGGAATTTCTGGCAGCGCAGAGCTGCTGAAAGCTTTGGCTTAATAGAGATGATCTCTGAAAAGGAGGTTGCACAGGCCTCTCTGATTTGAGTGGAAGCTGGATGATAAGGCTGTAACTTCAATAATTAGTCAAGGTATTGCTGTGACAGATTCTTTAACTAGTCTCTAATTATATAATGTGATAGATCCTGGATTTAGAAATGCTGAGAATAAGATACAACTAGTCAAATACAAACCTAAAGGTCCCATTCAAGGAAAATGCATAAGTACAGCTTTAAATCAACCATATAGTTGGGATCCATTAACATATGGAACTCCTCAAGTCTATGTCTAATATTAAACAAGTACTTAAATATTTTGCCAAATATAGATTGATTAGTTGCATTGGAATGATGAAGGGCTTTGCTGCAATGCACTTTGCAAAAAAAAAAAAAAGACAAAGCTATTACTTCCTGCATTGTTAATGTGCTATGATTTGCTTCTGAGAATATTTCAGTCTGTGTCCTGAAGGTAGGAAAAGGCTTCTTAGATCTGCTGATAAATGAAACAAGCATCTCTGTCCTAGTAAGAATTCAAGCAGATCAATTAGAAATGAAACACTATAAGAATTAGGAAAATTCTTGGGAGCACAGACTTGACTAGGGATCTCTGTGTTCTGGGTTCAATAAGTCCCTGAGTGTGATGTTCTGTTTCCTCCGTCAGTTCTTGTCTTATT
This sequence comes from Neopsephotus bourkii, assembly GCF_033783945.1. NCBI lineage: Eukaryota > Metazoa > Chordata > Aves > Psittaciformes > Psittacidae > Neopsephotus > Neopsephotus bourkii. The sequence goes on from NW_026901490.1 coordinate 3,981,004, forward strand.
CAATGTCCTTTTCCTTCTACTTCCTCATTCTTACCTACTCAACGCTCCTTATTCTTGCCTTTTCTGTTTTGGATTTGAGAATATTTTTCTTAATTTCTTTCCCTCACCTTTCACAACATTTTTTTCCTGAATCTCTGCCAAATTACTCATACTCCCTGCTTTGTATTTAATTTATTTCCTTGCTAACCAATGCCAGCCCTGATTTTGCTCAAGCAATTCTGTCTGCTCATAAGAATAAAAAAAACCAAACCAAACCAAAACCCAAACAAAACCATGTGCCTAAAATAAACACTGATCTGTGATCAACAGTAGTGGTCAGTAGCCACAAAGCTCTCAGGAGCAGTTTGGCTCATCCCTGCTTGTACTTTTGTGGGCAATATGCAGGCATGATTCAGGCCATAGCAAGTGGCAAAGATATTATCCGTAAGCAGCAAGACCAAAGCCAGAGCCTAAAGTCACTCAACACTATATAACTTGACTTTGATCCCTCAAACACCTCCATGTGCCCTCTTGACACGGATCAGGGTATATATTTTGCAGCCAGGCTTTTTTTTGCTGATGGGTTGCTGTACAATCCATACATTATTTCAGAGATGCTGAACTGACCAAGTACGTATTTATAATTTACAATGTCTTAGGGCTTCAGCAGCTCTACGTGGGGCTCAGAGAAGGCTCTGGACCAAGCTCTATGCAATGTGTATTTGTATACTCTTCTTCAGAAAGGACATTGCGGCTGTTAAGCCAATCTGTGCCACTTGGTCTCAAATGAGAAACCGTCCTCTGCTTGTTTTACATGCTAGTGTAGATTTATCCTAAGGACAGCCAGGGACTGGCTTTGCAAATGTATCTTGTTTCCCCAGCTGCATCCTCTGTTTAGACACACCTAGGAGGAGTGATAAGCCAGAAGTTCTCCACAGGAGAAAGTGGCCTGAAGCAAGCTCCTTCGCTGTTGCCTTGTGCTAGAAGTTGTTCTAGTGGTCATAACAGGGTGCCTCCAACTAGTCACCCTAATGTTAAACTTCACAAATTTAAGCAGATCTGACACAGAACAGGACCCACCACCTGAATGTGGGTTGCAATTAGGCCTACCAGAGAACAGCTTTCTTTGCAAGAGACATAGAAATGAAACAAATTGCAATGATGCTTATCTGGGGACAAGAAGCTAAATATTGGTGGGGACTTAACTTATGCGTCAGAATATTCACTGTTACCTTAACTTAGCTTGTTCCTGAAAGGAGAACTTATCTCCCACTGAAGATCCTCAAATTCAGTCTTATTTTTGCTTCAGTTAGGACCACCTGAACAATTCACCTGGCAGAATTTATAGCCAAGTAGTCTATGTTTGTTACAGTTAAGAGCAGCTCTTTACCTTAATAAAAATATCTGTTATTAGTAGTCAAAAGCACACAAAAAAGTGTATTTTGAAGTTTCCTCTTCCAGTCTTCATTTAAGCTTCAGCACTTAAGCTTCAGCATTTCATCATTATGACTCACATTCTTATTTTATTAGCTTGCTCATTATTTTTATGAATTTTCAGAGATGAAATGTGGTTGCCCACTTCTCCTCATTTTTCTCTCCAAAACTGCAATAACAAAGGCAAAATTCACCGGCCTAATTTGCGTGAACATCTTTCTTACAGATTCAGGGCTCATTCATTTTGTTCCCAAATGCCTTAGTATCATGCCCATAGCTATAAGAAGCACCAGTAGATGGCTCTTCAATTCCTGAATTATAAGCGAGGAAACAAGGGAGGCTTTGATAGCTTTGACTTTTGCAAGCAGATTTGATTTAGTGACACCAATGACAGGAATAAACTTCATGCCGACTTGCTGAAATGGGACACTTCCATTTGTTATGCCATGCTGTTTCAAAATGGCCAGCATGTCCTCGACCCACAACAACCTTGAGGACTTCCGATGGAGCAACAGGAATGCTGCCATCGGCTCCAAATCAGAATGGCTCCAAATAAATTGACAGCAGGATGACACACAGCTTATGGGAGAGGGCAGAACTACTAAGCATTGCCATGCCTGTTCGCTGCAGAGTGATAAACATGAACATGTGGAGGCTGCTACAGATGCCCGAGCCCAGTGGTGCTGTACCCTGGGAAACAGGAATAAATCTGAGCATAGCAGAACTGTGCTGAACATATGCCTGTACCAAAATTAAGTACCAAACACTCAGATAAGATTGTTTCTGTTTTGCTTAGAAAATAAATCTGACTGAGAATTGGAAAGATAAAAGCAGGAAGGAAATGCACTGTAAAAAAAAAAAAAGTTTTTTATTAATCAAAGAGTTTAATCATTTGTTACAAGCAATTTAGATGAAGCAGTAAGATTTTCTGTCTGCATAACCCCACTCCTCAGCGCAGGTGCACTTGCACAGGAGATTTTAAGCACACCCTGGCTGAGGTTTGCCTGGCCCCATCAGTGTACTCTTCCACAGGTTAAACTCCTTTGCATATGTGCAGAAATTACTGCAGAAGACTTTTTTTTTTTTTTATTTATGTGTAGGATTATACACAATACAAATGCTGGCTCTGTCTAAATGCGAACGGAGGAATCTAATTCAAAGCATGGTCAGAGTGGAAATCCTTTTAGAGTCTGAGAAAGAGCAGAGAGCAATTCAATTTCTCACAAAGCAAAGATGTTTCATATGTACCAGCTGAGATGGTTATTTTTATGTTTTAATTAAATCAAAATCTGCGTGGAAATACTACAGGAAATGTAGGAAACTATCCTGTGACATGACATGGTATTCAACATTGCTATGTGGCATGTCATGACTTGACAAAACAAAGTTAAACTTCAGAAGTCATTTTGTTTTTTTTTTCTAAAGTAGTTCTTCTACATGACAAATATTTCATAACTCATAATGAAAAATATTACTGTTAAATCCACAGAAAATAATCTTAACTGTACTTCCAAAGGAAATAATTAATTTCATAGACATTTTCCATCTAGTTCTAGTGTGTCTTTCAATGGCATATAAATACCATCTCTGCTATTCTTTATCTGCTTAAAAAAACCTATACAATCTGTTTTAAAAAGAAAGCTCTATCCATTTAATAGAAATGGTAAAAATATGTGAGGATGTTGATATTTAAACAAACATCAATGTTAAACGTTATGTGTTTATGTCAATAACTAGTGCATAAGCAAGATAATGACTTTCTATGCTTTTTTATGATAACAAGATATTATTTAAGCCCCTTATTAGCTTTCTTTGCCATTGACAATGATTTTCAGAGTAAGGAAAGTAAGATTAAAATTGAGAAAATTCATATAACATCACTCTTATTTTGCTTCAGAGAAGTTGCATATGGAGATTCCATTATATAATGTGGTAAATTTCCATGACCTTTAATTTACTTAGAAAAAGTCAGAATTTGGTATTCAGCACCAGTAACACCTTGGGAAACAATGTTCTTTAAATAGTCTGGGGCACAAATATTAATATGTTTTGTAATGTACAAATACAGTCATATTTAATGGGGTAACAGACAAACCTGAGTTTAAGGCAAACCATACCTTCTGTAATTTTTAATAACCCAAAATATTTACTAATTTACCTTATTAATGACAATTACAAAAGTTCTGTTTCTATTGAGAATAATATTATTATCATAAACTAGCTTGAATTGTGTTACATTCACTACCTAAGTGCAGGCAGTCCTAATGGAATGGCTGGTGTGTGGCAAAATACTTCCAGTGATAGCTATATTCAACTTCTGCCCTATGGCAAGTCTGAGATAATTAGATTGCAAAATATTTGTCCAACATGACTCTGAGATTCAAGAACCTGAAGAACTGGGAGAGGAAAAAATACCCTCAGGTTCAAGTAAATGCAGACTATGTACCTGCTTAGCTGCTTACGGTGGTAACAGCCACTCATGATAAATGTTGTATTATTTGGTAACATATTTGACTTCTTCATCCTCACTTTGTCATGTGACAGATCTGCATCTGTCTGAAATGAGACTTCTGAATCTTCCAGCTTTAACCACCATAATAGAACTGACAGAAACTGATGTGGGATGCCTTTTCATTCATTTCTGAATTTCAGAATTATCCTTATCTTCATTTCTGTCCTGGATCAGGAGCAGATTTAAACACTGCAGTCATATTGCATATCAAAATTAGAATTCAGAGTTTTATGGCCTGTAAAAACTAGTCTCAGAAATTTGCAGGGAGGGAACAAATTAAATATCTGCCATATAAAGTACAGAAAGATGTTTCTATTATTAATACTATATTCACCTGCTGTAGATTTTTTCTGGTTTTGGGATTTGGATTTTTTTTTTCAATCCATCTACTGTTGGGAAGTACCTGCGTGCACTCAATTTTTCATTCTAACCACCAGCATGTTACCATGATGTGAATAATCCAATTTAAATTACTTGAGATAAATGCAATAATCCTACTGAAGTCTTAAAAGAGAAACTCCAGCATACTGACTTTTTAGTAATTTTAAGTGCTAGAAAATAGCATCCATTCCTCTCGCAGTATACAATATTAAGACCATATTTTTTTTCAAAGTTCTGAATGATTGCACTTAATGCCATTTATCCATATTGATATAATTGCTGAAGAATTCAAAGTGCAGATAATTTCCTTCTCACTTATGCTATAGTGCTTGCATATAGTATACACTTAATATAAAAACTGCATAGTGTATATTTGCATTCAAATTAGTACATAGTTTCCACTATAAATATAGTGGAAAGGGTGAAATAAGAAAAATGGAATTGACACAAGCAAAAACCTCTCAGTGGAGACCTTCCAAATATTTTGGAAGTGTTTATGGATAGAAAAAAGAACACTGGCAAGTATCCTTATCTTATCAAAACCAAACCAAAAACCATGTGCATAGACAGGCTCATGCATACCCACACTCTCACAAGCCAGCTGCTATATATAGTGTGATTGTTTGCCCTGATTGTTCTGGGGTTTTGGTGTGGTTTGGGGGATTTTAAACAAAAAAAGGTTTAGGGATTGAGTTTTGCCTTCTTCCTAAACTGGCTGTGTTCTTATCCTCTATCAAGTCAGTTTGGAGAGAACTCAAAGCAGATGGTGTAAAGTAACTAGAGTGAGAGATGAAGCAAATACTTCAGAAAGAATTGCAAGAAAGCCATCCAATCTGCATCATGCACTTCTCAGCCCACATCCACACTATAATTAGGTATCACAGGGGATCCATGGCTAGTAATGCCTTTATACAAAAAGCTGAGAATGATTTAGTTCAAATAAGGAGTCCTTATTTGAAAAATGATTTGACATATATTTTAAAAAGCTTTTAAATATATACACATATAATAGCATGAAATCATAGCTATCTAGTCATCTCCCTTAAAGTGTATCTATTTTTCACTGCTGTGTACATGTGCTCTGCTTTATATAAAAGCAAGTTCATGCAGTATACATCTCTTAAGATCGTTCTTGACGACGCGAAAGCAGCCTTTCCCCATGAAAGTCCTCTGTAGATGCTCTTTAAGGAACACTCCTATTTGTGTAAATGAAAACAATGTTTCTCTGGGGTACTAATTGTACTGTTGACCAAACGAAGAAAACAAACTCCACAAACCCTGCTAGGAATGAGTGGCTAATGACACTATGCCCCTTTATGAGACAGAAGTAATTACATGCCCTATCCAGACCTCTCCAACAAGGATTATTTTACTGATTTCAGGAAGCTGAGTGAATTGAAGGACACAAATAAATACATACAGCTTCCAAAAATACAGGTTTTAGATCGGGTCTCCAATATTTGCTCAGTTGAAGGATGCATTGGCAACTTACCAACAGCCCAGAAGTCACTTATAATTTACATAAAGTAGATCCGATTTCCTCCCCTCTCATCTGTTTAAAGGTGGGATGAAATGCACAGATTCGTTTGTTCAAGCAGATGTTGGTGGTTAGGCAAATATATGCAAGGAAGTCCTTGGGTGATTGATAAAGGGCTATTCTTCCAGGTCAAAATAATGTAAACTTGAAATACAGAATTTTGCTTTTCACCTAGCTCCAAACAGGCAACTGAACAGTGACTGGGTATTGCTTTCATTTTGTTTCTTCTTTGTTATTAAAAGTACTCCTGTATTTATGAGAAAAAAAACCAAAAAAACAACCCAGAACAAAACCAGAAAAACACACAAAAAAACAACCAACCAGAAAAAAAAACAACAAACCAACACCAAAATAACACCCCCCCCCCCCAAAACCCCAAACCCCAAGCTATCAAATCTAGAAATTTTGAAGTAGGAACAAAAATATCACTCCTCCATTAATCATAGAATCATAGAATGGTTTGGGGAAGAAGTGACCTTAAAGATCACCTAGTTTCTAAATCAAGCGTTACTTTTCTCTAATGGTCACCTCTTACTAGAGACTCTCACACTCTTGTCCACCAGGGCATTGGTGGAGAGGCATGATTTTGAAGAATTTCAATCCATTTGGCAGTAACAAGCATATCAAGACTGTAAACTTTCACCGGTATGAATTAAAGAAAACCAAGAAATAGGTCATTAACAGTATAAGCATAATCATTTAAAGGATGAATTGGATTTTTTAATATGAGGTTTTAATGTATATTAACTGTTTTGGAAGTTAAAATGATAACAACCTGACCATTCATTATTAAAAGAGATCTGGAGAGAAGTGATATGTAGATAGATGTTCTTTTAAAAGCTATGGGTTTGATCATTCCTAACTCCTACATTAAACAAGACAGTTAGTTGAAAAGATATTATTTTATATTTATTTATAGATTAAACACTTAAAATGTAAGAAAGATAGATTGCATTCCTTGTATAAAGCTAAATGTTTGAATCTTTGCTTTAAGTAAACTGCTGAACACAACCTTAATTATTAATTAGGAATCAGCTGAACCTGGATTAATTATAGAACAGCTACTGCTGTAGACCCATGATCAAGAGTCTGTTCTTGAGTGAGAAAAGATACTTGCTGTGGGAATTTTCAGTGATGAAATGCTTTCTTCTATGCTACTGAGCTGAATCATTTGCAAATCTGCCCAGAAAATACTTCAGAAATTGTCAAATGACAGCTTTGGTAAGAACTTATTACTGGTAACCAAAATTTAATAGAGATTGAGTGTGAGATGAGAAGTTGGTATAAACCATAAGAGCATGTATCTTTACAATGATTGAAGCGGCTTTAGAATACTGTAGTGCAATATATCCAGCCATGTTGAAAGAGATAAGGAATGCTTCTTAGTATCAGACAGCAGTTATTTGAAGTAATTGCATGCCCAGAACAACTTCTACCCAAAACCATAGGAGCACTATGGTTGGGATTTTTTTTGCATTTTAAGGTTTACCAAAGATGTGTCCAATAACAGACCACAATTCACTACATGAGAACGCCAACAGCTTGCAAAGCTCAGCAGCAGGAGATGCTCTACGCTATCTTAAAAGCAGCAGTGACAGCACTTTAAAATAAATCTCAGTTTAAAGAAAAGAAATGATCCTACTCTACTGCCTGGTAAACACCGTACCTTGTAAAAGTGTGCTCAAAATTCCTGTAGCTGGAGATCTTATTAGGATTTTCATTCCTTAAATCTCAGTTATCTTCCTTCTTGTATATGTTTTTAATGAGGAGATGAAAAGCCCAGTGTAGTAATGCTCATTGTAAATTTCTTAAATGCAAATGACTGGGAGAAGAGGATAACAACAGCCTTTGCTTGGGAAATTTGATATAAATGTGGGTGGGTAGATTGTATCTAAAACTCACAAAATACATATCTGCACATATTTTACCTTCAGGAGAAAAGGAAAACCCAGAACAAATAAAAATCAAATGTAGCTGAGAATTGTTTTCCTACTGTAGAATTGAAACTTTTTCAGTTTTGGCTATCACAGAACCAACTGGAAGTAAACCAGCACCAGGAAGATAGACTTGACCAGTCTATCTATGGATTTCAGTGTACCTTTCAAACAAATAACAGTACTAAGTTGAAAGCTACTACACATCTGGCATTCAGAATAAAGAAAGATGAGTATTCCAAAGTCACTGCAAATGCAATGTAGGTAGGATATTATGTGGTTAAATTGGGTGAGAGAATACTAGCCAAAATGCCTTCTGAGGTGGGACAAAATTAGTTCTAACCTCCTCCTTATACACTGAGAACATCCAGGGTTCTTTCCATTCTATCTTTGCAGAAATCTGTAAAATGTAATGTCTTAGTGTTCTGCATATTAAACTATAAGCCTTAAAATTCAGGGCAGGGTTTAATGTACTGATGATCTATGCATAAAAAAATGTCAGCTTTGGATCAAATGATATTAGCCCCTACTCTCTGTGTAGTTGCTCCCTGTTAAAATCAGATCTGGTTTTAAGAGCAGATCAAAGCATTCCAACTACATTTAGTGTTTCTCTTGGGAAGGAAGAACAATTCTTAGGGGCAGAGAAATAGGAATGGAATCAGTTATGTGAATTCTGCTCTAAAACCTGCACACGAACACACAGGATGTTAACCCCAAACTGGAAAAATTAATAAAAAAAATATTCTCTGCATGACAGAGTCCCTTTAAATGATTATTTGTTTTATTATGTGTTATATAGTTCATAAGACCATGTACGCATGTTCACATCATGGAAGACAGGTTACTTTCATCAGTCCTGGGATTACTGCTGTATATCTAACAGAGAATTTATTTTCTCAGCCCTGTTGGCTTAAACATTTCTTCCTCAAAGGTCTTTCCAGTTCTTATCTGAAGAACCACATGAACAGCACCCCTAGGACCCAGATTCTCTGCTGCTATGCAGTGTCATAACTCTACCATTGAATTCAGAGACAAGATTTCACTCATGGAGACCACTGAAACTCACTCTCAATAGAAAATGATGTTGCATGTTATAGTGCATTATAGAATCTTGCTATGACTGTAATCCAGACTGCTAGCATAATTTCTAGGTTTAGATGCTTCAGTATCACAAACTGGTCTTATGCAGTACATTTGTCACTGCACTTCTTTCTGTGTGGTTTATTTTCTTCTCCTGCTTCCTCTATTGTATCAATTACTTGAAGAATCATTACTTGAAGTATGTTTGAAGAGAGAGTGTATATGAAAGTTTGTATTAAAAAGTGTGAATTTATACAAGATATCTGTGACCATTTTTTACTGTAAAATCAAATATAACATTAGATGAAAAAAATCTTATTTTTTCAGTTTTGAAACTGTCATCGCCTCCAAATATTCTGCTGATTTATCTTTCAGTTGTTTACGTATCTCTGTCTAACGCTGGCAAAGAAAACACTTCCTTAAGATAAACCTGTTTTAAGTTACAAATAGAACATCTCTAAGCAGCTGCAAAATAAAGTTTCATTTGCTATGATTTCAAACCAGGCAAGAATGTGGTGAAAATACTACTACTATTAATAATGATAATACATAATAGCATTAGTAACAATAACGATAATAAGCATAATAGTCAAAAGTATTTACTTGCATTTCAATGGAATACATGTGTTCCAATGAGAGCTCCTGATGTACTGAATTAGTTGGTACTTGAAAACAGCATGACAATATCTGAACAAAATAGGACTAGATTAAGTTTTCAGAAGTATCCAAAATCAAGACCAACCAAAAACTAACAGTTGAACATAATAGGGGTGAGATGGTATTTAAGGATTACAGCCTTTTTCTTACTTGCTGTTTGTTGCTCGAGGAACCTTATGGCCACTAGTTTTTAACCAGGAAGTATAGGAGGCACCTGTTTTCAGGTTTTTTCATTTTAGAAGTGCATCAACTGTGGTAGCACTGAATCAGGTTTTGTAGCTCACTCTCCAAAACAGAAAGTAGAAAAACAGTAGAAAGTAGAAAGCAGACAAGCATTTACCTTTCTATCAACTTGCTCTCACAGGTACTTTCTGAACACATTTCTGCTGTACATGTCAAAAAAATCTCTGGAAGAATTAACCTAAAACTAGAGTCAGCAGCTTTCTCTTTAAAATTGTAGTGGTACGGCTTACCACATGATTTGAGAAATTTGCTTAGGCTCTGGGGTAGCACAGTTCAGTTGTCCCATCAAGATTTAGGAGACTTAAAGTCACATTTCTCCAGTTTCCACAATAGTGTTGAAAACCAACAACAGCAACAAACTGATTAGTCATGCTACTCCTATTCTCCCTCCACTCCCCAAAACTGGACATTGGAAAGAGATAATAACCTGTTCTTGTTTTGTGTTGAGAACACGCACCAAGGAGAGGGATAATCTGAATGCCGTTCTCTGTGATGAGGCGTTTCTATTCATTTTCAAAGAAAACGTGCATTTGACAAAATACCTAAGTGTTCTGAGCTGGGAGTGGAGCACAGGTCTCTGCTTTCAAGTTGTCATAGTTTAACCCCAGTCAGCAACCAATCCCCACACAGCCACTTGCTCAGTCAGCCACTAAGCACCTTTGGTGAGATGGGAGAGAGAATCAGAAAGGTAAGAATGAGAAAATCCTTTAATTGAAATAAAGACTCTTAGTAGGTAAAGCAAAAGCCGTATGTACAAGCAAATCAAAACAAGGAATTCATTCATCACTTCCCATGAACAGGCAGGTGTTCAGCCATCTCCAGGACAGTAGGGTTCTATCATGCATAATGGTTACTTGGGAAGATAAATGCCATCCCCCTCTTCCTTATTCTTCCCCCAGCTTTATATTTGCAACATGACATCCTATGGTATGGACCTTTGGACAACCTTATATCCTTTGGTCAGTTGGTGTCAACTGTCCTGGCTGTTTCTCCTCCAGGCTTCTTGTGTACCCTCAGCCTGCTCACTGGTGAGGTGGAGTGAGACAGAAAATGCCTTGATTCTGTGAAAGCACTGCTCAGCAGTTATGAAAACATCTCTGCATTATCAACACTTCTTCCAGCACAAATACAAAGAACAGGCCCAAACTTGCTACTGTCAAGAAAATTAACTCTATCCCAGCCAAAACCAGCCTATAAGTATCCTACGCAAGTAGCATAGAAAAGCATGCTCCCAAGTGATCATAGTGCTTTGTATTTTCAGCCCTAAAATCTTGATTTAATTTCTACATTGTGACACACCTTTGATTGAAATGGGGGATAACTTGATTATGCTCAATGAGCCAGTGACGAAAGCGCATATATATTCTTGCTCTTAATATCCACATATATAAGTGGATACAAGCATCTGAATCTCTGGATTCCAGACCTCTTCAAAAGGCTTTAAATCCCTGATGACTGTGGTAGGACTTGGGTCACTGTATTATAGGTCCCACTAAGAATTAAATACTATTCCAAGCGAGGAGAACTTTCACTTAAGAATCTCATTTCCATGTGAATTCTGAAAACTGCCTCATGAAATAGCATGTCTTTTTTTTTTCCTGTTGGTGTAATAATTTAGTGAAAGAAACAGAGACCAATATACTGAATTAATACAGTGGGCAGATAAAAATTAGTAGGCATGGGACTGGGATTAAAGTGGAACATCAGAAATTATTTATTAGCAACATTTTGTTATGTTTTTCTTTTCAGATTCAGCTGGCTGCAAAACTGAACTTTTTGGACTCCCTCTGTAAATTAACAGACCACTGCAGAGCTCTTCAGGAGCCATAGCTTCTGGAAGGGTAGATCAGCTGCCAGAAAGCAGTCTCAACACAGGTGAGTTGGCAAATAATCCAGCAAATTTTAAGTGCTTATTCAGAAGGACTTATCTCTGTGAAAATCCCTTAATTTGATGAATAAGTGAAGTTTAGTGATGCCCAAACCCAGTCACTTGCTTTGTCAACTCCACTTCCCTTGTACAAGTGATTCTGTGACAACTAGTTGCTGAGAATACTACATAAAAATCAACTCATTGCATGTGCTTGCCAGGAATGTGAAAAAGTATGTTCTTCTGCATGTGGAATAGAGAAACAGAAATTCTCTCAACCTCCTTGCCAGAACCAGGCTCAAACCATAGCTTTCACAACTAGGACCACACACTTTTCACTGCTTGGTGTGAATGTGTCAAGAAAAAAAATGTTAAGTCTCTTAGACAGCCTGTACATCTGGCTTTTATCCTTCACACTGCCTCACTCAGGAAGGAATATGGTTATTTTTAAACCTAAGGTCCATGTGTGGAGCCAAATAAACATAATTCTCCAGCTGGTTCAAAGATGATAGCAAAAGATTTTAAATGCTCTAAATTGCATAGGCTTATTTATTGACTGCTACATCCTCTCCCCAAAGGAATCAAAGGCCTCATTTGCACTCATTACAGCTTTGGTCACCCTGTAAGAGCATCAGAAAAGACCAATCCCAAAATATGTGATTTGATGTACCAGAATACCAATAGCAAACTACAAATATTCATCATGAGCAGCTCGTGAACACCTCATGATACTGAATATATTAATTGGCTCTTTTCAAGCAGCTGCGACATTCAAATAGTTGAACAGAATCCCCACCATGGTGATGTAGCTAAATTATGGCCAGGAATGGGGGACCAAAGGTCCCCAAAATTGCAGTTGATTAGTTGTCCAGCTCTTCCTGTGAAGAGCTTTTTCTTTTGCTTTTCATCTCTTCTATTCTAATATTCCGGATGTTGGTTTTGCTTGTTTGTTTGTTTTTTTTTCAACCAGTTACTATTGACAATGATTTCTTAAAGAGTGTTTGGGTGTGTTTGTATGATTTCCATGGGTACCTTGGAACCACAATTGCCAGGACTTTTTTGAAGGTGTTGAAACAATCTTTTCATTCAAAACCCTTGGTCCAGCACTTCTGCAGAGGTTGCTTCTCCCTGAATTGACTGCACAGGACAGATCTGCAGCTAACTACAGGTTGTGTGATTCACTTGTATGTACGTTTATACGCTTTTGCCAGGGTATGTAGTGAAGGACACTAACCCAAAAAAAAAAAAGAAAAAAGGCAGGTACAGTCTTGCTAAAACGGGTAAAAGAGTTTTCTTTTTCTAGGAATATTTTGTACATTTATAAAATAAGGCTTGGTCAGTACTCTTGAATGATTGAAACTTCTAAATTTTTTCCTGATTAGTTTCAATATGTACACTTTGGAGGATATTAGTACTTAAGTACAGAGAGCTGTAGTGGTCCAGTTATTCCTTCTTATTTCTTGACCTTACTGGTTAGTGTTCTGTTTTTCATTTAGTCTCAAAAATGTTATTAAGTTTAGCAGGTATAATAGAGAACCTCATAGTATACTGATCTTCTTTAAACATCATTTTAACAAAATAATCCCAGAAAATTGTGTTCATATTGTTTAAACAATTATCATTAAAAACACTTAATATGTTTAGCAATTCTTTCTGGATCTGCCCAGATGGAGTTTTCAAATAAAAAACAGATGAAGGTAAATTTCAGTATAATAATCGGGTGCTCCTTGTACAAACTAGAATACAAAGCTCAGAAATGTTCTTGTATGGAAAGTATGTTTCTAATGATCTACAGTCTTTGCCACTGTTTGAAAACTCCAAAACAGAGATGGTTTGCTTTCTTTTTCTCTCTTCATCTCCCTTCCTGAAATTGTAAGCAGATTCAGAGGCATGTAAATGCTTTATCCTCTGTTAATCTGAGATGGGATCTGTAGCAGTTTGCCTCTTCAATGGTATACAGTTTTACAGTATATATTGCAAATCCCATTAACCTGTTGCTAAAATACTAGCTACATTTGCATCATAAATATCTGATGCTGGTTATCAAAATTTGTTTTTTACATTGAAACTTTCCCAAATACTTCAATTCCACTCTTTACTTTCTGCTCCTTGTTGACTTATTATGTCTTTGTTAAATCATTCTTTTCACGTAAACGAGAAAACTAGGGGTTTTATTTCCATATTATTCTGCATCTTATTCTTTCTGCTTTTCCTCAGTGGTCCCAGTTAAGTGAAAACAGATGAGATATTTTTGGGTGAAGAGAGGAAGAACAGTGGAGCTTTGTGTCCACAGGCAAACAGATAGGGAACTTTTTTTTCTTCTTTCCTTTGTTTGAATATACTATTAATTTTTGAGATCCTAATGATCAGATTCTCACCCAAGTTAAATCCCTTTCTGCTACTCTAGTTGTGCAGAGGGTGCATGAAGTGCAAACTGAAGGAGCAAGTGAAGGGTTTTTCTTCTCATACTAATAACCTTCCCATCTAGTATTAATCCTGAACTTCCACCCTCCATCATATGGTGGGTTTGTTTTGACCCCAGGCCAGGATGAACCTTTTTGTCCCCTTCTCTACTGTCTCTAATTACTCATTTTCCTGTTGTGATTACAAGCTCTGTAGAACTGTGAACTGGACTACAAGGCTTGGCAATGGGAGGGAATTCCTTTTCCTACTGAGAACAAGCTGCTTTGTCCATGTACCAGTTTCTCATATACAAGCTATTTCTACACAAAAATAGTTACAGTTGCTAACCACGTTCTCATACTGTAATAAGAGAAAGCCTTTCACTGAGAACATCTAGGTTATAAAAATAAATAATAAAACCAAGCAAACAAACAAACAATAAACCAAACCAGCAATGTGTAAAAGGATGAATGAGTTCTTTAGGTTGCTTCTGAGCCTGTGAATGCTGTGTAGCATACTCAGAAGGGCTTCATACATGGAAGTTTTTTGCGATTGTCAGGCCTGATTTTAAGTGGAAATTAAGATAGACTGTAGTCTCCATAGTTGATACATCTTCTCTAGTTAGTTTATTCTTATATATCAACAAAACAGTAATCAGTGTATTAAAAACCTTTGTGAAATCCTGAGATAGCTAAGTGAAAGAGATTAAATTTTAAAAGAATAATAATTAAATATTGTCAAATCTTGTGAAACTCATGGACACTCTCCTTGCAAGGAAATCTCAGACTTCAGTCAGAGGAAACTAGAATCTTCTGCAGATTCCTGGCAGGAAAGAAAGAAATGTTTCAGTGAAAATCTGCTTCATGCTGCCCAGAGATTTGGAATGTGAAGGGAAATGATGGAGGGTGACATTAGTTATTAGAATCTGCATGGAATGCTTAGGAAGGTGTAATGCAATTTGTCACATAGATCGCTCTGACACATATATAGTCTTTATTTATACATGAGTATCTATCACACCAGATCTTTTCCAATATCTGTATTCTGTTGTAGATACACATTTTACACAAACGTTTATTGTGTTCATTGCTGTCTCCTGCAGCACAAATACCTTGATCTTTAAAAATATACATATCTGTTTTACAATTATAGTCAGCACTGCAGTCTAAATGACTGGGCTATGTCAAATGAGAAGCTATATTCTGTAAATGAATCAGTAGTACTTTATCCTACTGCCTTCCTCAAATATATACTATTCTATGATCGGTGGTAACTGATAGAATATTTTCAGTCTTACCCTGCTTGTGTAGCACATTTTAGACAACACAACAAAAATGAATACATATAGAAATATTTTGCTGTTGCTGGTATGGAAGAGAGAGAGAATACCAGCCCCAAGTCCCTGGCAGGGTTCCCATTTGCTTTATGATAGGTCTGGATTTAACTGAAGAGGGCTGCAATCCGGGAGTCTCTGAAAGTAAAGTCTGAGCTTCATTCCTCTGCGTCTGGGCAGGCTTTTCCACACAGCAGCCTACACAGTGATGAAGAGAGTCTTTGTCACGCCAGCTGTCTCTGCCTGCAAGCTGCTTGCACTGCTAAGGGAAAGCTTGTCTCTGTGTCTCAAAGGGATACCAGTCTTTTCACTTTTAAACACTTTTTCTTCACGGATTTAAGTGTGTTTACATTTCGTTGTCCAACTGCTGATTCTGTATCCTTGCTGGTTTTCTCATCGCTGGCTCATAAATGCTGTTCATATTTATAGCTTGAAGACAACAATATCATCAAGCCTCATACTCTGGACATTTCTTGGCAGAGCTTTCCTGACAGGTGACTTTTCCATTAGGGGATTTTTCTTCATTTTGGCTCCACTCCTAAACGACCCACACAGTTTGTCTGGATGCTGGGAGCATGCTTCAGACAGACTTCAGCAAAATCTCTGGATCTGTGCTCCCTTCTTCTCAGTGAGATATTCATAAACATAATGTTTTCTAATGTAACCTCACAGTAAAGTTCACACATTTGTTTAGTGAGATTGAAGAGAAGTCTTAAGTGAAATTTAATGTGAATGTACGTGTGAGAAATTAGAGGAGAAGTAAATCTTGCTGTGAAATTATGCTTTTATATTGCAGGCACTTAAAAACTGGATTCTCTTCAGTTCCAAAATTAGGACTTGGTTGGGGGGTTAGTTTGGGTTTTTTCCCCTTTTCTTTTTGGGGGGGGGGTGTTTTGTTGGTTGTGGGTTGTTTTTTTTTTTTTTTTTTGGTTGGTTTGGGTGGGGTTTTTTTGTTATTGTTATTTTGTTGTTTTGGGGTTTTGGTCTGTTTGTTTTTTTTTTTTTTTTTTTTTTGAGATTTAGAGTTCTGACACCTGCCTGAGTTTGTGACTGACCTGAAAGTTGTCTTGATTTTTTTACTGCCTCAGACCATAAGGTTTCGCAGTTTATGTTACCTAGCCAAATGCACTGTTGAAATCAGTTTTGTGTTATGATAAGAAACTAATCTTCAGATAGACACCCTCACAAAATGCAGTGTTTTATAGATTTTTACTATCCAACTGACCTGTGAGCAGAATTCTTATGCCAGCTGGGTACCAGCCTGACATCTTTTGATTCATTTTCTTCTGGGGAAGATCAGAAAACTGCTTTAGAGAAATGGTTAGGGCACTCAACTGGGATGACATAAGCAGTTTCTTCTCCCAGGGCTTGGGCTTCTAGTTTTTACATTTAATGTTGATATACTAATCCCTGGGATAGGCAACTACTCAGATGACAATCCAAGGATGAGAAGTTATGGTCTACTTTCCATCTAAAATTGTTTTCTAGACCATTTTTTTTCAGAAACTGATAGATTTGAAGAGAGATGAGAATGAATCTTTGATTCATCACCACTTTCTGTGAGAAAAAAAAAAAAAGCTTTTTGTTGAAAAATTCCTGACTACATAGCCCTCCAAAAATCAGTAGTAATTATAAAATACTAAAAAAATCTGGTGGTTATAGAATAAGTTGTAAGATAGAAAAAAAAGGTGGAACATAGTATGAGAACAACTACATGTTCACTGTACCATCTTATATGAAAAATTATATGAAAAAATATCATTAATATTTCTTAGAATGAGAATGTCTGTTCCATAGTAATTCATGTTCAGAGTACATAATCCAATTTTTGTGTTATTTGTCTTATGAATATATTGGTTAAATTTAATAAGGGGTAGGTAAGCAGAATGTGAAGACAAGCCACTACTTTGTGGTTGCTTTTTGACTGGAATGAGATAATGGCTGAGTTATTACCATGAAGGCTTTGCTACTTGCTTTCAGCCACCTAAAAAGCTCTTCCCCCATTCAGAATCTAGCAGCAGGGATCCAGCAGAACTAAAGAGCTATAGCACTTACAAAAGACAGTATTTCATGGGTATCTAATCAGATGGGTAAACCCAACTTTTCTGGTATCAGAAACTGCCAAACCTGCCTGGTCCATCAATGTCTAAGGGATGTGTGGATTATTTGTGTTTATAAATGAAATTTAGTAAATTCTGTGTTCTTTCATTTGGAGTGAAACAGTATTCTGATTTAAGAAAGTTGTCTTGGCAGTCAATTGATCTCTGGCCACAGACTAGTTGAGGGAAAAACTACCACATAAAATTACTTTTGTTTGTAAGCAATAACAATATACAGAGGATTGTGACCAAGAGCTTAGTCTAAAAGTGAGAAAATTATGTCACTGCTCCCCAGGACATGTAAAAGTATTTTTGGTTAAGGACTAGAACAAGGAGAGTGATACAGTTATCCTTGTAATCATGAGGGACTTCTTACCTCATTTTTGGAAAAAAAAAAAAGTATTGCCAGACAGAGAAATTTAAATAAAGTAACCCCTGGTCCACTGAAAATCTGAAGCAAACCTCAGTCAAATTGTCAAAATACCTCGGATATCCTGTTTTCAGAATCTCCAGTCTGAGTCAGCTAAAAGTGGGGAAGAAGGTTAATGATTTTTTTCCCGTCCACGTCTGTAGAGCTAAAAAGCTTAATTTGCCTCCTTATTCTTAATCAAACGGAAGCCATCTAACAACCATCAAAAAGATCATTCAAACAGCTGAAACCATTTTATGCTTTTTCCACTTGTTAATTCAAGTGAAACATGCTGTGTGTCCTATTTAGGAACAGAAAATTGCACCTTAGTGCTCCTTATAGCTACTGCTAATTGTTGCAGGGTTGTTATCTGTTATATACTGCTTTAGGTAGATTTTTTGGCTTATACTATATTGCTGCTTCATAAACAGCACAGCTATTATTCAGCTATTATTTTTCAAATCACTGTCTGGGTGTTGTTTCTAGTTCATTCAAGTGCAACTGAAGTCACAGTTTAGTTATACTTACACTGGAAGTGTAATATGACATGGTAGATTTAAGTCCCCAGTCTAAATATTATTTATTTTTAATAACCCAGTACTCCAGCTCGTAAGCTAATTGTTACTGTAATGATAGGAGTACCACAGGACTTCTCTGACAAAGTTCATTTAATTTGCATTTTAATATACTAAATCTTCTTTCCATTAATAGTGCTGATACAGGAATTTGACAGAAAAAATAAAAATGTGGGTGTGTTTGTGGATACACTCTGAAATCCACTGTGGCATATAAAAGTAAATGAGAATCCTCTACTTGGCACCATTATCCTAATGCCTCTTCACTTGTTTTCTGTGTGAGGTGAAGGCTGTGTAGTTGGTTTTGCATAATTCACTCAACAAAATGATTCAGAGGCAGGAAGATAAAGCCTGTGTTACTTGAAACTTCATCCCTTCCTTTCTGCAGTGTGCTACAGAAATTTACTACCCGGAATACTTTATTCCTCAGAATTTTAACAGCTTAATCTAATAAAATGCCATATTTTTCCAGCAAGTGTATAGCTCTGCTTTTGCAAAAGGCCTCTCAGAGAACACTCTGTAACAGTTATCATATCTGCATTTTTGATAGAGTGAGCTGCAATGCAGGTCTTAAAATGCCATTGACAGTATCACATTTGTAAACTTTTGTACGTGACAGCTTTGTATCACAGACATCTGATGACAGCACAAATGAAAGTAAAAAGTTGCCAGGAAAAGGTAATAGCCACCTGCATTAGGAGATATGTTTGACTCCTCTGTGAGAGATATAATTTCTAAAGAGCCATAATTGGAGGCAAAAAATCAATTTGACACAAAGTCTCTTTCTTCACTCTTTAAGTGGCATCCTTCTGTCTTGACAGAATTTGCTCAGCTTTTTTCTTGTGCATCTTAGATAAAATGACCGTATTTTCAAACTCCAGCTAAAAAGAAAATTTTTCTGATGGAATTTTTATAGTGTTGCAAAAAAGCCTCACAAAATATGTGATGGTGTGCTGTGTATCTCTCATGGGAACTGAGGAACTGAGCAGTAGGGATTTTTTTCAGGAACTTGGGATTTTGAATAGGATTCCCACATTTTGCAGAGAGCTTTGAGATCTGCCCTGAGCAAAAGAGCAACTTTCATAATGAGTTTCTGTTTTACCAGCCAGGGTTCTGCCATATTTACTGCTTTGAAGTGCTTTACTCTGCAAGTAGTAGCATTAAAAGCAATGAGAGGGACAACCTGAACCTTGAAAAGAAAAGGGAAAACTTACTGTATATTTTAGGAAGCAAAGCTGAGAGCTCAGACAAACAAAACAGCTGGTTTGGAATCTGCCATCAATCCTATATACATAATGCATTATTTAGCTCAACACTTCCAATTGTGTTTAGCTCATACTCTATCTGTGTTAGTGTACTCTGTGAACTCCCTCTCGGTATGGGTTAGCCTGAAGATTCTTAGTGTTTCTATTGCTTCATAAGGCATTGCTTTATACACAGTTTACAGATGGAGAACAGAGTCACAGATTAAAAGTGTCATGATCTAGGAGAACTATAACTAGTACAGTCAACGGTTGTAAGTAATGTTACCTAACATTAGCTGGGTTAGTCCGATTTTTTTTCATCTCACATGGGTATCCATTGACATTTGAGATGACTCTAACTATCCCACTTAACCTTCATTTGCCACTTTCAGGGGATCTAGTTCTTCTGTAACTCTACTGTCCTGTCCAGAAACTGCAAGAATATGTCATAGATACTTCAGGCAACCTCAGGCAGCACTGGACACCAAACTGTACACAACTGAATGAGTTCCTAGAATTATAACTCTGATCATGATATCAAAGCTGTCAGGGTCGACTGATAGCTGATCAGTATCATCAGTGACAGTTAGGATTGCAATTCATCTTCCCAGATGTGCAAGTCTACAAATCTACCTTAGAGTGAGGTAAATGCTAATGTGGACAATACTTAATTCACCTTAGAGTGAGGTAAATGCTAATGTGGACAATACTTAATTCACTGACAGTCTTCACTGGCTAAAATAGAATTTCAAGCCCCAGTCGAGACACTGATAGAATGAGTGCTGGCCTGAAGACTGTCACTGTTGACCTTTGTCTCTTGGCTAGTTTACACTTAGTAATGTATTCTTTTATTGTTTTCAGTATTCTTCATAAAAAAAAATATACAGTCTGCTTCAATCACTGGAATTTCGTGCTGCTTCCATTGGTATTTTTAACTGAGAACCTCTTGTTTTATTCTTCTCCTTTTCAATGAGACAAAAAACCTAAACCTGATCATTACAGGCAATCATAGAATCATAGAATAGTTAGGGTTGGAAAGGACCTTAAGATCATTAAGTTCCAACCCCCATGCCATGGGCAGAGATACATCACACTGAACCATATCACCCAAGGCCTCATCCAACCTGGTTTTGAACACTGCCAGGGGTGGAGCATTCACAACCTCCCTGGGCAACCCATTCCAGTGCCTCACCACCCTAACAGGAAAGAATTTCCTCCTCATATCCAATCTAAACTTCCCCTGTTTAAGTTTTAAACCATTACCCCTTGTCCTATCACTACAGTCCCTAATGAAGAGTCCCTCCCCAGCATCCCTATAGACCCCCTTCAGATACTGGAAGGGTGCTAAGAGGTCTTCACAGAACTTTCTCTTCTGCAGGTTGAACAGCCCCAGCTTTCTCAGCTTCTCCACACAGGAGCTGTTCCAGTCCCCCGATCATCCTTGTGGTTCTCCTCTGGACTTGTTCCAACAGTTCCATGTCCTTTTTATGTTGAGGACACCAGAATTGCACAGAATACTCCAGGTGAAGTCTCATGAGAGCAGAGTAGAGGGGCAGGATCACCTCCTCCGACCTGCTGGTCACACTCCTTTTGATGCAGCCCAGGATATGGTTGGCTTTCTGGGCTGCTGGCTCATGTTCATTTTCTCATCGACCAGCACTCCCAAGTCCCTCTCTGCAGGGCTGCTCCGAATCTCTTCTTTGCCCAGCCTGTAGCTGTGCCTGGGATTGCTCTGACCCATGTGTAGGACCTTGCACTTGTCATGAATTGGGCGTTGGATGTGGTGATTAATGACAACAAGCTTCCCCTCCATTACCTCAAAGAGTCTTTTTTTTGGTTTATATTACAACTGTTATATATGTGGCTGTGTTTTAGTCAGGAGCCAGTATGGACCAGTAGGTAACTGCCTTCTTACTTCTCAGGGAAAGGCAAAAGCAATCCTAAATCAGTATTATGTATTTGGAGCTATGAGGAGAAAAAGTTAGAAAGGTGTTTAAAAGGGTACATGTGTCTATAGAGAATGATTAAAGAAAAACAGTAGATGTTTCTGTTTGTTAGTCAGAAAAAGAACGGGGACTCTGAAAGGCCAAGTCACTAAACCATAGAGGAGACATCTCCTTTTTGTTCCCAAATTCTCTTAGCTGACTTTCTTGAGCTTCCCACAAATAACCCACTGATCCAATCAGCATCAGTACTTAATTATTCAAATTCCCTCAAAACTGTGCTATTTATTTCAGATGAATCTTTATACATATGACCATGCAAATTATTCATGTTGTTATTGTGAAAAATTGCTTCATAAATAGTCTTTGTAAAGGAGGAAGCAGACATCTTAAGTGAAACGAATCATGACAAGTGCCCAAATAATGTAAACAGGCTCAGCCAATATAATGTCACATTATGAACCTGATCCAGCATCTTTTCTGTCACGTGCAATTCAATGTTTCTGGACTTTGTCAGCAAAAAATAAATCATGGCTCTGAAAAACTTGATGCTATGCGTCAAACATGGCAAGCGTACATTACAAAAGTTGCTTCAGATTCGATTTGTTAAGATCTCTTTTTGTCTCCAGAGGATGACTGGAACACACACATTTCTTTTTTTTTTTTTTAAGACTGTGTTTCAGCTTCTAAATGATTATTCTATGCTTGTCAGTGTTAGATTGCAGCACCAGTTATGTTAATGATTTCTGAGGTGATGCTGATGCCTCGGAGGCTGCCTGGCAGAACTGCTAGCGTAAAACTAATGAGTATCCCAGCACGACCCTGCACTGTTAGGACATGAAGGGGAAGGGGGGAAATAAATTAGAGACCTGTGTGTGTGGAAAGAATATCTGTAAAGGCACTTAATGGTGCCTAGAATAGAAAATTAATCACCCATAATAATTAGTGTTTGTGAGAATATTTGATATAATTCCATTTATAAATATTTTCCACCCAATGATAAATGAACTCTGAGATAGCTTGTAAGCAAAATCTGATTCTGATGTAAGCTTTAGGAGTGTATAGAGCAGAGAGGTATTAGACTATGACAGCTTTTATTTGCTGTTTTCTTTCTACATCTAACAGGCTTCACATAATCTTCGGATACAAAATGGTGTGGCACCACTGTAAAGTGGCTGTTGAAACACCCATAACCTGAAAATGCTTGATATAATCAAAGTGAAAAATAGCAAATTAAATAGCATTATTCTGAAGCAGCCTATTATTAATTTATTAGGAAGCTAAAGCTATTGCATTTTATTGTTTATAATTCCTCAGCCTCTAAAGTCTTATTTAGCATTTCACATTTTCCAGGTCAGTAATATGCTAATCTTTTTTTTTATTTTTATTTTTTTTTCCTTCTTAATACAGTCAGTAACTCCCAGCTCTTCTTGTAAGAGAATTTACCATATTTTAAAGCTATGTCAGTGTTTGTCTTAAAAGTAACTGTCAAGCAAACACAAAGGGGGCTTTGAACTTCCTGTCTGCTTTGGCTTCTGCGTGCACAGGTTAATGAGAAATCCTTTTTATCATTTGTGTCAGAAGTTTCCAAAATTTAGTGTAGTATGTTATGCAGCTAGTGAAACTGCATGATCATATCATTCCTTCTGACATTAAAGTCTGTGCATGTGTGAAATGGTTTAGAAGAAAGATGATAACATTGTTGCAGAGGCGGAAATAAATTCATAACACAAATAGCATAAATTCAGATCTCCTGGATAGTACTTCAGAGTTTGACACCTCTGTCTGAGACTGGAAGCTACCAATCTTTCATAATTTTTTCTTCAGGGATGCATTTCATACTAAGCAAAGAAGAAAATTCACAGCATTTTTTGCATGTATCTGAGGGCTACAAAAGGCAAAAAAGAAAATGTGTGGTAAAACAATATATTATGAAAATATAGATTAGATATTAATCAAGTATATTTAAAAAAAATCAGCTGTTTACATCTTACACAAGACTAGGGAATTAGTTATAATAGCACTGAGCAAGTGAGGAATAAACCTTAAAATATGTGAGCTTCATTTCCCTTGGGGTGGGGGGTGGTATAACATTCATTTATTTAATTTTTAAATTGGAGTGAACGGGGGGGGGAATAAACATTTTCTATGAAAGAATGTTGCAGCAATTATAAGTTTGGGGTTCTTTTTTGTCTTATTCAATTTATAAAATTTCTTGCACTTTCATAGTTTTATTCTTCTAAAAAATAAAATAAAAAGGTGGGATATATTTCTTTTTTCCAGATTGACAAGGAATTTCATTTCAACCAAAATGGTAGCTCAGAAATTCTGCAATTTCACAAATATTAGGAGATTGGTTTTGGTTTTTTTTGTAGCATTCTTTTTCAATTAAAAGTTAAAAATTTATAGGCCTCTCCTGTTAATATTCACTCCTCTGGCTTTTGAGAATCCTACATCTGAGCTGAGACAAAAGTACCTGAAGACTGACGCCTTTTAAGGTGAATCTGTGCTGAACATTTTAAGAAATGTGTTCTTTGTTCTGTTATTCCTCTCTAGTGTGCATATCAGTTTCTTTATTCAAGCACTTAAGTAGAGGTATATTCAAGCTCGTGTGGTATCTTGCTTTTGCGAAAGATGGAGGGAATGAATGCCATCCAGAGGGACCTCGACATGTTTGTAAGGTAGGCTGCTGACAACCTTATGAAGTTTGACTATGAGAAGTGCAAGATCCTACACCTGGGTCGGAGCAATCCCAGGCACAGCTACTGGCTGGGCAGAGAAGAGATTCAGAGCAGCCCTGCAGAGAAGGCCTTGGGGGTGTTGGTTGATGAGAAAATGAGTATGAGCCGGCAGTGTATGCTCGCAGCCCAGAAAGCCAACTGTATCCTGGGCTGCATCAAAAGGAGAGTGACCAGCAGGTCGAAGGAGGTGATCCTGCCCCTTTACTCTGGTGAGACCTCACCTGGAGTATTGTGTGCAGTTCTGGTGTCCTCAATATAAAAAGGACATGGAACTGTTGGAACAAATCCAGAGGAGGGCCACGAGGATGATCAGGGGACTGGAACACCTCCCGTATGAAGATAGGCTGAGAAAGTTGGGGCTGTTGAACCTGGAGAAGAGAAGGCTGCGTGGAGTATCTGAAGGGCAGCCTACAAGGATGCTGGGGAGGAACTCTTCATTAGGGACTGTAGTGATAGGACAAGGGGGAATGGGTTCAAACTTAAACGGGGGAAGTTTAGATTGAATATAAGGAAGAAGTATTTTACTGTAAGGGTGGTGAGGCAGTGGAATGGGTTGCCCAGGGAGGCTGTGAATGCTCCATCCTTGGCGGTGTTCAAGGCGGAGTTGGACAGAGCCTTGGGTGTCATGGTTTAGTGTGAGGTGTCCCTGCCCATGGCAGGGGGGTTGGAACTAGATGATCTTAACGTCCTTTCCAGGCCCAGCTATTCTATAATTCTATGATTCTATAACTGCAATGGATTCATATCTGGGTAGCTTTTCATGTGTCAGCAGAGCCTACTAAAATATCCCAATTCACAGACTGTAGGTTTTACCTTTGACTTCAGTGTAAGAGAAGACCTGTAGGAAAAGTGACCAGAATCACAGAGAAAGTTAATCCTTGACCAACAAAGATGAAGGAAAAGTCATTAGACCTAAATTCATCTTATTTATATTCAGCTGTATAACAGTTCAACATCTGGTACCAAGTAGTTGGTCATTTTGCTTTCAACATAATTAACAAAGGTAACATGGAAGTTACACAGAGGTCACACTGATGCAACATAGAGGTCAACTATCTTAGTAGAGAAGGTTCAAAATAACAGCTCATTATAAGTACCTGTATATATGGGATAATTCTCTCTCAAAAAACCTTTTTCAAGTTCTCCGCAGAGAAAATTTATATGACTTGCTGATGGTACAAAGCTGGAAGGAGTGACAGAGAAAACAGTGTGCTATGCTAGCATCCAAAGGGATCTTAACAGGCTGTAGAAATGGGCTGATGGAAACCTTGTGAAGCTCAATAAAGGGAAGCGCCGTCTCACACCTGCGTTGATGGAACCCCAGGCACCAGTACCTGCTGGTGTCCAAGTGTCTGGAAAGCAGCTTGGCAGAAAAGGACCTGTATGCAACTGGACACCAAGTTGAACATGAGGAAGCATTCAAAGGAGTGTTTTTAAAAGTGAAAGTCTTAACATTTTTGTCAGTTTTATCTCCAGTACTAAAAGTTCCTGTTATATTAAGTCTTCCTGTTTCCATTGGCTGCTGAAAAATTAATTACCAACACACAAACGTTACTTGTGATTTTTCACACTCTTACAACTGATAATTTTACCTTGCAGTCTTTATCCAGTCCTGTCACAGTTGAATGCAGCCATCTGAAAGATTATGTGGAGGAAACAGAGTCTTAGCAGAATACAGGAAGAGAGCTCAAAGATAGTCCTACCTAAAAAGTGATTGGAAAAGTAAAGCTGGTAATGCTCTGAATGAATAAAGGGAGCTTACCTTGAATTTCAGTTGCTTCAACTCTTCCTTATATAATGATAAATCACTATTTATACTTTGGGTTGACAGCTGAGTGAAAGTGTGTCACGTACGGAAAACTCTTAAAAAGTTCTGTGCAATAGAAAAAGTTTGCTGTCTTGAAAGTAGCAGGTTCCCTTGAAATTCAACCCAGACAAGAATGCATGTAACAAATCCTGTACAACACATACTGTATTTTTTAATATCTCTTACATGAAAGTTCTTCTATTAAATTAACCCAAATTCTATATGCATTTTTAACATAATGTACACTAGAAGCTTAATTTTTATATTTTTTTAATTAAATTTAAATAATGGGGATATAGTTTCTCACTGTTAAAAGACACAAAACCCTTCAGAAAATTATCAAAATATTGGAACTGCACTGTGAGAGGTCACTTTGCAGTACCTAACCTTAGTTTAATGTTTTTCACATTTATTTGTTTATTAAGAATCACTAGGATTAGTATATTTTTCTTTAAAAAAGTAAAGTAAAAACATTACATGTACACTAAAATATAGAACCATTACTGAGCTAGAAAGCATCCCTGATATAAATGGCATTTGAGAGCATTGGCGTTGTTAGTTATTAAATAACGTTTAGAACCAAGGACATATGCCAGACAAGTACATTAGAATTATTAATAAATCTAACAAGATAATTTCTGATAATACTTTGCACTGCATAAATCATTCTGAAACAGTAGATGTATATCAGCTTTTAGTTTTGAATGTAATAGTGGATTAGTTGCATATACTGAAACAATGAATTTATGGTAGGGTATTGTGGTTTTTATCATCTCTCCTCAGTGGCTAGTCTGTGAAGTATCGTCCTTACAGATGCTTACTATATCTAGACATCTCAGATATAATGCTCACAGATAATTCCAGACGACAACTTAGTTACATAATCTTAATGGGTTTTTTTTATTAAATGTTGTTTGTTTCAGGAGGTCATTCTGGTTTATTTAGCCCATACACACCAAAAAATCCTCTGGTTCTTTATGTGTCCATATATACACATAAGAATATAGATATGTATATACTCACAAGACATCATTTCTGCTTTTCCATGATTGCAGCTTGAACAGTTGTTATATTTTCACCTATATGCAAGTAATGCCAGACAAGTCTAGTCACTGCCCTAGACTTCAAAAAAGCAGACTTTGGCCTCTTCAGGAACCTGCTTAGTAAGGTTCCATGGGATATAGCCCTAGAGGGCAGGGGGGCTCAAGACTCTTGGTTGGTCTTCAAGGATCACCTGCTACAAGCTCAGGAGTGTTGCATCCCAGTTAGAAGAAAGTGCAGCAGGAGGGCCAGGAGACCTCCTTGGATGGATAAGGAGCTCCTGAGGAAAATTCAAATGAAAAAAGAGCTTTATAGAAAGTGGAAGTAAGGACAGGCAGCCTGGGAAGAGTACAGGGTTATTGTCCAGGAAGCTAGAGACCAGGTTAGGAAAGCTAAGGCCCAGTTAGAATTAAACTTGGCTAGGGATATTAAGGATAACAGGAAGGGATTCTACAGGTACATAGCAAATAAAAAACAGATTAGGGAGAAGGTAGGCCCCCTCAGGAAGCCCTCAATGAACTAGCTACACAGATTTTGGAGAAGGCTGAGGTTCTGAATGACTTCTTTGCCTCGGTCTTCTCTAGCAAAGGCTCTGACCGTGCCACCCAAGTCTTGGAAGGCAGATGCAGGGACCGTGAGAATGGAGACCTTGGGCCCACTGTAGGAGAGGAATTGGTTCGAGACCATCTTAAAAATCTGAATGTGCACAAGTCCGTGACTCCTGATGAAATCCATCCACAGGTCCTGAAGGAGCTGATGAATGAAGTTGCTAAGCCACTGGCCATCATATTTGAAAAATCATGGCAGTCAGGTGAAGTTCCCGATGACTGAAAAAAGGGAAATATAACCCCCATTTTCAGGAAGGGGAAAATGGATGACCCAGGGAATTACAGACCAGTGAGTCTCACCTCTGTGCCTGGCAAAATCTTGGAGCAGATTCTCCTGGAAGGCATGCTAAGGCACATGAAAAACAAAAAGGTGCTTGGTGACAGCCAGCATGGCTTCACCAAGGGGAAATCCTGCCTGACCAATTTGGTGGCCTTTTATGATGGGGCTACAGAACTGATGGGCAGGGGTAAAGCAGTTGATGTCATCTACCTGGACTTGTGTAAAGCGTTCGACACTGTCCCACACGACGTCCTTGTCTCTAAATTGGAAAGACATCAATTTGATGAATGGACCACTCGGTGGATAAAGAACTGGCTGGACGGCCGCACAAAAAGAGTTGTGGTCAATGGCTCAATGTCCGGCTGGAGACCAGTTACGAGTGGTGTCCCCCAGGGATCAGTGTTGAGACCAGTCTTGTTTAACATCTTCATCGCTGACATGGACAGTGGGATTGAGTGCGCCCTCAGCAAGTTTGCCGATGACACCAAGCTGTGTGGTTCGGTTAATACGGTGGAGGGAAGGAATGCCATCCAGAGGGACCTTGACATGCTTGTGAGGTGGGCTGATGCCAACCTCATGAAGTTTAACCATGCCAAGTGCAAGGTCCTACACCTGGGTCGGAGCAATCCCAGACACAGCTACAGGCTGGGCAAAGAAGTGATTCAGATCAGGCCTGCGGAGAAGGACTTGGGGGTGCTGGTCGATAAGAAAATGAACATGAGCTGACAGTGTGCGCTTGCTGCCCAGAAAGCCAACCATATCCTGGGCTGCATCAAAAGGAGTGTGACCAGCAGGTCGAAGGAGGTGATCCTGCCCCTTTATTCTGCTCTCGTGAGAACTCACTTGGAGTATTGTGTACAGTTCTGGTGTCCTCAACATAAAAAGGACATGGAACTGTTGGAACAAGTCCAGAGGAGGGCCATGAGGATGATCAGGGCACTGGAGCACCTCCCATATGAAGATTGGCTGAGAAAGTTGGGGCTGTTTATAGTGGAGAAGAGAAGGCTGCATGGAGACCTCATAGCAGCCTTCCAGTATCTGAAGGGGGCCTATAGGGATGCTGGGGATGGACTCTTCATTAGGGACTGTAGTGGTAGGACAAGGGGTAATGGGGTAAAACTTAAACAGTGGAAGTTTAGATTGGATATAAGGAGGAAATTCTTTCTTGTTAGGGTAGTGAGGCACTGGAATAGGTTGTCCAGGGAGGTTGTGAATGCTTCATCCCTGGCAATGTTCAAGGCTAGGTTGGACGAGGCCTTGGGTGATATGGTTTAGAGCGAGGTGTCTGTGCCCATGGCAGTGGGGTTGGAACTTGATAATCTTAAGGTCCTTTCCAACCCTAACTATTCTATGATTCTATGATAATGGCACTGAATATAACAGAAGAATACCCACAGAAGCTAAATTTTGCAGAACCTTACTGTAAAAAAAGGGATACAGTTTTTGATCTGTAGTCTAATTAGGCCAAAATAATTATGTAGTAGGAATGAAGTCCCAGTTTAGGCAAGACTATAAATAGATTAGTAGTTTTAACCATGTGGAAATCTAATCAGTTTCTATGAGAATATATATAAGTTTTCAATTTCGCCTTTCACTGTCATCCTGTCTGGACTATGGTTTATTGAGGTGTGAGACTTGTTATCCTTAATTACAGGTAAATTCATATGGTCTGATTGATTAGCTGCTACTTTGACATCTGTACATCTAAAGGAGCTTAGATCTATGTTGGCATGGAAACATGCTCATAGGAAGTATAAGTTTCACCTTATTCGGGCCAAATCATGTCCCAGTTCCCTGGTCTAAGCCACTAGAAACTCCCAACTAAATCATATCCTCAAAGTTTTGCATTAGCTTGTCAGAACCAACCATTTGACCTTTTGCTTAATAAAGAGGGATGCAAAACTGTTCAGAACATTTATAAAAAAGATACCCCACCGTAAAATTGAAACTTTATGATAGCTGTGTATTACAAGGAGTAGACCCGAGAGAAAGTGCTTTACTAGTAATGTGGAAGTGGATGGTAATGAAGTTTGAACTGTGTTAGATTTTTGTTTCAACTAACATGAATAAAGTGAAAGTGATGCTAAACCAATTTTATGCATTCTAAACTAATTTTATTATTTTCTTTTAAGATGTTTCCTAACATTCTGGTTTTGACTGGGATAGAGTTTTGTTCTCCATAGTAGCCAGTAAGGTGCTTTTTTTTTTTTTTATTTGTGCTAGAAACAGTGTTGGTAATGCAGAGATATTCTTATTACTCTGGAGCAGGTCTTAAAAGAGTCAAGGCATTTTACGCCTTGCACCCCACATCACCAGTGAGCAGGCTGCAGGTGCACAAGAAGTTTGGAGGGGACACAGCCAGGACAGCTGACCCCAACTAACCAAAGGGATATTTCATACCATATGACATTATGTTTTGTGTCACAGCATCTGTCTGCCCAAGTCACCGCTACATGTGATGGAGTCCTGCCTTCCTGGGGATGGCTGAACACCTGCCTGTCAATGGGAAGTACTGAATTAGTTTGTTTTGCTTTGCTTGCACGTGTGGCTTTTGCTTTACCTACTAAACTGACTTGATCTCAGCCCACAAGTTTTCTCTTTTACCCTCTGATTCCAACCCCCATCCCACCAGGTGGGGGAGTGAGCGAGTGGCTGCATGGGGCTTAGCTGTTGTCTGGGTTTAAACCACAACACCTAGCAAGGATGTGGGCACAGGAATTTCCCTATATTCATAATGTCCTGCAGGCTTCCCAGAAAGACTCTGTATTTTAATTCAATCTATAGTTTGTGAGTGACAAAGTTATTTTCACAGATGTTTTATTGCTATTACATAAGGTAATGGGTTACTTATAAAATGGGATTGTGCAATTCATGTCTGAAGGGTAGAGTGTTTTGAATTTCTTCCTTTTCACATACACTGTTATTGAAATTCTCTGAGAATTAAGTCTTGTGGTTCTAAACAGCAATAATTGTGTGATGACTGAATAGTGGGAGATTGAGAGAGAGCATCACAGAGGACCTGAAGAACAGTGCAAAATATGATATATGAGAGTTTTTTCTCAATGGAGAACGTAGTTTACTTTAAAGTTTACAATAAGAATAAATACACAATTGATTGGATAGCTGAACAATGACATTTACTTTTGAAATATAATGAGGTCAAGAAGTCACTAAAACTTGAAAAAAATAATGCACATTTAAATGACATATAGTATCCAGCACTTCATAAGCTAAAAAATGAAGCTGAAAATTCTTCTTTAACTGTCAGTAAATGACTCCTTAAGAATCCTCTAAAGCATCTTTACTCAGCTGTGGTCAGAAAATATGAGAGCAAACGGACCATTTGCCCATTCTAAGTGCTTCAATGAAATTATAATTTGTTATTTGGGATTTCTGGGTTTGGAAATTAGCTAGCACAGCATATTTCTTCTGAAGCTTTATTCTTTTTCAAAACTCTATGTGAAAAGACCATCAACTATGCTTACTAAACTTAAAATAATGACAGTCACATTAGGTGTTACAGAAAACACTATAATAATAAAAAAGTAATTTATAGTGTCCCATCTCAGATGATTTCAGCACATTTTGCTTAAGCAGCAATCTGATACGCACCCAGGTAACTTTTCTGAGCTCAATGAAATATGTTCCCAGACTGGTATCTTTCAGCAAACAACAGACACGGCAAGCATCAACAATTGAGTTTCACTCATGCTCAACAATTATGCATTACTCTTCTTATCTCTCAGCCTGTAATGGCTGACTTTGATTTAGTCTATACAGAATAGTTGGTCGTGTAGAGCATGCGCTTAGAGATGCCTAGAATGTTCTGTCTGATCTTATTGCCAAATCTGAAGAGGAACATAGCATGGACACCAAAAATTGCTTTTTCAAAAAATGGTTGCAAAAATTCTTATTTCATTTATGCAAATGCATAATATAAATATATATAATGTCTAATAATCAATATAATGCATAAGTAAAATGCAATTTCAGTTCATGAAAACTTAAGTGGACAGATATTAGTGTGCACACACAAATGTATATCCTTCATCTTGACTAATTTTTATCATGTACTTTGCTCTGTGTTACATTAAGGAGTTGAGAAAAGAGTGGGAGAGAAGGGTGAGTCTCATGCAAGTGGTTGGTGCTGCCCAGGAGAACTCTATAACACAGCTGGGGTTTGCAGGTGTAAGACCATGAGAGAAATGATATGAGAAGAGCAGCACGAGAACAGTAAGAAAAATCAGCCACACAGAAAAATTACAGCCACTCAGTGGACTATGTGACAGGGTTACAGTGCTGTAAATAGCAAGTCCTTAGCAGTGCTAAGACTGAAGCACTGAGGAGCCTAGGGAGCTGTGAAACAACTTCCATGTAAAAAGTAACAACAGATGATTTTCTCCACTGCTACCGGAAACTTACAATCACCACTTTTTCAGGGGAGTTAGAATTGTTCCAACTTAGCTGGCTCCATTTCAGGCAAACCACCCAGACCCCAGAGATCTACAGAAGGTCTGTAGCTTTCCCACTCTACATTGAAAGACTCACGGAATGTCAACAAATGACCCACAAGTAGACATGTGACCAAAATGAACATGTGTTTCTCTCTACCAAGGGAGGTTGCTTTCTCAGTAAAGTCCAGATAATCAATACTTGTATGTCTCAGAGGAGAGAAAAGCTTTTATTGCTAGAATCAGAACAAATTAGCCATGGAGAAAATGTGTACTATATTGCAAAGGAATGCCCTTGCACTTGCTGACCAGCACGAGTGAAAAAAGAACAGCGAGTGTGACTTAGTGATGCAAAATAGGAGGTAATACATTAGCCTAAAAATTTCTTGGGAATAGTCTCATTTTACTCATGTTACATGCAGGACCTCAAGATTCAGATGTACTCCCCAGAAACCTTCTTCTATATTCCAGTACACTGAGCCTAGTTAACACTGTTAGAAACTAAGCAGTTCCCTTACTTCCAACACATAAAAAATAAATAACTTCAGGGTTGTTTCCATGTCTAATATGCGAAAACCAGACTGACAAGCATATTCAGTGGAAACATTTTTCTATGGATTATTGCTCCATCTCTAAAGTGAAGCAGCCATTAAGCACACATGTGCTTTTCATTGGTTAGAATACAATGTTTGACTTGAAACTGATGTTCTGCACATAAAGAAAGAGACAATGGCTTATGCTATCTTACAATCTGGACAGAAGAAACAGTATAACCCATGATAAATTCTGGTTTATTCTCAGCTCCATTGACCTTGATTCCTTTAGCGTCTTATCCAAAACCCAGGAGTCAATGCTCTCTTCCTACGTTCTTAAAAAGGCTGCTGTTTCTATAGAAGCTATAATTCATATATAAAATTTGCTGAAATTTTCATTTCTGTGACTCAACACTGTGATAAGAACTAAAAATCGTGTAAGCTTTTACACAGAAGGCTGAAGATACCACCTCTGTCCCCTGTAAAAGAAAACTTAAGTGCCCTCCTGCAATCTAGTGATTAGATGCGAGTCCTGAAATGTTGTGTCCTACGCTCTAATAACTAGCAGAGGCAATTGGACAGACTCCTTGTTCAAGGGACAGAATTTGTAACACATATTCAGCCCAATGTGACAGGGACACAAGAGAAACATAGTATTACTGAGACTGACTCAGGTATTCTGTGAACAATTTATCTGAAACTGATTGCCATGAAACTCTGTACTCTCATTCATCATCTGCTCACCAGGGGCTAGCATGGGAGTCTCAGTGAACAAAATAATCTACAAGGATAATTAAAACATGCAATTATTTTTCTCAATTCAGGCTTTGGCACAGTAAGAGTTGCTAACAGGTTAAAGAGAGATGTTTTGAGAAATCATTTATGCCTTAAACTACTTTTCTGAGTGACCACATCCAATGGTGTCTGGAATTTTTTTAAGGAATTGTCTTCACCCCTAAGTTGAAATCAAACTTCTAATTAGAAAGCGCATAAAGAATCTCAAATGTAATAATCTCTTTTAATGTTGCTGAAGTGAAATGTATATAAATTTTATATAAAATTCAATAACAGAAAATGTCAGGCAAAGATGTTTGTCATGAAGTATCTCTGATTCTTACTGTTTTTTTTCAGGTCAGTTTTCAGTTCCATTCGAGGTATCCTTTATGTCTATATTTTAACAGGAATATAAAATATGATTAACTCTTAAGAGGCAATATGTAATGCAGGAGAATAATACTGGAGATACTGTTGTCATATTACGCGCTAACTTAAAAACCTTTCCATCCTCAGTCTGGCATTGTAGCTTCTATCCATCAAAAGATCAGGCTTAGGAATTATGCATTAGCAATCTGGTCTTTAAAATCTTACATAAGTATTATACAAGAGTATTTTGCGCTCAGATAGGGTTTGGTTTCTTTTGAAGCATGCCTGCATCATTAGCAACCCATGGCATTAACCTCGTAGATCACATCCAAAACATTAATGTTATTCTCAGAGAAACTGCTTTCTGAATGCTTTTTGGAACAAACTTAAACCCCTAATTGTCTCAGAGGAGCTCTAAATCTAAGTATCCATTCATTCAGATGTCCCAAATGATGAATATGCTAATGAAGAACAAACAGGGAAAGACTTAAAGTGATCATAACTTGCCCTTGTGCAGACTTCACTATCACAAGCTGTGCAGGGGTAGAATAATGCTGACATTCAAAATTGGCTTGTTTTATTTTCTTTATTAAAAAATGTTGCTTCTCTTTTAGTGTTTTAACATTTCTTGGACTCTTTGCACAAAGAAGGCTGCTTTGCCCCTGATTTCACCTAGATGTGTTCATAATTTAATAGTCTGTGGCACATTTTGAGAGGGAGAAGGCATAAATTTGTATTGATATAAAGAGGTGGAAGTTAAACTCTTCTATAAATTTCTGGGCGAGCATTGCACCACTAATAATGCCTGGGAATGGTGATCAACTGCATGTTTTGGAGAGCCTTACTTTTTATCACATGTTCAGTACACTGAAAACAGGACAAAGGGCAAAGATCCTAATTTCTCATAGGAATTATTCAGCTGTGTTTCTGACACTACTGAAGGTAATACTAAGCCCACTCTTCTTATGACTGGGTGAGTTATGCTCTGATAAGTGCACTGTCATTCTGATATGACCAAAGATGTCAGATAGATAAACAGTTACAGGTTTCTCTAGCACATAACAAAATAAATGCCTGAATTCCCAAAGTTTTGGTGGAGTTTGTCATGCACCCTAAGCCACCAGTAACTGGACTGCCTAGACACTCAGGTCTTCCTCAGAAAATCCCCCTAGGGAGCCAAATTAGGTTTCTACACAAATTCTGGTCTATTATCAAACTGATACATCAAATCAGCTTAACCCCTATAGCAGTGTCTCATGTTGAAGCCCTTTTGGAGACCTCAGCCTACTTGCCACTTTGCAGGTCTTCCCTAAGACAAGAAATACAGTTCAGTAGCTTGAAGAAAACTGAGTACTCAGCAACTGAGCATTCTTAACATTGAGAATTGAGTATTCTCCTCCAAATAGCTACAGATGCATCGTTTACTTAGAGCTACTCATTTGAACTCTCTTGCATACTCAATAATACCTAAATGAGAGGACTTAATCAGTTTACAACTAAAATCACTGAAATGAAGGAGCAATATATGAAGTATGCTTAAAAACCACAGAAATCAAGAATAAAAAAAAAACCACTAAGTGCTGTAGGGAGATGTGCTAACAGGAATCTTCAGAGGAAAACTGAGGATCTACATGTAGCCTTATTTTTGTGCTCTACAGAAGTCCAAGAAGAAAACCAGTATGCAGTGGCAGTGAATTTAAAGTCTCACTACAATGTGCCAAAACATATTTAATTTTAATAACAGCAGTAAAAGGAATCTTGAAATATAAGAGGTATTTATATCTTGAGCCCATCAAATCAACTATAATAGACATTAGATGAAATGAGTGATAATTCCACTCACAAACAATTAGAAAAAATTCTGAACAATTCCACTGTATTCCATCATTTTTCATAAAAAATGGAATTGAGACTATTATCAAATATACATACTTTACTAAGCAAATAGCATAAATTGATGAGGAGCCTAAGTACTGTTAAAAAAGCAAATGGGTCATGGAACAATATTTGAGTTTGTAAATTTAACAAACTATTTAAAATCTTGTCAAATAATTATGTCTTCATATTTCATTCCATAAAATCTTATCACAAATTGTGTTTTTTCCTAAATGATCTTGTCAGCACAGAGTAAAATTTACTAATAGTACTAAAATTATGAACTCTTTGAATACTGATCGCTGCTTAACGCTGAGCTGCTTTCTGTAATGATTACAATTTAGCAGGAGTCACGAAATCTTCTTAAAGGTCTCAATGGTCTGCAAAGGTAAAGGACAGGTCACTGGGAACACTTCAGTTATACATGGTGATCTTCATTCTAGTTAGACATAATAGCTTCAGTAACCAAATAGAGCCTTTAGGATCATATTGAGTTTAATACTAAAACTTCATTGCTTTAAAAGCCCTGTTCTAAATTAACTTTCATATTAATCAAACAATATACATTGATGCAACCTTTCAGCTTTTTTTTTAATTATATTCAATAATTGTCATGTAATTAAAATACCTATTTTTTTTTTTTTAATCAGAAGTGCAAACCCAATAATTAAAAATCCTTGCACCTTGTACAATGGATGTATTAAAACCCCATGGAATCACAGACTGGATGAGATTGGAAGCAGCCACTGGAGGTTATCTTTTCTACACACTCTGCTCAAACAAGGCACTCTAGAACAGGCTGCCCAGGAGCATGTCTGGATGGCTTTTGAGTATCTCCAAGAGGAAGATGTAATTTCCTCTCTATGAAACCTGTTCCAATGTTTGACCACCCTCACCATAAAAAACTGTTTTCTGATGTTCAGATGGAACATCTGTGTTTCAGTTTGTGCCCACTTCCTCTGGTCTTGTCACTGGGTGCCACTGAAAAAAGCCTGGCTCCCTTATCTTTCAGGCATTAATATACATTGATAAGATCCCCCTGAGCCACCTCTTCCCCAGGGAGAAGTCTCAGCTCTCTTAGCTTTTCCTCATGTGCTCCAGGTCCTTAGTCATTATTGTGACCCTTTACTGGACTCTTTGCAGTATTTCTGGGGAGCCTGTAACTGGCCATAGTACTCCCAGTGTGGTCTTACCAGTACTGAGTACAGAGAAGGATTATCTCCCTCAGCTTGCTGACAGCACTTTACCTAGTGCAGTCCAGGGTACCTTTAGTCTTCTCTGACACAGAAGCACACTGCTGTCTGATTTTCAACTTGGTGTCTACCAGGACCCTCAGGTCCTTTTCTGACAAGCGTCTTTCCAGGCAGACTATGTTTGATAGAGAAATGTTTAGACCTTCTGTTATCTTTGAGCATCTGTCTAAACCCTTGTTAAAATATCATTAGACATAAAAATATGAAGGTATTAATAAAACTATTTTGACACGGTGTCCAAGTTGAACAAACAATGAAACTGTGCTCATTTGAACATTATAAAGAACATTTTAAAGAAAACATAAAATCGGAACATATGCTTACAGGAAGCAGTATCTGCTCCCACATTTCATGAGTTTTTTCTTTCAGGATATGTGTGCGAGAAAAGCTTTAAGTTATTATTGTGCTTATCTTTTCATCTTCAAACTTTCTAATTTGACCTGATGTTATTCTTCTACCCTATCCATTACAGCAGTGACATTCTTTCGGTATCAGTAGTGGCTTTTTGATAATCGTGCAATTACTTTTAAAGAATTATGAAATAAATTGACCTGGAAGCAAGCAACTCTTTAAGTATTATTCTACTCCTTAAAAATTTCTGATCCCTTTAGTGTCATCTCCCTCCTTGAATCTAAGCAATGCTTTTTATTTCTTTCTTTTTTTCACTGAGTTTGCAGATTTATTAATTGTCACTATCTGACTCTTTCAAGTTATTCTTCCAGCTGAGTTGTTGTATTTTAAGTAAAAGATTTCCCATTTAGAGTACTTTTACTAGTATTGCTCTTTGTACAGAGAAAAAAAACAAATCAAGGTAAATATTCTCTTGACCATGAACAAATTTAACAATTAGAGCTCAGCAAAAAACTTTTCTTGTCCAAGCTAGTCAGAATGAGAAATAGGAATCAAAAAGAATGGGAAAACTGGAGAACAACTGACATTAAAAATAATAATGATAAAAAGACATACAAACAAAAACAGATTTTCTAATATTTCATTAAATATTTTAGCTTTGATTACTAAC
The DNA here is from genome assembly GCF_033783945.1 of Neopsephotus bourkii. Classification (NCBI taxonomy): domain Eukaryota; kingdom Metazoa; phylum Chordata; class Aves; order Psittaciformes; family Psittacidae; genus Neopsephotus; species Neopsephotus bourkii. The sequence goes on from NW_026901490.1 coordinate 4,019,387, forward strand.
CAGGAATATGGGGTTTATACAATAACCTGGGGGGAAATGCTAACTGAGAAAACAATGTTGTCAAACCTGCTCTTTCTTTCTTTCCCTAAAATCTCTTTGGATAATAGCAACGTTTTTTTAAATGTCACTGCTGAACTTATGCATCATATGAAAAAATGGGGTTTTTAACCCTCCTTTTAATATGTCTATCATTGCCTGTAATATCAGGTAACAAATTTGTTGCAAGAGCTAAAACCTGTTGGCTACGCTTGTGTTTATCTTTTCTTTTTAAAGGAACTTTTGCTGTAGCATTTTGATTTCAAAGACAATTGAATGAATACAAATTACCCAGCACAACAGGATCTTTCCTTTCCCGTATCAAACTCTGGGAGAGTGTAAAAACATTGCTATATGATGGTTGATGAAGATGTTTGATTGTAATGTTTGGCAGTGGCTTGTTTGGAAACCACAGGTAGTCAATAGTGCCTCATAGCCTGGTTTATCCACCTGTCAAACAGGATTATTATTTACTTCCTCAAAGGCTCAGTAAGGCTTAGTGAATACATATAACAAGCCTTAGGACCTCCAGGTGAACATCCCTGTACAGAAGGGTAAAGTGTTATCATGAAGCAGGCTCTGGGAAACACAAGAAGGCCTTATGCCAGAGCACTGGGAACTGCCAAACCAGACCAGAAGCTGAAGTCAACTGTCACCAGATCTTTTTATGCTTGGGTTTCACTGTCAGATACCTGATTCCCTAGCTTTACTAGGATTACAGCTTTTACAGGATTACCTTTCCCTTCCCAGCCCACATCTCCTCAGTCCTTCAAGTGTCTACTTAAATCCCCTATGCTGTAAGTCAAACATTAGGAGCCGAGGATGTTTGCACTTTGGCTAAAACTTTACACTACCATTATGGTAGTGTTAGGGGGAAAATATTCTCCCACAGAAAGTTTCCATCTGATTCCCACAAGAGAATTTCAGTGCTATTTTGTCTAAATCCTGTTGTTCCCAGATCTTGTTTTTTTCTTATCCCCCTTGTGGGCAGCTCCTCCTCTCATTGCATGGAATAAGGCTTATTTGTCAGGGACCTATTGCAGATCCTGCCCTTTACAGGAGATTTAAGCTTGTGCTGCATTTGCAATAAAAAGAGCTGTGTAGAAGCATAAAGTACGACCTTTGAAGAAGGATGAGAAATTTCTGCAGTCAATGATGGACATTAGAGGATTATATACGACATTAGAGCATACGTATGGATCTTGACTTAAATTTCCTCTTTACTCCCAGACGTTACCACCCATAGAGATTCTCATTTCTATCAAGTTAGCATTTTGTTGTTGTGCAGTTGTTTAATGTTGCTTTCTTTTGACAAATCGTATCTTTTAAATTAAATAAATCAATTAAACCAAATTGTGTGAGACACTAGTTAGATAATATCCATATGAAAGCTTCAAGTCTGTGTGTAGAAGGCAAAGTAATGGAAACCAACTAAGGCAATCTAAGTAAGTGAAACTGGAATTCCCTTCTGAAGGTGCCTGTATATGATTACAGGTAGGCTGTATGTTTATAAGTGTGTTTATTCAAATTGCTTCTGTTCTGTTAGTCATCTGACATAAGAGCCAAATTGCTGAGAGAACAAAGATCAAATTTGATCTTCAGAGAGGCACCTTCAGTTCCTGCTTGTTTATTGAGAGCTGAACTTAGAGGGCTGCTGCTTCCCAAGTGTTGTCAATGCAGCTGAAGTCTTGAAGTAATAGAATCTCAGGGGAGGCTTTGTTCTTCTGAAAATTTCACATAAACTTCAGCTGGAGTGATTCAGAAACTAAAATCAATCCTGGCACAAATATCCAAGCTTATTGTCATCTTTTTGGTTTTTGGTTTTGAACAGAAGCAATAGGGATATAGTCAATATTATACTGTGTGACTATGTGAATTTTTTTAACATAAGCAAGGTCTCAGCCCTTGAACTAGAAATAAATTCATTATAGGTTGGGCTATAAATAAAATTATGATCGGATGTTATATTTCTCACCGTAACACGCCTCTTTGTTTTGATGAATTTTGAAGCGAAATTGTCTCTGTCAGGACAAGAAAAATTATGTTTGGGTGGAGGAAAATACCTTTATAATCTTGGAGAAATAATGGATAGCAGTGTCCAAAGTGTAGTTTAATGGTCATGTCACACTGGTAGATTTGTTCCTGTGTAAACTGCATGACTGGAAGAAACCTCTGAATATGAAGATAGCAAATGCTCAGTAGAAGTATTATAAAGTATTCAAGAATTATTCTCTGCACAGCCACCCTCACCAAGCACTATTCAGCCCTGCACAACACCTGTGTAACAACCTTCCAACAAGATTTTGTATTTTTCATCCCCAGGCTGTGAGCATGAAGCTTGGGTCTCCTTCACTGCCTGGTTCTGCCAGAATTAAGAGGGGCAGAAAAAGATTGTTTCTTCTACAGCCTGACTAACCCTACTGCTGGCAACAGATGTCTATGGGTGAAACTGGCTTTTGGCATGAAGAGATAGGAACATGAGGAAAAGGAAGATAAGGGTGTGTTGAGATGGACAAATCCACACTTGAGCGCTGTGGTTGGCGTCGTGGGAAACGATGGTTATCTAGCAGAGACTGCAAGGGAAAAGACAAGAGGAGAAAAGAGGGAAACTCCAGTACAAAATGGAATCCCTTTGTTTTCTGAGTAGTAGTTCTGAAACACAAAAATGTCATCAAATTGTCATGGCTATAGTAATGAAAGTAATAGAAATAACACAGATCTTTCCTGTCTGTGTGACCACAAGACAAACATTCCTTAGAGGTTTATGGGAAAGGAAGAAATTAATCACAAAGTAATAGGCTGACTTCCTGTGCCACAGCTGTAAGCATGAGTGGTCTAGGAAATATGACATCAAAAGTTTTATAACTTGTCAGCATTTGTGTTAACCTGAACTAGGTTCCTCAAATGTAGCCATTTATATTTGAGGGCAGCCTTACACAAAGAATGGAGGTGGCATTTGGTTAAAAAAAAATAATAAAAAGTTAAAGAATTCAAATTTTGGACATCTCAAGTCAGCAGTTGAATAAATCTTCACAGGAGAGGGGGCTACCATCCAAATTGTCCCCATCATCTGTGTCACCAGTCACTAAATCCCTGAAAAATGTTTTTACATCTAAATTCAGATCCAAATTGGTAAATGACATTGAAAAGCTACTTAATAGTCTTAGAGTTGTTTTATTGTAGGCTTTGCTATGATTTCATGAGACTGTTTCTTTCTCAGTTTTCTAGGTTAATGCATTCTCCTGACAACAGATTGAGATTATAAAATTGATTGAAACATTTTGTTTATTTTTTGGCAAATATTTCCTTAAGCAATTTATAATTACAAAAGAAAACATATGCCAAACACTAACAATTTCATCATGAAGAGCAGCAGCTTCAAGTCCCCTTGCATCCCTCATTGGATGATCCTTCAAAAGCATTTCCTTAATCTTTTAAGATTTTTCAAATTTTAAGATTTTTCAAATCAAAGCATCAATTCTTGGGAATTTGAAAGTGTGCAGATCCTAATTTCTATTCAAGAGGAAGATCTTCTGCCACACTGTTCACTAGTTCATGAGCTTTAGTACTTCTTTTGCTGTATGACAGGCAGACTGCCATGATTTTGCTGACTTCAATTACATGAACATAGAAACAGTTTCCCATTAGGAAAGGTGTTTGAGGAGTTCATACATTTTCTCAAATAAAGACAAAATCCTTCTAACCCTTAAACTGCTCTTAAAATGTTGAATAAAGGAAAAAAGAAAAGGGGGTGGAGGAGTAGACATTCATTGAGTCAATTAAAATACATTGTGTCAGTCTTTTCAAATAATTTTGTTTTAATTTGACCGTTCAGTTTATTTCCTGTATAATAGGAAAGCTACAACTAGAAACAGGATATAATTTAATGTTCAAACTGAAATGTATTTTTCAGCTATTTCAAGACTCCAACCCTCTGTAGCTTATAATAATAAAATAGGAATGTGGCTTCTTAAAAGTTTAAATCATTGGGAATTTAACCTGAACTTCAAACCCACCTCCAATAGAAAAAGGATTATTTCTGGATTGTAAAGTTCAAACATATTCTTCCCTCAGTTTTGCGTATGTTAGTTGTTCCCAGTCTGACTAAAGCAGTGTAAAGGAATAACTGAGTTATTTAGTATCTAATGAGCTTTTAAAGAAATGATACAGGAATGTAACAATTGAGCTTGTTTTATCATAATTTCACAGGGTAACAAAAATTAAAAGTAACATGTATTTTATAAATTTAGTATTCATTATTTTACTATTAGCCCCAGACTACTCATAATAAGAATAATGTTTTACCTCAATATGTCTTCTGTGTTCATTTACATCAAGGTTGAGAAAGGGTGTCAAAAAAGCTACTGGAAGAAGAAAGCAGGATTTCAATAAAACATGAAAAGAAAATGAGAAATAAAAGAAGAAGAATACACAGTACCCAATAAACTCTTACAAATCAGCTGATCACCAATACTACTTTACATTTCTTTTAGGTTTGATGGCTTGTCATTCTGGAAGAATTTTAATCTCCGTACTTCCATTCTCCACAAGGACACAGAAATATGGTACCAATCAAATGCTTCACCTCTTCAGTTCCTGAGCAGCAGATAGGCATTTAAGCCATTTTTTCTTAAATAAAATATGGCTGCATTATCTTAATCAGGTGTAAATGAGTACCTAACTATTAGGAGCTAATTAATTCAAGTCACTTCCTTCTACATGTATAGATGATATGGCATTCATAGAGGATTGTAAAAGCAGGAAGACAGCTGAAGCCTGAAAGCTAATAACCAGCCCTTTTGGAGAGCTTCATAAGTTCATCTAAATGTTCTCAAAGGCTGAATTTAGAAAGTACATTAGTAGGGAGAGATAAGGTCATTAGTTCAAAAATGCATTCCACTTTTGGTTTCCCTTGACATTTATAACATACAAAGCAATTGAAACCACAGTTGGGGCAAGTTAAGGTAGCTCTGTGAACAGCAGTAGTTCAGCAGGAGGTAACAACACTAATTTAGAAAGGAACAGAATTGACCTCTTAACTTTTTTTTAAACTCAGGGTTTTATTTTCTTGCTTTTTGAGAATTCTTCAAAGAGAATGTAAAAAAGCCTCTACAATACTTTGAGAAATATAAAATTTATTCTCTTACCACCCAGATGCAGCCTTGGTACCAGAGTAATGAATTCATTAGAAATACCCAGAGATTAGACTTTCTATATGTTTCTAATCAGAGACACTTAGTTTAGGCAGCTTACATCCATGGTTTTGGATTTGTAAAAAACAAACAGCTATGGTTTCAGAAAGATCTTGCATAAACAAAATAAAAATGAGTTTTTCTTTTGGCTTGGAAATGAAAGAATACCAATCTGGAACATCAGATCTCTCAGAAAGCACAAATGGCCCATTTAAAATCATTTAAGTGTGTGTACAGCTACATTTAGGTGCATGCAGCACTTTTCCAGACATAACAGAAATAAATCAGTGGAAAGAAAGAGTGCAGATTTTCTTGAAAGATTTCAATTGTGTGAACATAAAGACATAGCAAGTGTTTGTGACAAATTTATTTAACACAAAAAAATCTAGTATTATTTTGGAAAGTGAAATCTATCATTTTGAGTCTAGGTCCTAGTCCTTGCTTATTTGATACCTTTACAGCATAAACCACTCTAAGTGTCTCTCAATAAATTCAGCGTCATTGCAGCAAGTCATAAGGAATGTGTCATTACTACCATTTTACAGATTTGAAGACCAAGCACAAAGAGGTCAAGAGATCTTCTGTAGCACAAGGACAAAAAACATTATAACCAGCTGAAAGACTTCTCAAAAGATTGTGCTATCTGCCTGCTTTGTTGTGAACCAGGACTCCAAGCTTCACTGGAAGTCTACACCCATGAACCACTTCATTCACATTTTAACACTGCTTATGCTAGCAATGCACACTGGTACTAGCTAATTTCATAGTTGGACGTAGTGGTCTTACCAATAATTTTATTCAGGGGTTTTTGTCGGATTTTGGTTATTTTTGTTTTCTGTTTTGCTTTTTATATTTTTTAGCTCTTTCCATTGTCTTTCCCAGAGATGAAATATGCTCATTGCTCATACAAAAAAGAAAAAACAGACAAAAAAGAATCTATGTATAGACGCATGATTATCTAGTTTTGTCTTTTTTGTTTCTGGATGTTGGGGAATCAATTGTTCTGGTAAGGATATGTGCTCTAAATTAATTGAACATAAATTAACAACAGTCTGGACTTCCAGTTTTAGTATTTTATATACGTACTTCATTTGCAGCTGCAGTTGCAAGCTTTCACTATAATGTAGTTTTGACATTACAATTATTTCTTCAAAAATCAATGTTGCTGCCATGATAAATAATGAAATAATCTCAACAAGTTAAGAAAACTACAAAGCATTTCTTCTGGTTACAGGCCACTTACAAATATATCTTTCTCCTTGTTTGCCTTGGCAAATATCGCATTTGTGATAGAACAGGTGAATTTCAATGAGATTTAGATCTGGAAGTGTGAGGGAGGGGAGTGTGTTGCCAAATGTTTTGCAACAACATATGTTCATGACTAATGCTGTTACTCAAAATCATAAATAACAGGAAAAATTGATATCGCAAGTACAGCTTGTCTAGCATCTCTCAATTATACAAGCAGTGGATATGTATCAAGTTTATGATATTGTATCAATCTTTATTAAACACTATGAAAGGCTTATACTTTTATAATAATATGCAAATAGACTATTTAGCTTTCTTACAGCCCCATCAAAATAAAATCCCCATAGGGTATCTAGGCAGCAGTAAACAGTCTTTCAGGAGTTTGCTGCTGACCTTTTTATAACTGCTAGGATTCCAGAGAATAGAAATAGGGGATACAAAAATTGCTGCAGTAGTTTCTCTTTAGCAACATATAATTGCAGGTGATGTTTTGGAGGACTGTGTATTTTCTTGTACTATGTGTTATTTCATGATGAACATCCTGTGTACATGGGCATACTTTTTCTTAACTGACAAGGTGGATAGGAGCTCTGAAAAAGTACCAGGAACTGAGGGGTGCAGGTCCAGCCTGCTGTCCCACATGATGTAGGCTCAAGGCGGATTTGAATTTCATAGGTACTTCCTTATTTGTCTGGTGAATCAACTCACAGAAGTAACTCTTCGTCCTTACTGACAAGAGGGACCTTCAGCAGCTAAGCCCCTACTCTTTGAGATACACTACAATGTATTACCCATCTTCTTTATGACAGGGAATTGAAAACCAAACAGAAGCCGCACTCAACGAAAGCCTTTCATATCAGAAAAATAACGTGTGTTAGGAGAAAAAGAAAATGACAGCTTCAGAAAGACTATGGTGATAATGTGCACTGGTTTTGTATTTTATCCAATTTTCATTAATAATTTGCACTTCCAGGTAAGCATACAAGCCTGAAGAACACAGGTATTACTGCTTCCTCTATGTTTTAGACTGGTTTAGATTAATGTTTGCACTTCACATAAGGGGTACTATTAAGAAGACAGACTGCAAATTCACCTAGTCAACATTGCTTTTGGTCTGATTGTAGAAAAGTCAAGTACAAAGTGGGAAGAGTGCATGGTTGTGAATTTAAAATTGAATCCTGATAGAGTAGCTAACACGAGTCACTCATTTCTGGACTTAGTTCCTCTACACAAGTTGCTCTGAAATAGAAATTAAAATGTTGAAGGACAGGATAGTGTTTTCTGTTGTGAGTCTCGTGAAGAGCGACACCTCTGAGAACCTTGGAGTCAGATGCCTAAACACCAAAGACATCCCAAGTGGAATTTAAAACAGTTTCCTGATGCCAGCCTCACTTTCTCTTGGTCTAGTTAATGTCTTGGACAGCTCTGCATGTTTTTTATTTCTTTCTGGGGCACCTCAGAAGTACCGAATTTTCGCTCATGTTACTGTCATTATGTTTCTAATCCATTTCTAGTCAAGAATTACTTAACTGGACCAAATCTACACTGAAATCATCACTATTGTCAAGAAATAAAACTAGACAATAGCACCTATATCAGGGTTGTCCAGTTAAATATTCCAAGGTCATGATTACTCTAACCCTCCTCCAGCTAAACACCTGAATAAATATGCAATATTATTGGTCTGCTTGGTTCCATAGTCAGTAAATGAAGATTTCAAGGTGGAAATGATACAGAAATGCAAAGAATTATAAGTACTGTACCCTCAAACAAGTACATGCTGTTCTATTTATTAATGTATTTATAATTTTTAATGCAGTTTTCCCTGCTTAACTACTTAATAGATGTTTGGTAAAGTAAGGGGACAGTAGACTGAAAATAACTTTTGGATACTAAGTAAAATCCACGCATTTTGAAGCCACACATTTGAAAAATATCTAATTTTAACAAAGCAGTGTACAGGTTGGTAAGTTTGCTTTCTTCTCTGAATATGCCCAGTAACAATTATTCCTTTGTTATTAATATATTGCTGGTAATCATAGAATAGTTAGAGTTGGAAAGGACCTTAAGATCATCTCGTTCCAACCCCACTGCCATGGGCAGGGACACATCACACTAAGCCATCTCACCTAAGGCTCTGTCCAACCTGGCCTTGAACACTGTCAGGGATGGAGTATTCAAAACTTCCCTGGGCAGCCCATTCGAGTGCTTCACCACCCTTATAGTAAAGAACTTCTTCCTTATATCCAATTTAAACTTCCCTTGTTTAATTTTGGACCTGTTACCCTTTGTCCTATCACTACAGTCCCCAGTGAAGAATCCATCCCCAGCATCCTTGTATATCCCCTTCAGATCCTGGAAGGCTGCTGTGAGGTCTCCACGCAGCCTTCTCTTCTCCAAGCTGAACAGCTCCAACTTTCTCAGCCTGTCTACATACAGGAGGTGCTCCAGTGCCCTGATCATCCTTGTGGCCCTTCTCTGGACATGTTCCAACAGTTCCATGACCTTTTTATGTTGAGGACACAAGAACTGCAGACAATACTTCAGGTGAGGTCTCGCAAGAACAGAGTAGAGGGGCAGGATCACCTCCTTCAGCCTGCTGGTCACGTTCCTTTTGATGCAGCCCATGATGCGCTTGGATTTTTGGGCTGCAAGCGCACACTGCTGGCTCATGTTCACTTTCTAATCAACCAACACCCCCAAGTCCTTCTCTGCAGGGCTGCTCTGAATTTCTTCTCTGGCCAACCTGTAGCTGTGCCTGGGATTGCTCTGACCCAGGTGTAGGACCTTGCACCTGGCATGGTTAAGCTTCATAAGGTTGGCATCAGCCCACCTCACAAGCGTTTCAAGGTCCCTCTGGATGGCATTCCTTCCCTCCAGAGTATCAACCGAACCACACAGCTTGGTGTCATCGGCATACTTGTTGAGGGCGCACTCAATCCCACTGTCCGTGTCACCAACAAAGACGTTGAACAAGACTGGTCCCAACAGCGATCCTTGAGGGACACCACTCGTTACTGGTCTGCAGCCAGACATTGAGCCACTGACCACAACTCTTTGTGTGAATAATCTTTCATTCACACATCAGCATCAATTTTACTACTGCACATTGTTTTTTTTCTTAGCTGCACAATGCTCCATTTTGCGTTTCAGGTTCTATGTCTTAATTTTAAGTTGTTTATGGCCCTTTTTTGCTGTTCTCTGTGGGGCTGTTTGTGAGTGCATGTGTATACATATAGCAGCATGAAAAATTTGTTCAGTCCTCATATTTTTTACATTAGCTTTAGAAAATAACTTCTGGTCTCTATGCAATATAGACATTTTATTTAAATACAGTTGAAACAGACTTGTAAGCAACTCTGGAGCAAAGATTTACCTTGGAACAAGGATGGTAATAATATTTTAAATTTAGGTAAGAGTTATCAAAATGTTTCACAAGCTACATACTTTTAAGAGTAGCAATGCATTACAACTCCCTCTGAGCTCTGTGCCAAAACAAGATGGCTGGCAAGTAGCAGAGTTCAGTGTTCTAGACACCATATATTTCGATTACCTTGTTTTTTATTTCTTCTACTTTATACATTCTGGTATTGTTTCCATTTTTCTTCAATTTTCAAACAAACTCAGAAGAAGTGTCAGAGTAAAACTTTTCTGTTTTCTTCTACCTTTACAAACTTTTAATTTTTCCAATTGCAGTGATATGAAATCTAAAGTTCTTCCCATTGAAACAGTCTTTTCTTTTAAAAAGATTTACAAACAAAAATGGGATTAATACATAATGAAAAAGTAAAAATCATAGGGAATTGCTGATTGTGTTGTAATATGAAGAATTTGGGGAGAAGGGGTAATTGTCTGGGAGCGCTGAAATTTAAAATATTTTTTATTACCAAGTCCATATTTTTAATACATATGTTTCTGCTTGTCTCCTTTTATGTTCTTTATTGGAATACTTCAGGAATACTTAGTATAATTGCATTGTAATTATCTTACATATATGATATGAAACTTCTTTTATATTTGATTCATAAGATTTTCATTTTCCTAAAAAAAAAATCCATCTCCTTTTAAATAAGTTGCTTTGATGAATAAAACAACCCAAACCAACCACCACCACCACTAAAAAAAAAACAAAATATGCCAAACAACAAACAAAAATGCAACGAACAATTTCCCTCCCCGCAGAAAAAAAGTGCTAACAAAAAAACCACAACAAAAACAACCAAAGAAAAACAAAACAACCCAAAAAATCCTCAGAAGAGCTGACTCTGGAAATGAGATTCGAGGTAACAAGTAACAGGTACAGTAAAGTCCTGATATGTGTGCCTCTGGATACATTTGGGAGACCTGCTGGCTGGGTAAAGAACATACAAAGTAGGTAATTTGACAAACACATTTGTTTCTTTCAAAGGGGATGGGTAAAGGAAGAAAACACCATAAATGAACGACAGGGTTTGATGAAGATGCTCATTCCCTTTCCTTCCAGGACACCATACAAAGTAGGTAATCTGAAGAAAACGTTTGTTTCTTTCAAAGGGGATGGATAAAGGAAGAAAACACCATAAATGAACAACAGGGTTTGATGAAGATGCTCATTCCCTTTCCTTCCAGGATATTCAGCTTACTCTTTAGACTAAAAGCATGGTAAGATCAACTGGGATGCAGGTGCAGTGAAGGAATTCGTTATATTTAATGGGATGTGGGTGAAATCTATGTTCTAAAGTCTGAATTCTAATTAGATATACCACACTTGACTTCAGCCTTAACCTAGCAGCTTCTAACTTCCACAAGCATTTGGGATTCATCTCACCAAATGTCGCTTTTTTGTCTTCATTAGTTATGCAGTCTTGCTTTACACTCAGTTGAAATAAACAGATAATTCTAGGTCACATTTGTCTTATTATAAGTCTAATGTTTAAAATAGATCAGATGAATCACACTTCAGAGAGGTCCATTTCTCTTCACTGATTATAAAAGGAGACTAAATGTCTAATATTAGGAGAGATCTATCCCTCAGGTCCTTGCAGCAAAGTGTAGTGCCATGCAGGCATCACTCAGCAGCTCTGGGCTAGCTGCTTTGTGTACCAGGGCAGTTTCTAACAGGTCTGGAAAGCAAGTAATTATGTTAGTGTAGTCTTCTGACTACAGTCTTTTGCTTGCTTATATTCTTGCATTTGGAGTGAAAATCTGGTATTGGTTTGGTCCCTGCCTGAAGCTGCAGTGCTCTTATAGTAGTAACCTCTAGTTTTCACTTGCAAGTTCTCCTAATGCCCCCAGCCTGCTCAGTGATATGCCTCTCTAGTGTAAGCCTCTTCCTCTGTTATTTACCATTCTTGCCTGTCACCTACTAACTTATTATTTTTAAGACACAATTTCATATTTATTCCTGGATCCTGAATGAAAAAAATATTGAATATGGTCAGACTGAATACCAGTTCCTCTGAAGACATTCACATTCAGTGATCACTCTACGCTGACAGCTACCTTTGGAGATCCATTACTTTGTATTTCATTAAGCATCTGCTTTATTTTGATAGAGTATGAAGGTAATTTTTCAATATCTGAATGTCAGTTTAAGTCAAATGTTTTACAAAAATCTAAGCATATTCCAGCTGCAACAGTATCTTTATGAGCTAAACATGTAATCCCATGGAAGAATTAAATCAGGTTTGTCTGACAAGGTCTATTCTTCATAAAACCATTTTGACTGGCATTAATTATATCTCTATCATCTATTTCTTTATGAACTGGTTACTGTATTATCTCTTCTATTATTTTGTCCAGATAGGTGTCAGACTAACCAGCCTGCAAATTAACCTGCCTGCTTTTCTGCAGCCTGACAAATCTATATAATTGTTCTATTATTTTGGAATATTCAAAATATCAGAAAAATATTGGAAATTAGCATAACTGCATTTTTTATTTTTTTAAGCTGGGAAATAAGTTTATACTTAGCAGCTGTTAAGACATCTTCAGTTTCTAACAGGTTGGAATACACTTTATCATCCTCTTAAGCTTAAATACAACATCTTTTTTTTTTCCATTGAGCGCAGACATATTTATCAAACACATCTGCCAACTCTGCATCTTATTAGCAATTTTACCATCTCCATTTAGTACGCCTACAGCAATGCGGGATTGTTTTTTTCTTTCTACTTTAAAAAAGAACTTGCCTTTGTGGTTAATAATCAGCATCATTTTTACTATTTCAAGTTTTTTTAATAAGCTTTTTACACTTCATAACTTTTAAAGTATTTTGCCTCCTTTTTCTACTTTGTCCTTTGTTATTCATTGCATTTTCCATTTCTTACTGATGTCTTCACAGCACCTTTCAATCAAGTTTAATTGTACAAGGGGCTGGCCCTTTTTGTCATTGTGTTCATTGTGCTTCTCTGTTCTCAGCTGTAATCAGTGTGGCCCCGCAGAGACTGCTGCTTGTGAAGTATCATTTAGCAAATATCAGAGCACAGGTTGAAAAAGTGTCAAGACTTACTCTGTGGAAAACATGATGACACTCAAAGTTTTAACCCATCTGCTAATTAAACAGGTATACCTTCTGTCAGTCCTGGCTAATCATGTCATAATCTTTCTTATTTAAAAGACAATGTGCAAAAACTATAAAAAATTCTTTCTTCCCAGCAGAATACTGTGAGTATTTAAGTCAAACTTGGGTTTATAATATATCTTTCCCTATAATCTGGAATCTGAGATCCTCGATGTTCCAAATGCTTATGAGTAAGTTATAGGCAAACTTCACTCTACTGAAGCCGGTTATTTTTTTGTTTTGTTTTGGGTTGTTTTTTCTTGTTTTTTTTTGTTTTTTTTTTTTTTTAATTTTAATCAGTCATTATATGTGTGTGATCGCAGGGAATCTGGGAAAACTGATACTGAATTGATCTTCCTTATCTGCACTGAAGAGTTCAAATTCCGTAAACTCTGGGGTAAATTCAAGAAAGAGTTAAAGTCAATTTAAAATGAAACACCAACTGGATTCAAAGTGGAAAATTCAATTACAGTTCTACAGTGAAACAACTGTAAAAAAGAAAAACCACAGTCCTTTAAAAGCCTCCCAGTAACTGCATCTCGGATGACTTCATATTAAAACATTCGTTTTCCTTACCTGAAATCTCTGATTCCATTTGAAGTTAAGACATGTACCAACATAAACCTTCCTATTTATTTATTTATTTACTTATTCATGGCTCTTCCGAGCTTTGACATTTTCAATTTAATACTCCTGGTGCAGATAATCAATTAGAATATCTCATGCTCTGAAACATCAGTCTGCTTTTTTTATATTGTGAAGTTTTTTACTTATGTTTTTTAGAAGTCAATATGAATAACTACATATTACATATGCACACATATGCATAGATCATGTGTATAGAGTAAAAGTACTGCAGACTGCAGTACTTCAGATTAAGAAAAATAGTCAGGTCTTGGTATACAACCTGCCATCCCAGGATAATCAGACCTTTACAGTTCAGCTTCACTGTCATTGATCTTGCTGTTCCTCTCTGACGAAGTTCTATACTCCCATGTCACAAGGTAATTTATTTCCTATGGTAGTTTAGGGACTCCTTGAACACAATGAAAAAATCATTTAGATTTTGAATTCTCGTTGTTTATAATTACAATCATTTCCGTGAGCAGAGTAACATTCATTCAGATAGATTCCAAAGCACTTTACAAATTATGTCTTACAGGAAAACCCAGCCATTCATAAGTGGAATGGTTCAGCACTTGCTAACCATTTAAATTATATAGCAATTACAGAGATGGAAAATAATTTACTTATTTGTGAAAACAGGTGTTTAACTAAATAAGGAGCTTAATTCAAGCACTTTTACACTAGAACCCTACAAAAATATCTGTAAAAATTTCAAATGCCCAAGAAGTCACCAGAATAAAGCTGTGTTTTGACAGACTGGACTTCACCATAAATATGAACCTTCCCCTCAGAACTTCCATAATTTCTCAAAACAAACCTGACCATATGCTCTGGGTTCATCAGTAGCAGTGATTTTTCTCCTTCTTAGTAGCTGGTGCAGTGCTGTTTTTTTTACTTTGAGCCTGGGAACAGCGCTGGTAACACCGATGTTTTTAGTTGCTGCTCAGTAATGTCTACTCTGACCAAGGACTTTCTGAGTCTCATGTTCTGCCAGGGAGGAGGGGAAGCCAAGAGGAAGCAGAGACAGGACACCTGACCCAAACTAGCCAAAAAGGTATTCCATACCACAGCACATCATGCCCAGTATATAAACTGGGGGCAGTTACCTGGAAGGGTTAGATCACTGCCAGGGTCATGCTGGGTATCAGTCAGCTAGTGGTGAGCGGTTGTATTCTTTTCCCTTGTTATTTCCCTTATCATTATTACTATTGGTAGTAGCAGCAGTGATTTGTGTTATACCTTAGTTATTGGACTGATCTTATCTCAACCCGTGAGTTAGATTCTTTTGATTCTCCTCCCCATTCACCTGGGAGCCGGGGGGAGGAAGGGGGGGTGGGTAGTGAGTGAGAGCTGCGTGGCTGAGTTACTGACTGGGTTTAAACAGCGACACCATATTTAGAAGTTTATCATTCTTTGTATAAACAGGTGTAACTTTTTTTGATTCATGAGCTCTGACAGGGATGTGTTCCTAAAAAGTGCAGGAAAGTATGTTTGACAGAGTTGTATGTGTTCCTGCTGTTGTCAGGTACCAAGGGATTGTCACAAATGCTTATTCTTACCAAGGCACCTGTAGAAGGTAGATTCTGGTCACTTGCATTGTGTTTCTGTTATGCAACATCCAGAAGAGGAACTTGTCCCCAGCATGGTCTCAAATGTGTATGCTAGTGTATAGAAGAAAATCCATTCATTTATTAATAGAATCATAGAATGGTTAGGGTTGGAAAGTATCTTAAGATCATCTAGTTAGAATCCCCCTGCCATGGGCAGGGATGCCTCACATTAGATCACACTGCCCAAGTCTCTGTCCATCCTGGCCTTAAACACTGTCAGGAACGGAGCACTTACCACTTCTTTCCACAACCTGTGCCAGTGCCTCACCACACTCACAGTAAAGTACTTTCTTCTGATCTCTAACCTGAAATTCCCATTAAGTTTTAACCCGTTACCCCTTGCCCTTTTGCTACAGTCCCTAATGAAGAGTCCATCCCCAGCATCCCTATAGGCCCCCATCAGATAGTGGAAGGCTGCTATGAGGTCTCCATGCAGTCTTCTCTTCTCATGGCTGAACAGTATCAACTTTCTCAGACTGTCTTCATACGGGAGGTGCTTCAGTCCCGTGATCACCCTCATGGCCCTCCTCTGCACTTGTTCCAACAGTTTCATGTTCCTTTTATGTTGAAGGACACCAGAATTGCACACAATACTCCAAGTGAGGTCTTACGAGAACAGAGTAGAGGGGCAGGATCACTTCCTTCAGCCTGCTGGTCACATTCCTTTTAATGCAGCCCAGGATACGGTTGGCTTTCTGGGCTGCGAGCTCACACTGCTGGCTCACACCCCCAGGTCCTTCTCCACAGGGCTGCTCTGAATCTCTTCCCTGCCCAGCCTGTAGCTGTGTCTGGGATTGACCCGACCCAGGTGTAGGACCTTGAACTTGGCTTACATAACTGCAAAACGATATTTCTTTTTTTTCTGTTCTGTGCTATATCATTGACAGCTGTTAGTAATTCTGTTCCTTTCCTTCAATGGAGGTTTTATTCAATGCATATTATCAAACAGAAAGCATCACTAGTCTTCGGAAAGTAAGAAATTAAGATGTATAAAACCTCTGCTTTACAGCAGCAGAAGGTATTAAACACAAAAGAATGTTAGCAAAGTCTTTTCATGGAAAATTTACTTTTGTCAACTTGCTGAAGTTATCTCAAAACAGGCTTTTTCAAGTTAAGGGAAGACATCACTTAATGACTGTGAAGGAATGTAAAAGATAAGCAATTTTTTAAAAAGTCAATTTGAAGCAGGAGACCAGTTATAGAACAACGTTTATGAGCAGAGAGAAATTACTGATCAAGATTTATAAAGCAACTCTCCTGACTAGGAGGTGTATAGCTGACAGTTGATATTATGCAGCATATTTCTGCTTTGGCAATGTCTAATCTAGCCAAGACTTAGTACCTGTAGCTGTGAGCTTCCTCTTGGGAATGAATCATAGAATCACAGAATCACAGAACAGTTAGAGTTGGAAAGGACCTTACGATCATCTAGTTCCAATCCCACTGCCACAGGCAGGGACACCTCACACTAAACCATGTCACCCAAGGCTCTGTCCAACCTGGCCTTGAACACAGCCAGGGATGGAGCATTCACAACTGTCACAGATCTAAATTTTTTAAACGTGGGAGGACAGCTTCTTTAATTTTCATGAATACCAGTATCCATACACAGAGATACGCACGTATGCATAACTGGAAGGACTAGTGGGAGATATTAACATAGACAAAGGGGAGAATAGAAAACAGTTTTTATTGAAGGAATGATAGTACACGCTATTTCCCACTGGAAATACTCTGTGGGTCAGATTAAGAAGTCCTGAAACAGCAAGAATAATAGCATTGATTTGGAAGGATTGTCTGGTTAATTTTTCACAAGGCGTAGATTCCTCAAAAATCAATAACTTTCTGCTGTATCTTTATTCTTCTGAATAAACTGTGTCTGTGTCTAAGGAACTTGATTCCTAAACTCAGTGAGATTCATAAAACATTCACAGACATAGACAGAACAAAAGTAATACAAGCTTTCCCAAGCAGCAGTGAGCATTTAACCCAAAGGTAGGACAAAGTGAATTATTCTGACTTTATGTAGTGTTGTCCTTTCAAAGATGTGATTTCCTTTTTTCTTTAGCTTTATAATTTTCTTTATTTTGGCTGGCAATACCCAGACATCTACTCAGAAATTCTTTTAAAAGTTTCCCTTTGCCCCATGAATATTACCTTATCACATTTTACATTTTTAAAGCATATGAAAGGCTATTCATTATTATAGTCTTATTATTCTTAGAAATGATAAAAGAAGTAATGCACATGACACTCCTGCTACAGTAGGCTAGCAAATGCTCTTTGAAGGGGAGATAACACAGCCAGAAGGACAATGAAAGGATGCACATAAAAATCAGGAATTTTGCCTACAGGAGACTAGAGCAAACTTTACCTTGAATAACACTCTGTGAAACCTGGCTGTGGTATATTAGCCACCAAATTAATCTGTCTGCATCTGATCTATTCAGCTGCATTGATTACATAGCACCTAAGGAAATAAATATCTTGAGATAAGCACCCACATTTGTATATCTAGAACTAAACCTTCCTTTTTTTTTTTTTTTTGAGAGATGCTGACTTTAACTACACAACCACATTGCACAACTCCTGATCTCGGTCACGGTTTTCCAAGTGTATTAAATTTGTCTTTGCATCATACAGTTTACTCTGTGCTAAGGTGGCAGATTTTTTGTTGTGTTAGGTGGACATAAAAAGTAATCAAGACTTATATCCAGTGTAGAACTTCTTCAGCTCATATGAAAGCCCATAGCCAAGAGTTGCATCCTAAGAAGGAGTCTTTCTTAATCGCATGAAAGTCGGTCAGTCACTAGTCTCTGCTGTTCCTCTTAAAGGCAGCAAATTAAATGAGTTGGGAACAGCACTCCCCTCTCCTCCTTAATCTGCCTGTCCCTTCCACCTCAGAATCAGTCTATTATAAGCAATGAGTGAAAATACTGGCAGGGCAATTTCACACCAAATGAACTCATTTTCTGCAACAATTTTGATGTCTCGCTTCCCTCCCCCACCCCCAAATTTGTATTTTAAATGTTTTGCAGATATTCATACATATTTGGTTCCTTTTGTTATAAATAGATTATTTAGAAATTCTGTAACAAATTTGATGTGACAATAGGGAGGGAAGGGGAAGTAGTTAATTAGTACTAGAATAACAACCCCTCCTTCAAACATTGAACAATGAAGCACAGGACTAGGATGCAAACCTACAGTAGTGGGTGTCACCTTGAGTACTGTTACTTAATCGTTATGTCTGCACAAGCACAAACACCTCTTTACAGGGACAGGCCAAGCATGTTACAATGCACTTTGAATCCTGAGCGTGGACTCAATACTCCATGTAGCTACAGGACTCTTGGAGAATCATGGTATCATAGAAACACAGAATGGCTTGGGTTGGAAGGGACCTTAAAGATTATCTTCTTCCAATCCCCCTTGCCACGGGCAGGAACGCCTTCCGGTAGACCAGGTTGCTCAAAGCTCCATCCAGCCAGGCCTTGAACACTTTCAGGGTTGGGGCATCCACAACTTCTCTGGCCAACCTGTTCCAGTGTTTCACCACCCTCATAGAGAAGATATTTTCCTAATATCTAATCTGAATGCTGAAGCAAATGTAAATTTACGCAGAATTTCTTTCCCCTACAGAATCAGTGTCAGAAAGAGTGTAAAAACCTGGATAAATCCTCAGATTTTTCTATCCTGAAGTTATTTTTGATGAAACATTGCAGCAGTGAAGACATACAACCTTAGCAGCGGAGATGGCTGTGGTTACAGAAATTTCCATTGTTTTAGGTAACTAGCCACACTGTTGGTCAGAATATATAAACAAAAAACCCAAAACAAAACAAAAACGAAAAACTCCTCTAAATTCTAAACTATATAGTTCTATTTTCTCTTATTAATTCAGTGTTGTGCCATCTGAGATTTGGTGGGGGGTTTTGGTGTTTTTGTTTTTCTTTTCAGAAAACTTACCACAACATGCAATAAGAAAGAAAAAAATTATCATTAATTTAATTTTCACTTATTTTTCTGGATTCTACTCTTTGAAATTTTATCACGGAATTTAACAGCCTTTTAAAAAGTTCTCTCTGGATGTGGAACTGAGAAATATAACTGTATTGCTTATCAACTCCAATAAGTACAGTTATCCTGATTAGGTAGTATCTCAAGGACAAACTATAATAGGTTAGGAGCAGGAGTGTCTGTAAGCACCGAAATATGTCCATATCGGGCTGGATTGCGTTTGTAACAAAGAAGATTCTGTAAGAATACAAAGGTTGCTTGAAATCTTACAGTAATAGATTTTCTCATGAGCTATCTACAACCACCTAAAACTGATCTTATTCCAGTTACACTGGGAGAAATCCTTTCTCACAGCTGATGAGAAGGCAGGTAGCAGCAGCATACTGTTTCAACATGCATCTGTGCACAGAACAGTAAACCAATTTTGCATCCTAATGCCAACATTAGACAAAAGCCCACAGAGAAGCTGTTCTGATATATTTTTATTTCATCATGCAGGAGCTAAAATTCCATGACAGTTTCTAATTCTGATGCTTCAGACCAAAGTTACCCACTTATTATGGGGAAAAACCCTTTGTATTCTTACTTCTTAATGGGAGAATGATGGAAACAACTTGATACTCAAAGTCCAAAATTCCCTGTGGAATAATATGAGGTCTTAGTGATCTAATTTATCCCAGATAAAAGAACTCTGACCTCCACAGATCTGCACTAAGGTAAGGATTAATTTGATCTTATGAGTAAAAGTGCCACAAGTCTTACTTTAAATTTCAAGATGGAATGAAGCCAAGGCCAGTCAAAAACCCACTAAGTTTCATTTGGTTTAATGTCAAATCCTTAAGCTTCCTGTGGTTTTCATGAGAGGACGCACATCAGCCTGGGATTAGCAAAAAGAAGACCCACATTTTCAGCCTTTGGTACCTTCTGCTGCATTTTATGCCTAGAAAAAAATTCATGTTATCCTAAGATTACATTATGAACATTTTGCAACAATCTACTGAAAATAACCAGAGTATATATTACAAAAATAAAAATAAATGATACTATGTTATTTTTAATACTGTGCACATTTTTCTATATTTTTTCCAAGTATCATTTGAAATTTCCTCTTGTATGAAAGATTGTATCTTTTAATTTCAAATAAGAGAGGAAAATGCATTTTCAAACTCTAATTTGTTCATAACCATTGTCACTGAACAAAGACAAAGCTAATTTTTAAACCATGCTCTATAATAACAATAGCAATGATAATAACATATGCTGAATGCATAAGCAAGATGCCAATAGCTGGAAGATTAAGGCTTTCTCTTGACTTCATGCAAAACGTTTAACAGCTGGTATTTCAGCAGAAGCATGCTCAGTGCAAAACCTCATTGCCAATGAAAATGCTTCATTTTTACAGCTTTTTCTCTTTATAGGTGTTTGTTTTAGAGTACAGAAGGGTTTATGGAGAATATTTTGGTTTTAAGAGTATAGAAAAGAAACTGATCCCTTCTCAGACTTGCTCAATTTTTTTCTCCCCTTAAATAAATTGTTTTCATTTTCTTTTCTAAAAGGAAAAGCACATTGGGTGTAAAAAGTCAAAAGACATCAAAAAGTTCAATTGTTGTTGCTGATGGTCAAATTAATTGAATATCAGCACAAGCTAGACTTAGAAATCATTAGTCTTCCTTTCTCCTGTCCAGTTCTTCCTCCCATCTATTCCTGTGATCATCTCTATTCCAAATTTATTCCAGTGCTGTCATTCTTTCCTTGTATCCCATTTGCCTATCAAAAGGAAAGAAGATTTATTCTTTGAATCTTTTCCAAGTTGAAACTTGTTGATGGTACTTGGAAAAGAACAGAAAAAGTATGTACAGTGATGCTTCAAAGTGGGGGGTGAGGTGTATTTCAGAAAGCTTCCACCCAAATAAATCTTTAGCCAGTTGTCGTGGTTTAAACCCAGCCAGACAGCTCGTTCACTCATTCCCCCCCCCCCCCCCCCCTTTTTTGCCCTCTCCCTACTCCCGGAAGGATGGAGAGGAGAATCAAAAAGAATGCAACTCCCATGGGTTGAGATAACACTTTAGTAACTAAGGTATAACATAATTCACTACTGCTACCACCAATGATAATAATGATAAAGGAAATAACAAGGGAAAAGAATACAGCACCTCACCACCTGCCAACAGATAGTTCTCCCAGCCAGCCTGACCAAGCACCTGACCAGCCTGACCCGCCCCCCCCCCCCAGCCTGACCAAGCACCAACTGATACCTCCTCCAACTCTGCAGTCTCTAACCCTTTCGGGTAACTCTCAATTAATTCCTGGGCATGAATTGCTGTGGTATGGCATAACTCTTTGGTCAGTTTGGGTCAGGTGTTCTGTCTCTGCTTCCTCCTGGCTTTCCCTCCTCCCTGGCAGATCATGAGGCTCACAAAGTCCTTGGTCAGACCAAACATTTGATCAGTAACTAAAAACATTTGTCTTATCAGTTCTGTTCCCAGGCTGAAAGTCAAAACACAGCGCTGCACGAGCTACCAAGAAGGAGAAAAATGACCGCTGCTGCTGAACCCAGGACACCAGTCTTCCACCCAAATTAATCTTTAGCCAGTCTTCCGCTTTGTGGTTATGGTAACAAGAGCTGCAGCTTTCAGAGCACCAACTCTTGGCCCTGTTGGTGTTAGAACTCCATTACTTTCTACAGGGCCAATATTTCACCCTGAGTTTATGGCCAAATAGTACATATACCAAAACTGTATTTCCCTACATAGGAGATCTCTCAAGATTTCTGAAACCTTCTGGTATAAAAAATAAAAATAGTGCCCTTCTACAGAATACATCATATAGGTTATTTTATTCTTTGCAAGAAACGTGAACAATTAAGGTGTCTGCAAGTATTTGCAGGCTGTTGTTATCTGGTGATGACTCTTCTACAAGCTAACTGGCACAGAATCTCTAGATGAGACATTGCCGTAGTGGGAACTTGCTGGCTCTCCCTGCTTCCCTCTGTGCTCCACCAAGAAAAATTTTCTAGATGAGGTAAGTCACAGTACCGTACTTTGGAGAAGGACATTCAATTTTGGTCAGCAGAGCTTCTCTGGGCCACCCAAGAAACCCTTTAGGCATGGAAGGGCCAGAAATGACAGCTGTTACACCACAGTAGCTGTTACAGCACAGGCAATACCACAAGCCTGCTCTTGTTGCCAGTGTCAGGTTTTAACTTTTTTTATTGCTTCTATCTGCATGCAATGTCAGTGAGTCTCTTAGGCAACATGGTACCAGCGACATCTCAGAGACCAGCTTGGAGGCAGCTGCTTTAAAAAATTCAGCCTCTGGGAATTCCTATAGTTACATTCACAAATGGATCAACTCCATCATTTAGAAGATCCCAGATGCAGTGAGAGCTAATGTAATTGTAAAGAACAGCTACATGGATTAATATCTGAAGAACAAGAGAAATAGCCCATGGGAGTGAAAGAGCTGGTACAAGAAGATTGAACTTGAACTAAATGCCAGAACAGAACAAAGGAGAAATATGTTCCAAACCCACATTGTGATATATAAAACACTGATCGAGAATATATCTCTAAAAATGGTTTGAATTACTACCTGTGATAAATCAAGCCTGTCCTCATGTTTATAAGCCACAGCTTGGTACAGCTTTCACGACAAATACTAAATAAACCCTACAACTGTATTAGTTAACTATTATTATTGCAATATCTCTAAAATGCAGCCTACTCTCATTTTTATTACAATTCTAGATCAGGATAAGTGAAAAGTGCAGTCTTGTTATGATTTGCAGCACTCAGCCTTGTAGGAGATAAGCTACCATAGGCTCTGATCTTTAGATATACATTAGTTTACTATAGTTAATAACTATACTGATGAAAATGGTGTTCATGAAGGTAAGTTTTGAATATTAGCACTATTGTGCAGGCAGAGGTCATACAGAGTTCTCCATAGACCCTTTCAGTGCATCTTAATCCATACTTAATTCCCTTACTTTTACAGGCCTACAGTTTTCACACATTGCTCTTCCAACATACATCAATCCTGGTCTATGAGGTGTCCTGTTCCACACCTTTCTTTAGCAGAAAAATGGATATCAATCTTGATGACATAGTAAAATCTGTCATGTAGATAAACTGCATCCAGGGGATCAGATTGAAGCCATTAAAATGATTTTCACTATGGGTCCTAATGCAGAATTGGAGGGCTAATCTCCAGAGAACTAATCTCCAGAGATAAAGTGCATATAGACGATTTACCACTTTAGCCCCTACTTTTAGCTGTGATTTTATTATTTGTTTGCTCTGTAACTTTCATTTATTTCCTAGACCCTAGAGCATTGAGAATGTCTTGGCAACATAACTTCATTCAAACATACTGTGTCTGGCTGACAGCTCTGAAGTGTTCAGAATATACCTTCATTATCCAAACTGGAATTAATTGGCTCTTTGCAGCACAGATTATATTGATATGAAATAGGCTATTATACAGTAGAAATACAGCATTTAAAAACCCTGTGGAATGGACACAATGCTCACTAGCTCCATATTGATTTCTCTAAGCAGGAATTATGATCAAAAACTAATTTCAAGCTGAGTTAGGTTTCAGTAAGACTGAATAAAGCTTTCCATTAGTTCAACTACTACACACCAAAGAGTGAGATAGCATTCACAGAATGGCAAATTCTTCTGAATGATTTCTAGATAACTGAGATTCTCCTAAAAACAGCTGGTAGGATTTACTGATATGCATTCAAGAAAACCTCAAAGCTTGGTGCAGCATTTCAAAGTGATTATTTTGCTCCTTTAAGCTGGGAACTTTGAGTTTTATTACTTCTTGTTAGCAAAATAGGTGGAAAAATATAGATATTATGTGGTTTTCTTTGCATGTCTGTATTCTTTCTTCTGAATATTAATTAAGAGATTTGAAGTATTTGGAATATCTAAATTAAAGATGCAATTAAGAAAGAAAAAAAGTGCAATTTTTCTTACTGCTGAAGTCTGGCAACGAATTCAATGATTTAACTATATCCTTAAAGGATTCTGAGTCTGAAGAACAAACACCTCTGGAGACAGGTTTTGAAACATTGCATAAATCATGGTCTCTTGAAATAGTGGACATAAACTGTTTTGATGGTTCACTGAAAAGTTTCAGTGGCATTTTGGTGTAAGAAATGCTATTTTCCTTCCTTTCTATTTGTCTTGGATAGAACATGTAAGGACTGGGAAATTGATTAGTGGTTTAGGAGAACCTGCAAGAAATCAGAGGAGAGAAAGGTATAGCAAAGGAACTGCAATTTCTCTCAATCACCACAAGAGACATGATATGATACATTTGTGTTTGACATTTTTCCATCAAATATTTCCAGTATCTGCAATAGCATGATCTTATTATCAATAAATATCAGTATATATAAAGTACAGTGTGTGGTCATGGGAACAAAACCCTGTAATGGCTAGACAGAGTTGATCTTGATACAGAAATGTTCAGGGTAAAATCTGCAATTATGTGATAGCAATCATACCACAAAAAAAGGTACTGTAAAATGTAAAAATATAAAATATCTCCTCAATGAATTTCTCCTTAGGCCAAAATTTATTTATTCTTCTGAGGTAAAGGTAGCATAGCAAGACTTTTGATTCTTGCTGTAAACAAGGCTACTCCTAGTCAGAACATGTTAGTCTTTCATCAATAGCTCTCTTTCAGTCTTTGGATGAATTAATGTAAAGTTGCATCTAAAGAAAGATAAGTAGATTTTATGTATCTAAATCCTACATGTGAAAATTATTATACTCTTAATTATGCTTAAAACATCATTATTTTTTACAGATTCCTGAGAAGGGAAGGTGGAGAGGGAGGTGTTGAGCTCTTCATCCTGGGATCCAGTGATAGAACACATGTGAATGGTTCAAAGCTGCTGGGAGGTTTAGACTGGACATTAGGAATAATTTCTTTACTGTGAGGGTGGTCAAACACTGGAAAACGCTTGGGTCAATGCCCCAAGCCTGTCACTGTTTAAAAGAGATTCAGACAATGCCCTTAACAACATTCTTTAACATTTAGTGAGCCCTAAATTTATCAGGAAGTTGGAATACATGATCAGTGTAGGTCCATTCCAACTGAAATATTCTATTCCATTCCGTTCCACTTTGTAGGTCTGTTGATGATGTTCTTAATATATCCATTTTTTTTTTATGTATTAAAAATATCTTTATGTGAATGTAATTGTTTATGTGTATTACTAACAGTCTTACACTGGCTTATTTAACTCATAAAAGATAAAGACTCAAGAAGCAGCAGAAGGTAAGATTCTTTATATTGCCTGTCAGAGAACTCATTCTTCCCTAGGAACATAAGATGTGCCTTTAGCTGGAGAATGTCCTTTTCTGATGGAATGAATGAAAGCTGATCAAGAGAAAAAAGTGTTTAAAAAAAAAAAAAACCCAAACCATCCCAAATAAAAAAAATCCAAAGTAAACCCCACCCCCAAAACCCCCAAACCCTAGGAAACAGCAAATAACAGTTTATAAAATCCTCAGTGAGATGGGGGAAAGCTGTTGGGCAAGTTAACTGTGAAGTTGCTATCACAGCTCTTTGCGCTATTTCAAGTCTACTTTCTGTACAATTTCTGCTATTGAACTAATCAATAGAAAAGTGAAAACAGGCCAGAAGGGACCACTATAGAATCTAATCCGATTGCCTCTGCACGTGGT
Source organism: Neopsephotus bourkii (assembly GCF_033783945.1). Lineage (NCBI taxonomy): Eukaryota > Metazoa > Chordata > Aves > Psittaciformes > Psittacidae > Neopsephotus > Neopsephotus bourkii. The sequence goes on from NW_026901490.1 coordinate 4,045,371, forward strand.
ATACAATTTTACATTGATATTCCTTGACACAGACTCTTGTGTACAGTTTACTGAACTGAGAGGAAAGTAGGGTGACTCTGAGGACCTGGAAATTTTGGGAGGCACTGAAATTAATACATTTAGGATAGTAATTAGAAGTTGCTTCTAGTCACAAAAGGAATAAAGGTCTGAAATATCTTCCAATAAGGAAGAATAGTGAGAACAAACCGCTCTCCCAAGCCATCTGTAGGGAGTGTAATGTGACATTATGAATTACATGCACAAGGCACTATGAAATAATTGCCTGCTTTTATGGGAATTGGTTTTACTGACCTTGGAGGTTCTTGTGAGTCTTATATTCCATGTCTGTCTTTTTGATGACAACAATGGTAAGGGTGTTGATGCCTTCGGCCCTTGTCTGAGACTGAAACTCAATTTATCTTCATTACACAATCATCTAACTCTATCACTTGATCTATTTTTTTTTTTACTTCTCTGTAGACTGGGTTTCATGTGTTCATCTCTTTTAATTTTTTTTTTTAATTTGTGCTTTAGCAAAGGTTTTCTAATAAATTCCATGTTTATCATGTAAGATTTTTATGTTTTTATACTCAAAGTAGAATTTTAGTTTAATAATATTTGACTCAAACTTCTAAACTCACACAGACCAAGTAGATTCAGAATCATACATAAGAGATTTCTTCATCCCTATTTTATCACAAGGTATTATGATAACAGGTGAGTACTTGGCAAAACTAGAAACTTTATTATACAGCTATGTGCATTTTAATCAAGTCTGAAACACAAAACTAATATGGTATGATGGAAGGGTTTTACATAATAACTTTGCTGTGTCATATTGGTAGCACAGTAGCAGTTAAGTAAATATAGATGCTTAATGGAGTATACTGCTAGAACATTGTATATCAAATTAATGGCCCTATTTATAACTTGCATTAAATTTTCCATCGTCTTGTGTTAAGACCAGAGATTAATTTTTTTAAGCTGATATGGAGTTTTCTTTTTTTTTACCTTCTTCTCTCAGTCCCAAGATTAAGCATCATATTCGAAGCTGGCATAAATCATTATCACCTTTCTGAAGACAATGAAGCAATTCCAATTTACGCTAATTTAAGATTTGTCCAAACAAAAAGAAGAATTCAATCCCTAAAGGGAAGTAGGTACATAACTTCTCTGACTACAGTGGTAGTTGGGAGTATGAGAACATTTTAGGATTTAAGCAGAGGTGGCTTATTTGTACAACTAAGTTCTCTAATTAGCGGTGAAATCTTATTTCCATATATTAGGGAAAGCTGTCCTTGTAGGATCATACACAAATTGCTAGGCTATAAAAGATAGTATGCTTGCAATTATAAATGAGTCATTTTCCAATACTGACAGTAAAAAGAAAAAGAAATAAAAAATCCTGAGTTTTAAACTCAAGAAAATTGTCTATGTGCAGTATTCACATTGTGTATGCACTTAAAAAGCCATGCCTAACAGCAGCACAATTTAATAATTCATTATGTAATACTATTACAGTACTATTTTTTCCCATTTGAAAGAAGCTAGGTAGTAGCATTTGAAATTCCATGCAATATAAATGATTACATATTTCATATGTAATGAAAAAGCACACAGACAGTTCTGGACTCTTACTTGGCTTCATACAATTTTTCCCTTCACATAACAAACTTACTGAATAATCAAAATGGGTTTATAGTCCCTTAATGATGGCATGAAATCCCAGGGTCATTTATCCACAATTAAACAATATGACCTTTACATAAACTTGAAGTCACAATGACTGCAGATCAGCTTATGGCATCATTGTACATAGTAGCAGATGCTTGTAATTGTGCTTGTTCCACCACCTCTCTAATGATGTTCAATTGTCTTGAGGGAGAAGCAAAAAGCCAACTTAATTTTAGGATCGAAAAAGTGTTTGTTTGAACAAATTAAGAGAAGACAGACAAACCAGACAGTAGGAGATCTCTAAATAAGGCAAAACTCTAGGGATGAATTAGTTTAACTATATATTTCATTAAGCTTACAAAAAAATATAGCTGCCAGTAGTGCATAATGCTATGAATTAATGTATCTATTCATGTTTTGGCTGTTTCACCTCAATCAATATTAACTTAATATAAAGTCAACATAAATCTAGCTGCTATTCTCAAATGTGTTTCATAGCCCCTTCTCTGCAACGAAGGATGCTTTCGTTTTATACTTCACATAGCACAAAGGGATGTATTTGCATCACATCTTCCTCATTTCACCTCACCTCCCAACATTGTTATCATTTTGATGGCTTTTTATCCTATTTTCAGTGATACACAGCTCATAATTGTGCTCACGGACCACAGGCAATGGAAAATAAATCAAGTTAAAAGCAATTTTGTTACTGATTTTTAAGAAAGGAAAAGAAAGGGAGAAGGAGGAAGCTAAAAGAAAACCTTTAAAGAATTCCATTAGCATTTTTTAATTTTATGATTACAGAAAGGTTATTTCATGAAAAAAAAAATAAATTGGTGCATAATGTAACAAAATATTTCTTTATAGATTTACATTCTGCCATCATTTAAATTCAGTGCTTTTAAATTCTCATTTCATTTTTCCCCCTTGCTGGTAACTTTTCTCCAATAGTCTCTGTTAGCATATTAGGGCTGATTGAGAATGAGATTCATAGCTGTATGTAACCTCCTATTTTGATTTCTTACCAAGCTGAATTTTTATAATAGGCAATCTATTCTTTTGAGCCTCCCAAATCCAACACCCCTCTCTACATCTTGTTAACTGTTCAGTATAATCTTACAAGGCAGCAAATGTAAATTCCACATAGCTGCATTTCACCTATGAGAGTTTCTGAGGACCAGGAATACCATGTGAATCTTTCCTGTACTCAGAAATATTTTCTCCTGCGATTTCTTTTGAACTTAGGAATTAGCTGGCAACTTTCCCCCCCCCCCCCCTTTTTTTAATATCAAAAGTCAAACCAATGTTTGAGAGAGAACAGGTGTTGAGAAGCTTTTTAAATCCAAAAACTGCTGACAGACTCTCTAAGATTGTCCCTCAAATATTAAATGGAATTCTATCAAATGGTTTACATATCTCTTTCCCACCTCTTACTCCTTCAAATACATGTATCTAATGTTCGTGTGCACATACACACACGCACTCAAACACAAATCTATAGTTTCAGTTAACATTCTCCAGCTTTTTTCATTCTGTGTTCTGATATTTACTTAAGGGAGAAAAAGTTATGAAACAGAAGTCTAGAAAGGTTCCAGACACTGAATTAGTGTCAGCCTCGCACGTGAAAGCTATAAGACTCCTTAAGCGCATCTCCTCTGTTGCACCTACACCTTTTCACAATGACTAAATCACTCTTTCAAATACATTTTTATACTCAGTATCTTCAATACATGAGTAAAAATACAACAAATAAGAATAATTTAATGTACCCCAGAAAATAATGTTGTCAATATTATAGCATTTTGAAAAGTGAAGACACTGGCTTAAACTGCTACAGCTCTCCTGGGAAGCAGACTTCACTGCCTGTTACGAAAGGAAAAATACTATAACACCTTTGCCAGTCTAACCAGGCAAAGGGAAAAGGGTAAGACAGGACTTTTTTCTGGAAACAGGTCTAACTCTGATGTAGTATTGGTTTAATAATAGTTTGTTTAGCATAATGTAAATCTAGCATAATGAGTAAAGCACACAAAGTAGTTCAGCTGAAATTTCTCAGTACTGGTAGGTACACAGAAATATCTTACCTATGGATTGACTGGGTTTCTTGACACACCTAGAGTGTTCATGACTTGTGAAAAATATTTAGAATAATAGAATCATAGAATAGTTGGGTTAGGAAAGGACCTTAAGATTATCTAGTTCCAACCCCCCTGCTATGGGCAGGGACACCTCACACTAAACCATGCCACCCAAGGCTCTGTCCAACCTGGCCTTGAACACTGCCAGGGATGGAGCATTCACGACTTCTTTGGGCAAACTGTTCCAGTGCCTCATCTCCCTCACAGTAAAGAACTTTCTCCTTATATACAATCTAAATTTCCCCTGTTCAAGTCTGAACCCATTACCTCTTGTCCTATCACTACAGTTCCTAATGAAGAGTCCATCCCCAGCATCCCTATAGGCCCCCTTCAGATACTGGAAGGCTGCTATGAGGTCTCCACGCAGCCTTCTCTCCTCCAGGCTCAACAGCCCCAACTTTCTCAGCCTCTCTTCATACGGGAGGTGCTCCAGTCCCCTGATCATCCTCATGGCCCTCCTCTGCACTTGTTCCAACAGTTCCATGTCCTTTTTACGTTGAGGACACCAGAACTGTTCACAGTACTCCAAGTGGGGTCTTACAAGAGCAGGGCAGAGAGGCAGGGTCACCTCCTTTGACCTGCTGGTCACTCTTCTTTTGATGCAGCCCAAGGTACTGTTGGCTTTCTGGGCTGCAAGCGCACACTGCTGGCTCATGTTTATTTTCTCATCAACAAACACCCCCAAGTCCTTCTCTGCAGGGCCAAAAAAATTTCTTGTCCTTCTTCAGCTCATTCACAAAAAACAGCCTTCTCCAAGAATAAGAAGTCATCAAGGACATCAGCTCCTTTTTACAGTGGCAAAACAGACACCTTCTTCCAGTAACACATAATTCAATGCACTGATAAAAGTGATCCAATGCATTTGATTTTATACCTGTGCCAGGCTTGGGCAGATCGTTTATAAAACAAGCCTATAGCTGTTAAAAAGGACACTGAATTCTTATTTGTCTTTAAGCCGTTTGAGCTTTCGAGCGGTGTAGTGAGTTCATGAATTGTCCAACATTTCCACACAATGAATACTACCTGCATTAAGGCACAAACCTAGTACAATGCACAAATATGAATTTGACTTTGACCACATCAGTTGACTCTTTGAATGTATCTTCAACAGGTCTGGTTATCGAATAAGATTTTTCCTGGTTTGCTCCTCTAATTTCCATTGAATTACCTGAGCTATAAGCAAATGACAACAATAAGCAGAAAAGGTCCAACAGCTGCATGCAGTGCTATTGTTCTTGAGAGGTATTTTAACTTCCTTCAAATGTAAGGGCAACAAATCACTCAAAGTCCATATTTTCATCTAATCTCAGCACTTTAGACTTGTGGATGCTGATATGCCAGAAAAAAATTTTCCTCTTTTGGGTCAAGATGGTCATCAGACATCTGGAACTGCTTCCCTAGTCTCACCCATTATATAAATGAGATGTACTATTCGTTATGTTTCATCTACTGATACTAATACATTAATGTGGATGTTACAGTTTGAGCTCCTGAGAAGGAATTGGCTTCACATCACTCACTGGCTTGAGATCGTATCCCATGACTTTTAATGGCCTTGTGGCATTTAAGGTCACTTGACTTTTAATAAAACAGATTTCTGTGATATCAGTAAAATGGTAGTTGCCCCTTCTGATTTCCTTATCTTTCTTCTTTTCTTCCCAATAAATTATAGTATTTCAGAGCACTACATATCTCATTTGTTCTATAAAACTAATTTCTTAATTTATGTTTTGCTTTAGTTCATAGAATCATAGAAGAGTTAGGGTTGGAAAGGGCCTTAATATCTTCATGCCTTTTTACTGTTTGAGAATAAAATAGTTGAAAAGTTCTTACTCTATCCTAATGTAGGAGGATAGCAAGATTTAAAATGCCAGGGAATTTGTTAACAGAATTAGCAAGTTTTAGACAGGAGCTGAAAAACAGTTCTGTTCAGTATTTCAACTGTCTTTGATATCCGATATTTTATATGAGACAAAATCAGCGTGGTAATATCATACCTGTGTAAACAGTCCTTAGTCACTCAAGCAAGTAAGTTGAAATCAATGTGTAAATGAGCATTATGACTCTGTCCTTGAAAATCATAGTTTGAAAGTGCTGCAAAATTATTTATGAACTACTTTGCAGGATTAGCCCTGTCAGCATGAGACAGCAGACTTTGATGGAAAAAGTAGGCATATTCCAGTCCAGTAACATTTAACTTTTTAAAGAAGACTTGCTACATGTTAAGGATTTAATATGCTTGCTCACTATTCCAAATCATCTACAGTATAAAAGAGCAAAGAAAAGTGTGGAGGGCAATTAAAAACTGTCATTTAGCATGGATAATTTAAACATTATTTTCCCGTATTAAAAAAGTTCTTGCCAAATTCCAAAAGGAAACGAACTTTAAATGCAATATAAGCTTCCAGTGAGCTTTATGCAGAGAACCATCTGACTAGAAAATTAACCAAAATGTTTTTTTTTAAGTTATGGAAATGTATTGCAATCAGTCAAGAAAAGTAAAACATGCAGTTGTATTGAGTGAGGTAAACATGCATGCTATTAATAAACAATTTCAAAATGGCAATGTTTTTCTTATTCTAGTAACCCTTGGGTACCTAAGCAATTGCAGGGTCTTGAGCAGGACTAATTAAATGAGAGGGGACAACAAGATGGGATTCCAACAATTATTTCTTTGAAGATAATATGTTTGTTAGAATATCTCAGTTCATTTTATCATGAGGCACATTTAACAAAAATACGTGTAACAATTTTCAAAATAAAGGAACTAGCTGGATCTAAATTTGTCCATGCTAAGGTTGGTTCATCAGATCGTAAATGATCACATGTAGCAACGTTTTGGGATTAGAAGAGGTATAAATATTATTTTCCTCTTTTGGGTTATTTTCTTGTTATGTATCTGTATTTCCCATCTGGAAACAAACTGTGATGTTTTGCCTCAAAATAAAATGGAGACAAAAATTTATTAACAGACATTTATTTGCATTTTTAGTTTACGACCCAAAATGAGAATGATTGAAAAAAATTCTGCAAGAAATTATCCCCTTTCACATCCTGGAAGAAAATCTCCTCACTGATATAATCAACTGTAAACAGATTCAGAGAAACTCCAGGAACAATCTTGCCAAAATGTTTTCAAGTTGACAAGCAAGTATTCTTTATTGCAGAGCCGGGAGACAAGGCTGATAGATCCTCCCAACGTGTATCCCTGTATTGCTACACAAGCCATCCTTATATAGTCAATGGGCATATATATACATAGCCATGAGGCTACGCATGAATTACATCATTTTCCAGAAAGTTTCCTGCATGAATACAAAAATGTGATGGTGGTCTTTGAGGGTCGTTTACTTCTTTCAACAATCTTCATAACTTCTGGCAGTCTTTGAAGCACCAGCTTAATTAACATTACAGACATAGCAATCATCCTGTCCTTCTACTTATCAGCTAGTTTAAATGCACCCATAGAATCATAGAATAGTTATGGTTGGAAAGGACATTAAGATCATCAAGTTCCAACCCCCCTGCTATGGGCAGGGACACCTCACACTAAACCATGTCACCAAAGGCCTCATCCAACCTGGTCTTGAACACTGCCAGGGATGAAGCATTCACAATCTCCCTGCGCAACCTATTCCAGTGCCTCACCACCCTAACAAGAAAGAATTTCCTCCTTATAGCCAATCTAAACTTCCCCTCTTTAAGTTTGAACCTGTTACCCCTTGTCTTGTCACTACAGTCCCTAGTGAAGAGTCCATCCCCAGCATCCCTATAGGCCCCCTTCAGATACTGGAAGGCTGCTATGAGGTCTCCATGCAGCCTTCTCTTCTCCAGGCTCAACAGCCCCAACTTTCTCAGCCTATCTTCATATGGAAGGTGCTCCAGTCCCCTGATCATCCTCATGGGCCTCCTCTGGACTTGTTCCAACAGTTCCATGCCTTTTTTATCTTGAGGACACCAGAACTGTACACAATACTCCAGGTGCAGTCTCACGAGAGCATAGGGACAGGATCACCTCCTTTGACCTGCTTTGACCTGGACATCTGCTAGTCCCAGATACTCCCCAGGTCCTGTTTTTCTTACATCTTTTGTACTAAGGTCATAAGGTCCTAAAACTATATCAATTACAAGCGTTTACCTTCATGCACCTCAGTTATTTTCCATTTCAAAGCCATCAAACTTAACGTTACTTAGAACTGATTCCACTTATTTACAAAGTTTTATATTCCATTTTGTGCTTTTGTGCCTCCTTGTCTCAAAACAAACTACACAATGAGATTATTCTGTAGGACTAGCTCCCTTCTGCCCTATAGTTAATTTAAGGATGGATTAGATGCTGGCATTTTTTATTTATTCAGCACACCCATATTTCTTCACACCAATCTTCAACAGTGAGAGAGAGATTAGCAAACATACTTGTTCTTGTTTGGTAAAGAGGGGTTTTCTTGAATTTTAGCTCTGCTATTCTTTATCTGCTTTTTCACAGTATTGCTGCACATTGTTATTTTCATGCCTTCTGAATTCAGTCACAAGGGTGGCATTTAGCTTCATGTCTAAAGTATCAAATTCAGTATTGTTCTTTACTCAGCATACCCTATTTAGACTTTGTCTGTGTGGCAGTATATGATATGCACTTGCTACCTGCAGCAATATCTAGTTACAAACACAGTTCTCCTCCCACGGTGCGCCGGAGACTTTTGAGCAAACTATGCTTTAACACTGGCATCAAATGAGCTTGCAAAATTTAAAGCAGAATTTGTTTCAGAGTTTTTCAAGGGAAAAATGATGCTGGTTTTATTGCTGTTGTTTACTATATTGTTATTCACTGATGCTAAATGTCATGTATGAAAAGCCACTGGTACAAATTACCAGTTTAATTAGAATTGCAAAGATATCTTGTAATTATGCTCTTGTTATAGTCAGCTGCAAAAATCTGCTACAGATCCAAATGAAATAAGAAATAAAGTAAAAGGAAACTATTCTAAATAGATTCTTCACAGCTTTCCTATTAAAATATACAGATTAATTCTTGACTGGAACATTTTATAGAGCAACACATGCATAAAATCACAAGATTACTAAATAACCACTGCACAACTGGAAGGAAACAGGCTAGTAACACATTAGTTTCAAAGCATGCTAATTTGCTCAGAACTAAGCTAACAGCTTTGAACTTCTGCAGCAAGTGCAGTTTGCAAAGTCAGATTAATCTCACTGGATTCAAGTCTGTATTGTACTTGTTAGCAAAGACAAACATTTATTAATTCAGATTCAGCTTTTAAGTTAGGTATGAGCCAGACGTTTGAGAACTTGGACATTATTTCAGCTGTGCAAATGGAATCAGCTTTTCCATTCTGCAATATACTGTGAATTGATTGCATGTGTGCCAGTAACCATAGTGGGTACAGGAAACAAAAGCACCATTTTGTACATCCCAGCTGTGTACCCCAGTTTTATACCTGCTTTCTGTGCAGGATGGGCTGTTTTGGTCTGTATTAGAAGTAGAGAATCAAGTATCAGCATCCTTTGAATCTTGAGCATTCCCCATGCCAAAATGTGGGTTTGTCTCCAAACTCTGGATACTGGATAGTGGGCTGAGAGTAATGCTTGAAAGTGACATAGTCAGAAGCAGGCTGCTTTGGTTCCTCAGGTGAGTAAGTGAATTATTTTTTAGTATTTCTGTATATTTATTTATTCTGTCAGGTTATAAACAATATCCAGGAATGAGCCATAGTGGAGGCATTACAGTATCTGTATTTGTGAAATTATGGTATGATTTTAGTTATCTGTGTTAATAGATTTGAATGAAGATGGACAATTTTACAACACCAGTTACAGAGAAGAGGGGTTTTGTCTAGTAAGAAGGATTAACGAAAAACAATTTTATAGCAGAAAAATTAAAAGTCTTGTAATTTTAAAAGTCTTAAAATTTTGTAAAAATCTATCTGCTTTTTTTTTTTTCCTATATGCATGATAATGGTGGAAATATTCAATTTAAAAAGAAAATGAAAAAAGTAAGTGTGCAAGTATGGGTATGAAGATCTCTCAAGAGCTGTCTGAATTGCTGATTCTATATAAAGACAGACTAGATAGGGAAAGAGGTTTGTGAATCAAACAAATACTGAAGAAGGTCCTAACCTCTGCCTGCAAGCTCAGAATCAATGAAACAGGGCTGTGTATCTACACAGCAGCTTATGGTCAGATTTTGAAAACCACCAGAGAGTATGTACTGGACTTAAGAAAACACCCTGAAATCATACTGATGTCTTTCTGGGGCAAGGCAAGTTTTACATTTTCAGAGCTATTAGTCTGCTCAGAGCAGTGCTATGCTTAAAATATGGTAAATGAGTGGCTATTATGTGAATAAGGGTCTCTACTTTCTGAGAATATGTGTCTCTAACTTGGTTTTGGCTCTCATCTTGGTTTTCTAACTTAAGTACAGATTTCTAATGAGGTTGACATATGTTGTAATTGGTGCACTTGCTACTAATAACAATTGCTAAATCTATCTGGTCTTCTTCCAGAAACCAAATTTTAAAGAAACTTCTGACGAAACATCTCATGGTTCGTGGAGCAGAACCTCTGTAGAGGGAAGGACAGGGCTGGCTTCTCTTTCCAGAGAAAACAGTCTTTCAAAGTCATTTGTCCAGGAATCATCTGGGAGATGTAAGTCTCTTACTGCAAAAACACAGATGTTGGGTCTGAAAATTAATTCTGTGTCTTTGTTTGTTACCTTCTGGAATGGAATTAAGCTAGTACCCTGAAGACTGCTCTGTGTAAAGAATAGCCTGTTTTCTTATTTGCTGGTATGTTCTTCCCTCATCAACAACCACATAGTGTGAAAATGAAGCATGTCCTCCTGCTTCAGTAATGCTGATATTCACTGATGCTCCTGCTTTCATGGAGTTGCAGGTGAAGATCTGGCTGTCTAGAAATCTCTGGCAGGCATACCAGTTCCTCTTCACCTTTTGCTCAAACAAAGCCATGTATACAATATAAAGGCAATTTCAAATGTCTGAACTGTGTTAATCAACATCAGTACACATCCCAGCAGCTTAAGCAAATATTTTTTTTCAGTACATGACTCATTGCTGCAGGTGAGCAGTGCCTGAGAATGTACTGTCAGAACTGCCCCGAGACAGAGAGGTGCAGAGAATGCCCCACTTTGAAAATACCTCATTCTCCTTCTTTGCAAACAGTACTAAACTGTAGATTATTAGCAGCATAAAATCCAGACAGGGGATTTCAAGCTGCTGACATTGTGGCATTGAATATACAGAGCTCATCAGCAAGATGCCAGAAGCAATCTGAAGCAACCTTCACAAGTACTGCCCACCCCCAACCCCCCACCACATCTAATAACTACATATTCAGAGCATCATTGGATGCGCAACCTCCCAAGGTTATTGAATAACAATCCTGTTTCTGCTAATAGTAGGTACTTCTAGTTCTCTTATAATTAGTCACCACGGAGTTTCTATAAAGGTTACTGGGTTCAAAGTTATTGCTGTGATTTGTTTTAAGGAGGAAGGAAAACACACACAGACACACACACATAAAGAAGCAGAAATTATCCTTCTACCACTCATTAGCAATAGTCACAGTTACCTCCGGCATTTTCTGTGTACACTGAGGGCCTTTTATGCTCTGCATCCTCTGAGTGATTGTTGTGCTGGGAGAGGCTGGGACCTGAACATCTGCAGCTCCCATAAAGCCAATTAAGTCAGTTCACTCTGCATGATCTGCAACAGCCACCTGACTTAAACACACCAGATATTCCTGGGTCTAGTGGGGAAAACATTAAATATTTCTTCCAGCAGACAATGTGACAGTGCTACCTGCTGCGGGGGTGCAAGCCTGTTCTCTCAACACTGTAAACTGCAAATAGCTGGTGAGAGCAGCAGTCCTCCTTAATCAGTGGTGATCTTTCTCATTTATTTGATTTTAAATAAAAGTTTCACAACTTTGCCCAGTGATTCAACAATGGTGGGGTCAGCAAGCTGGCATGACATCAGATTGATCACATCTGATTTTAGACTTCTCCCTAAAGGTCAAAGGCATGGAGTGTGAATAGATAAACAATCTCATCAATGATATCTTTTATTTTCCAGGCTGATGATCAATAAGTCAGATTGCTAGCACACTGTGGTGTGTGGCTAAAACAGGTTTTAATACCCATAAAGACAGCTGTGTCTGCAACATGGGAAGCTTACATTTTAGTTTAAATATTTTTGAGGATGAATACTGAAATGACAGATTCCATAGTGATTTACTGAACACTGAGCACTGAAAGCCATAGCCAAAGCCACACAGACCGGGTTTGGGTCCCAACTGGTCTATTCTCTCACTGCTGAATAAAAGTAGAGCTCAGTTCTGGCATTCTATAGAAATCTGACAAAAATGTTCTGGCTGAGGGGATATGTGCGTGCTTCCTTTGAATGCTCAGATCCATGCAAACATACCAGCATCCGTCTGCCACTGCCTTCGCATTCACCAATGACTGCACCACTTGCATTTTAACACAGAGATCCTCTGCAGAGTTTGCCTAAGAAGCACATAGTGTATCTGGAAATTAGTTCAATTAATCTCTCTTCTGGTCCTTCCAAAGTCTGAGAAAGAACCAAAAAGTAAAATTTATGGCTGAACATCAGGAAACACACAAGATCTTTTTTTCCAATCAGGTAAGGCTCAGTGTTTTCAATGTTTTCTGTTTGCCATGTGGATAAACACGAAGTTATCCAAACACTAACGATGCATAGCTCTGGAATAACGTAATTTGTTTTCTAAAACAACCTTAAACAACCACACATTTTCCCTGTAGATAAGTCGAGTTTCTTTTCCTGTAGTGTTTCATTACTAATGAGACTATTTCTTCCCTAAACAGCAAAAATTAAACTGTTAGTACGTACTGTAAAACTCTCACCTCACTTTTGCTAAGCTAAACAAGTGTATTTACAATTCTCAAATGGAAAGCTTATTAAAGCCACTCTCAGCAACCTATATATTTCTGTCATTTCAGACACAAACTTCTTTTCTCATTGCCTAAATCTACATTTTTGCTTCAAAGGCTGCTATTTTGTATTCAGTTCCAGCATGCTCAGCTATTGTTTCCCCTATCGCATTGTTATCAGATGTTCTGCAGGTTGACGGTTATTGTCCTGTGCCAAGAAAAAAATGAAGTCAGCAGAGTTACATGAGCTTTTTCCGTGGCTAGCATGCATGATATCATCCTAATGAGTGTATCATTCAACAGTCTTCTTACCTCGTTTCCAGGCTTGATTTAAGATACAGTTTTAAAACACAGAATTGTGTGTGACATTCTGTTCTTTAGTTCAGTAATAATTCTAAAAGTTACATATTGCTGAGGCTGCTTGTGATTCATTAAACCAATGTTCATGCTACTGGCAAATGACCTGTGTCCTATGAATGGATATAAAAAGTAGAAAGAAGCCATCTTGATTTTAAGTGACACTGGAAAGATAAAATTTGTGCATAAAACTTGAGGAAAACTTAGTATTCATCATTGCTTTAGTATTCAGAAACATTTTCATTTTGTATTTCATCATCTTAGACAATGTTTGTGGATTTCTTCATCTTTCTTTAATTCCTTTTATTTTTTGTCACTGGGTGAATTTATTTTTTTTTTCTCTGACATGACAATGCAGTGTTCTAACATGCTACTATATGTATGCAGCTCCTCTGCAGGAAGAAATAACGTGTTTGTGCATCTTCAGGCATGCATGATTATTTGATTAATTTTAAATACATAATTTAGACAACAAATGTTACATTATTTAGCTCTATATGTCTGTTTTGTATTTCTATATTAATTTTTTTTGTGTGTATATATATATATACACACAGACTGTGATCTTTGAACAATACTATTTTTCTGTTCATGGCATTTATCACTATGTATGTGATTAGAAACTTGATGGGGATTTTTTTGTGTTTTTTTTTTTTTTCCTTTTTTAATTAAAATATATGCTACATACTGTCTGGAAGCTAAAAGGCATTATGGAAACATTTAGTAATTTGAATACCAAAATAGAGTTATTTATTGTCAGTAATAAAAGTTAGAAGATGATTTTTCAACAAAGACTGTGTTTACCCAAAATCAAAAAAAAAACCTCAGAAACCCAACAAAAAATAAACATTCATATGCTTTCACTAAAATAAGACTTTTTTTTTTAGACACAAAATTACTGGTATTAAGAAATGTCTAAGAAGAATATGTATCAGCTCTGCTATATTTTCTGTGCATATTAGCAGAGAAGGCAAAATATCTGGGAGTATTATTTCTGCTCATTCTTCTACAGAGAAAAGAGTTTTTTTCATTCTAAAAACTATTTAGATTTTGAAAAATCTTGGAATGAAGATGGTAAAAAGTAGCAAGTGGAGTAGAGAAATTAGAAGTTTTAATCTTCAACTCAAAGCAGCTCCAGTCTGAAATTCTTAACATAATAGTTGTAATTTTAGATAAACTGTAGAGATTAAACATTTCAGAATTATCAGTTTATTTCATTTTATTGACCAAGTAATTTGATAGCTTACTTTTTTTTAGTATTTTTCTTTGTCTTTGGTTTCATTGTGTAACTCAATATGAAAGGACATGAACAGCATTAAAAACGTGAAGTATACTTCTCTTTCTGCTCTAAAATTAAATTTCACTTTTGCATGTGTATAACCTGAGTAGAAACCTACCTCAGTTAAACTTCTTTCCTTCGACAGTGTAAGTACTCCTCTACTATTCTGTCCAAAATAGTAATTAATTAGGCATACATCTAAAGACCAGTTTAATAAATGTGAAGCGTGAATGTCCTTATATATTAGGAATCATATCCCACATTTAATATAATTAGAATGACAAGATATGTTACCACATGATTACTTGCTAATGTTACCATTACACTTAAGGTATAAATAAATATGCATCATAGTGGAATGATGGAAGCTGCACTTACTGAATTTAAAGTTATCACTGTTTATAACTTTCATAACTGAGTATGCCAATCAAATTTAGTTTGAATATGTGAATCCTGTCTTTGTTAAAAATTCTTATTAAATAGTTTTTGAAAACACCCCCAAATTTTGCTGTTTTGTTGTTGCAATTTCTTTGAATAATAGTTTTCTTTGATAAATAGCCATGGGAAATTAACATTTTCTAACCTGAATGGCAATCGCATAATTTTTAATTGTGGGTAAAGGACATTAAAGGAAGAACTAAAAAAAAAGGAGGAAGCTGCAAAAAGTGTCTACTGGACAAGCATGAGAAAGTTTTGTTTGGTTTTTTTTTTTGTTTACTTTTTCTGTGAATTAAAATAAGAATTTAATTTTGAAAATCACAAACTATTTCCTATAAATTAACAGAATACTGCTGTTAACACACTGTTTTTTAAGAAATTTTGAATTCTGAAATGTAAATGAAAATCATAGAATAGTTAGGGTTGGAAAAGACCTAAAGATCATCTAGTTCCAACCCCCCTGCCATGGGCAGGAATGCCTCCCACTAAACCATGTCAGTCAAGGCACTGTCCAGCCTGACCTTGAACGCCGCCAGGGATGAAGCATTCACAACTTCCTTGGGCAACCCATTCCAGTGCCCCACCACCCTTACAGTAAATTCTTAAAGTAAGTTCAAATAGGGTTCTAAATTAAAAAGAAAAATGAAATTCAGCTTTAAAACAGTGAATCTTTCTGAAATGGAGCATTAAAAATATTAAATGTTGACATAGAAACTTCAGATATTGCACATTTTTTCCCTATTTTTCAGAATAAATAGTCAATATTTTTTTCTTCAAGATCACTTTCTGTTTAAAGGGCTGTAGAGGATTTCTAAGAAAAGACTGATCAAAACCTTAGCATATACATTCACAGGCAATGCAGGCTGGAAGACAGATAAGAGGCCCCCCCCACTCTTTCTCCTTTAGTTCTATCAGGGCTCTCAGGGCACCCGTAGGGACAACAGCCCTGGTGAGCCTCCAGGACCTTCTGGGCACTCATTTTGGGTGAGACTACAGTACATTAGATGGGGAAAAACATAAGGAAGTGGAACAATATTACTCATGCAAGAACTGTATCCTTTGCCCTCAGACACAGAAAATGGGCTTTAGCCTATTTTATTTATTACTGTAATATTAGCCCTAGGCACCTCAGGGACTATTTCTTGCAGACTATTTCTTTTGGGCACTTTGCAGAGGAAGTAATACCAAGTGTGTTGAAGTCAGATGACAGTCATCTGGCCTAGATGACTTTCAAGACAACAGCGAAAAACCTTACAGCTTCAAGTCCGAGCCCTCTCTTCTGAGACAGAGCATTAGTTAATAAAAAAATAAAAAAAAAAAAATACAAAAGAAGAAACACCTCTTGCTGTTTAGGATTCATCAGCATGTGTAGTTTTCCTGACTTCATTTTTGGCATAGAAGTAGGCTACAGAGTACAGCACGAGGTTGTGCTGGAAGTGGAAATCAAAGAGCAGCACAGATCTTTGCTTTGTCATGGACTTTGCCCACCAGGAACACACATGAAGATACATGGGCTTACTATGGGGGAGTAGAAAAAATGTATTTGCTATTCCACAGCTACTTTGATCAAATGCACTTCCGAAGACTGAGCAATGGCAATGAACTCCTGCTGTCATAATCCTTGGAAAACACTTTCAAGCAAACTGCAGATTTGCAGGAGCTTCTTTATTAGACACTTAACTGCTTTTAAATATTTTCCTGATGAAACCTTTCCTTCTCAAATGATTGTAATATGAAAGAGTTTGTATTTGACAATGCAGAACTGCAGAGAGGCAATGGTTGGCATGAATCTTGCTGTACCAATAATGTTTATCAGCATGTTCTATCGTACTATGATTGTGCACTTTTGAGAATTTATTCCAAACTGAGTGACATTTGCTACTGTTCTAAGCCTACAGCAATCCATATGATGCGACAGTGTTTGCTTGCCTAACATCTTTAGAGAGGTTTGGACACTTGTTTCAAGATATGACTACTGTACTGGGGGGAAAGAGGAGATAAAGGAGAATGTCTGCATGACAGATTTTTATAATTAATTCAGTTCTTCAGCCATGTAAGTAAGAGATCAGAAGTGGTGAAAAGTACATTTTCATATATGTTTTACGTATCCTTACTATAAAACCAGCGCTTGCTACTGGTTTTTCTGTTTTCTCCTCAATCCTAATCAAACCTTTACAAAATTCTGGCCCTATTCCATAACAATCATCTGGCAGATAGTACTTATAAATAGTGAAAGGCAAAGAACATGAGGTAAAAAGTAAGGGTGTACTCCAACACAGGGCAGTATATTCTGGGAATAAATAGAATTTTATGTTCTGATATTGAGATAAGAAGTTGAATTTTTAAGACTTCCCATTGAACATTTTTTTCAATAGTAGAAATTTTGCTTTAAGAGTGCAATTTTATGGTGCTAATACCCAGAAAAATCCTGGCAAATTTTCAGTGTTTAACCATAGTGTTTAACTTAAGTGTGACATAATTAGATTCCTACAAATAGTAAACATGCATCTTTAGAATTTGAAACAACCTTTGGAATCACTTTGCATTAAGACAGGTGAATCAATCTTTCCTCCACTGGTGGCTGCTGAAGGTGTGTTAAATGCTAAAATATAAATGAGGTACATTGGATTATTAGTCCTTACAGTATTTTCTGGTAGAATAGTAGGTTAATTTGCTTAGCCTCTCAGGCTCTCCCTGCACTAATTATGGTAGTAAAACCTGCTTTTGAGCACTAGTTTTCATACTACTTTTCTTAATTTCTTTATTCAATAAAGAATTCAAAATCAAGATTTGCTGCATTGTGATCTATGCTTCACATCAAATTATTTAAGAATACCCTAATTTCCTTTCTGGACTTCAATTAAGAAATATAGAATACTTCACGCACACATTATCTTTCATATCAAAGTGTTCATAAAACACTTTGCAAATGCCATTCTGTTGACTTATGCAGTTATCAATCCTGTCTTAATCTTATTTAGGTAAAATTTGATATGGGTATGCTATGCTGAGGGCTTTCACAATGCTTGCTGTTCTCAGACCTAGTTTAACTCTTTTAGGACCTTTAACAACCAACTACTTTGATCTTTAACTCTCTGAACTGTTCACTAACTACTCATTCCCTAGAAAGGGTGAAGACACAGAAGACTTACACTGATTAACACCTTACTAAAAGTACTAGCTGTTAACAGGTCAAATCACTGTCACAAGGAGCTATGGAGATATTTTATAATGATTGTTCGTCTTGCTATAATGAAGTCTACGGTGGAAAGCAGTGAAAAAAAGAGATTAAAATGCAGTTAAACATGTACAACTGAATCACATTCTCTCTTTTTTTTTCCTACAGCAAATACAGAAATAAAGGTAAATATAGTAATACAGGTCATGCAGGTGAGCTGATTAAAATGAGTATCTTCTTCAGTCTCACATGAAGATAATTAAGGAGTGCCAACCTTTACTATCTTTGCGTAAATCACTTTGAGGAAACTAATTTCCTTGACCTTCAAACAGGCTGCCTAATACTTAAAAGGCTAAAGTAGTTATTCAAGCACCTTTGATAAAGGATAAAAATGATCATGCTCATAGGCTGTTATCTCTTTTCAAAGTTAGGTACGCAACGGTGTAGTTTCACAATCAGTTTAAACCAGATTAAGCTGGCAGGGCTGCCAAAAGAAGCAGTCCCACTGTTCTTCATCTCTATTTCTCCCTTGTGTCAGTACATGCATTTACCTTTGTTTAAACTAAACAGTTGGGGTTTTGCCATGTTAGTTTTAAGCATGATCAGTTCTCTGCCCTGGTTCACTGTGCAGCTGTACAAAGCTTCCTCAGGGAGGGGGAAGATAGCAGGGAGGTGAAAGGGGAGTGGTAGAAACACTTCTCTTGGCATTAGTACCAGATGCTGCCGCTGCAAATTGATTGTGAAATTATAGCGTAAGATGCAATAGGTTGCCTGCTTCTATTGATTACAGATGAGACCTCACTGACTGACCTGGACTATAGGGGAGTAGAAACTACCTAAAAAATGCCTGTATAGATTAGCTGAAAAGACTGGCTTTAAATTTTTATTTATTTATTTTTTTGGCATAAAAATTGGTTTCTTAATTAAAAGGAGATAATTTTATTTTCTTTTCTTTTTCCTTATTTAGAATATTTTATTATATTTTATAGAATAGGTCCAAACATGCTGTATACACAAACCTAAAGAGGGTAGTTGTTTAATAGCTATCAAAGAACAAAAACCATTCATTTTCAAAATACTAACTATTATACGTATTGTACTTTAATTGTGCACAAGAGAACTAAATACACAGTTTAAGTCATATAGAAATATGGGAGAACTAGACCCACAATATATCTGACCTACAGTTTCTAAAAAAGGCTTGAGTCATTTGGGATTTGTATGGCCTGATAAAAAAAAAAAGAAAAAAAAATAAAAGGGAAAAGTAATAAACTGTAATAGGAATCATGTTTCTGTTCTGTTGCCAGAAGGGATTATAATATTTTGAGTACTATGTACCTCTCAGAATGACAATTGGGCATGAAAAAGGAGGGGGAACAAACAGCATGGGAAAGGGAGCAAAACAAACATGCGTTTCTTTTTATATCTTACAATGTTACTGACTTGAAGGGGCTCATTTAATACGACAAATAAATCTTTCATCTTTTAGCCCACAAAACAGTGAAAACCGTCAGACTACTGGCACAGTATTTTTAGGAGAAGAATGGGGAGAGGGGAATCTCCTACAGCCTCCACTTGGTTTGGAAACATTTTAGATTAATTTTCCAGAAATACAGTATGGTGTTGGGAGTTTAATTTACTTCTTTACCCTCTAAAGACTGTACAGTAAATTTCCTCTGCCTATAACAAATGCTACTTAGTACAGTAGAGTTCATCCAGCTCCAGGGCAGAATTCCTCCACCATTTAAGGGACTGATGACCAAGTTATGCAGGAGACTCTGCCTCCAGCAGTCTTTTACATTGCTGCAGTTCCTTAGTATTTGTAGTGGGTAACTTAGCCTCCATTTAAAGACTACATCTGCTATGAGAAAGACTGGTCCCATGGATGGACTTACGTTTTCCATGGAAATTTGCTGTCAACAGGCCAGAACACTAGTGAAATTCACAGTCTGCCACACATGAAAAACCCAATGAACTTTTTAAGGTTGACCTTCACTCATATCTTAAACAAAATCTGTCTGGAAGCAATCGATAAAGCCAGGCAATGAGTCTGGACAGCAGAAAGGTAAAAAATGTAACAATACAGATAGCACTGTTTTGTTTTAGATTTTAACTTAATTTTTAGATAATCTTAAAGCATGAACTTCAGGCAGTAGGCAAATATGAGATTGGTTGAATTAGCTTGGATAAGATCTGAATTGTCTTTTTAGTCCACTTGTTCTGTGCTACAATAGGTCCTTTCCTGGTTATAGGCATGAACATTATTCATGGCCTCTGAAACATTCCACTCTCAAGCAATATCACCAGCTCAGTCTATTCAGGAATTCAAGAATTCTTTCAGGGAAATATTTTCTTCAAACCATGTTTTGGAAATTCGATTCTCAGGGAATAACAGTCCTGGCTGAGTGTTTGGTTTTGAAGTTATGATGAGGGGAAGCCAAAACCCCAAATCTGAACCAGATTCTTCTAACTTCACCTCCCAGTGGAGAAAACAGTCCCCATGTATCCAAATTATAGCAATATCAATTATTATAATCTGCTTGATTTCAACTGGGTTTAATTATGACTAGGTTTAGAATTTAGGTTTTCATCTTCCATGAGATTTCTGATTGTATTTAAGCAAAGACTTCTCCAATTAATTGTAACAGGAAAATAGCTGTTGTCTGAATAAGAAAATTATTTTTCTTCACTCTAACAGATTCTCTCATACCTTTCTTAATATTAAGGTCCACATTTTTTTTTGTCTCAAATATAAGAACTTATAAGTACACAACTGAGAAGTAGTCACTCTACTTAAGGTCTTCCTGTAATCTCCTTGCAGTCTATTTGTATAGACTACAGTCTATATGTGCCTTCCATTCTATTTTTCATCTAAGCCTTGATGTCCTCATTTTAAAATACACAGAAATATTTGGGGTATTATGCCAATTAAAAACTGAATATGTCTCACCTGATTATACTGAACAAAAAAAATAAAAGAAGTTGAGCATGCTTTTTGAATCAAAATTAGTTAACTAGCTTGATTTAGTTAACTAGCTTGACCAAGTTAACTTACCTGAATATTTGGCTGGTGAAAGAATCCGAGGGAGAAAATTAAGTGACAAAACTTGAAAAAAAAAAATTAGAAGTTAATATATATGAAAAAAATCAGTACCCAGGTGACAGAAGCCGAGATGGTGAAGAAGGTCATGTCACATCTTTAAGATGAAAAGATAAAGAAAAAAAATTAAAGAAAAAGGGTGTGGGAATTTCCTAGATGATAATTCAAAGGCAAAAATATTAAACATAAAATGAATGGATATAATCAAGGAAAATAAACTAAAAGCCTGAGTCAAGTGGAAATAGTGCCCTGAAATTAGACCCATATGTGAGAAAAGGATGGAATAAATGCAAGCTAAAGAAGCACTTCTTTTTACAAGATATATGGGAAACTGAGTCTTATTCCTGAAAAAAAAAAAAAAAAAAAGCAGAGTGCAACAGAAGGATGAGAAAGAGCAAATAAATAAATTAAAAGGCAAAAGTGCAGCTTTTTTTTTGTCCGTTAGTGTCAACACATAGTGTTGCGTTGCAATAGAATAGAACAGCACACTTGTCACTACCATATACAACCAGTTTATCAGCATCAAAGAGTAAAATATTCAAAGGCACACAGCCTGGATATAGACACAGACAAATCCAAAAAGCCAGCAACAACAGAATTATGGACAGGAAAAACACATTTAGATGTTTTCAGTATACATTCCACTTCTTCTTGGTGTCAATTACAGAGGCAATATGTGGAGAAGAGGAGCTTCTCAAACTTGGGTGGTATGTGGCTTTTTGCAAATAGCATGTTTTCATGCTACCCAATGTTTTCATTTTTGCCCAGTAAGCAGGACAGATGAAGAATCATTTGGAATATGTAAGTGGCCAAAAGATGGGTGAATGTGGAATACTGAAGGGGAACTAAGATAAACAAATTTAATAATTGCAAATAAGCATATACGAAAGAACCTTGTTCAACTAAGCAAAAACCTGGAACTACAAACAACAAACAAAAAACACCAGAGTTTTCCCACTGATATTAGATGTCATCAGTATTTAGCTCAGAAAGGTTCCCTTTTCCATAGGGCACAAAGTTAAAAAGATTTTTAGACAGCTGAGCTAGATAAAAGCAATGGAAAGTGCCACGGCAGAATAGGAATGGACAAGTACAAGATTAAGTGGCTTGATTAAATGTAGATAACACAAATACAGAACAAATAATGAGTAATGCTCAGGGTTTTTTTAAAAGACAGCTCATAAAAGTACAGACAGTTAAAAACTATGAAAGTGCTATATTATGCACATAAATGGCATTCACAATCCACAGGAGAGGAAGCAGAAGGAGGTTTTAAAACAGGCAAAGAAGCACACTGAGAATTCAGACAGACATCTTGAAAGGAGCGATGTCAGAAACAACAAAAATATCTCAGGCCTGGTTTGTTTTCCTTCTCCAACATGATGGTAAAATGAAAAGCTTACATTTTCACGAGGTGGACAGAGCAATCAGGACTGTTAAGGTGATAATGTCGTTTAAACAATCTTCATTGAAATTTCCAGTTCTAAATGTGTTTTGCTTCTGCCTTATAGGAAGTACAAAAATTATGTAAATAAATGGTTGAAACTGAATGGTCAGAGGACGCAAGGGGTTTAGAAGAAAAGGCACCACTATAATTGCTTTATCTCTGCCACAGGTACTTAGTGCCTGGTTTTGGTAAAACATGTGAAGTTATCTGGGAACTTTGATTCAATTCATTAGCAGACTTACTACAGCCAAGAAGTCAATAAAGCACAGAGCAAACTATCTTTTCCAGAGGCAGAAAGGGGACAGGCTTGTGAAAATGGACTCATACACACACCACTAGAAAAGTTCACAGTATCACTACTCTAAGATCACGTCTGCACTGTTCATTAATGTAATAACGATGTATCCCTGTATTTATCAGAACAAAATGTAGGCAATAAAGACTTGTCAAGAGTCCCCTACATAATTTCAACCTTTGGGCTGAGCAGGGGCAACAGCAATGACAATGCAAGTTCTAACCTACTGCATTTGAGCCCAGCACATATTTACTGTGTCTGTTCTATGCAGTAAGAAGTTGGTACATACATACTTCTGACATGCAGTAAGCATTTTCCAGTTCATAGGTGGAGAAACAAAACTTGATCTTCCTTATATCTAACCTGAATTTCCCGTTTAAGTTTAAACCCATTACTTTTTGTCCTGTTGCTACAGTCCCTGATGAAGAGTCCCCCTCCAGCATCCTTGCAGGCCTCCTTCAGATACTAGAAGGCTGCTATGAGGTCTCCACACAGTCTTCTCTTCTCCAGGCTGAACAGCCCCAACTTTCTCAGCCTCTCTTCGTACGAGAGGTGCACCAGTCCCCTGATCATCCTTGTGGTCCTCCTTTGGACTTGTTCCAACAGCTCCATGTCATTATGTTGAGGGCACGAGAACTTCAGTATGTTCCATATATTCTTGGTCTTTTACAATAGCAGCAAATCAGATACTTGTTGTAAAATATTTAATATATAAAAATATTTAATATATAAAAATATTTAATACATACAATATAAAATTTAATTTTTAAAATATTTGTTATACATACTTCTTGCTGAATTGGTCATGCTTTGTTGCAAATCTTCTCGTGTCTTGAAACATTTTTTTGGTCATGAAAGTTTGTAATTTAAAATCACTGGATGGTCATACTTGAAATTAAAACTTTAACAGATTTTTTAATTCTTAATATTAAAACCATGGGGGGAAAGATATTTAAGTATAATTTTGAATACCTACCTATTTATGTTTATAGTATTAAGCTAATCATGCAATATTTTACACATGCCATTTTTTTCGTTTAAGCAAACCTTAAAGATTACCTTGACTTTCAAGTACAGTTTACTGATTACCACCCATGCCACACTCAAACAAAGTGAAAAAGCATTCCATAGGTCTTCCTCATCCAGAACCATAAAGACTACAAAGAAAGTAAGAACATTTCCCTGGCAAACCTGCTGGTGATGCACAGGGTAGAACTGACATTTACTTTGGTTTTGAGCAGGTGATGTGCATGCCTTCACACTGGCAGCAGAAAAACTTTCAAGTTAGAGATGAACTAAGGAGCTCAAAACTGGATGCAGTAAATATGAAATAAGAAAATAACTCCTCTGGAATACTTTCATGACCATAAATATGTTTCATATGACTTAGAACTCACATAATTCCACAGAGTCACACAAAAATGAGGTGCTTTATTTAAACTTGTACCAAAATCTTCCAAGTTTAACTTCTGTTTATTACAGTTCACACAGCTGTGTTTTAACATTAACCTGCAAAAACACAGCACAGACACAGATATAAATGCAAAAATAAGAGTGCTCCTAGCTCTAGCAGAAACACTGTGAGCTCTATAGACAGCACATGGCTTGAAAAGCAGGCAGGGCTGTTGAACACTTTCATGCTAGGTAGCTTAGCTGTTTTGTTTTGGTTTGGTTTGAGTTTTTCCTGACATATAGTTCTCTGATTAGTGCATCACCTCACAAAGTGCACAATTCTTCCATGTTATCTTCCAGAACACTGCTATTTTGGGGTATTTACCGGAAGTATGGAAAGCCATGTGTCATCACCCTGCTTCTACAAAACCCCACCAGGCCTTTATAGTCCATTACCTAACATGTGACTAGAATTAATGGTGCACAACTTGATGTCTTTTTTAGAATTTATCAGAAATTATAGGATCTAATTATGTGTAGATAGTGTGCATGTTTGACAAGCGCACAGAAACCAAACAGCAACAAAATCCTAAAGAAAGTTTTATTTCACTTTATCTAGAGAGACTTTCCCTCATTTTATATAATTTCTCTGTTCAGAGTTATTAGTATTTTAACACATTATTCAATCCCACTTGGAGATTTTAATCATACATAATAATATTCTGTGAATCTTTTTAATCTCAGTATAGTTTATAGTGGAAATTTGATGACTAGAAAATTCTATGTTAGTGTTTTATGAGAGCTGAAGATTTTTCATAGCTATTTGCAGCTACTTGGAGTTCCAGTGATTTAAAGCTACATATGACATAAAGCTACATAAGCATCTAAGACCGATTGTCTTAACCACTGAACCTCAGTGACATTCCAAATCAGCGGTTTTGTACGCCTAAACGAAAACTGGTTTTCCCTGAACTTTCTTCCTGACAATTGATGTATTTATCCTCACGGTTTCCTCTGAGACTGGCAAATGCTATACATTCCCATTTTACTGATGAGGAAATGCAGCATAAAGATCAAATATCTTGTCCAACATCAGGCAGTCTATGGCAAAACTATGAACTCTGAATCCCAGGATACCACTGTAGTTATCGGACCACTCTTCAATTTTCACAGAACTACCCCCACTGTCAAATATCAGCTTTAAACTTGTTGACTTTTGAAATTACTTGTCGCTTAAAAATGACAATGTGTGAAATGCCTTACAATATTGGGAAAATTGGATGTTATTCAATTTTCATCAAGGTGAAATGAAAGCCCTGAAATATGAAAATGACAGCATTTCCCTCTGGTGGCTTTCCCAATATTTCATAGTGTCAGTAACAGAAAAATTTTTCCTTCAGCTTTTCACTTTCAGACTATTCTTACCATACAGTTTCATTTCTCTCACTGACCCATTTTTATTTTCTTTCCAAATAAAACTTATTTCTTGCACTCTTACTTCACACAAAAGAAAAAAAAAAAAAAAGGAAGAGAAAGATGGAAGAAAAATTTTATCAGTTGTTTTCAAATTCTAACTCATTTGAGCAAATTTGTTCCCAACCCTCATACAGTTAAAAAAAAAACCACAAACAACCACAAAAAACCACCCCACCAAAAAAAACCCCACCCCCAGAAAACAAACCAAAACAATCAAAGACTTCTTTCCAATCCTCTTCTACCACTATATAAAAGCATTTTGGCATCCTTAAAGCATCCTAACTTTCAGGAAAAAAATCACTGTAATTGACAAGACCAGCCTTCTTCAGGTTCCTAAAGTTGTAAAAAAACCTAAAAAGAAATTAAGAATAAAAATCCATATGTCTCCATAATTTAGGTTTCATCTTTTGCTTTATGAATTAAAAATATACCAGTAAAATGCAAAGTTGTTTTTTTTTTTTTTTTGGCATGTATAAGATAAAATAGAGTTGGGGACTTTTTATGAATTTCAAGATGTGAGTAATGCCAAAAGCAAAAAAGACTTTACAAAGAGATGATGCTGAAAGCTTGGTTGTTAGCTGTTGCTGAGGTTTTGGTTGCTTTTTCTTTTTTTTTCTTTTTTTTTTAATAATATTAGTGTTATTTAAAAATTTCAAAAGAATTCAAAATGGATTGTTTTTCTAGCAACATGAAATTGCTAATCATCAACAGATCAAGATGATAACAACTAATTCTTCCCAGGAACTTCATCCACCTTTATTGCTGTTGAATCAACAGATTTCTAACTCAACAGATTTTCCTCTGAATCCATAACACTGTCTTCTGTGCAAACCAACCACCAACCAATGCTTTTTTCCTTTTATTTTTCACTACAGAGAGGAGAGATGGACTGATTTAACAATAACATGATGACTCAAAGAACTCTGCATACCAGTCTGTTGTAATGTAAGTATTTCTTCTTCATGCTACTTTTCCTCTATGGAGTGTGCTCTTAGAGATAAAAGTGCTTTATTATGGCAATGAGCTTGGTTAGGTTTCGGAATCAGTCTGGATAGGTTTGACAGGAATATCAGCATCTTCAGAAGCACAAGTTAAAGTCTATATTCTATTATTTTTCTGGAAGCCTATAAGCAATTATAGTAACTGTGTATTAGCCTTTACTAATACCTTTTCTACACAGATCACACATATATTAGACAGATTGCAGAGAATGTAGGGAAATAGGAGTTCATTATGTTTAGAGTCTATGTATCTTTCCACTTTGGCTTTTAAACTTACAAAGTGGAGGAAGAAATGAGTCAATGACAAAACCAAAGACAGAAAATGGTTCCACAAGAAAGATCCACAGGAATCACCTGATAATGACCATTCATATTCAAATTTAACTGACTGGTGGGATGAGAATCTGGTGGTTTTTAATGTTACTTCTTAATACTCTCAGTATGAAGTCTAACCATGACAAGCTCAAGGTCCTACACCTGGGTCAGTGCAATCCCAGGCACAGCTACAGGTTGGGCAGACAAGAGATTCAGAGCAGCCCTGTGGAGAAGGACTTGGGGGTGTTGGTCGATGAGAAAATGAACATGAGCCAGCAGGGTGCACTGGCAGCCCAGAAAGCCAACCGTATCCTGGGCTGCATCAAAAGGAGAATGACTAGCAGGAGGTTATCCTGCCCCTCTACTCTCTTCTCGTAAGACCTCACTTGGAGTACTGTGTACAGTTCTGGTGTCCTCAACATAAAAAGGACATGGAACTGTTGGAACAAGTCCAGAGGAGGGCCACAAGGATGATCAGGGGACTGGAGCACCTCCCATATGAAGATCAGCTGAGAAAGTTGGGGCTGTTCAGCCTGGAGAAGAGAAGGCTGAGTGGAGACCTTATAGCAGCCTTCCAGTACCTGAAGGGGGCCTACAAGGATGCTGGGGAGGGACTCTTCACTAGGGACTGTAGTGATAGGACAAGGGGTAACAGGTTCAAACTTAAACAGGGGAAGTTTAGATTGGATATAAGGAAGAAGTTCTTTACTGTGAGGGTGGTGAGGCACTGGAATGGGTTGCCCAAGGAAGCTGTGAATGCTCTATCACTGGTGGTGTTCAAGGCCAGGTTGGACAGAGTCTTGGGTGAGATGGTTTAGTGTGAGGTGTCCCTGCCCATGGCAGTGGGGTTGGAGCTAGATCATCTTAAGGTCTTTTCCAACCCTAACTATTTGATGATTCTATGGCTCTATGGATGTCATGTAACACTCGAGGTGACTCAGAAAAGTCAGGAACAGGGATCAAGTTAATAACTGCTATTGGTATAGCACAGAAGACAATCTCAATGGTTTACTGTTCAGCAAGTACAAGTAATTTGTCCATAGCTTCCTGTACACTGCAATACAAAGTGGCAACCAAGGATGGTTTAAATCAGACCTCATTCAAAAAGGCACTCTAGCAAATTACTGAAATCAGCCATACTCATTACAAATCAAAGTATCATACAATGTTTATGGAAAGCAGTGTTTTAAGATAACAAGGTAGATTTCTGTGCTTTACCTTTTTTATAAACACTAAGATGTTATGGATAACGGCAACTACATTATTTTAATGAGCAACTCCCTAGGGTTACCTGAACATTCTCTTGCAAAAACAGCTCTAATTTTGATTAAGACAAAGCTCTTATTCTAGATGGCCTAAAACATTTAAGGTTATATGACAGAAAAACTTGGAACCATCATTAATTCTGACATTTGATTGCATTCCAATTTATTTCTTACTTTTTAGCCTTGAATGATTTATATATTTTTTCTCCTAGCTAAAGGGAAAATACGTAATTATTTTTGAGACTGGTCTTTCAATTAGCCCTTGGTGATAGTTTCAAATTTAAATAAGTGTTTGTTCATTTTCAGAGAATTTGCTCCTACTTAAAGAAATATGGAGGAGGACAGAATGAGATGAGGATGTCTGCAGCTATTGCAGCTTCCTGTCGGATTTGACAAGATCTTACCAGTGTGGATGGCAAATAGGCTATTGCAGAGATGGATATTAGTACAAATCAGAGAATAAATAGATCTCATACTGTGACAGATCAAAGATCAAGAATATACGTATGAAACAAGAATAACCTTTTAAAAAAGCCTGTTTCTCAATGAAACATAGACAAAAAAGAAAGACATCACACACACTCAGCCTGAAATACACACTGGGCCTGATAAAGAAAGTAAATATAAGGCAAAAATCGCCTTTAAAAAGTTATGTGTATCAAGACAGTCTGGTCTTTACAAAGCCTAAAAAACCTACAGAAGATTTTTTTTCCCCTCTTTCTTTTTTTCTTTCTTTTTCCTTTTTTTTTTTTTTTTTTTAGCCAAATGAAGCAAAATTTGAAGATATTAATGAAATAAGTCGAGAATATTCAAGCTGCTGAAGGGACCGGTAAATGTAAGTGCAAGTAGAACAAAGTTTCATGGCTCTTGCCACATGTCACTGAGAGGCTGCTGGTGCAACCCATACTTAAACAAGAAGCTATACAAGATGAAAAGCACTGCCTGCATATTTATGTCCTCCTCCTCCTCAAAATCCTTTGTGGACAATGGCTAATTACATAACAAAAAAATCGAAAGAATTTGTAATAAATGAAGTCATGCTGTCGATAGTTAAGAAAGTGAAAAGTGTTTTGAAGATTCCTACGGGTAGGATGACACTAACAAGCTGGGTGCAATTTCTAGTAAATGCTATTAGAGAGTACACAGGTTAGGCTAAGCATCAAAGCAATTTCTAATCAGAAGAGCTACCTTTTTTAATGGCTTACTCTCTTAGAAATTAAAATATATTTTCTGATATTTATTCTATTTTCTGGATAACATAGTTGAAATTTATGGGTAATTTTCAACAAGCTTCTGATAGACAAAATAATATTTCCGTAGCCAGCTCTTATATGTATTGGATTGTTTTAGTGATCTTTAGCATGGGTACCAGCATCTGTACATGCATGAGGAATAAATTCTTTCTTACACCTAGCCTTCTAGAGAAAGTTGTATCTACTAAAGTCTTCTGAATGGCCTATATTTTACTCTGGTATAACTTCAAAACATTTAGTTAACATCAGTTGAACTTACCATTTTTATTCTGAAGAACTAAAGGGCCAGTTTCTAAAAGAGATGAAAACAATCACAAATTTTTGTAAGACAAGATTAAATATGCGCTTAGTGTTCCTTTTGGGAGGTTTATCTTCATGTCATGAAATAAACTTATTCTATCTCATTCTATCAAGTTCTTCTGGGTCAAGGCTTGCATTGCATCAGAAAACAGAATGATGAAGGGGGAGAGAAACAAAGATGAAATAAAGTTTTCATAAGGAATGTCCTTGATGCATCTATGATTTATGAAGTGAATAAATGAAATATTGACAAACTGGTGATGGATGAGCACTTTTGGAAGAGGATAACATTATAAGTAATTTGTTGCACTACACTTTCTGATTCCAGAAAGGCTACTTTCTTAAGATCTGTAGATTGGTCTTCATTTCATTCTATACTGACGTAGTAATTATTTTTTTTATCATTATTATTGTCTTTTCAATAACAGGGAAAATAGTTTCTACAACTATACCTATCTGTATTAGAGTACAGGGAAGTATAAATCTTTGTACGCATTGTACATGTAGTTCAGGGCAACTGAATATGGAAAAATGCGCTAAGTTCTGGAAGATGTTTTTGCTAGAAATGTTGAACATTAATTAAGGTATTGCAAAAATACAGTGCAGAAGGTGACGAAAGGATAGCCATCTAATCTTGCTATTTAGTTATTCTTCATCTTGATCCTTCTTTAAATGAGATCTGAAGATTTACTATTTGTCAGGAGAACTGTGGCGGTTGAGAAGCCATCCTGCAGAAGCTTACAGGAAAAGACTGAAGCTCCTGTACTTTTGCTGCAATCAGAGAGCCCAGATTAAAGACCTTGAAAGAACATAAAAAGAATCACTTTGTACTCTCAGTAATGTGGGCCTGACAGCAATGACAGCAGGCAACTGCCTGTGCCTGTTTGAAATGAAGTGATAAGTTTATAATTACCTTAGAAAAAGTCTAAACAGAAACAAAGAAATGTAAATATTCTGACAACAGGAGGAATGCTACATTCTTTATTGTTGTTTGTTTACAAGTAATCCTGATGCATGCTTGAAATGCTCATTTTCTGTCTTCCTTTCACACTGAAATGTGTTGAATATTTACTGGGCCTCCCCATCTCTAAACTTTTATTGTTTTGAAATACTTTCATTCACTGTTTCTGTTTGTGTTGGAATTTGGTTAGAACCACTGACTGAACTCATTCCACTTCTGTTTTTTCAAGAAAGTGACACAATTCTAAAACACTCCCAGAATGTGCAATAGGTTGATTTTTCTAGTATCTGAGAAACAAGCATTCAAGGAAAACAAAAACATTTGATAGGAACCTAAACAATTCATCAATTCGTTTGTCATTCAAAAAAAAAAAATATATAAGAGAGAGAAAAGAAAACAAAACAAGAGAATAAAAATGTAGCTTCTAAGAGATGGGGGTTGGGGGGAGAAGGAGGAGAAATGAGGGAAAGCCAACTGAGACAAAAGCTAGTGATTGTCTATTTAAGAGTAAATTTATGCATGCCCAAGCACACACACACAGAGAAACATGAAAGATTAGAGAACAAAAATAGAACAAAAGTTTGTTGGGTTTTTTTAGTATTGGCTAATTCATGAATAAAAAATAACTTCCACACAAATGCGTTTAAAAAAAAAAAAAAAAGCCTAAAGAAAGAAATAAAAGCATGAGCAACCCTTTGCTTTGGCTGAATGAATTGTATTTAGCTGCTTCAGAAGAAAGTTTCCTTTTTCTTTCTCTTAGAAGCAAACATCAGAGGGTGTGGTGTGTGTTGGCTTAGCAAAATGCAGCTGAGGAGTGGTTATGGGGCTTTATTGTCCTGCAATTGGTTCAAAAAAGAAAAAAATCAAAGAAAAGAAGGAGCTCTCAGTTATCATAAGGATTTCCAATTTTTAAGCAGTCAAAAAAAAAAAAAAGAGCTTGGTATTTGCTTTTCATGCCTGTATTGTTGGGAGCTTCTGCTTCATCATTCTTAGTGTAATGCCAACAGCTAAAGAGCAACATAAGCACAGCTGTATATGCAGCAAGCAGACCATAAACTCTGAATATGAATGTGAGAGCCAAGTTGATTCCACTATTAGCTCATTGACTTTAAATTATTTGAGAGGCCACTACATTTCAAAATGATTCATTTAAATTGTGATAGATTGCATCAGTTTATATCCAGGGAAGCAATAAAGAGGAAGCTTACATTTACCTCTCAATAATGCAGCCTCTCCCAATATTGTGCCTCAGTGATAATAGGAATACTATCCCTTATGGCTTTTTGATACTTAAAGACCATTAAAGCTCTACAGCATGCTATGCACTGGTAAACATTATTATTTGACTGATGAGTCTACTTTTTTGATGATTGACTGTAGTACTATGAAATCAGGTAATAAGAGTTCAGGCACTATAGGTCTGCACTTAACTGAGTTTATTATATTCTAGGAGTGATCCAATGGGGTTGA
Source organism: Neopsephotus bourkii (assembly GCF_033783945.1). NCBI lineage: Eukaryota > Metazoa > Chordata > Aves > Psittaciformes > Psittacidae > Neopsephotus > Neopsephotus bourkii. Next base: position 4,077,660 of record NW_026901490.1, read on the forward strand.
AAAGATATGGCGTAATTCAAGTGCTCCCTTTCAGCACACAGTCACTGCTATAAACAGCCACTTTTTGCAGAGGTGGAAAAGTGAGTTTGGAAGAGACCTCTGGAGGTCAAGTTGTCAGACCTCCTGCTCACAGAAATGCTAGCTTCAAATTTGGATCAGCTTGCTCAGGTTCTTCTCTAGCCAAAGCTTGAGGATCTCCAAGAAGGAAGATTTTGTAATTTCTCTGGATTCCCATTTCCAGTGCTTGACCACTCTCATTGAGAAGATGAGGTTATCTAACTAAAGGCTAATCAAATTAAACAGAAATACTGAGTAAGGGTTAGAGGAACAATGACAGGGTGGGAATAACCCCTGGGTCTTCCATCCCAGGAAAGCCAGCTTTAGCTCTCTGGGAAGGAGAAATCCGCTATCTCAGCAAGTACAACAGATTTGGCTACATGTACATTCCATTACAGTAACTAGTGACAGTTTCCTCTTGCCAGAGGTACTCAGTTTTTCCACATCTGCAGGTGGAGAAAGAGTCTTCTGCTGTCCAGAATTACCATCTTTTAGCTTCCATCATGGAGGAAATCCACCTATTTTGACAGTAGCTTCTGGCAGTCCCTACTGTGGGAGGTGGAGATTGAATTCTTCCTCTTCAACCCTCCCCTGTCCCTGGAGTAGTTGCAAAAACCATTCTGATCTCCCATTCATTCTCCTATGTTATGTGGTGTATTCACTGCACCCTGCATGCTTCACCTGGTAACACTGATTCAACCAGCACACACACCTACCACTGTGGAGGCTGTCCTTGCTAACAGTTACAGCCTCAGGGAAGAGGTATGAAATCAAATTGCTGCTGAACAGTCATATAGTCAGTGCTTGACTAGGCTTCCCTCCCACCGATGTAACCTTCTAACCCCTAGGAAGTTTTTGCTTTTTTCTCCCAAGCACATTAGGATGCACCACATGTACGATACTGTATAGGACACTGTAGTAGTATAAAGGCACCATTAAGCTCAGAGTAAGGAGATATCCTCTGCCTTTTAATTTTCAAAACACAAACACAGAGTGAATATTTCCCTTCCCATGCAGGCTTCTACAAACTGGATTTTAGTGTGTACAGCATGTACCCCTCTGGCTGTTCTTAGATCTGAAATTCAAGGTGATTCTGCTCTAAGCATGTGTTTTTGAATGCAGCTAATTACCACCTCTTTAACACTAATACATGACACCACCATAATTTAAAAATATGGTGGAGAGTAAGTAAAGAATCTCTGGATGATCACCAGACAGCTTACTTTAACATTTAGATGATGAGTCTTTGAGTAAGTTTCCCATCAGGATAAATCTCTCATCAAAGATCCGCTCAATGTCATAGCCAGTGAAGAAAAAGGCAGCAGCTGTATTTAATTAAAAATTCATAATAGCTTTGATTGTCAACTTTGTCTGTTTTACTTGGTTGTATCTTTAGCCCCCAGGGCTCTTGACCAAATCTGAATTTATTTGGAAAGACTGAATGCCATCTTTGCACATGATGAGGATTAAAAATATATCAATTTTTGTTTTAAAAATATTATTCTATTGTTAAAATATTTTCATGAACAGCTATGTAGCTGGAAAGGCTGTTAATAGAAAGTTGAGATTTCATTTGGCATTCAGTCAGTGTCGATGAGGCATAGATGTCCGTGTTCCAGAATCAGTTGACCTGAATTTGGACTGAAAAATTGAGGTCTGTATGTAAATACCCATTCTTCACAAATAATTTCTTTTATATTTATAAAGCTTTGCATAAAGAGCAGTTGCATTTTATATCCAGGTATAACTTAACTTGAAAAGTGGACGTTATACAGCAAGTAGGCTGGGCAGAATAAATGCTACCTGTTTGGGATATCGAGACCCTGATTAACAGAAAAGTGTGGTAGATATACACTGCATGATTTTCCATACTTACAGTCACAAAAAGTTTTTAAAATCTTGAAGAATTTTTAAATTCTTAAAGGATAAGCTGCTGTTGCTTATTTGGTCCAGTAAACAAGTTGTAAACTGAATATGCAATTCAATAAAGTACTCAACAGTCAGAAATTGTCTTTGTTTACAATGTAGGTGCAATCTGTAAAGAAGTCTTTTATGCTCCTCTTCACCCCAAAGAGAAGACTCAGCACAAGGTCTTTCCATCTTTTTTTATGGTTTATTCTATCACTAGGTGAAATATAATTGCAATCATGCACCCTTCCCAAGAAAATACAGACAATTCTCCAGAAACAAGGTTATTTGGTATTCGGTGTGATCTTTAATGTCCTTCTATGTAGAATTTACATAATACACCTTAAAAAGGCACAAAAAAATATATTCAAAACATGTTAAAAAGAGAAAACTTGTGTCATCATTTTATATATTTCATTGATTTTATATCTCTTCTTCACCACCTTCTTGGTCCCTCCTTCTTGCTATTTGCTCAATAATAGTCTCTCTTGAACAGAATGTGCAATAAAGGTGAAATAAATTTACATTAACAAAACTCAATAAATCTGAGGACACAAGTCAAGGCCCAGAACCTGGAGATGAGTGTTTACTATATGTACCCTTGCACAGTGTAGATGTAACACTCAGCAACACTTAAAAGAAATCATTTCTCATTCAAAATTCATTATATTGTAACTACAGATTTAGTAACATACTGTCAGTTTCTATTGATTAACCAAGGGATATTATGGTAACTTGAAGCATACTGAAAGTGCCTTTAAAAGAAGATACTGATTTTATATGGGAAGAGTGGCATACAACCCTGCTAAAAAGATGTGAACAGTGTAATTCTTTTAGAATAATCAGAATCGACAAACTGTAAGTTATCTTATTGTATGTGCTCTTGTATGAAGATAATTTATAATTGAAAACTGACTAGTTAGCTCCCTTAAGCAGGTTAAGATGATAAAGATTGTAATTTGAATTGATGAAGGTGAATAAAGAAAGGAGAGGTATGGGCATTTGGTTCAACAACAAGAACTTGAGGAGAGACCCATAAATTCAGGAGTAAGAGAATTTGTGATTATAGCACACTGTCATGCATATATTGATTATGACTCATCTTGAACTTGCTTGATATTTAATAGTTGCTGAGTCTTTAAAAGACATGGATTTAAACAAATACGTGGTGATTTACTGCACTTCCAGGTACATGAATGTGTTCAAACATTACTGCATTTGATTCCTTGATAACTTGCAAAATAACCTGATATTTTGAGACCAATTATGCTGTAATTGTACCATGAGAATTCTCTAAAGACATTTTTTATTATAGGAGTGTGTTGAGACACTGGAACACATTGTCCAGAGCCATGGTTACCCCATCACTGCCAGTGTTCAAGGCCATGTTGTGCTCAGCTCTGAGGAAAATGAACTAGTGAAAGTTGTCCCTGCTTATGGTAGGGGTGCTGGCCTAGATGAGCTTTGAAGGTCTCTTCCAACACTAACCATTCTATGATTTCATGATTCTTTTCTGCAACATGCTTGATTATTTTTTTCTATTCCATTATCTGGTTTTACTCAATAATAGATGTTCTTGAAATTACTTAAAACCAAGAAACTTGAGTCTTTTTACATAATAATAACTTGAGCCATCATGACTTGATGATTTATCTTAAAGTAATATATGTAATATCCATTTCTGCTTTTCTTAATACAACTGAAGCTTCCATAAATTATGAGAAATCCTCTCATTTCAGTTATTGAGAATATCCTAATGAAATTCAGATGGTAAAAATTTATACCAACCATGTTCAAATGAACTACTTTCTTTAGCAATGGTAATTGTGTCATTAGTAAAATCATTATATGAGTAAAGTCCCATATATTTTTCATATATGTTTATCATATACATGTATATATTTAAGTATGTAAATTTATCCAACTTAAAATCAAGGCCAAGCGGTATAGACAAATTACCTTATATCATAAAGGAATCTGCAGTTATTTGCCTCTATAGTGTTTAAAAATTTTAACAGGATTTCTTTTTTTTTTTTTTTTTTTTTTTAATAAGCATGTCCTTGACAGTTAAAGACAAGGACTCAATTTTTCGGCCTGCCTTTTATTATTTATCTGGCTTCCTCCCTCCGCATACTGTCTGCTTAATGTGATCTGGTAATTTCATGCCTCTGGAATGTCAGGAAGGGTAATAAAATAGCAATTTAAGAACATGTTAAAAGCTGGTCTAAATGGCACTGTTCTCTGAAGCTATTAAAAAAAAAAAAAAAAGAAAGAAAAGAGCTCACAGCAAATTCTCATATAAGGCAGCTCTGAAACTTCCATGCTTAGAAAGAATTGCTGTTTTGGCTCAGGGGACATTCTGTAAAATGAAGGGACAATTCAGAGCTCACAGATTACACTCATAGCAGATTAGAGTTACCTTTTTATCATCTTCTAAAGAATGTTCTCCTGCTTATTACTCATCCTCTCCACCCTGATTTTTTATAGCACAGATGTTAGACATAATTTATAATTTAAAAGTAAATATTATTACTAAAGAAGGAGAAATCTTACATGGTTCAGAGTCCTGATATAACACCCAAAGGTACAAGTGCTCATTTCAGTTTTTGGATCTACCTCAACTGGTTTCCCAGTCTTGCAAGGCTGATATACCTTTATATATCTATTTATTTTTTTTTTTTTTTTTATTTCCCCTTACTGTTTGGAAGGAGAGGAAGAAGCAGGAAAAGAAAGGCTATAAGAGCCTTCATTACCAGAGTCAGGTAAGGCAAAAATTGGTCACGAAATTAAGATTGTTACTGTGTCTCTATCCTTCATTTTGCGGCTTTCAGGTGACTAAGGTTATAAAAAATCCTTTCTTTTTTCAGAATAATTTGGTGAAATATCATTTCCCTGAATAAAGGAAAAGGCATCTCTGAAAATACGCTGTCAGAGCTTTATTGTGATTAAATTTTTAATGGTTACATCTGTAAAATCACTGACATTTACAGTAAAGTATGCTGAAAGAAACTTCTGAGAAAGCGCCTTAGCTTTAACTCAGGAAGTCTCTTCCATCACAGCTATACTGCACTCTAGGATTGCATAACACATTTTATATTGCCACCATCAGGTCACCAATCATGCACAGCACCCGTCTTGTACACAGAACAGGCTGTGTAGCATTGCTTGTCCAGAGCTCAGTGTCTCCATCCTTGTTTCACAAGCACATGGCTCTGGGTCACTATCTGGTTCGATGGGATAGAAGTCAAAGCATGGATATGACATTAATGCAGCTCTAATGTGGTTCAGGTGAGGATTGAGAGTGGACACAAGGTTAAACAAAGGTTCCAAGAAAATGAGAAGGAAGGCCTATCTTCCAGCTGTTTCCTCATAATGGCTCTTCCCACCATGCTATGCAGTCAGCTATTCCCCTAACGGAGTGGGAAAGTGGGCTTCATGCCCTGACAATGGTTGTTCCAACTGTTTTGAGCTAGATAAGCGTTACACCCTCATCAGGTGCTCTTTCTATCATTCCAGCAACTGCCAGTGGAGAGGAGAACACATGCTTTCTCAGAATTTGTCTACCACTAGCTAAGACACACATCTATCTTTTTCAAATGGATAACTCACCTCCCTCTCCTAACAAGAGTGATATCCTGTTTCTTATGAAATGTACAAATGATACTATTAAAATGATACTATTAAAATGATACGTATCAGCATTATATCATCAAATGTCCCAGAAGCATCCCAAGAAGCTAAAAGGATTTTCATGACATTTTTGCATGACCCATTGCTTCTTTCCCCTGACATCTGCCCAACTTCCCTGACTGTCTCCCTTTCAGAGATTGTCCTGTGACGGAAAGTCCGCTACAAATTGTGGTCTTGGGTGTCGTCTCTCATGGGAAGCCAAGTATATTGGCAAAAAACTATAGAAAATGCCATGGACTAGTGGAGATATTATAATCAGAGTGCCGATCAACACTGACTTTTCCTATCTGGAACTGAATGAGATTGTCTATCTCCTGTCTTGGGCATATTTAACACTGCCTATCTTGGCAAACAGGGAAGTTGTGACAGGTGTTGGCATAATGTCCCACAGGGAAGCATCCACCAGTCATGTCCTGTTCCATCTTGTTTCCTTTCTTTCTCTTCCTTCCCTGGAAAATCAACCACTTGATAAAGCTATTTTTCCCTGTGCCAAATCTTTTCTAAAGAGAGCATTCTACCAAACAAGGAAACTTCCTAGAGTGCAGCTGAAGTTTTGAATAGATTTTCAAGGGTTTGAAAAGATGAAGCAACGCATTAAAAAAAGGGGAAGAGTAAGACCAGCAAAGCCATTTGGTGCATTGTCTTGCTTATACTTTCTAAGCAAGTCTTCCACTTGCTACTGTGAAACTTCAAGATCATGAGAAACCAAACAGTAATTCTAACAGAGTAAATTTTTCAAAAAAGGTCCATTGGGTTGCATTCACAGTATATGTGACACTCAGAATTTCTGCTACAGAAGTTGGTCTAATTACGTAGCAGCTATGTTCATGGTTGAGTATGGATGCTTGGAAAGGTCTTCACTCCTCAAGAGATAAGTACAAATACTCAGATTATTTTTTCTGTGTTTGATGGTCACACAGAGCCTACAGGTCTCTATCAAGTACAGCTGAAAACCAGCTTGCATTGCTGGCTGTTGGTGCTCCCCAGCAGTGAAGGATCTTCCCTGAGTGCAACTCTGAATTCAGAGGAGAGGCTGTGCTGCTCTTGAAATTTGCTCCTTGTCCCAAAATCTACACGTGATGATGTCATCTACAGGCAAAGAGGTCTCCTGGCTCCCTGTATCAGCTCACAGTATTAGACAGCACAACTGTGAATAAAATACTTTGCACTCAGCTTTTTATAGTCCCTTGGAGTCTAATCTGGCCCAGTTTACCTTTTCCTGCCTCACTAGACAAGATACTGAAATTTGGCTCTCAGTGATAAGCCTGGAATATTGGCACTGGCCATAAAAGCTACTAAACCACCAAAACTGGGTGACTGCTTTCCATTTATATATTTTATACATTATTTATAATTGTGATATGCATAACAATCAATCCTTGAAGCCTGCTTTCTCTTGATGGCATAGATATAGGCAACTTTTAGTCCAAGTTTAAATTGGCACTGACTGCTGCTATAACCTTATGGAAACCTGTGAGTCCCACAATGTCTAAAGTACCTTATTAATCCCCTCTGAGCTCCTGCCAGGGTGGCAGGTGCTAAAACGTTTTGGTATTTTCTCATATGAAGTTGTATTCAGCTATCTTCAGCTCTGTAAATACAAATATGTATGTGTTGATTTGTAGCTGACGGAAAGTTCTGAAGTGAAGATACAGGAAAAAACACTTGCAGACAGGCCAAGCAGAGTTGTAACTGTATGCATGGAAGAAAATATTCCAAGTGAGCAGCTGATTTCTGTTATACTGCAGAGTGGCAACACCAGACTGGGCTAAGAGGGTAGACCAGGATATAGACACTATGGTAAGTGGTGCAAAAGGATTTCAGGTAACCACTATAAGTGTTTTATGTTTTCAGAAGAGTCATAAGATGAGAGAAGGTCTAATGACTTTTCAAAGTATGATATTTCTGGAGAGCATTTCTAAATAGATTCCAGTTTATAATCCAAATTTCTGAAGAAAGAAACCTCCAGAACTAGAATTTGATGAAGATACACAATTTAGAACTCAGCAGAATTTTCTTTGCAGATACTTCTAGAATGTCTTGAATGAATTGCAACATTATATACATACAGAGGCTCGTAAGTTTTCAATAACAGGAAGAAATTTAATTGACTTAATGTTTTTTTTTTTTTTTTTCCTAAGGAAATGTAATTCGTTTTGTAAGTTTCAGTTTAAAAAATAAATGTAAATACTTATTATACTTCTGCACTGCTTTCTATTTATAGACACATTTCATCCAGTGGTTTCAATACATTTTACATATTTAAAGCTTTAGACATGCATAAGCAAGAGACAACCAACAAGATTGATTGGCAGGAGTGTTAAAATATACAATAAACATGTTAGTAAGAATGCTTTATTAAACAGATCTCCACTAATAGAGGCAATTTTTACTCTTTTATAATAATTGTTGTAGGGAAGCTTTGAAATGTATGAGTTTAGATAAATCTTACTCTTTGCAAGTCATGTAATGTTAATGAGCTAAAGGAAGTTACCTAAAACAAGCATAAATTCTTTTACAATAACTATGAAAGGAAGGCCTTATTTGATGACAATTTAAAAAAAAAAAAAGCATTCATCTGAGTTCAATTTGCAATTATATCTCTTTTTCCTGTTCTATTTCTTACTTTTCTGCTGCCCTTATCCATAGATGGCTTTTTATAAGACTTTCAGCTTACTGCCAGAGTCAATAAGTCATTCTTTCTTCCAATTACAATTCTCCATTCTCCAATCCAGGGGGCTTGAAATAAGTGACAATGTAAATTTAAATCGTAACTCAAAATTCTGTATAAATGCTGACTGACATTAATAGATCATTTACCTTTCTCCTACAATCTGTCTGGTTGAGTAGATTGATAACCAAACCTACAAAAATCTGGAGCAACATAAGTTTTGTCCTGTCCTATCTATGGCCTGCTTTAATGTCATATCTTGTGAAATGCACAGTGGTAATGTCTATGGAGGATGGAAAGAATGTATCAAAAGATGTACCCTAGTCTACTTTAAAGCTTAGTATCATGCATGTTTGGCTAAGTACTCTTATAGCAAATAAAGGGTTACTTAATTGATTAAAAATACCCTACACCCAATGGTTTCTTCCTTCTTTCATAATTTGCTCATATCTCTCATTTTATATATATATTTAGACAGCAGGAGAACTATATCTTGCATTATATTTAGCTTCTCTTTCAGGATAATTTACTGTACCTAGCTTTGATAAAAAATTGTCCTCTGTCATGCTAGTATTTTTAGTTCCTCTGTAGTTTATCTGTTCAGTAGAAATACAGTTTCTGGATTTTTGTCATACATGGATGACAAATGGATGACAAAATAGTCATCCATTGGTGATTTTCCATTGGTTGTCTCCTGCTTCTAATTCTATCCTTTGCAGCTTTTCTTCAGGTAACATGCAAATACCACATAACTTATTTCAGAGAGTACGATATTAATTCTACTCTCAGCTGATACGCTCCTTTTTAGCTTGAATTTCCTTCCTTCCTGTAAGACCACCCTTTAAAGACTCTTGTATTACATTTAGTCAGGTACGTTAGGGTTTCACTCTGTATAACTAACTCATCAACGTTCCAATTTGCAACATACATTCACCTAGCTATGGGAATCATATCACATATACCAGAGAATGACTAGATGAACTCATAGCATCTGTAGCTGTAAAGTGGGAGCTGTATACTAATTTGTCTTCAAAATAAAAAAAAAATAACAAAAAAGGTGGAAGTGGATCTGTTTCTAAAGTGCTTGTTAGTAAATGGTGATTTTTTCCACAGTAACTTCTTTATGCAGAATATCAATTTATTTTAGTAAACAAGGATAACTCCTTTAAACTTATGTATCTTGAGATCCAAGAATTAAAAGGCAAGTCCGTGCTCACTAGAAGGTCTTGACAAGTAAAGACTGCTAGATGTGCAAGTCTGTAACCACACCTTACATCCCACAACTATGACCTCAAAAGTAAGCCTTGTCAAAACCTAAACATAGTACCTGCCTATGCGAATATTTTCACTCCTTAGTCTGCAGCTTATTCCTTTGTACCACAATGGTTGCATGCCTAAGAATCCACTAAACTCAGCTAAGCATAACATGCAGGGGTAAAGTGACCCTGAAAGGTCCCTTTTAAGCACCCCTTCCTTCCCTGCTTCATTTTAATGTGGTTCCCATATGGTTCAGGGGTCATTTTAAGTCCTGCATTTGTCTACTCCTGCTGTATATATTTCATTTCTCCCAGGAGAATAAAAGGATTATCACCTTATATTAACAGCAAAATTGCCTTTTTTGATCATAAATGGAAGGGGGAGGTGGAGTATGGAGACTGCACTTTGTTTGACTGCTGAACATCAGTCTGCATTATGGACATGTAGCATTGGGCACACTCAACAAAAACACTACAGAAGAAGAAACAGAATAGCAGCACAGCTGAAATGGCAAAATTGTGAAACACCAGTAGACTTAAGGAAGTTTATGATTTCAGAAGGTATGTATAAAATACATCAGATGACTAAAAGCAATGATAATATCCACCTGAAGACAGCAACTTTTCTTTTTTTTTTTTTTTTTTCTTTTTTTTTGCAGTATGGGGCAAAACTGCAGTGAAAACTATTGCTAAACGAGTAACATTACTGCTTCATATCCAGTGAAGTGGCACTGATCAAATACTCAGGTTTCAAAGTCAGTGGGAAAAAAGAAAAAAAAACAACTCTAAAAATCTTTCTTCTTTCCATTGAGCTTGGATACATTTGAAGGAGAGTTTTAGATGAAGTAATAAAAGCATGCAAGTCACTTATAGATGCAAAAATGTTATGCTGTATTATAAGGATATGTGGAAAACAAAATATTACCTCAAACAAAATGCAAGTAAAGGGGCACTTTCCCCTCCATGTGTGACCTTGCTGATTGTCAGCTGCTGTACCATTAGATGCTATTTAAAAAATAAATTAAAAAAAAGAGAATTGGGTAGCAGAGCTTTTTCTTTCCCACCTGAAACCATTGTCTTTGAAGCTGATGATCTATTTTCTTAGCCACTGGTTTTAACTGTATGCTGTCTGACATGTCATCATCTGTTTTGCAATACTATGTATTCTAGCTTGAAAACAAATAATCTTGTGTTTTTTAAAACATTAGCTTACATCTATATTGTTGATCACTGCTCCAGAAATGTGTCCTTATTTGCTTTCTTCAAAGTAATTTCAATTTCTAGTGAATTCTTCAGAAACATTTTGAGGCTAATATTTCTTAAATCTGTTTTGAGGTCATTATGCTTCAGCACTTTTCTGTTTAGTAGCAACTCATTTTATTACTTGATGCAGACAAGTTATTTTTCTTTCGTCTTTACTGAGCTGCATTTGGCATCTATTACCATGGGTATTTTGATAAAACAAAAGCAGTAGTTCTGTGACACTGCTGCAGCAAAGGCCCTCATGGCAAACTGCTGTAGACCAATAAGGACCATTTAAGAAGATCTGCTCTTAGATAATGATAACAGGTGCATGTCAGCTCTCCAGCAGTCCTTTAGTTTCTAATATATATGCATGTGCTTCAGCTGTTTAGTGGGCCTTATGTGAATGCAGAACCAGGAGGATCCTGTTATTCTGGATCTACATACTATAAAAAATATGACCTAACATGGATAAAACTCCCTGTTCCATGTTTCATGTTGTTTGCTCTCAAATCTGATTTTTATTTTCTTCCAAATATTTAAAAATCCTCTTATGGTCACATATGGTCATTAAGAGGATGTACTAGTTCCATGGTACACTACTGTAAAAGTACATTTATGTTTCTCTTAGTAGCAATTGAAAGTCTGGAAAAAACTCCAAACTTTAATTATTTTCTCAAGTAGATATAGTTCACTTGCTATTTACAGTGCTTTTAAGTGCACATAGTTTAAGATGCTTGAAATTACTGTGTCACTGCTGTTTCAGAAGAATGTTTCCTTTTTCTGTTTGTTATATGGTATCACTGACTACAGCAAATACTGTCAATCTGTAATGGTAGAAAGGAGTAGAAGTATGCATAATATTTTAAGATTAAGCAAAGCCTTTGCTCAGAAGAAGTTATAGCCTAAGTTATCTCAAAACCAGATATGTGATATAGAATATTCATATTTATGCATAGTTCTTAGTTCCTTTATTCCCTAGTTAGTGTAAAAATATTTGACTCAAATTCTCATGCTTTTTATTGTGCTGATTTTACTACTCCTTTATACTGACATATGTGGGAATGTGATCAGGCATGAGAATTTTAACAGTTGAATTTTGGTCATTAAGAGGCAAGAGAGAAAACAAAGAAAAGATGATCTATAAACAAGAGCGTAAGTAAACAAAAGGAATCCAAAGATGCTATTCGAAAAATGTAAGCAGGATGCTGTAAAAATAGTAATCAAGAGTTATTAAATCTTCTAAACATTTTTCAGCTCAAAAATAAACTAAAAACATATAATTTTATCTTGGTTCTTATTATTAACAAAAACTAACCAGTGTGGGGCTGGAAACAGGAATTAATGATAGCTACAGAACAAATTATATTAAAAAGAACAGAGAGGTCCAGAAATGTTTTAATACTTTTCTACTGTTACTCAAAAATTACTACTTCAGGTTGCAAAATTACAGCATTAAGTGGGATTATGAGCAAAACACATCATGTAGTAAACATAAATAAAAGCCAGATAGAACTACTTATTTGGTGACCAAAGTAATGATTTTTTCAGAAGATAACAAAAAAATTTTTGGTATAAATCAAATCCAGATTCAGTGATAGAAGGTTGATGAACAATCAGAAACAGAAAAAAATCCAAAAGAAATGTTGAACATAAATATGAAGTTTATACAGAAAATAGAGAAGGTAACAGTATCCAATTAAAAAAAAAAAAAATACATGCATGGCCATTTAGAGGACAGCAAAAAAGAACAGGATGAAATTCAGCAACGAGCAAACTTTTGTCATTTCAGAAAGACATAGTCAACAGATTATTTTTTTTTGTTTTGCATTTTTAGTCATGGGAAGGTGAAGAAATGGTTTCCTGTACTCTATTAACAGAGACAGGTCCAAATACCTATCAGTGATACACATGCTTAGCTCATCCCACCTAAGCAACTTGTACTAGTTATTGATACACAGCAGAGTTCCTGCAAGACCAGCCGTATTTAATGTTTGATTTTATGTTTGTTTTGTGCAATCCTCTCAGACTAAGCAAAGTTATTGCCTCAAGCTGATTTCGGGAACACCCTGAAGAAGACAACCTGTCATAGTCAGAACCTCAGAATAAACAAAAGCTTCTGTTTGCAGAATCTGAAAAAAGTACTCACAGAGCTGACCAGAAATAAAATTGAGCAAAATAATAAAAAATGCAATATAACTAAGTGCATTAATGTTGTTAATGGTAGGCAACGTGTTTTCTAAGGAATTAATGTATTCAAACAGTTCTAATTTCGTACTGTGCTGGGGTTGCAAGTTTAAATTATAAAAATAATTCATTGTACTAGAATTTTGGAATTTAATTTAGCATTCTTATTTAAAAGTAATGAAATGCTAGGACTAGAACAAATACAGGCTTTCTGAGGTGAAAAACAAGGACAGAAGTTGTACAAGATGGTGGTCTATATGATACAGTTATCTAAGTCAGACATACTGTATTTTAACATGACTGAAGCATGATTTTGTAACTAAAAGTTAAAAATCCAGTGAATCCCTTTCTCATGGCTGTCTTTAACCTAAGGAGTCACCTTGGACAGATTCTGCGCTTTATTTGGCAAAAAAAGCAATAATCCCCAGATAATACTGTAGCTAAAAGGTGCTAATATAAAACTTGTGCAAATCAGGAGGTTCTGTGGGAGACAATGATTTAATTCTGTACACAGAATTTTGTGAAAGCCACACTGAAATGTCCAATTCTGTAGGAGAGGAATTGGTTCGAGACCATCTTAAAAATCTGAACGTGCACAAGTCCTTGGGTCCTGATGAAATCCATCCGTGGGTCCTGAAGGAGCTGGTGAATGAAGTTGCTGAGCCTCTGGCCGTCATATTTGAAAAATCATGGCAGTCAGGTGAAGTTCCCGATGACTGAAAAAAGGGGAATATAACCCCCATTTTCAAGAAGGGGAAAATGGATGACCCAGGCAATTACAGACCAGTCAGTCTCACCTCTGTGCCTGGCAAAATCTTCGAGCAGATTCTCCTGGAAGGCATGCTAAGGCACATGAAAAACAACAAGGTGCTTGGTGACAGCCAGCATGGCTTCACCAAGGGGAAATCCTGCCTGACCAATTTGGTGGCCTTTTATGATGGGGCTACAGAACTGATGGGCAGTGGTAAAGCAGTTGATGTCATCTACCTGGACTTGTGTAAAGCGTTCGACACTGTCCCACATGACATTCTTGTCTCTAAATTGGAGAGGCATCAATTTGATGAATGGACCACTCGATGGATAAAGAACTGGCTGGATGGCCGCACACAAAGAGTTGTGGTCAATGGCTCAATGTCCGGCTGGAGACCAGTTACGAGTGGCGTCCCCCAGGTATCGGTGTTGGGACCGGTCTTGTTTAACGTCTTCATCACTGACATGGACAGTGGGATTGAGTGCGCCCTCAGCAAGTTTGCCAATGACACCAAGCTGTGTGGTTCAGTTGATACGCTGGAGGGAAAGATTGCCATCCAGAGGGACCTTGACATGCTTGTGAGGTGGGCTGATGCCAACCTCATGAAGTTTAACCATGCCAAGTACAAGGTCCTACACCTGGGTTGGAGCAATCCCAGGCACAGCTGCAGGTTGGGCAGAGAAGAGATTCAGAGCAGCCCTGCGGAGAAGGACTTGGGGGTGCTGATCGATGAGAAAATGAACATGAGCTGACAGTGTGCGCTTGCAGCCCAGAAAGCGAACCGTATCCTGGGCTGCATCAAAAGGAGTGTGACCAGCAGGTCGAAGGAGGTGATCCTGCCCCTCTACTTTGCTCTCGTGAGACCTCACTTGGAGTATTGTGCACAGTTCTGGTGTACTGAACATAAAAAGGACATGGAACTGTTGGAACAAGTCCAGAGGAGGGCCACGAGAATGATCAGGGGACTGGAGCACCTCCCATATGAAGATCGGCTGAGAAAGTTGGGGCTGCTCAGCCTGGAGAAGAGAAGGCAGCGTGGAGACCTCATAGCAGCCTTCCAGTATCTGAAGGGGGCATATAGGGATGCTGGGGAGGGACTCTTCATTAGGGACTGTAGTGGTAGGACAAGGGGGTAATGGGTTCAAACTTAAACAGGGGAAGTTTAGATTGGATATAAGGGGAAATTCTTTCCTGTTAGCGTGGTGAGGCACTGGAATAGGTTGTCCAGGGAGGTTGTGAATGCTTCATCCCTGGCAGTGTTCAAGGCTAGGTTGGACAGAGCCTTGGGTAATATGGTTTAGGGTGAGGTGTCCCTGCCCATGGCAGGGGGGTTGGAACTTGATGATCTTAAGGTCCTTTCCAACCCTAACTATTCTATGATTCTATGATTCTAAAAGAATGCAGAAAGCCTTCAGATGATGCAGGAAGAAATTAAAGTTAATCAAGTTCTAGAGAAAATTACTTGCAGTGAGATTCTGAAGGGGGATCAGTTGATCAGTCACTAAATTCACATTCACAAGAAAGTGGTATTAAAGATACCTCCCCATCACTGGAAAATAAAGCAATACAAATTCTCACCATGAAGAAAAAAAATATTATATTGCACATTAAGGATTAAAATATGCTATAATGCATTACCAAATGTGACGCTGAATCTCACTTCTTTTGTGCTATAAACACAGTATGCTTTTTTAATAAGGCAAACTCTGCTTTAATCAAAGGCAATTTCTTTCCCAGTTCTTATCTGCTATGAATCATTGCTAAGTTTCACTTACGTTTTCATGCAGCGAAGTGTTCCTAACACTAGTCTTTTCTCAGGAGCAAAATTTCTATAGAAAGGATAATATACAACATGGGCCATGACCTTCTTTGACCCTGCAAGCTGGTATCAGTTCCTAGGTGTAGTCTCTAGTGGAGATGGAGTGCTCAGGACTGCAAAGAAACAAGGCAATGGAGATCAGAAACTAGTTTTATCAAGCCTAAGGAGTTAGAGAGCACTTTTAAAGAATAAACAGCACAACAGCCCTAGACAACCAGAAATGTGTGGAAGACTAAGAAGTTATGACTAAATTTGCTCTCAGTTAAAAGACTGAAGTAAGAGATGCAGTGAAAAATTGTTAAAAATGCATTGCTTAGCCATAAAATAAATAAATAAATAAATAAATAAAACTACCGATTAGTGGCAGTCTTAAAACTAAAAAAAAACATTAATTTAGAAATACTGACACATCATCCTCGGTTGTTTCAAAAGAAAAATCTAAAATAATGAAAAGTTCAGATACTGATTACAATGTATTAATAAAGTCTAATCCAATTCTTAAGAGCAGTAGATTTTTCATTTTAATTAGTTTTCTTTTTTTTTTTTTTAAGCAAATCAGTTGATATTCACAATCTGATTGAGATGAAAGGGTTACAATAACTTTACCTTATTCAACTGATGAAACCGGTAAAACAGGGTGCAGGAAATTCATATGCATATGCTAGTAAATATTATACAACAGAAGAACAAAACAATTTTACTAATTTTACTATTTTACTAATTTTACTATTCACTAAAAATATCAGTGGCACTTATGATGTTACCACAAATGTAGTTTAGTGTCAATCTCTTTATCTTCTTCTTTTCATTTTGACTACTTCTTTTTTCACAATCATATGCTTACTTATCCTCATTGCAACCATTCAATCAAAAATTTTGATAAGATAGCTTTCTAACAGCCCTTGAAAGAAAGTGAACCTTAGAATAAAACTGTAGCAAACATCTACACAATGTGTTTTTGCACATTCTTAAATGTGACAATGAACTGATTTGTTAAAGTTATTAGTCAGCTAGTTGGCAGAATCTAAACACTATTTTTTCATTGTTGGAATGATTATGATGTATTACATTCACTTGAAAAGGGGGCAAGCAACAGGTCAAATCAAGTGAAGGCAAGCAAACTCCCGGAACTTTGTAAAGCAATTCTATGAAAAAGAAGAAAATAGCAACTTTCACTTCACTAGATACCCAAAAGAGTCAGTCACTGACAGATAATACAGAGAAAGGATAATCTGAGGTAAGCTTATGTCAGTGAAGATATTTTTCCAAGTTAAAGAAGTTAATATTAGATACAACAACTAGATACAACAACAAAGCTGGACAAGACTTTTATTTTTCTTTTAATAAAGTGGGTTTAAAATCAAAGTTCAGGACATAGAAGCAAAATAGTTTTTATTTTATCAAATAACAGACAGCTATGAATATCTTGTCTAAGGAAGAAGCATGAGATTTGAGAAATAGAGAATCTGGAAACCAATGAGCTCCTGTCTGCACTTACAAACTACACTCATGATTGGGAAAGTTCTCCTAGGTTCATAGACTATTAAAACATTATCACCTCCATTACAAATTTTTCAGGACCTCTTTTCTCAATTTCTATGAAGTCAAAGATACACACAAGGCAGATGACCGACTTTTCCAATATCAAGGATGTGGGGGAGATCGTAAAACATCCAGCTAATGTTTATTTGAAATAAAAAAAAACAACCGTTTACTTAATTAGATAGCTGGGAAAGTGGATTTCATATGTTGCACTTGTCAGAAACTTCATTTTCTGACTAGATGTTGCCAACACCAAGCAACCTAATAGCAGCAGTCAGGGCACCCTGCCTGGCTGCTGGGAGATAGGATTCCAGTACTTTTCCTGCCTAGCTAACTGGGGGTTCCCACATCTCGGGACCATGTTTTAACTGTTAGAATACTATTAGAAAGTGTCTAATCCTTCCTACATCTAAGAACCATGTATTTTACTAACTTGGTTAAAACCCATACCTTTCCACAGCAAAAGAAAAACTTGTGGTTTAGAATGTTTTTTTTTTTTTTTTTAATCATAGATGAATGAGTTGAAAAGAGCATTCCACAAAAAACTATCAGACATTCCTGGTTAGTGAGACACCTATGAGAAAAGGACAACAGCTTCAGTATGGGCATTTGGTGCTGTAGAATGCAAAAGACTGAGATGCTGAGGGCTGGCAAGAGATTCAGTCTTTGACATGCAGAAACAGCAGCTATCTCACATAGAGGAAATCGAAATCAGATGCCAGTGACACACATACACGTCCAAACAACCAAGATTTGTAGTGGGCATGCATGTCTAATATATATTCTAGTTTTTAAAAAGTAGAACATTTTCCTTCAAACTGTTCAAGGACTGTTGAAGAGAGTCTTAAGGACAAGGTTCAAACTTAAACAGGGGGAGTTTAGGTTAGATATAAGGAAGAAGTTCTTTACTGGGAGGGTGGTGAGGCACTGGAATGGGTTGCCCAGGGAAGCTGTGAATGCCTCATCCCTGGCAGTGCTCAAGACCAGATTGGATGGAGCCTTGAGTGATATGTTTTAGTGAGAGGTGTCCCTGCCTATGGCAGGGGGGTTGGAACTTGATGATCTTAAGGTCCTTTCCAACCATAACTATTCTATGATTCTAGGATATGCCATTCTAATGGTAAGTTGATACTTTGAGTGGAAGGATGGAGGGAGGGCGAGTGTGGCATTTCACGACACAGACTCAAGTTGATGTAGAGACTCAAATCCTCGTTTATTACCACCAAGCCCTTTTTATCCCCTTGTTTGGTACTTTCCCAACCTGCACATACATACAACGTTCAATCTTATTGGCCACTGTGAAACTCTTCAGGTAAATAGTCTAATCACAGTGTTGCAGACTTTCTTACAAACCCCCACGTCCTCTGACCTCCAACTAAGATTCCTGCCGCAACTACATCCTGACCCGTCCTCCCATGGCTTGCTCGTTTACCTTTCCTGTCCTTCAACATTCCAACTCATTACCCCAGGGCTTGTTGAGCACCAAGGCCTCAGAGCTCATTCCCAAACTCTTTTTCATGCAAACTTTATCACCTTCACTCCCTGCATCTCCCCTTTCTTTGTTTTGTATATTTACTATCAACACCTGCTCCGTTAATAAGAAACTGTATAAGCTAATAGAAGCTAACAAAACAAACACTCTTAATACAATTTTTTCACTCAAGCTCCTAGCCTAACACAGGTGAGTGGCTGCACTGTATTTAGTTGCCAGCTGGGTTGTCCTGGGTTCAGCAATAGCAGTCATTTTTCTCCTTCTTGGCAGCTGCTGCAGTGCTGTGTTTTGACTTTTGGCCTGGGAACAGAGCTGATAACAGTGATGTTTTGGTCTGACCAAGGAATTTGTGAACCTCATCCTCTGCCAGGGAGAAGGGGAAGCCAGGAGGAAGCAGAGACAGGACATCTGACCCAAACTGACCAAAGGGGTATTCCATACCACAGCATGTCATGCCCAGGATGTAACTGGGAGTTACCCTGAAGGACATGGTGTCTTCTTGGTCAGACTCATTTTTTTTGGCGGGTGGTATCATATTCTCTTCCCTTGTTATTTTTTCCTATCATTGTTGTCATTGGTGGTAGCGGTTGTGATTTTTGTTGTACATTGGTTGCTGGACTATTCTTGTCTGAACCCATGGGTGTCAAATTCTTTTGATTGTCCTCTCCATCCCTCCAGGAGTGGGGAAGGGGCGGGGGGAAGGAAAGAAAGAGGGAGGAAAAAGGGGCGGGGAGTGAGTGAACGAGCTGTCTGGCTGGGTTTAAACCACGATATGGGTTTAAACTATGACAAGTTCTTATAGTAGTGGAGGCAGCGGAGGAAGAAGAAGAAAAGAGGGAAAAAGAAAGAAGGCTTGTGAAAAAATAAGACAACTCAATATTCATAGATTATGCATTACTGGGGGATGAATTCAAACCATACATCACTGCTTGTAAGAAAAGGTTATTATCATAACTAGTAGATTGCATGTTTACACAAGAGACATACAGGTGACTTTATAGATGTATTTATGCATGCATCTACCTACATTGAAGAGTCGAGTGCAGAGGAACAGGTTGCATGGCTTCCTCCTTGACCATACTTTTTATTCAGCAGCGTTTCCTGAGGATAATATTGTGAAACTAGTTAAATTCACATGAAATGCCTGAGCTATATGGAGGAACACTTCAAACAGAAAAATTAACAAAAATAGGTCAACGCATTATCTCACAGAAACTCTTCAGTGTGTATGTACTTAAAAGCTTTGATACTATAAGGCTGTTGAGATGATCAGGTTTATATACTGGGTCAAGAATCCCTGCAAGGGCGCTGCAGGAGATTAATGTTAAATGTAAAACTGTTGAATACAAAAATATAAAATATTTGTTATTTCACAGATGGAATTAAGATGTAAAAGCTCGTAATATAGGATAATACTATCAGAAACTAAACAGATTGTTTCCTTCCACATCAGGCAATCATTGAAAGCTTCACAGAAAAGCTTTTATTAGTATTCTATCTTAGGATGTGTATTACTCATGAATTAATTTTTAATTTCACATCAGATGAATGCCTAAGCCAAATCATTCCATGGAAGGTGATTTTCTATAGAAATTAAATTCTATGGAAAAATTTAATGAAGACAAATTTCTCAAAAAGGAAATAACCTCACAGGCAAGGAACACAGAATCATAGAACAGTTTGAGTTGGAAACAAACTTAGGAACATTTAGTTCCAATCCCTTTGCCATTGACACGGATGCTTCACACTAGACTATGTCACCCAAGGCTCTGTCCAACTTGGCCTTGAACACTGCCAGAGGTGTTTACCATTTCCTCAAGCAACTTGTTCCAGTGCTTCACCATCCTCACGGTAATGAACCATGTCCTTATATCTAACCTGAACTTCTGTTGTTTAAGTTTAAATAATGTTAATTTACAATTAAAATATTGCAAAAGAATTTACTAAATCATAAAAAGAGATGGTTTATTAAAAAAGCTTTACTAAAAAAGCTAAACTTGTTTTGTATTATCTTGGTGTTCAGATAGTCTCTTCTTCAACATGTCCATTAGTTGTCTTCCATTTGCAGAGGCCCTTTTTTAGGAGGAAGCTGGTTGCAGATCTGCTTCTTAAGAACCTAACAGTATTGTTTGGTCTACTAACTAGGTTTTACATTACGTAGTGGCATAACACAGACTATCAAAGCAGTGTTTTCTCTAAAGCAAAATTTCCACTACTAGAAGCCTTATGGTCTTGGAGAAAATTGACTAGACAACACTCACAGTAAAAAAGAGAAATTAAATTGCTTGCAACTTCATACATCAAGGACAGAAAATAGACAATTTAGTTGCATCACCTCTGTACAAGCAGAGAAGACAAATTCTTTGCACTCATGTCAGCTGCAATTTCCTGTGAATTAAAAACAGTGAAAGAACTAAGTACAGTCATTTGAAGCAGGAGAGGCCACCACTTTAGTCCTTTCATATGAAGGGGAACTGTGAGCTCTCTTCTATAGCAGTAGCTCTTTTAATTTCAAGCACCACACAATGTTCCCTCATGTGCAAAGTTATTTCCTTTTGAGGATGCCTTGGCTATAATCTGTTCTCATGAGAAAATTCCCCACATGAATAGCATCCCTTGAATCTAATAATTTTCACTGCCCTTCTCTGAAATGTTAATGTTGCCGGTGTGTTCATTCATCGTTAGGTGATTGCACTTCTGTTATGCGATGAATTGTGCAAGTCTGCAATATTAAAGTGGCTTTATTACAGCCACAAATAGACACAGAAGCTCATTGATCATTTCTCCCAGTTCTTTCTAGTTCAAATTACACTACATAAAACTGAAATATGTTTATGAGAATTTCAATAGAAGATGGTTAAATTTTGTGTTGTCAGTAAATGGTGGAAGACCCTTTGAAAGGCTGAAATATATAAAATGTACATTTTTTATAGTCCCAAATGAAGATCTCACAATGTGATAACATAGTACTTAAACTACTTGCTGGGAGGTAGACCACCTGAATTTTGAATCTAGGAGATTTTGCCATTAGATCACAGCTAGTTTTATGTACCTTTTATGTTTCAACATAGAATTTAAAACTATTTTATTAACTTATTTTTAGCTGATAATACCATCCATCTGCTATGCCCAGTAGACAGTTCTTTTTCATATAAAAGGAATAATCATAAAGATATACAGTAAACAATAATCCATACAGACTGCATTTGCAAGACCTCTTCCTTTATTACTCTTTCGCTGATCATTTCAGAGAACAGCAATTAAATTGTCTTCATCAGTTGACCTGAACTATTCAAGTACCATACCAGAAGAGATAACTTTGAATAGTAGTGCATTGCTTCATAGTTTCCATTTCACCATGTAAGTTTTTAATGAATCTATCAAAAAAGTGAAAGAACATATGTAAAGTAAAAAAGCTCTTAAACCTTCATGAAAAGTTTGCTGTTTACATGTCGTACAGAACAATGTTTCTTGGTTCAGAGATAGTTTATTTTAAGCCTTTCTCAAAATGCCTGGACATTTTAAGTTTTGAAAGACAAATCTATGATGACATCCAAGGGACAAATCTGTGATGACACCCAAGGGAAGCCATTACTTGCAGGTATAGAAGCCAATCTTCCTCAAGACAGATGGTCACACACCAGGTCTTTCTTCTGCATCCTGCTTTTTCCACTATATTATCATTCCATAAGAATGAATAAATGGTTACCCTTTTCACTGGTAAAATCTGATGCAGGACAAGAAATAGATTTTATAAAGAGTTGCCACCTTTATAAGAGACTAAACAGAAAACTAAGGTAAAATACAAACATACCTGTTGTTCTGTAATATACATATGGAGACAGAATGATCAGAATTTTCTTTCATTGGTTTTCTCCTGGAATTACTCCGTCCCTCACTTCCCAACAAAAATACAACTGTTTCCCTCACTCAAAGACAAATTCCTTTATGAACTGCTGTGACATTAGATTGACAAAGCCCAAGTAGGCTTAATACAGTAACACTGTTAGATGAAGAAAGCCTTCTTTCATTAATTATTTTACAAAAACAATGAGAAAAAATCCTGCTTATGAAACACTATATCTAGGATGTCAACATTTGCTGCAACTTGCTAAGTAACCTAAAGAAAACAGAATGAGTATGGCTAACAGTTTAATGATAGAGCTATTGGGAGAGCTCTCCACTGATCATTATTCTCTTAACATATCTGTTCCTTTTCTCAGCAGTGAGACCCAGTGATCCAGCGGGCTGCATACTTCAGATACCTGGAAAATTAGCCATTGTTGCAGAACTTGCCTTTTAAATTTACAGTAATCAGACTTTATCATACCACTAAGCCCACTGATTTAAAAAGATGGTTTTATGGTACTGGAGAATACAGAAGTGCCAAAACAATTCTTAATATTTGAGATTTACCTCTCAGGTTAGTCAGGATGTGACATACTTAGTAGTCAGCTCTAGCTTCTTACAGAAATTCCTAAGAGACTGGTTTAGCTGCCAATGATTTAAAGTATTATTTTCCTCTTTCTGGTATCTTTGTGTTGGAATTCTGTCAGCAAAATGTGTCTTCCAAGCCAGTTCATCCACAGCAGTTATTACTCAGACAGGTTGACAAAGTGAATAACAGTCCATCGTAGTGTCATTTGTCTCCCTTTGAACTCCCTTTCTTCCTTTGACTCAACTATCATTATAAAAAGGGGGACTACAAATTTCTTCTAGAAAACAGCTGTAAAATGTGAACTCCTCTCTGCATTCAGCTCACAAAAGGGGTAGAATGAACTTTTTCTGTAATGGCAGCAGGGAGATTCTCTTGCCTGTTTTTCTAGGCTAAACTAACTCTGACTTTCAACTCCCACTGACTCTTGTTGATTCTGGAAGAGCTGTGGTATAACAAGGAATGAAATTTGACCTGAAGATATTTGCATGCCAGACATCAGAAATTGCTGAAAATCTGCAACTGAGGTTAAAGTATTAGAAAATACATATTGAATTTCTGTATGCCTGCTTAATCCCAGGAATAACCATGGTGACCATTGCAGAATAATGCCCAGAGGTCAAATGCAATAAAGACTATATGTTAGAAAGCAATGACTAATTTAACTCTTCTCAAGCTGCTTTCTGCAGAACTGCAGTCCATGGGAAGGACTCATGTTGGAGGGCTCTCTCCCATGGGAGGGACCCCACACTGGGGCAGGGGAAGAGCATGAGAAGTCCTCTCCCTGAGAAGGAAGGAGCAGCAGAAATGTGATGAACTGACTGCAATGCACATTCCCTGTCCCTCTGTGACACTGGCAGGGAGGAGTCAGAGATTTCAGGAGTTCAGTTAAGCACAGAAAGAAGGGAAAGGCAGGGGGAAAGTAATAACATAAACCCAAAACTTTTTGAAGACTTGAGTTTATTTTTCATTATCCTACTCTGATTTGTTTGATAATAAATTGAACCATTTTTTCCGCAAGTTGAGTCTGTTTTATCCATGACAGTAACTGGTGAATGAGTTCTCCCTCTCCTTAACTTGACCCGTTGACAATGACTTTCATCGTGTTTTCACTCCCCTGTCCAGACAAGGAGGGGAGTGATAGAGAAGCTTGGGTGGGAAAATGGCACCCAGCCAGCATCAACCCACCACAGCAAATACTGTATTTTACAATACAAGTATCTAGGCTGCATTACTCTTGCTGTACCATCTTAATTCATGTATTACCAGCTAAGGACTTTGGTACTGTTTAATCTCCAATAAAATTATTTACCAATGTCTTCTGTCCCATTAATCCAAGCAACTCATATTGATTTCACATTTCTCTATACAAAGCAGCAGTATCTGCATGTCTAAAGGTTTTTAGCTTATGTTCCACGGAATAATATTATGTTTCCCTCTGATTGAAAAGTTGTGCTGTCTAGGGGATTATGGAAGTACTGGAAGTGGCACCAATCACCAAAGAAACTCCAAGGGGGAAGGGGAGGATTTGTCTTTTATTATTTTTTTCTTCTTTTTCCTCTATAAATATGAAAGAAAAAAAACACCTTCAATTCCTTCCCTCCCCCAGCTTTGTCTTTCAAAAGCTCTAATCCTTTCTTGGGTTTTCTCCAAAGATTTTATGGGGCACTGTATGAAACATGCTGTCATACTGATCACTGCAAGATGACACTTTAAAAATATAAATCCAGAGAGAGCATGATAACCTTTATTGTCAAATGGAAGGCAAAAAGGCAGCAAATGCACTCAACTAAGTTTTTTAAAGCTAAGAAAGAAGGTGACAGAAAGACTGAAGAGCTTGTCAGCCTGGGCTATGTCTGGTGGTTTGAAGTAGTAAAAGAAGTCTAATACAATTCTTTTCAGGATTTAAAATGTTGCAGGGTGATGTCTGAAGGACATCTTCAGTGAAGCAATAAACAAACAAGAACGAATTAAACTGGTGTAGGCTATTACTACCATCACCAGTGTCAAAAGGCAGTCTGGCTTAGATCTGAAAACATCAGGCTCTTCAGAATTCTTTTTAATATGGCAAATAACACAAATCCATATTAGTAAGGAGGGTGGGAGGAGCCCAGAGAACAAACCAAACAAATGGATCGGCCTCGCTTTTAGATTATATTGGCCTTAAGCAAAGTCACATTGCTTCAAGACAAAAGGAATCAGCCCATGAAGTATGAACATCACAGCAGTGTTTACGTGAACTGGAAAAATTCTGAAATAGAAGTAATAAAAAATACACACCAGTCTTTATGAAACTAATCAGTTTGCTTAATTTTCATTGTTCAAGTTTCCTTTGTTTCCCTTCCTCTCTTTCCTGACTTAGGTCCTCTAGGCAAGCAATATATAATATTTAATGGGATCTGTGTTAATGCTCATTGTTTTCAAAGCAACTGTTTTCTTTAAAATGATTTGATTTCTATTGCCTGCTTTATTATTTTAATATGAGTTAATTCTCCTTTTGGATGCTTCTCTTAAGCTACATAATCCTCAGATGAATGAAGTAATGTTTTTTGAAGTTGAAAATCTAGCCGCAAGAGAATTAGGGAACTAATTTTTAATCATCAGCTTTATAGGTGATTTTTGTCCCAGCTTTAGTCACAGCAGTGGATGTATAAGGAAGCAGTTCTTTCTCAGTATGGCACCTTGGTGCTAAGCTCAAAGTTAAAAAAAAAAACAGTACAGGAACAAAAGATGGTGTAAAGCAGTTCCTATTCACCTACCAATATGTCCTCTTTTGTCTGAGCTAATCTTTCCAAAGGCTGTATGCAGCTGAACAGGCAATGCTGCTTCCCAATCAGGTGACTAACAGTGTATTTAAGAAAGGGGAAGAGCTATCCCACATTATAATCCCAGACAAACCCACCTCAGCTCTTCCATATATTTATTTACAGCATCATCGTTTTGTCCAGTTTTCAAAAAACTATGGTACTATATTTGGTGGCCAAATTTACCTACCTGATAATACAATCATAAAGACAAAAGTCAGCACATGTGTATTCTAATAACAAGCACATATTTTGCCCACTTTTTTTCTGAAAAGATAATTAACTCTGACTAGAGCTTGTCAAAGTAATAGATGATCCTATCTAAACTTCCCCCAGTTCCACAGCCTGAAGCAAACCAATGAGCCTTGGTAATGACCACAGAAGTAAACAAAACTCCAGTCAGAAAGACAGAAATCTAACCTTCTCTGAAACATGGCTCCTCATGCAGTCAATGGGTTTATCATGCCTTTTCTATCATTGGATGGACCTCAGACCACAGATACATCAAAAAGAATAACCTCTGAGGACTGGAATGTTTTTGCTGTATGTAACTATTTAGCTAAATGAAAGACTTACAATAGCTGTTGTTTTATATATATATATATATATATATATATATATATATAAGGTCATACCCAAGTTTTTAGCAGTCTTTTCTGGCTTTAAACTTTAAACAAGTATGAAATTGTAGAAAACTTCAGACTCATAAAAAAGAAAATCCGACTTCACTGAAGTGTTGCTTGTCTATGATCAAAAGTGCATTTTGAAAACAAATTCCAGGGGATTAGAAATCTGAACTGAATTTATGCTATAGAAACAGTGCTTTACCAGTGGATTTGCTTTTCTGGTTTGATTATCAGCATTGTAAATGTATGCAGAAAGCATCAGCTTTGCCTCCTTTTTCTGTTCTCCCAGAAGCTTTTCCAGTTTTATCAAAGGCTGGCATGGGACAAAAAAGAGCATTTTAAGACACTCTTAAAAGCAATAATAGAATTTAATATTCCCAAAATTGTTTTCTCATATTTTGAAAGTGAACTAAATTACAGCTACAATGGAAATGATATCTTTAATATAACCATTCTGAAAATTTCTTCCACTTCCATAAGCTAAAATACTTGTGCTCCACTGTAGGCCAAGCACCTGAAATTAAGCTTAATTCTCTGTTTCCCAGTTTCTCTGTTCTTTATGAACCAGAAGCAACAGAGGTTATAACATCTCATAATCTGTAAAGCTGCAGGAGTAGATAGCTTTCCTTAGCATTACTAATTTAGTATTTAACTTATAAATTAGTGCTTTTGCTCCCTAATAATAAATCTCCATCTAATTCAGTTCTGTTCATCAAGAATGCTGGAAATCAAGCAAGCAACATCCGAAAGCAGGCCCTTTTTCCGGCTAGAAACTACATCAACATCAGCCATCAATCTAAAAATAAAACAGAAATGAAGGGTTAACAGCTTTTATCTACTTTTCTCAAGTCCTTTAAAACAGGACACAGGGAAAACTACCTGTCCACTCATCCTCTGTTACTGCCTATTTTTCCAAAAGCACTTTTTGTTCTAGAAACTTCACTGGTTTCCTTCCTTCCTTCCTTCCTTCCTTCCTTCCTTCCTTCCTTCCTTCCTTCCTTCCTTCCTTCCTTCCTTCCTTCCTTCCTTCCTTCCTTCCTTCCTTCCTTCCTTCCTTCCTTCCTTCCTTCCCTTCCTTCCTTCCTTCCTTCCTTCCTTCCTTCCTTCCTTCCTTCCTTCCTTCCTTCCTTCCTTCCTTCCTTCCTTCCTTCCTTCCTTCCTTCCTTCCTTCCTTCCTTCCTTCCTTCCTTCCTTCCTTCCTTCCTTCCTTCCTTCCTTCCTTCCTTCCTTCCTTCCTTCCTTCCTTCCTTCCTTCCTTCCTTCATTCCTTCCTTCCTTCCTTCCTTCCTTCCTTCCTTCCTTCCTTCCTTCCTTCCTTCCTTCCTTCCTTCCTTCCTTCCTTCCTTCCTTCCTTCCTTCCTTCCTTCCTTCCTTCCTTCCTTCCTTCCTTCCTTCCTTCCTTCCTTCCTTCCTTCCTTCCTTCCTTCCTTCCTTCCTTCCTTCCTTCCTTCCTTCCTTCCTTCCTTCCTTCCTTCCTTCCTTCTTCTTCCTTCTTTTTCTTCTTTCTTTCCTTTCTTTCTTTCTTTCTTTCTTTCTTTCTTTCTTTCTTTCTTTCTTTCTTTCTTTCTTTCTTTCTTTCTTTCTTTCTTTCTTTCTTTCTTTCCTTCTCTTTCTTTCTTTCTTTCTTTCTTTCTTTCTTTCTTTCTTTCTTTCTTTCTTTCTTTCTTTCTTTCTTTCTTTCTTTCTCTCTCTCTTTCTTTCTTTCTTTCTTTTCTCTTCTCTCTTCTTTCTTCTCTTTCCTTCTCTTCCTCCTTCCTTCCTTCCTTCCTTCCTTCCTTCCTTTCTTTCTTTCTTTCTTTCTTTCTGTCTTTCTTTCTTCTTTTTCTTTCTTTCTCTTCCTTCCTTCCTTTCTTTCCTTCCTTCCTTCCTTTCTTTCTTTCCTTTTCTCTTTCTCTCTTTCTTTCTTTTCTCTTTTCTCTTTTCTTTTCTTTTCTTTTCTTTTCTTTTCTTTTCTTTTCTTTTCTTTTCTTTTCTTTTCTTTTCTTTTCTTTTCTTTTCTTTTCTTTTCTTTTCTTTTCTTTTCTTTTCTTTTCTTTTCTTTTCTTTTCTTTTCTTTTCTTTTCTTTTCTTTTCTTTTCTTTTCTTTTCTTTTCTTTTTTCTTTCCTTTCCTTTCCTTTCCTTTCCTTTCCTTTCCTTTCCTTTCCTTTCCTTTCCTTTCCTTTCCTTTCCTTTCCTTTCCTTTCCTTTCCTTTCCTTTCCTTTCCTTTCCTTTTCTTTTCTTTTCTTTTCTTTTCTTTTCTTTTCTTTTCTTTTCTTTTCTTTTCTTTTCTTTTCTTTTCTTTTCTTTCTTTTTCTGTTTTTCTGTCTTTTAATGGAGAAGTCCTGTGAGAACAGTGTTCCTAATATAAACCACCCACAATAATGCCTGCAAACAGCACAGTGTCTTGCTGCAGCATGCCTGCAGAGAGGAGACAAACTTCTTTCCAACTTCCAGGGGAAAGTTGTAAAATACAGTGCAATTGTCCCGTTGGTGAAGGTTGTAGAGATCCCACAGAGTCTTAATAATTCTTTCTGCTATGAGGAGGAGTCTTTCTCTGTAGCCTGAGAGCCTAACTTCTCAGATACTGAGAGGAGGAGGTAAAGGCTGGACTAGCAGAGCATGAGAAACACACATGAAGAGTAACACTGTAGCTGATGTTTTAAATAGCTTTTTGGCTGACCAAGCTTTTGCTACCTCTAAAACTGGCAGAGAATAGATATCTTTTAAAACCTGAAAGGCGTTTCCTGTAATTAGAACAATACAACCGTATAAACCGTACTGTTGTATAACCACATTATCCTTTTATTTGGATATCCTTTATTTGTCTCATCTGACATTAAACTAGTGTTTTGCTGTATTTTGTTAAGGAAGCTACCTGCTGAGTTCTCATCTCTCTATGAAATGAATGAAGGTAAAGCAGAGAAGCATCCAATATACTGTACTAATAAACTGTAGCAAAAGAGAAAAATTGAAAGCCCTATTACACAACATGGAAATTATCCTAAGTATCTATTAATTGATGATGTGTCTGAAACAATGTAATAGTTGATACCGCTACTCTCAAGTCTCCCAAGTTCGCTAAGAATTTATTTTAGAACACAATGACTGACAAACTTGCAGCAACAAACTTTTCACAGACTGACTGCACAATAGACAGTGTGAGTGATAAGAGTATTTAAACAAAACCCTATTGTTTCAAAAAGAAACCTCTAAGTACTGTATTAATTTTAATTTTACAGTCCAGCATATGTTGTATTTCCACAGATTAGCTCATCACTAAAGTACTAGCATCACTCAAGTGTTATTAAAAGCAAGGGTTTTTTTTTAATTCCGAAACAGTGTAGTTTCCAAAACTGAAGCAGTCCTCCTCAATGATTATAATTTTCTTATAACTTTGCCACAGTGCAAGGATCACAGTAGTGGCCTTGAAACTAAGCTTGTGTTCCCACTTTTCAGCACATATTTTGTGGTTGCTCATTCTGCTTGACCACTTTTGAGACATCCTGACATTTTGATATATTTCAAAGTATCTTCTGATTTTAACAAGGAGGTCAGGAAGAAATAGTGCACTCAGAATTTTACAACCATCAGAACTGTCATTTAAAGTCCTTGCTAGTGTGATTAGGTAAAAATGCTGCTAAAATTAGTCTTTGCTCAGTAAAATCTGAACATGTGTTTGAGAACTCACTTCTGTATGACATGTAACTGAGTTTATAAAAAAGACACAGACAAGCTAACTTCATATTTAGCAGTTGTTACCTGTTTCCTAACTAATTCTGGACAAAGGAAAATGCAGTAAACAAAAAAGTGATATATTCAATATGGTATTAATATTAATAACCTACCCTTTGTGACATATTTGTGCATCAGATTTATACCTTAGCAAAAGAAAAAAAAAAATATAATCTATGATTAGAACACAAATGGTGCTTTGTTTGAACTGTTTTAAAATCTGATGACCTACCATTGCAAAAATTTCTGGTAGAAGCATTCCTGTTCCAAAAGTTAAAAAAAAAAAAAAAAGTTTTAGTGCTGATTTCCTACCCATTCTTGTTCACTGTGTTACATGAAGGACTCTATTGTGTGCCTTAAAGACCATAATTTATTGGACAGCAAAGGTACAGAACACAAATCAGTCTCTCATGGGAACACGCGTATGCAATAATAGTATCCTCACCCATTAAGATATTATATTCCGAAATAATACCAAGACCAGAGTTGTTTAAAGAAAAAAAGAACAATGCAACTAGAGTCAGTAAGGTTTAAGATTTTTTTGTAAGGTGCCTAGAACAGTAAGCAAAAAAAGCATCATGAGTTAGGGAATGGTAAAACTATTAGCTTGAGGGCAAGGAACTGAAACTGAGAATGTGTTAGAGAGAAACACAATATTGCTCTATCCGTGGCTTGGAAAATGGACATGGACAATTTTTTAGAAAAATCTTTGAGTTGCATGTGTGGTTGCAGAAATCAGGACTAAAATTAGTTGGCTTCTGTTTTTTTACCGAAACTGCATTGTTCAGTACTGCACATCTAGGCAGCTACTGAAAGTTCTTCAGCATACTGCACCCATCTCAGTTTACCTAGCATTTAACAAAGACTATATTAAAATATGCCCAGTCTTTTCTTACTGAAGAGGAGTGAAGAGAAAATGTCATATTTCCAAAAGCTGACATAGCTGGTAAGTACAGTGATCTTTCCTGTCCAATAGTTTGAAAAACTTTTCATAAATGTATAGTTGATGAATTGCTGACTTCTTGTCTTCTGTAAGTTTCTCCTCTTTACAGCAGCAATATCAACATCTCCTTCAGTTCACAAGACCCCAAAAATAATGTTTCCTCCAGTTATGTCACTACTGAAAACGTTTATAAATACAGACTGTCCAAGTTGTCAGCTTACACCAATTGGCTTTTATGGTTTGTTTGACAAGAACAAACAGTACAGAGAACTGAATGAGCAGTGCATGAACAGTCTTTGGTGCTTATTGTAGGTATAATCAAAAGACAAAGTTCTTGCTTTGCTAAAAGTGAATGCCTGTGACAGTGCCTCATTTGTTGCATGGTAAAATCAGTCTGAACAGTAAGGCTCTGGTAAAATTTTGTACCCTGAAAATTTTCAATTAGAATGATAGAATAGAATCATAGTTAGGGTTGGAAAGGACCCTTATAAGCATTGCAGAGGTCTGCTTCAGTTTTGGAAACTACACTGTTTCGGAATTTAAAAAAACACCCTTGTTTTTAATAACATTTAAGTGATGCTAGTACTTTAGTGATGAGCTAATCTGTGGAATAGCTGTTATGTTCCACGCAACGTTTAGCTGATCCCATCCCTCCTTCTTCAGTAGCTATATAGTGTGAATTTTGCCTTATTACACTGGAAAATCTGTCTTAGGCAAAAGAAAGGGACAGATTCCCTTGGTTTACATTTCCAAGGTTATGCAAAAGGGTTTAAGTGAAAGCAAGAATCTGGCTCTGAACCCTTTTTCCTGGAATAATGGAGATGAAGAGAGTAATTCTGTGTATGTGTGTCTGTTTATGTGTGCGCATGTGTGTAGTGCAATGAAGGAACACCACAAGTTCAGGCAAAATTTTGGCATGTATTTTCTTCAATCTTATCTTTCTTTGAGATGCGTTTTCACTGTCTTTTGCTCACAAAGGGGTATTAGTCTTGATTTTGGTTAAGGAAAGTGCAGTCACTATTCTCTCCTTAGTTCTCCAGCACTCAGCTATACAACTTGACTTAGGGTTGACATCTCTCTGTCTCTACTGTACTTCCCCACTCTCCCACCCATAAGTGTGCAATAAGAACTTGATTTTAACATAGAGTATAATATATTCACTAACTCACTAAAAAGAGCTACAAACCCCTATTTTACCAGCCTTGCTGTTGTGTGTTCTGTGGCAATAGTCACTCTATACAGTTTTTCCTTCTCTACCAGCACTTTCTGTGGGTGATATAATATCATTAGGATCAAGGCTAAACATACGTTAAAAATGAAGTGGTATTGTACATCCTTATTCTTGGCAAAAGTTGATGTGTTTTGTAACAGGGTTGACTCAGGAGCTCATCCAGCAGTTGCTGAATTTAATCATATAGTATGTTACTTTATTTGATTATTTTAATATGTAAATAATCATTTTAATTTAAATAAGAAAATAAGTAAACTTTGACATTTATTTTAAATTTTAGAAAATATGGATAGAAAACACAGTCTGAGATATTTTATAATACATGATGCAAGATAAATATGAAAGCTGTCGTTGTGACTAGGTTGGAATTTCCAAATTATTTTATTAACCCATCAAAACATCAGCCAAGCAGGCAGTATAAGGGCAATGGTCAGATTCTCATATGAAGAATGTACCCTAAGTTGAGGTTGGCCACAGAGAGTAATATGACTTGATGATTTCTGTAGCATAATCATCATTGCATATTATCAAACTTCCAAAAAGAACAATGTAAATGCTTGATTGGAAATCAGGAAGCTGGAATACAGATGGTTCAGATTCTAGGTCAGACAGTTTGCTTTGCTTTTAAAATATTGGGGTACAGTTACACACCCATATAGACAAAGATTAATGCCCACTTCCTTTGCATTGCGGATCATGATCACATCTAACAATTTACCTAGGACTAAACACTGCTGATTATTAATATAACTAAACTTGTTGAATAGTCACGTTTGAATTGCGGTATTTCAAGATCACTGAGAGAGAGAAAAGGGTCAGGAACATGCACTACAAATCCAAAACTTACTGTAAATGGAAACACTTCTGTTCAGATAAGTCTGTATATTCTAGACATCAAATAAGTAAAATTTACAAGTATCTCCTTGATATGAATCCTATCAGAAACAAGAGTTTGCATTTTATGTATTAAAGAAAAAAAAAACAAACCTAAACCCCACAATTATATTATTTGAGGCATCGTTATGAATGGCAGCAATGTATTTATTATAAAAAGTCTGTCATATTTTGTTTAATACTTGGAATTTATCCATTAGCTCAATAATTGAGAATGGGTCAGAGATCTTGCAGAGCAACAGAGACAATTAGCTATCCTGATATGAGTTCTGCATAGGAATTAAACTTATTGTACACTGGCTGCTGCCTGCCCTGTAAATTCACAAATGTTCTTTTTCTTCTCTTCTAA
Organism: Neopsephotus bourkii; assembly: GCF_033783945.1. Classification (NCBI taxonomy): domain Eukaryota; kingdom Metazoa; phylum Chordata; class Aves; order Psittaciformes; family Psittacidae; genus Neopsephotus; species Neopsephotus bourkii. The sequence goes on from NW_026901490.1 coordinate 4,111,270, forward strand.
ATCTCATTGTACAAAATAACCTACCTAACCAGCAGTATTTTTCTTGTTAGCTGGGGAACTTGTGAAGAGTATAAGAAAGTTATGGGTGGAAAGGGACAATTAGTTTTTTTAAAGAAAAAGAAAGTGGTAAAAAAAAGGATTAAAATTTCTCATTCCATTTCTTTTTTTTCTCCAAAACAAAGCAATTAACTTCACATCAATCATTCTTAGAAGCAGAGGCAGGAAATTACTTTGAACCTTTTTAGTACAGGCAAAAAGTTCTAATACAAGTTTTTTTTTATATGATTATCACTCATCTTACAGCAACAAGAATAAAAAGGACTGAATTCTGTTTCGAAAGTCTCAGTTCCAAACTACTCCTCTATGAATAATGAAAGAAGAGCTAACAATTAGCAAGCTGTCATAAATTTCCTTAATCTTTCTACTGTGGTAATTCACTCATACAAACTCTTCATTCCAATCCCTGATTGTTCAAGCCTTGTTTCTTACATGATTTCAAGCTTAGAAAACACTAGGATTTTAATTTTTTTTTCTTCAAGAAGAAACCCAAAATCTGTTTCTTGGAGTTTAGGAAGAACCATTTTCTTCAGGAAAATGGAAGAGTTGCATTAGAAAGTTGCCTGTTCTTTGCATTAACAAAACAGACAGTTATGGGAAAAATCAAGAAATGCCAAGCAACAAAAAAAAAATAGTAATATTTAGAAGAAAGTTACTGGACATATCTGATTTTTTTTTGCCCCATTAGTTTAAAAATAGGTTTAATACTTAATTTTTAAGGAAAAACAAAAACATTATCTCTTATGCCTTTATGTTGTTTGTCTTGAAAAATATTTTATTATCAAAGACATAACTGAATGATTCAGAAAATGTTTAACATATTAAAAAAATTAGTAGTAAAAATGTGTAGTTAAAAACCACTCAATTTTAAAGAGTTAAAGAAAAAAAGAAAAAAATCAAAACCAAAGCCAATCCTGCTGGACAACTGACAGTAAAGTTTGTTTTTCAAGCAAAGCTCATCAAAAGGCAAAACATTGTTTGGGTACTCTTTTGCTGAAGCAGGCAGACTTTTTTCCACAATAGAAGAAAGCAGGAATATAGAATTCTCTTCGGTTTACATGGAAATGATAAAAGGTGTCTTGAAAAATTCTGCAGGTGCTGTTAGTTGATTACTTTTCCTTTCAATAAAACAGAGCGTGCCAAGATCATCTGCCCCCCACGTACCTCCATTAGAGTTCTGCTATATTTATTAACTACATTTAAAAGGCACAAAATTATAAGGGAAGAATTATCTAGTGTTTTCACCTATAATTTTGACTGGTATAACAGCAAACAGGCACTGCCTCACACCCATGTATGCTCAAGAGCAAACGTGTTAAAACAGTACCAGCAGATAAATTTAAGTCAAGTAGATACAGCAGTAAAAGGTGGAATGTCACCTGATGTCCTGTCAATTATACCTGTGTTCAAACCAAGTATTTTTTTTTCGAAAGCAAACGCAAGATGAGTTCTGAGGAAAATATAAGGTGGGTAAGATGGAGCCTTGGGTGACATGGTTTAGTGCAAGTTGTCCCTGCCCATGGCAGGGGGCTGGACATAGATGATCTTAAGGTTCTTTCCAACCCTAACTATTCTATGATTCTATCTTAAGGTTCTTTCCAACCCTAACTATTCTATGATTCTATGCATTACCACGTATTAACTGGCCTAGATTATTGCATACTGTTGTCAAATGCAACCATGGCTCAACTGATAATCTTTTAGGCATTGGTCCAGGGAAACTGAGACACAACTTGGATGCCATCTGAAAGACCAGATATATATCACAGCCCAAAATCTATCTACAGAATTTTTTTCAATGCAGTGAGTAGTCACCAACTTAAAGAGGAAAGAAGAACACTGAAACATCACTAGCATTTTCAAACTGTTCCTTTCAAATGAAAAGGAGGCTCTGAAAGTAAAGCTAGTTTTGCTTACTCTCTGACTGGCTCAGAGTAAGGCTGTATTAAAGGTTGAAGAAAAATACTTCTCTACTTCTCCAACTTTAAAATATCTTTTCAGACTTCCTCATAATTGCCATCAGTTTCATAAAGAAAGTCATATTGTTATATTGATTAACAGTGGCTGCGTTTTCCAATTATTTCTATAATGAGTTTAGTGGCAATGACCCAGAAAATGGACAAAGACCTCACTTCAGATTAATGTTAATTTGATGTAAATTGTTATTTTTTCCCTTCTCACCAGCAAATGCTAATGATAGATCCCCACTGTTAATTAATCAAAACTTCTCAAAATAGGGTTTACCAGGTGGAAATAATTAGCCGTTAATTGTCTCCTGTTTATTACTCTTCAGAGATGTAAACAACAGTTTGGATTCATTTGACAGTATTTACTAAAAAGTCCTTTAATAAATAAATTAGAGGCCCAAATGTTATAGTTACAGTATGAATATTTTTGGTAGTGTACTTGTTTTACAAAACAATACAAAAATCAAAGAATCAGAAGCTTTCCCTCTAGAAAAACAATCCAGCAAGTGCAAACATTTGCCTTTTGTTTTATCTGCAAGATTTATTCTTGCTTATTGTTTCTTGACTGAATAATTGATTGGCAGAAAGAGATGAACAGAGTGTTTTAATGTGAAATCACACATAAGCTGGAGGTTTTGTCTTATTTGCACTTTGATGGCTACAGAAGTTTTGTGGTTTAGAAAAAAAAAATATTTGCTCAAGCAGAATAGGAATTTCAGTAACAGATGTACTGATACCTTGATGATAATGATGATTGCTTTCTTTTTTAAGTTACTGTTCAAATGTCCGTTAGATGCTCAAATCCTGCTAATAAAATCAGCACTTTGCCTAGTTCAGAAGAAATTTTAGAATGCAGTTTACTGTTGTATCTACAGTAGAATAGAATAACCATCGGATTAATAAATGAGGCTCTTTGTGAGCTCTCTTTTTCAAAAGAACAGAGGAAAATAATAAAAACTTACTGTTACATTAGGATAATCAGCAGTCATCAATCTGCAGCTTATTCTTAAAGGACTGTCACTCTAAAGAAACTGAAATTAGACCCTTTCCCCTTAAATATTGGCTTGATCCTCAGAGAAAATATGGCTTGTGGCTTCTGATTAGTCTACACCCAAGATTTAAATTAAAAAAATCTGTTACCTAGAGCACCTACATATGCTCTATGTGGGTTTTGTCCAGGGATTCCTTTCTTAATCTCAGAGCTACAAGGAAAAAGAAGCAATCCTTGCCATTTGCACTGTGCTACCATTTCACAGAGCATTTCAATTTGGATGGCAAACAATAATTTTTAAAATATGAGTGAGAAAACCAAGAATTACACTTTGGTAGTTTTGTCAGCAAATATTATAGATTTGTCTGCTTCATTTTTGCCTGTCAGTATGATAAATATACCAAAATAATTGTGACCCACCAGTGTTTTGCTATTTTAAAACTGCCAACAACTTTTATGAATTTCATAGTAATTAAAAAAAAGAAGGTATTTACATGTGTAAACAAAGAAAAAATAAAAGTTAAAATGAAAAAAAATAAAGGATAAACTTCAGCCAACACTTAACTCTCAGCTAGTCATAAGGTAGTGTCAGGGCAAAGTCAGGACCCTGTAAGAGGGAAACTTACACTGACCCCTCTGAATCAAAATGGTCAACTTTTGACTGCAAGATTAATCTAGTATTTCTCATTTACTACTCAGATCAGAATATTTTTTTTTTTTACCATTTTGTCTGTTAGAACAAAATTCCACTGAACTTTATCTCTCAATTATTATGAGAACTTCGAAAAAAAACCAAATAATCTCTAATAAAGAACATATTTCTCTACTAAAAGTGCTTTAGTCTTCCACTTAACTGAGAAACACTCTTTAAACAGATCAGTCTGAATTCCTTAAAAGTCATTTTTTTTTCCTCTACTGTGATATTTTGTGGGTTATTATTAGCTTTAAGAATTCCTAAAAGGCCATTTAGCACCATTTTTACTAGAATTTCTCTTTATGACTTTAAAATGTCCTGGCTGTGATGATGTTCAAGTACTATGTGTAGCTGTAAGGACTGCTTTCTTAATGCTGTGTGTTACACAGCAGGGGGTGACAGCTGATTACTGTGTTTTTATATGTGTATATGCTTATATACACACCTACAAACTCACACATAAACCCACATGCACTCGCACACACGTAAACTACTAGATCAGTATAAAGGCTGCAATTTAATCTCTAAGTTTATGCTTAGAATGTATGACATCACTCCCCTCTACTGAAATTAAGAGTTTGAATCTCACATGGTGACACTTTTTATTTGCCGTCTAAATTTAGCATAGATAAAACTAAAATATATACCAAAAACTGTTTTAAGAAGCAATACTGACATCTAAGTGATATAGGCATATATAATTCCATGGCATTCCATAGGAGAATTTAAGAAGATTGCTCCAGTTTTATTATTTTCTCCTTGATTTTTCTTTTTCTTGTTTTATGCTTTCATCAATCTCAGCCAGACACTAGAAGCAAAAAAAAAAAAAAAACCCAGGTAGATTTGCAAGCTTTGTTTTTTGGATTAAACAGAAACACATAATATTCAGATGGGGTTTTTTAGACTTGGAATTAGAGACCTTGAAATTGGAACTGATTTTACACTTTCCTATAATAATATTTTTATGAGTGAAATTGGAAGAGCAGCACTCAATGGGAAAAGAAGGGAAAATAGACCTGGCTGCTGCTACAGGGGAGTTTGATATTTTGCTTGGAGAATAAAGGAGAGCTTTCACTGCTAATACCTACACAAGGGTCTTTTTGTTCCACAGAGCACATTCGCCTGCTTTCTTGAGCTTCCCCTTCCCTTTCTACTAAACAGGAAAAAAGAGGCTTGGTTTTTTTAGGGATACAGTTGACCAGTTTTAAATGTTGGCATTGTCTTTGGCCAAACAAATGGAAAACTTTTCTTTTTATATGCACACTAATAATATAAAAATTTATATGGAGGTTTCTGCAACTTGCAGAGGAGACAGGTAGCATATTCCATACTTAACAGGTAAGGAACTGAAACAAAGGACCAACTAAAATAGGTTGGTAACACAGGTCGTGCCCAAATACTTCTTGCTGGTCTAGTGCCCTATGTCCCAGTTACTGTGCAACTCATTTCTCTTTGGACCTCCTTCCTACAACAGCTCAAAGGGCAGATCATAGATTACCCCACGGTATTACCCAGGGGCAAGGAAGAATTTGAATGAGGTATTGATTGCACGCTATTCTGTTCCATATAGAAACTATATTCAATGATAAATGAATAAGCCAAGGTATTGATTGCACGCTATTCTGTTCCATATAGAAACTATATTCAATGATAAATGAATAAGCCAAAGTAGGCACAAAATTGACAGAACATGAATGCCTCAAAATTCTCTACCCACTTCTGTCAGCTTTGCATTTCAGATGACCAAGATTTCACTTTTAAGTCCTTTTGGGACATTTAAAAAGAAATGCTGAAACTAACTGAAGGAAAAAAGTAAAATAACAAAACCCCACTCGCCTAGACGTTAGTCATAAGGCTCCCATTTTTAAAGTTTGAGATTTTTTACAGGCATGTTGAGACCCTGGTAGACAAGCAAAAAGTAGTGTACACATATAAAGATTCTGAGGTGACACTTGGGTGGCTACATGGAAGTGGCAAACATAGCTGGTACAAGATGATGGAAGTGACAAAAGATACAAACTAGAAGGTCTGTGCACTGGCATGAGTAGGGGTCACAGATGCACAAGACAATAACAGGAACACGCCTACTACTTGCACAGCAATATATGAAAGAGGAACACCTCTGCTTATATGGTGCTCTTAAGCAGTCAGGATGGCTGGCCCTCAACTTTCCAGAAGTCCATTTATGCCTACATCAATGACACTGAAAGAAATGTTTAGGTTCGGCCAATTTCCCCCTTCTCTGGAATTCCTGTTCCAAATGTTCTTTTTAAAGTATGCACCCCCATGGCTTCAGCTTGTGTCCCCCAAGCATTATGCACCTCCAAATATAACAACAGACCATGAGGTGAACTAAACTCAGCAGCAGCAAGTGAAGTATTTTGTGTGAGGTCTTTGAGTACACAGACCAAGAATGATGTTTGTTAAACGACTTCTAGCCCTCTCTAAACGTCAAGGGGGAAACGTTGCATATACTGTGACTTTAAAATCTGAAAGATGTTGTGGTAGGAGGGCAGGAAATCAAAGACACCTCATCATAAACGTGGTGTCAAATCTAAGATAAGGAAACCTTGTATGATGAGTAAAACAGAAATTGTTTTTATCAAATGAAGTAAGAAAAGAACACACACAGATAATCTGGTTCTACAACACACAGCTTTCTCATGACACTGAGTGACTCCTTCAAAGTGCTACTTAGACTTGCGCTCATATCTAACATCTCAGACTGCACTACCATACACACCAATTATTTCCTCATTTTGGCTTGACAGTTTTTTGTGCCTGGCAAAGAGTGGATTTGGTAAGGTTTTCTGGTATCTAGCATTCATGCAGAAACAGCTCCAATGAAAACAACAGATGTCTGAAAGTCACAGGGAAACAACTGCTCTCTGTGGGCATCTTGGACGTGCTGACCTCACCACATGTGTGATGTAGAGTCCAGAGCCACCTACTCAGCAACTGCAATGTATCCAGAATACCCTTGCCATCTGTTCCGATCCACAGCATATTTTTGTCCAGGCTTGCTAGAAAAAAAATACCAAAACTTTTATGACAGAAAACAAGCTAAATAAGACACATTTTCACAAAATTTGAGGTGAAAAGTTGGGGTGAGGGAGTAGGGAGCCAAGTGGGATGAAAAGTGTTATGACTTAATAGCCTGGGTTGTTGATGATTAAACATAATTTCTATCAACCTGACTGTGCAGTGGACTGCTCTGAATGAGATTATGGCTTAGCTCACAGATGTGAAGCTGTACCCAAATCATATCTAAAAACCAAAAAAGGAGCGTGTCAAACCTGCAGGGTTTGGTTGTCTCAGCAGAGAGGTCACAGTAATTCTAAGACAATCTTAAACAGGTCACATGTGAGCTGTTCTGGTTAGGAGAGCTACTGAAGAAGCCTATGTTACTATTTCTCTGCTGTATATGTGTGTATATATACACACACACATACACACATATTATATATGCATCTCCCCAAAGGCTTATCAGTCTTGGATTTTTGCTGAATCATGTACCTGCTATAAAACAAAAATAATATAAAAGAAAGGGGAATAGCTGCTTAATAAGAGGATGAAATTCAGTAGAATTATAAACTCAAAGCCAATTAAAGGTAGCTAATACTGCAGTTAAATTGCAGTCATGTTGTATTCAGAGTCCAATCCCATAACCATTAAGGACAGAATATTTTTTTTTATGAGATGGGAGATAAAAACCATGAAAACATCACATTCACCAATTTATTTACTTCAGAAAGCAAATTCTAAAGATTAAGGAAAGCAAGAGAATGAATGGGGGCCTAAAGCTTTCCTGCACAGAAAAAAGTTGGATGAAGTTCCTTTAAGTCAACTTCAGCTATGGAGACTTGAATTACATGTTTAACCTGAAAAATCTAGAAGTACCTCTTTTATGATTCATTTGCCTTCAGAGAGTGCTACCTCCTTCATCACACAGCCTGGGCTGGGTGGTGCAAGAGGAAAGGAGCCAAAGTCAACAGGACAAGCAGCTAACAGCTCTAGTGTGCAAAATGGAGTTCTCCATTACCAACACAAGTTTTCAAAGTAACTTAAATAGCATAGTATGTATTGTAGACCAGGACACAAGCAATTTTAACCTACACACTGACAGGTTACGTGGATTTCTATATGTCAATTTACCATTTCAACAAAAAAATATTAACTGAATAGCCTAGTGTATATCCTTATTTAGTTCCCAAATAACTTAATTGACACACTGACAAGTTAGCTATGTGGGTTTTCCACCGTTGCTTACCACTTAAAAATCAAAATGTATCTATCATAGTAGCCTTTGTATCAGATTACATGAAAAATGTCCCTCTTATAACACTCAGTAAGTGATCTCATGTATGCACCATAAAACTTTGCTCTGTTTGCCAAAACTGAGGAAAAAAAGAAGCAATGCAGAAACTGATCTTTACCATTAACATTAAACAAAAAGCATAGACAGAGAATGGCAGAACTGATCCTGCTGACTTGGAAAAGCAATGTGCACCAGAATGAAATCATAATAACAACAGTTTGAGTCTCTGCGGGCTTCTCAGTTAGGAACATCAGAGACTCCTTCAAAGAAGGATGTGCAAAGAGAACATCATTAATGCAAAAATGCTTGAATCAAGGGCAAAAAATGTCTAAATGTAGGCTACTTAAAGGTCAACCGTTTTGTGTTTTTGCAAGTTAAATTTGTATATCAAGCTAACCCACCAAAATTATGCAAAAAAAAGCCTATTTAAATACATTTTCTCTTACAATATTTTTGTCAATAAAGCAACATAGAATTATATTGTAGGATGAAATACAGCCACTAAACAGTTTTTTATAACTACTAATATTAGCCTGAACCCCTAATAATAGTGAAATGATTACATCAGTTTATTAGTCTGAAAGGAAGGAACTAGATTTTCTTTGAGAAAAAGGATCCACTTAAAGAAAAAGAAAATTATCTCTATTCTCCTCCCACTTCTGCCAAAAGAATAAACAAAAAAGGTAAACAAAAGTCAACTTTTAATATTTGGCATAATACAGAGTCCCATCTGGTTTGAGCACAGACGTTTCTCAGCAACTTTTGGACAGCTTAAGGTAACAGCAACACCCTGATTCACAACAGCAGTATAATGAAAGGCTGATACAGTAAAACATTAATCTATTCTGATTTCAATAGGCTTGGAAATACCAGAGGTCTGATTAAATACCAAGATGCTCTTTTCCTCCAAGTATGGACATTTGCTTTCCTAATCTTTCCATGAGGTACTGGTTACTCCATAGATCGACAATTTTCTTAAAGAAGATTTTATTATTTCTATACAGATTGCAGTTTCCTCAGTCAAGTGGCCAATAAATTTTAAAATGGAGGACATATTTTAGACATCAAGACTATATGATGTGCCTGAGGCTGGAATACACACAAAAATGATGCTCCCTCTAAAAGCACTCTGCGTTATTCTGGAAAACTTTGAAATTAGTACATATTATGCAATTTAAAAAGAAAGTGATCATGATTTGGTAATAGATAGAAAATAATTTTACAGTTGATATTAGTCATCATTTACAAATAAACAGAAATTGAAGAAAACTATCAAGTCCAGGTTTACTTGCTAAACCAGACAAATTGTGAAAAAAATAATACCCCGGCTACAAAAAAGAAATGCAAAATTTCAGTATCTTTTCCAACACATCTCCCTGAACTGGAGCAAAAAATAGCATCCTCCTGATTTTAAAAGCTTGGCCCTCCTTTTTCTGCTGTTGACTAAAAGCAATTTAACTTTTTCTTCATTACTGTAAGATTTTGAAAGAAGAGGCTATAGGCAGATGTTCATTCTGTAAACAGCTGTGCTGGCTGAAGATATTAACAACCTTCTGCTTGCTATTTTTTCCTCTGAGAGTTTTCATTCTCCCAAACTACTGCTGATGGAGACGTGTGTGAACACTACTACTTCAAGCCAAATATGGAAAGTTTACTTAGGTCATAGATGAGGCTTCAGTTAACCCATCTGATTCTACTTACCCGACCCATAAACCTTTCAAAGATGGTAACTTCTCCCAGTAAGAGGACTCTTAACTAGAACTGTGACAGTGGCTGTTACTTTTACCTGTTCCTTCCCAGTACTCTGCTATTTCTACCATAGCTTTCTTATTTCAGGGTTGAATACTGGAGATTTAAGTTAAACCTACACTCAACTCATGCCAAGGGTCAATAAATATCCATGAAATTCAGTAGCTACAGTGATATATTTAAAGAATATTTGGAGTCCCTAACCCCGTTCCTTTTAAATATAATTCAGAGGATCTGACTCAATATGTTCTAATTTTTATTATGCTACTGTAAGGAAAAAAAGGCTGCACTAAAATCAATACCATAATGTTACTGACTCATTCTATCCTGTGCCATTTCATGTCATTCCAAAGTGACATTGAAATACCACTGACGCAACAGTGAATCTATTTTGCAATTATAGTAATAGTAACAGCTACTGGTTGGAACAATTTGCAAGAGAATTTGGAAGGCACTACTGCAGTTACTCTGCATCGCCACATTCTTTCCAAGCAGTGATGGTGGTATTAATTTAGTTCTATTCACCTCACAACAATAATTTCCAGATAAGTCACTTTCAAACCTTGTGTTTGAGGCTTAGCATTTCTGGAAGTAACATGGAAGAGCAGGACTGGCTGATGGGTCTGGTCTTGAAACACTTCCATAGAGAACCAGCTCCATAAATAGAATCATAGAACCGTTAGGGTTGGAAAGGACCTTAAGATCATCAAGTTCCAGCCCCACTGCCATGGGCAGGGACACCTCGCTCTAAACCACATCACCCAAGGCCTTGTCCAACCTGGTCTTGAACACTGCCAGGGATGGAGCATTCACAACCTCCCTGGGAAACCTATTCCACTGCCTCGCTACCCTAACAGGAAAGAATTTCCTTCTTATATCCAATCTAAACTTCCCCTGTTTAAGTTTTAACCCATTACCCTTGTCCTATCACTACAGTCCCTAATGAGGAGTCCCTCCCCAGCATCCCTAAAGGCCCCCTTCAGATACTGGAAGGCTGCTCTGAGGTCTCCACGCAGCCTTCTCCAGGCTGAACAGCCCCAGCTTTCTCAGCCTATCTTCATACGGGAGGTGCTCCAGTCCCCTGATCATTCTCATGGCCCTCCTCTGGACTTGTTCCAACAGTTCCATGTCCTTTTTATGTTCAGTACACCAGAACTGTACACAATACTCCAAGTGAGGTCTCTCGAGAGCAGAATAAAGGGGCAGGATTACTTCCTTCAACCAGCTGGTCACAACCCTTTTGATACAGCCCAGGATATAGCTGGCTTTCTGGGCTGCAAGCACACACTGTCAGCTCATGTTCATTTTCTCATCGACCAGCACCCCCAAGTCCTTCTCTGCAGGGCTGCTCTGAATGTCTTCTCTGCCCAGCCTGTAGCTGTGTGTGGGAAAGCTCGAACCCAGGTGTAGGACCTTGCACTTGGCATGGTTAAACTTCATGAGGTTGGCATCAGGTCACCTCACAAGTGTGTCAAGGTCCCTCTGGATGGCATTCCTTCCCTCCAGCATATCAACCGATCCACACAGCTTGGTGTCATCGGCAAACTTGCTGAGGGCGCACTTAATCCCACTGTCCATGTCAGCTACAAAGATGTTAAACAAGACCGGTCCCAACACCGATCCCTGAGGCACGCCAATCATTATTGGTCTCCAGCTGGACATTGAGCCATTGACCACAACTCTTTGTGTGCAGCCATCCAGCCAGTTCTTTATCCACCGAGTGGTCCAGTCATCAAATTGATGTCTCTCCAATTTAGAGACAAAAATGTAGTGTGGGACAGTGTCGAACGCTTTGCACAAGTCCAGGTAGATGATATCAACTGCTCTACCCCTGTCCATCAGTTCTGTAGCCTCATCATAAAAGGCCACCAAATTGGTCAGGCAGGATTTCCCCTTGGTGAAGCCATGCTGGCTGTCACCAAGCACCTTTTTGTTTTTCATGTGACTTAGCATGCCTTCCAGGAGAATCTGCTCCAAGATTTTGCCAAGCACAGAGGTGAGACTGACTGGTCTGTAATTCCCAGGGTCATCCATTTTCCCCTTCTTGAAAATGGGAGTTATATTTCCCTTTTTCCAGCCGTCGTGAACTTCACCTGACTGCCATGATTTTTCAAATATGATGGCCAGCAGCTTAGCAACTCCATTCACCAGCTCCTTCAGGACCTGCGGATGGATTTCATTAGGACCCATGGACCTGTGCATGTTCAGGTTTTTAAGATGGTCTCGAACCAGTTCCTCTCCCACAGTGGGCCCAAGGTCTTCATTCCCACAGTCCCTGCATCTGCCTTCCAAGACTTGGGTGGTGTGGTCAGAGCCTTTGTCAGTGAAGACCAAGGCAAAGAATTCATTCAGAACCTCAGTCTTCTCCAAATCCAGGGTAACAAGTTCTTCTGATAGTTTCCGGAGGGGGCCTATGTTGTCCCTAGTCTGTCTTTTATTCGCTACATACCTACAGAATCGCTTCCTGTTATCTTTAACATCCCTAGCCAAGTTTAATTCTAACTGGGCCTTAGCTTTCCTAACCTTGTCCCTAGCTTCCCAGACAACATCCCTGTGTTCTTCCCAGGCCACCTGTCCTTGCTTCCACTTTCTATAAGACTCTTTTTTTCATTTGAATTTTTCTCAGCAGCTCCTTATCCATCCAAGGAGGTCTCCTGGCCCTCCTGCTGCACTTCCTTCTAGTTGAGATGCAACACTCCTGAGCTTGTAGCAGGTGATCCTTGAATATCAACCAACAGTCTTGGGCCCCCCTGCCCTCTAGGGCTATATCCCATGGAACCTTACTAAGCAGGTTCCTGAAGAGGCCAAAGTCTGCTCTCTTGAAGTCTAGGGCAGTGAGCTTGCTGCACGCTCTTCTCACTGTCCTAAGGATCTCAAATTCAACTATCTTGTGGTCGCTGCATTCAAGGCTGCCCTGGAGTGTCACATTTCCAATGAGCCCTTCCCTGTTGGTGAGCACGAGGTCAAGGGTGGCACCTTTCCTTGTCGGTTCCTCTATTACTTGCAGAAGAAAGTTGTCTTCCACACAATCTAGGAACCTCCTGGATTGCTTGTGCCGGGCTGTACCAGCATTCCAACAGATGTCAGGGTGGTTGAAGTCACCCATGAGAACAAGGGCCTGTGAGCGTGAGGCTTTTCTTATCTACCTACAGAGTGCTTCATTCGCAGATTCCTCTTGATCGGGCGGTCTGTAACACATCCCCACAGTAATGTCTCCCATCGCTGTTTTCCCTTTAACCCTGACCCACAAACTCTCTGTTAACTGCTCACCCGTCCCCAGACAGAGTTCCATACTCTCCAGCCTACCCCTAACATAAAGGGTAACTCCTCCTCGCCGCCTGCCAGGCCTGTCTTTTCTAAAGAGTCTGTAACCTTCCATTCCATGAAAAACAGTATACCTACATGCTAAACTGATTATCATCAGGAAATGTGCATGGGAAGAATGCACTCTAGCTGTTAACTCCACTTTGGAATAATGTTTTCTCTTTCTGGATTAATTTCTTCTAGAAGTATCTGTGTTGCAATAAGCACCCTTATTTCGTTGCTGAAAGTTCAGTGAAAACACAAGAAATAATCAGACTTCAGTGCTCTTTGTAGTGGGGACCAGGAGTAAGTTCCAGTCTTCTCTTTGCAGTTTCTCCATTGCCATAAGTCACCTTTCCTGTGTATTGACTGCTACTTTTTACCTGAAAAATGGATGAATGACATTTATATCTTCTACAAATATTTTCAGTATTTGTTCATAAAAAGTAAGTATTGGCAAGCTGAATATCAAAGGTGCATATAATCATAGAATGTATTGGGTTGGAAGGGATCTTAAACAGAAATTGCAAACTCTCTACTAGACACACTCCACTAGACCAGTTGCTCAAAGACCCATCCAACCTGGACTTGAACACTTCCAGGGATGGGGCAACTACAACTTCTCTGGGCAACCTGTTCCAGTGTGTCACCAACCTCACTGTGAAGAACTACTTCTTAATATCTAACTTAAATCTACTCTCTTTCAGTTTGAAGCCATTCTCCCTTGTCCTACCGCTACATGCCCTTGTAAAAAGTCCTCCTCCATCTTCCTTGTAGACCCCCTTTAGCTACTGGAAGGCTGTTTTAAGGTCTCCCCAGAGCCCTCTCTCCTCTAGGCTAAACAAGCCCAAGTCTCTTGGCCCATCTTCATAGATGAGGTGATACAGCCCTCATAGTCTTCTTGTTTGTCTTCTGGACTCACTCCAACAGATCCACAAGCTTTTAATGTTGAGGGCCCCAGAGCTAAAGGCAGTACTCCAAGTGGCCTTTCATGAGAGCTGAATAGAGGGGGAGAATCACCTTCTTTGACCTGCTGGTTATGCTTCTTTTGATGCAGCCCAGGATATAGAAGCACATATTACTGGGTCATGTTGAGTTTCTCAGCGTTTAATACTCTCAAATCCTTCTCCTCAGGAATGCTCTCAATACCTTTTCCACACAGCCTGTATTTGTGCTTAGCATTGCATTGACCCATGCTAAGGACCTTGCACTTGGCCTTGTTGAACTTCTTGAGGTTCCCAAAGGTCCACCTCTTGAGCCCATCCAGATCCCTCTGGATGGCATCCCTTCCTTTCATTATGTCAACTGCAATACACAGCTTGGTGTCATCAGCAAACTTGCTGAGGGTACACTCAATCCCGCTGTCCATGCTCCTAACAAAGATGTTGAACCCCGCTGATCCCAACGCCAGCCCCTGAGGAGCACTACTTGTTACTATTCTCCACTCAGACATCAAGCCATTGACCACAACTCTGAGTGTGAACTTCAGCCAAGTCTTTATTTACTGAGCAGCCCACCTGTCAAATCTATGCCTCCCCAGTTTAGAGACAAAGATGCACACAGGTGAGTATCAAATGCTTTGTACAAGTCCAGGTAGATGATGTCAGTTCTTCTTCAGTTATCCACCAATGTTTTAACTGCATCACTGAAGGCCACCAAATTTTTCAGTCACAATTTACCCTTAGTGAAGCCATGTTTGCTATCACCAATCAGTTCCATATTTTGAGTTTGCATTAGCATAGTTTCCAGGAGGATCTGCTCCATGATTTTGCTGGGCACTGAGTTGAGATGGAGTGGTCTGTAGTTCCCCAGGTCTTTTTTTCCCTTTTTAAAAATGGGGGTTATGTTTCCCCTTTTTCAGTCAGTGGGACTGTCGGTGAACTGACACAATTTCTCAAATATGATGGACAATTCAGCAACTTCATCTACCAATTCCCTCAGGACCCACAGATGCATCTCATCAGGGTCCATTAATTTGAGCACCTTCAGGTTCCTTAGATTGTCATGAACCTAATCCTCTCCTACAGTGAGTTCTACATTCTCCTAGTTCCTGCCTTTGTCTTCTTCAACTTGGGCAGTGTGGCTGGAGCAAATGCCAGTGCAGACAAAGGAAAAAAGGTCATTGAGTACCTTATCTTTCTCTATATTCCAAGTAACTAGGTCTCACATTTCCTTTCAGAGAGGGCCCATATTTTTCCTAGTCTTCCTTTTATCACTGACATACCTACAGAAGCTTTTCTTGTTGCCTTTGATGTCCCTGACCAGATTTAATCCTATCAGGGCATTAGCTTTCTTAACCATATCCCTGGACACTCTGACAATTTCTCTGTATTCCTCCAAAGGAACTTCTCCTTGTTTCCACCCCCTGTAGGCTTCCTTTTTGTGTCCAAGTAACCCCAGAGCTTTTTGTTCTTTCAATCATTATTAATACATACAAGTCACTGGTGCCCTATTAGAAGATTGATTAGCTTGTATAAGGACAGTTCTTCTATAAGGCACTGACATTCACTGTGGATTAAATCTGAGTTTTTTCAGGGATTCTTCTCTTCTGGACATGAGAAATACGAAACTTAAAAGTAGGACTTACAATGAAAAATTATTGCATTTCTCAGGGAACCTCAAATCTATAAATAGATAGCTAACGTGTCATTTTTAGTAGCAATTTGTAGTTTTACCTTTGCAGTGTTTCCTGGGATGCCATTGTCTGTAATCTGATTATATTATTACATTGCTCTAGCAAGGGATAATTTTGTGATGAATTACATATTCAAGATGAGTACGAAGTAGGAATATAGTGTGGGATGTTACTAAGGTTAATGAGTGTTATATGGGCATGCAAAGATTTCAAAATGAGTGAATTGGATCTCTTAATACAGCTGATGGGCAAACTGCTGTACTCGATTAGGATTTAGACCTGATTAGGTAACTGCTATAGTCCTTATATCCACAACTGAATTTGTTACCTCACTTAGTAGACCAATATTCCTTGGGATTACTGCTCCCCCCCCCCCCCAAAAAAAAAAAAACCAAACAACAAAACCTAACAAAACCAACCAAACAAAAAACCTGAAACAACAAGAAGTAAGAACATTTTCCCTAAGGATCCTTAAAGTTATTTCATATATGAGGTTCAGGTTCAAAAAGAAGCTGACTCTTTCACGTTTTTGCATGGAGAGCTCCATGCAAAATCAGGTCAATGGTCCACCAAACTGTAAAGCCGGTAGACATTTTCACAAATACTTAGGGATCATTCAAACATTCTTTACTTTCCACTAGCTTGATTTTACAGTGGATCATATTCACTAGAAAATGTATAAACTATTGAAAATAAACAGTTATCTATGGCATTACAGTATTCATACTGTCCTATGTACGCACAATATTTTTTTTTTTTAGCATAGTAATGTCTTCAATCGTGGATTTTTTTCCTGAGAAAGATTAATTTTACTTGTCTGTTTTTTCCTTTGTGGTGCAGCTTAAAGACAAACATGTTACTCGACACTAAAATAAGGAAAAGGAGAAATCTTTTTCTTCAAGTATTTAAATCAGACAACATTTGAATAGAGTTTGGCTTCTTGGTATAGGATTTAGATACTTGTAGAAGTCCAAACATTTGAGTTTCACCCACTCTTATCAGAGTCCACACTGTTCATTAATTTAAGGTCATATGGTAATCTACTTATGAGGGCTGTGTAGCAACTCTCTTCATTAAAAGATCTAGTGTAAAAAAAGAAACAACGTAAAAACAACTATATGAAATAGAAGCCATTCCTTTAAATGCATTAAATTAGCAAAATCCAGCCCTTATTTAAAATCCTGCCTAGATGTGTTTTTAGCATGCTCTACTGCCAAGCTAATCAAAGAGATAAAAGCATTGGCAGAATAGTTTTAATAAGCCATTTAATAAAATGAATTATTTATTTCCTCTGTCCCTGAAGAAATTAGCATTTACTCCTTTAAAATTGCCTACATAGTGATTATGTCAACTGTCATGTGCATGACATAATGTAGTCTGTAAAAATGACTTCACATTCCTTCACGCTTATTTGAGAATGACCAGCAATTGTGGTCTGCTACATCCATAGGCAATTAATAACCAGTATTCATTCTAAGTGCTGATATCCGTTATAGTCTTAGCCAAATAAATCATGTGTGCTTAGCTTTCTGTATACTCAGGAAATCCAAGGCACTGAGCTCACTTACTGGGCTACATGAAGTTGTTGCCTACATATGCACATCAACTGTGTAGATTCTATTTACCTCTTCATGCACAGTTGCCATTTCATGCACAGTTGCCATTTTTCTTACTGGTAGCTGAGTATTTTTAAAACTGGCAGTTGTCATGAATAGAAAGGCACACCTGTATTCTAGCAAACCTTCATATAGGCTATGACACCAACCATACATCTTAAGTCTGCACTGGAAAATAATTTAACTTGCCACATTGCTCCCTGATTTATTAATTTGCAGGCTGCATATCTAACAGCTCATTTCTAGAATTGTCCCTACACAATGGTGGTTAATCATGATCCAGAGGGTAATGAACTTCAGAGATTTCTTCAAGAGGCTGCATACGTAAAGTCATGTCACGTTTGATTTTCTCTACCATTTTGAGACCCTCAGAACAACTGTAGCAACTGATGTGCTTAAAGAAAATACACAGCACAACTTTTGAGCATCTGCTACTGCCAAAGGTTTCTGACATGACAGGTCTACCCCATCTGCCATAATGCTCTTCCAAAATTTAAGACTGCTATTCTATGACTTGCATCTAATTTAAGTATGAAGTTGTACGAACAATGGGTATACCTACACACACACACACACACACACACACACACACACACACACATATACACATATGCTCCAAGGTTACCTTTTTCCTGCCCCCAGGTATTTTCATCACTTTTTATTGAATTCTAGTATTTTCATATTATAGAATTGAATTAGTTGCTGTTTTATCAAAGGCTACATAGAGAAGTTAAATGAGTTTCCTGTTGGTACCTAATGTATTCTTTTCTCTTATGTTCTGTGATTTCCTTTTGTGATTTTAATTCTACCTTCTAGCTTAAAAGCTTATGATTAAATGTCTACCCTCAGCTCCCATGTCAGTACTTTCTTGTTCTTGCTGAAAGATTAATTTGTGATCAGCTTAACCTGTCATGTAAATGGAGAATCAAAGGGTGAAAATTCAGGTGTGGCTGAAACATGCAGGACTAAATGGGCCTGAGTATATCTACTGGATAACCTTTGCCAGGGGTGCATGTGCAAACTCTCTTCAGTCAGCACACAATCAACAGAAATGTAAAGCAGGCATAACGTGTAGGAAAATGTCCTTAAAAAGTGCCCTTGAGCTTTTTCTCTCAGCCTTGGGTTGCTAGTACAGTGTCTCAAACTGTATAGTTAGCCATTATTTTTTTATTCCAAGATGAGCTATTCTGAACATACTGGGGAGATGCTCGTTCAGCTGTCACCTCTTCGTTTTCCCAGCTTTTAAGTTCTGTCCTTTTTGTGTACTCTGCTTATATATGTGCAGAGTAGTCTAGTCCTAAAAAAATATATATGAGTGATAAAGTGTTGAATAATATCACCCAGCAACAGAAGGCTTTTGCATTATAATCCTGACTGATCATTAATGAGTAACTAAAAGACTGTCTATAGCTAATTTTAGTCTTCAAAAATATGCCTATAGCCTAAGTTTTAAAGATTTCACAATAAATTGATTTTTTGATTAAATCAAACAGAATAGAGAAAGGTGGTATTTTCACAGTATAATCATAAATTTATATTCCTTTTTAATTAATTAGAAACTAATCTTGCCCAAGCAATCTGACAAGAATTATTTTAGGAAGAATATGCTCATAGTATTTCTTATAAAGTGTTCTTTATAAATATTTATGTACTGAATACCCTATTCTGTTGTTTTCTTTAGGGACTTACTTAAAGTACAGTTGAAATTCAGGTCACATGCCCATAGCTGCTGTTTAAAAACATCTTATTATATTATTAAAAAAAAAAAAAAACCAAAAAACAAACAGAATTCAAGTCTGCAAAGCATGGGTTTTCAAATTAGTCTTTGCTTTCATCAAAATTACTGAGGGTACACTCAAGCACGTTGTCAAAGGGAACACCACTTGTGACTGGCTCCCAACCGAATCCAGTGGCTAAGCCATCTACCCCAAAAGTGTACACCTGTCCAAGCCATGAGCAGTCAGTTTCTCCAGTAAAAATGCTGTGGGAAATGGTGTCAAAGGCTTTATTGAAGTCCAGGTAGACAACATCCACAGCGTTCCCTCATCCACCAAGCTGTCACCATGTCATAGAAGAACATCAGGTTAGTCAAGCAGGACCTGCCTTTCGTAAACCCGTGTTGACTGGGCCTTACCACCTGCTTATCCTGTATGCTCCACATGACTGAACTCAAGATGGCCTGGTCTGCAACTTTCACCAACACCAAGGTCAGACTGACAGACTTATAGTTCTCCAGATCCTCCTTCTGGTCCTTCTTGTAGATGAGCATCACATCTGCTAACCTCCAGTCAATTGGAACCTCCTTGATTAGCCAGGACTGATAATAAATGATGGAAGTGTCCTAGTGAACACTTCCTCCAGCTCCCCTCAGTAGCCTTAGATAGATCCCATCCAGCCCCATGGAGCTCTGCACATCTAAGTGGTTTAACAGGTTTAATGGGTTAACCATTTCTCCTTGGATTATAGGAGTTTCATTCTACTTCCCTTCCCTGTCTTCTAGTTCAGGGGGCTGGGTGCCCAGAGAAAATTAGTCTTACTATTAAAGACTGAGGCAAAGAAACTATTGAGTACCTCATCCTTTTCTTTATCTTTGTCACTATGTTTCCCCCGCATCCAATGAAGGATGGAGATTCTCCTTAGCCCTCCTTTTGTTAATACATTTATAGGAACATTATTTATTGTCTTTTATAACAGTAGCGAGATTAAGTTCTAGTTGGGCTTTGGCCATTTTTTCTGCCTGTTTAACCTGATGATATCCTTGTAGTCCTTCTGACTTATCTGCCTCTTCTTCCAAATGTTAAAGTCTCCTTTTCCTGAGTTCCAGCCAAAGCCAAAGACCAGTCTTCTTCCTCACCTGCTCGTCTTCCTGTACACAGGGACTGCCTCCTCCTGTTCCTTTAAGATTTCCTTCTTGAAGAACGCTCAGCCTCTCAGCCTTCCTGGACTCCTTTGTCCTTCAGGACTGCTTCCTAAGGGACTCTGTCAACCAGGCCCCTAAATAGGCCACAGCCTGCCTTCCAGACTATTACAACCTTATAATAGTATTGACTACCTTATCTACTCTTGCAGTGCCCCCTTTCATTCTTATACTAAAGTTCACCATTTTCTATGAGACAAATCTTGCAAATCAACAGTAAGGGCACTGACAGCTCCTGGAAGCACAAGCCAAGGACAGAATTATCTTGTAAATTAAGGCATCAGAGTCTGTTTAGATCACTTCCAATGAATTAATGAGGGAAATATTTTATAAGAGTAAATTATGAAAGGTTACTTTTTTCAGTTCCAATCTCTGTACACAGCAGGAGTGATCCTTGGCCAAAAGGTACTTAATTATGTATAGTGGGAAAAAATAAAAAACCAAAACCCCATTAATAAATCCTCCTCAAATAATTCATTCTGCAGATGGTGATTAAGCCTGTATTTAAAACACAAAAGAGCTGACATGAACTTTCAATAAACTGCCTTCTATGAGAGAAGGTGACAGCTTCTGTTTTATTCAGGTGTATTTGTCTCTTAAACCAGTGTCTCCATATTAACTACAGAAATCAGATCCCCTGGC
This sequence comes from Neopsephotus bourkii, assembly GCF_033783945.1. Taxonomy (NCBI): domain Eukaryota; kingdom Metazoa; phylum Chordata; class Aves; order Psittaciformes; family Psittacidae; genus Neopsephotus; species Neopsephotus bourkii. The sequence continues at coordinate 4,132,159 of NW_026901490.1, forward strand.
CCACATGTAGATAGACTGTTCATCAGCAGTTAAATATGCTTCCAATGCTTTTTTTATTGCCCTTGGAAAGTCTGTAGCTGAATTGTAGTTGCTGGTCAGGTAGAAAAAAATGTTCAACACTGACTGTAATCTCCCCTTCTCACCCTCTGTTGTTCTGTTCAGCTGTAGAAGTTGTAGTCCCACATGAAAATAACAGCTCAGGCAAGTTGAAGATGGTAGGAATGAAGAAGTCCTGTGAAGATCACTAACCATCAACTATTTTTATTAACATAGAAAGAGGCATTGTTTACAAGCTTCAAATGTCTGCCCAGACAGCACTTTTCTCCCACTCTCTTTCTGTACAGCAAATAAAGGTGAACTGTTAAGTGCTCAAGGGTTACAATAATGTTGAACCATTTAAGAAAAGCTTTTAAAAGTCATTTTCATGTCTTCAGGACATGTCAGGTCAACAGCTCTGTAGATAAAAATTTTGTGAATTGCTGCCACCAAAGCAGTCTCTCCTCTTGCGGAATGCCTCAGTCTAAAACTAGAAGGCTCACTTCTTCAGGGATAAGTATTAGATTAAAGCATGTAATGTATGTCTGAGACATCTCTACACAGGCTGGCATTAGTTCAGTTTTCCAAGTTTGATGTTTGATGTCTATCTGAAAACAACAGGACAATAATCTTAAAGGATTAAATTTACTGACTTACTCTTGATGAGTGGTGGAGAATGATGAAGGGCTATTCCTTAAGCATTTATGGCAGAGCAGCTTTACCTCATAAGGTTTTATTTATCTCTTTCTTTATTGGGGTGGGAGTGGGAGTATATGTGTGTGTGTAAATTTTTTTTAAGCAAGCAGCTTCAGGTATTTATGGTGGCTGCGTATCTCCAATGGCTAATGTGTTTTCTGGTCAGTGAGAGAGAGGGAGTTTGCTGAGAACAGGGGCAAAATTGTACAATCAGCTTCTGAGATTTGAGGATAGGAACATTTTTTTTGTTGAAGTGACAAGGAGAAGAATCACCAGAAATGGTCACAGAGGCTTCTTTTTTTTTTTTTTTAAAACAGCTTACTAGACAAATTCTCAGGGATTGACCAAGTGGAAACATGGGATGCCTGTTTAGTTGAAAATCTTTTCTGCTCTATTAATCCAGATAGGAGACTAAAGGTGTCTAGTGTTTAACTAATTTAGCTTTCTTTCTAGAGAGTAAGCCTGAGGAAACAAAGTTAAGAATAATTAAAGAAGCACACCAAAATAGAAACAAAATGGAAGGAGGGAGTAAAACTAATTAAATATTGCTCCTGTTCAGTGGATTCTTGGGACACACAATCACAAAATGACAGGTTTTGTTATCTTCCAGTTCTTTCTGAAGCATACAGAAGGAGGAAATAGGAATGGGACATATACTTGAAACTGTGATTCTCGACTGGTTGTGTTGATTTTAACATATTCAGGAAAATATCCTGTATCATGAGAAATCTATCATAGGTAAAAATCAAAAACTCATGAGACTGGTTTAACTGTCTCAGTTGCAGACAGCTTGCTTCTTGTCTTCCCAGCTTTTCCTTATTGAATCAATGACAAGAAAACAGCCTGGTGATTACAAAACAAAGATGCTATTTCAAGAACACAATATTTTTTTCTGTCTAAAAGCAAACAAAGTGGAGGGTCAAAACTTTATTGAGGCAGGTCATGGGGGAATCTTCATTAGAATCTTCAGTCTGAGCAGAGACTGTGGTGATTACATAATGGAGAGAACCTGTGTTTATGTTAAGGAGGAAAAAAAAAGTGTTTACCTAAACATTCACGTTTAGGATTTGCTGTGAAATCTCTACAACTTACATATCACTAGTTCAGTGACAGCTGACAACAGCAGAAGCACATTAACAAGACTGCATAAGCTGAGTGGATAATGGCATTGCCCTCCAGAATCCCAAGGGAGATAGTATAGCTGTATCACTGAAATAAATCAGGGATTCATGAGAGGAATACCTTCCCTGCTTTGAAAAACCTTTGCTTCCATGGCATACACTTGGCATTCTGCTCTGCTGTTCAGTTACAGAAAACTCTGTTCACAGCCTTGCCACTATGAACTCTAACATTTTTAACTGGCAGAGTAGAAAGATCCAGTTTTGCTGGAGGAGTCAACACCACGCCAAAAAGGAAAACAGATCTTTTTTTCTGAAAGATACCAAAGATTAGCTTATTTGGCTTTTGGTGATTCCTGTGAGCAGTATACATCTGGTTACCATTTCATCCAGACCACCAGCAACAATAAAAAAAATCTATACCTTTTTGAATGTGACAAGCCTACAAACACTGGTCTAATGTTTAGCACATTTAATGGGTTCAAAAGAAAAAGATTGTTTGGACACTGCAAACGAATTTGCCTCAGACCTCAGCAGTAGATTTATCTTAATGAATCTGACAATGTGAGTCCAATGACAAGCTCAAGCTAAGCTTAAAATTCAGTTAAGAATCAGAATTACTAATTTTCTTCCTTAGTAGATTTTGGGTTTAGTTTTCTTTTTTAAGTCTCTTCAGTGATGCTATGAAGAAAACATTTTAAGGGATTTGTTCCTGGTCAAACTTTCTTCACTACATGCCTTTCCTATGCTTTATCATAGCAAATTTTCAACATAAAGTGCTGCATATATAAATACAGTTACATCAATATATCTCATACATAACTATGTATTCCCTTTCCTCCCCTCTAAAGGGAGCAACCCATCTCTTTTCCAGGAGTACTTGGCAGTACACAGCCAAAAGAGAAGAAAAATTTAAAGTTTATTTATCCTTTATTTAGTTAGTTTATACAGTTTATTATTGGCAGAAGTAGAATGTCAATTAAAGAAAAAAAAAACAAAAAAAAACAAACAAAAACCTCAAGAAATCATTATTTCAGTTTTTTCAGTAAAAATGTGCTTACATCAGTAACAGCTGACAAATTGCAGATTTAAAAGACGCCTCTGTCTGAAAGATCACCTTTTCCAAGGAAGACCAAAACATTTTCCGAGTGTCTTTAGAAAACATTCTGCCATTAATTTGCACATAAGAGGTGGTCAGACATCACATGGGCAATCCCCACACATAAATTAAGAAAGCCCAACAGAATTAAGTTTGTAGAAGTAAATTGCCTTAAGAAGTTAAACCATTCAGAAACCAAGATAAAGCAAAGAAACATGACCTGTGCACAGCTCCCTTTCTTCAAAATCTTCAGGCAGGAGGTCCCATAAAACTAACAAAATAATGAGATCTTTCTAACACAAAACACACATTTACACCCATACACTTATGCTCACTTCACTCCACCACCCAAGGTGCTCTAGAAAAGTCTCAGTCTATACCCATTTTATCCTCAAGCACACTACCTTACTCTCAGGATTTTAATTTAATATCTCCCACATATCTCAGAAAACAGTTACATCTGGGAAAACACTCCTTCCTCCAGGAAGAGCTGGATCTGGTTTTCTCTATTCTTAGATATGTCTCATACCATAATCTTCTGCCAGTAATAAGGATTAATAGGAGCCACCTGCCTGTATTTCCTTAGATGCATGTGTTTACTCTGTCCCAGGCATCAAATAACCTTGTTACAGTTGCACATATTTTTTTTTTATTATTAATTTTGTAGTGCTTCAACGCATAAGGCAAAATATTTAAACCTAAAGAGCAAAAATCACTTAAGCAGCAAAATAAACTCTGTCCTTCTAAAATACAAGCCATAGAAAATAAAATTTTAAATAATTACTGACTTTTCTTCAGACAAGACTAAAGGCATATTAATTATATAGTTTAATTTCTAACTGTGAAATCACTTCGTCAAACCATTTTCTTTTTACTTCTTTAACTGAGAAGACCCTTTCTAAATTGTAAGTACCTGACTAAGGTAAGACTACCAGATTAGTCTTGTATAAGGAAAGATATTTATTTATTTTCACAATAGCCTTTTTTAGCTTATCTACCCTTTGGTCAAATGGTTCTTATGTATACAGTGTACAATCTGTACTCTTTCAAACTAAAGAATGAATAACAAATAAATATAACTAGTATTTATATGCATATTTTAATACATGGAATAAAAAATAACTCATACAAAATACCAAAGCAAAAGAGAAGTTTGGAAGCTACTTTTCAAGTTAAATATACATACACTTTGAATGAATAAAAATCTTTATCTGGTATCTTGTGTGAAACTGTTGGTACTTGAAATAAACCAGCAACAGGTATTTCCTTGAAACATTCAGCAGTGGTTTAAAAAAACCTGCAATAATGTCATTTGAGATGGTTCTGGTCATAAAGCTATCAGTTCACAAGAAAATCATGATCTAGAGTTTCTTTGGGGTAACCAGATTTTAACAAATACGAGGCAACGGAGTACAGCATACTGTCTACAATTTCCAGAGCTGAATGAGATAAAACTGAATGGAAAAGTACTATTAAAAATACAAAATTAAGTTGCATATTTCTATCAGCAATACCTAATAAACTCCCACAAATGTAGTAATTAATGCAGACTGTATACTTTTTTAGAAAACATAAATCAACCCCTTCCTCACAATCCCTGTGCTGCCTTCTCAGGAACAGGTGCTCAGTCTCCATCAGCTCCTTCTGTCTTTTGAGTTCGAGACACACACAAAAAGGGTCTCTTGACTGTCGCACCCACATCTTATATTCTTCAAAAACTCTTTGAAGATAAAGTGAGAATCTTGCAAATCAGTCTGTATTTTTCACCACTATGTTGTATATTATTCTCAGAAATGGGTTGTTCAGCCCAGAGGAGAGAAGGCTTTGGGAACATCTTACAGCAGCCTTCCACTGACTAAAAGGGGTGTACAAGCAAGCTGGAGGGAGACTGTTTATATAAGAGCAAGTAGTGACAGGACGGGGGAATTGATTTAAACTGAAAGAGGGTAGATTTAGGTTAGATATAAGGAAGAAATTCTTCACTGTGAGGGTGGTGAGGCACTGGAACAGCTTGCGCAGAGAAGCTGTCACTACCCCATCCCTGACAGCGTCCAAGGCCAGGTTAGATGGCGCTTTGAGCAACCTGGTCTAGTGGGAGGTGTCCCTGCCCATGGTAGGGGGGATTGTAACTAGCTGATCTTTGAGGTCACTCCCAATCCAAACCATTCTATGATATGGATCTATGATAATGATGGATATACTGCTTGTAGATCTGCAGTCAGGAATGAACTGAGTTGTTTACAAGTTTCATTACTTTTTACAGGATAATGCAAGTCAAAGTATTTTTAGTCTTAAATGAGCCTGTTAGTGTTGATTATTCTCTAAGAATGCAAATATTAAACAGTGAGAGAGTTTTACATAGGAAAGAAAAACATTAGAATGCTTACCAAATCCCTGTTGTATTCAAATGTAGTGTTCACATGAGTATGCAAAAGATGTCAGTTTAAAATACAGACTGCAACTTGAGATGAATCTAATTAGAAATACTTAATTTTCAGAAGAGTTATGGGATTCAAATTTTTTGTTCATTTTAATTCTCTGTGAATCAATGGAAGGGTTCATTATAAATAATTTTCTGATCTGTGAATTACTTTCTGATCTGTGAATCACGAGGAATGAAAATACAATCTTCTACAGAAATCAAGAAGCAATCAATTTCAATGTTAAAATCTATTTCAGGAGCTGTTTGAGAACAGCTAAGTATTGAGAATGAAACAGTGCTTCTACATGTAGAAACAAAGCAGTAATGTAACTCTTGCACACATCGTAAAGAGGTAAAGTCAGACGTGACAACATAGAATCATAGAATACTTAGGGTTGGAAAGGACTGTAAGATCATCTAGTTCCAATCCCCTGCCATGGGCAGGGACACCTCACACTAAATCATCTCACCCAAGGTTTCATCCAACCTGGCCTTGAACACTGCCAGGGATGGAGCATTCACAGCCTCCCTGGGGAACACATTCCATTACCTCACCACCCTAACACAAAAGAACTTCCTCCTTATATCCAATGTAAACTTCCCCTGTTTAAGTTTTAACCCATTACCCCTTCTCCTGTCACTACAGTCCCTAATGAAGAGTCCCTCCCCACCATCCCTATAGACCCCTTCAGATACTGGAAGGATGCTATGAGGTCTCCATGCAGCCTTCTCTTCTCCAGGATGAACAGCCCCAACTTTCTCACCCTGTCTTCATATGGGAGGTGGTCCAGTCCCCTGATCATCCTTGCGGCCCTTCTCTGGACTTGTTCCAACAGTTCCATGTCTTTTTTATGTTGAGGACACCAGAACTGCACAAAATACTCCAGGTGAGGTCTCACAAGAGCAGAGTAGAGGAGCAGGGTCACCTTCTTTGACCTGCTGATCATGCTCCTTTTGATCTTCATCCACTGTCTGACATATCTGATTAAAAGACAGGATTTAATGTAAAATGCTATCACTCATGTTACATGTCTCCTGCTTTAAGACTGTGCCAATCACAGCCATGGCACATTTTCAAGTGCATTTAGTGCTAGCAAACACTGCTCTCCTCTGTGCTTTTTGCAGTTTATCTGGTTGTTGTTTTAAAACTACATCCCAGGTGTAGAATAAGTCCCTCTGATTTCCAGTCTCAGTCTCTACTCAATATTAGAAATCTTATTTTAATGGAAACACATTTTCCTGGCCAAAGTCTGCATTTTTAATATATTGCTACTATTCTGCTTCACTTTTACATTAATTTGCAGAGAATTATTAACTTGATACTTTTTTACAGTTTCATCCATTCACCTACTTCCAAATGTTTCTTTCCCCTTACTCAGGTGCATCTTTCACATAGCAATAGCTTAAGTTCTCTTTGTGTTTATATAAAAAACAAAAAACCAAATCCACGCTTTCAGCATTGTTCTCAACAATGTATTGGTAGGCTGTGCCTATTTGTAATACTTATTCAACAGGCATTTTCCTTTTATCATGTCCTTCAAGTATTAGACATCTGAAATAAGGTGCATCAGTCTTACTGTCTCTTACTATGATACTACTTCATTCTATTCCTCTTCATATCTTTATTGAAGGCTGTTTACAGGTCTGCTTCTTGCTTCCTCCTGAGCTTCAGAAAAAAAAAACATAAATATTTTCATCAAACAATAAAAAGCTTTCTTTTCTCTCTACCTGTCTTTCTGTAAGTCTGATTTTGGCCATCAAGTCTCTGGGAGGCCAATTAAGTTTTGTTTGTGCACTAAGATTTCTACTCCTTTTTGTCTACTCTCTATACACTTTGTGGCAGTGTATACACATCTAACATATCTGGCAAGGTCACCCATTTTTTCTTTTACTGTGAGCTATATAATAATGTCAAAAATATTTTTTTATTAAAATATGAAAAAAATTGTAGCTGCTTACCCAGCAACCGCTGGCCTGATGCACCTAAAATACCTCATATATGGCTCTGTCTTTTGGTCTTTACATCACTGTATTGTGACTTTTCATCATAAATCATTTTATTTGGTTTATATTACAGCAATCCCTTACGTACCAGTCTCCTTGAAACAGGTCAAACTCAAAACCGCTATTTTATTAGGACAGCAAAATTTATATGTGGTTAAGCATGCGTGCATTCTTAGGTAGTTAACTTACAGAGCTATTACTTAATATCTTACAGAAATGTTACTTTTGCTAGAGATATTCCTTAATTACCTTTCACTCACCCTGATTCCTTTAAGAAACACCTTTTAAAGCAGGAATATAATACCTAGTCAGCCCTAAAGATACATATGACATTCAGAAATTTGGTTTGATAAATCTGAGTATCCCAAGTATCATAAGGATGTTTCATATGTCAATATAATATCTATCTTTTGAACACTGTGTTTGAAAACATCACATTTCTCTGAACTGTTAATTTTTTACTGTAAAACTTACAATATATATCTTGGCATTATCATCTTTCATCTCCATTTTCTGTTCTATCCTTTTGTGTATGCTGTGTGCAATTTTGTTTCTGCAATAAATTAATTCTGGGGAAAAATGGTTTTGTTTTTATTAGGACAAAGTGAATGCTGAAAAGCATTTTTTAGAGATGCTTATTCAGTTTCATATAGAAATTTTATTTGATTTTAGTTCTGCTTGTTCTCCACAAGTATTTCTGGAAAAAAAAAGCTTGCCAGCCACAAAATAATCTACCATAAACACCAAATACTAAGTATGGTATTCAAAGATTTTATAAAGCAGCAAGAGTGCAGGGATACCATGATGAGATACTGCAGACAACTGTGAATAACTGTCATTCCCTCTGCCAAGGCCCTGAGGGCACTCATGGGTCTGGCTGCTCTTGTCAGCCTCCTCAGGGTCTCTCCAACCTTGCCCATGGCCCAGGGTACCATGTCAGACCCCAGGGCCCATTAGACCCTTTCTCAGCAATGCTACAGCTCCAGCTCCCCACAGCCCTGCACTGCCTGGCTATGAGCCTTGCCAAGACAGGCGCTCAGCCTGTCCTGGCCTTGTCCTGTCTCCATCCCCAAGGAGGTGTTCAGTTCTGGGACTTGGGGCTGCCCTTGTGCCCCACAGCTGTCCTGCTCTGGCTGGGATGGAAGAATGGGCGCAGGCTGCCAGGCTCTTCCTCATGAGCCTCCATGGTTATCCCTATGGAAGCTCACAGGGAGGCCTGGCACCTTTCCCTCCGGTGCTGCTTAAGGCATCTGGACTGGGGCTATGCAGAGCAGTGATTTTTCTGGCTCCCAATCACAGGGCACAGCTGCAAGGTGACAGAGATGTTTAGAACTTCAAGAATCCTTCCCTTGTTTGTCACTCCAGTCACTGCACTGACATTTTTCTCTGTGCAGATAGCCTGTTTGTTAATGTGATAAACAAAACAATCCTTTTTCCTGAGGCTAGAGGAAAAATTTTAAAGATGTTTTTCCCCTCCACAATAAGAAGAGCATGCTAAAGATCTGCCATCCGGATGAGAGTTCAATGCAGACAAATTTCTGGACAGGCACAAAAGTACTATAAAACCACATCATTTCTTCAGTGCACTCCTGAAAAGCAGTCTGGTCTGCGGCATTTTAATATGGCTGTTCCTGTAATTCCAAACACAAGCTGTGAATGGCATCTCTAATGTTAGTTTCTACAAAGCTAAGAGCAAACAAAGTGTTTTTGAGCAGCACAAATAACTTCTACAGAAGGACCCAAGTTTCACTGGCTTTAACACTGTTGCAGGTGCTGCTATTTTTGCATGAACAGACTGATCTAAAGCAATTTCTCTGATTCATTAGCCTTTTGAAAGGTTCCTTTCATATTAGAAATGAGAGTGAATTATATTTTCCACCTATCTTTCAAAAAACATAATGAAGACTATGCAAACAAAAAAGGGATGGAAGGGATGAATGGAGGGAATGAAAACTCCTGTTTGAGTTTTATTTCTCCTGACAGCTTTATAGCAGAGAGGGTTTTCTGTCTTGTCTCTCACTCACTTATTAAGGAGGAGAGATAGAGGCTGAAGAAAACAAACAACAAAGAGGAACCACACTAATTGCTTTCTTCTAATACAGAGCAGTTTGGAGATGAGAGTCAGTAGCACATACAGACACCCCTAACAAACTTCTTTGTCTTTCTGGGAACTCAGGAGGGGTTGTAGCTGGAAAGCCATGCAGATCCTAGTACCTAGCAGTTTACATGGACAAAGGTTGATTTAGACAGAAGGCAGCGGATATTCAAGTTCACTTGTCAAATAAATAATCTGTTTCTTGTTGTCATAAGGAGAATACCATTGTACAAAAATACTAACTTTGGGCTGCCAAATGGTCATGACAGCCTGTATTAGAAGAATGGATATATTTTTTTCAAGAGGAGCAATCGACCAACATTGTAGTTTAAAGTTAAGCAATTAAGCAAAGACATAAGTTGGCTTTTAGTTTGGTTAGTTTGTTGAGTTTTTTTCTGCCATTATTTACTAGTAAGCAGGGTTTTGCTGCTCTCTCATGTCCTATTAAACAAAACTAATGCTATTAGCCATTCTGTTCCATTTAACAATCACAATGGCCCAAAGGAAAATCTGTATGTTCCTTGTACTTTCCTTGTACATGGTAGCAAATTGCTAACCAAGCACTCCAAGCCTCCAGTTCTTACTCTCACATATGCATCCTATTCCACTTGTGCATTTTTGCATTTTCTGTTCTATTACAATCTTTCTATTGCAAACTGACAGCCTTTCCTTGGGATTTAACCATTTACATACTACAATTTCACTGTCTGCTGTCACCCTTACACTCTATTTACAATAAGTTCTCACTGTGATAAAATAAATATGTTTCCTTAATGAAGGAGTTACAATACTGGCACATGTTATATTTGGGAATCCTGTACACTCTGTGGAGGAAGTGCTACATTTTTTCAGAATTTCAGGTGAAATTACTTGTTTCTCAGAAGTACACCAGGCGTTCACTTACGATTGCTTCCAAGCCTTCCTGCATTCCAGCTGTTGGGTGTCAGAGCACATTCCTCTTCTAAGAGTTCAGCTGGAGAAGTTTTGGAATTCAGCTGGTTGAGTCCAAGCTTAGCCTCTTTGGTCATAAGAGCTCTGATGAAAAAAAGCTAAAAGCAAGGGCCTGTCCCTTATTTCCCTTGGAAGCTGCTTGTAAACTGAGAATTTAGCACTGCCCCAATGTCATGGTACATTGCTGCTGCATAACAGGTATATCTGTGTTCAATCTCATAACTGTGTGAACCTGATCTGGACCCACTGGTTTGGGTTCTTCGCATGGCCTTGGACCTGCTTCACCACTGCAGAACTGCTGATCAGTCTCTGGACTTGATCCTGACCCAGATGTCCTGTTATGCATCTTGCCTCTTTGTCAATAAAGTCACTGTTTCCACCTGCACTATTTGTCGTGCTCAGTTCATGGTTCACCTTCTTTGCAGAGTAGAACTATGCTTCCCATCTCCCAAAATAGAGCTAAGGTAAGTGTTTTTCTTGTGAATTCTACATATATTTAAATGTATTTTCAAAAATGACGTTAGAAGTTTTACAACCAAAATGTCCACTAGCTTCAGTTCTTGTCCATAAAACAGCAATTTAATTAAGAGTGGAATAGATCCATTAAATGTAATAAAAACAAACCCTCCATTGTATATACCTTTAGTTTCACAAATGAAGACATTATTATTATAAGTATCTCAGACTGGTGATGTTCATATAAGTAATTAATGGCAGCTTAATTGTTTAAAGAGGATCAGGTGTAAGTCAGTGAAAAAAAATAATTTTTTTCTGTCAGATGGATGGGCAGTATGGCTCAAAAAAATAGGATTTTTAACTCCAAGGAGATTTTTACTGGTTTTGGTGACCAGTTTCCCTATACTTAATGGTCTTTGCTCAACAACAAGAAAAAAAATCACATCAAATATCTTCCTGAAGTCCAAAAAGATTTGATCTACCTGATTTGGCTTGTCTGAAGAATCAGTTATGTTACTTTATCTGAAAAAGCACCTTAGCAGATATTAGTCCTCCAGAGAACACAGAGTGCACAGTCCTCCTCTGCTTGTTTAGGAGGTATTAGAAAGACAGCAGTGTTCTTGCACTTCATCCAGTCATGTTTCAGAAACTTAACCACTTTAACAATTTCTGAGAAACACTATGAAAAAGAAAAAAGTCAGAGGTAGAATGAAGAAAGCTTATGCAAAGTCTTGAAGACAGAAGACTTGCAATCTTTGCAAAGTCAGTACCATTATTCTATTGAAGGGTTATACTGTTAAATAACTTCTTTTAGTTCGTATGTACTTCAAATTCAGTTATCACTTATTTCACCATTGATCATTCTGACCTGAATTGTCCATAGTAAAAATGCTAAACCTGTATTTGCCCTATCACTAGTGATTCTGAATGTGAATTATGAGTTTAGATTGCTCTTCATCATTTTGCTTAGTACTCATTAGAATCTCTCCTGCACCTATCATATTAATTTTATTGACCTGTGGAGTTTCTAGAAAATGTAGTTCATAATCCTTGTTCCAGAGAAACCATGTTTGAGTTAATACAGGATAATCAATTATATATCTTGGAAGAAGATACCTAAGAGAGTCAGACATTCCTCTAGGTGTCTGAATGGTCTTCCGAGACATGATGGATCCAGTTATGGCTCCTAGTTAAGTAGCCGATTTTATATCTGATCTAGCACAAATGGAGTTTCCCATCTGCAACGTGAAGGCAACAATATTTCTCTGGTTCACAGCGGCAGGGAGTTTAGGTATGTTAGAACACTTACTACAGTTGTTAGGGTATTACAAACAAGAGAGATATTAGCCCCTTGCACATTGTAAATTAATTCATATGTAGGAACAGCCTCAACTAAACTGAGCAATAAAGCTGATTATTAGAATCAAACCAGGTATGTCCATTTAATTTTCTTTTTTCTTGTCATTTTTTTACAATGCTTGCTTTACCTGTAGCTATTTATGTGAGGGGACTGAGAATAGATGGTGATAGCATATATACAGATGTGCAAAATAATAAATTAGTCATGGTTGAAACCACCTATGGATACATGAAATTATTGGCCAGTAGTGGTTGCCTGACCTGTATCCATCAAAATGTCAAATGATGTATAGGTAGGCAGCAGGGATGCACGCTAGAAAGAAGGAATGCATAAATCTCTGATGCTGCTCCATGCTGCTTCAGGTAATTGTGACATAGTATGCCTTACAATACTCTACATGTCACCAAAAATTGATTAAAACCAGCACCAACTCATTGATTATTTGTTTTTAAAATAGATATCCTATTAGCTACTAAACAACATATCTTCACATTCTATTGAAATAGTTTGGAATAAATAAGCATTTTATGACAGACTTTCTGCTTTGAGTTCTTATCATTGAATAGTTCTATAGAATTTAAACAATTATTCAATAAAGACTTTTTAGCAAACCTAAAAAATTAAGGTAAAAGTGACAATCCTATTCCAAAATTGTAAAGAATGATTCAAAACCTCAATTTAAATGGTCTTTGCTGTGTGGGTTTTTTTCCCGTAAATGCATTCTGTAAATTATTCCTCTAATACTCCATTACCCATTTGTAACACTATGTTGGTTTAATCTATATTATATTCTTTAGGGCTTTCCCTACATGAGAGTTATTAACAGGAAATATCATTATCTCTAGGTCATCAAGATTAGCCTTCTACCTTCACCAAAAAGAATATTGAAAACACACTACATAGTGCAAAAACTATTTCCTGGCTGTCTTTATTTGTAACTCAAATTACAATTGTCAGAGATCAAATGAAGTCCAGCTTTTTCCCAGCCATTCCTTCTCTCTGTAGTATTAAGAGCAGAATTTGTTTCCATTTGCTCTATAAAGAGCAAACTTTCACAAAGTTCTTTAATCTAAAGTTAACAGCATATAGAATATTGAACTTGTGCATTTTCGAAGCTGTTGCCAAATGGTCTTTCTTTTGGATATTAGGGAAGTCAACAGAAAATTTTCCATTTACTTCAGTGAAGCAGGGCTTAAACTCGTTACCCTGTTAGGTATCATCCCTGCTATGTACTAGAATAAATTTGTGTAGAAAGCAGGGAACTTTCATATTTACGAGGTTCTTCATTTGATTAAGTCAGGAATAAGGGAGTTAAACTACAGGAGATCCATGGGAATTTTTTAGAAGTAAAAGGAGAATACCATTAAAATTTGTATTCTCTCCACTTTTATAGCATGTCTACCTTCTTGAATTTAGAAATCTGACCTCACTGGATTAACTTCCCTTGAAGATGACTTTTTAAATTTCCAATTGTTGTGGTTTAAGTCCACCCAACAGCTAAGTACCATGCATCTGCTCACTCATTCCTCACTCTCTGCCCCTATGAACCAGACAATAATTGAAATACAATAAAATATAATAACAATGATAATACTTTTAATGAAAAGGGGGAAAACAGAGAGAGTAGAAAAAAGTCCAACAAAAACACAAGTGGTGCATATTTTAATTGCTTACCACCCACTGACCAATGTCAAACCTATCCCCATGCAGCTCCTCCCATCCAGCTCTCTCCAGTTTTTGTACTGATCATGATATTCTACGATATGGAATGTTAATTTGGCTAGTTCGGGTCAGGTGTCCTGTCTCTGCTCCCTCCCAGCTTTTTGTGCCCCTCCTTACTGGCAGAGCATGAGAAACTGAAATCCTTGCTGAGGTTAGGCACTACTTATCAACAGCTAAACCACTGGTGTGTTAACATTATTTTCAGACTAAAGCCAAAACACAGCACTGTACCAGCTACTAGGAAGAAAATTAACTCTTATTCCAGCTGAAACCAGGACACCTATTCTAAAAAACTTTGTGTACGGCACATTGATTTAATTTTCTGATTTTATAGTGTTAATTTGATTTTCTGAGTTTGCATTTTATATTTTCTGCTTTTATATTTTAGTCTGATACTTTTCTATTGTAAGTAAAAGACAACAGACGGATGGACAAACACTGAAGAAATAAAATACCAGCTCAACTTGGTCTTTTATAACTACCTTAAAACAAAACTCCATTAAAATCAATATTAAACATTGATCAATAGAGGTACCATGTGCAAGGCAAATTATCTTACTAACTTTAGTTCCCAGTGCCTTTGCTAGATTTTACAGCTGTTTTCCTTTAATATCATTAATTAGGAACTGAAATTAACTGACACAATTTCAGTTACTTAAAAACCATTTTGAGAGCAAAACATGATGTGATTTGGGAGGTTGTATTCATACTTCTGATTGTGGACCTGCGTAGGTCTACTTTTCATTCCTTCATGAGTAACTGGACATCTACCTTGTATTCATGGATAATGTATTGAGTTTCTCAATTTTAGCTTGATTTAGCTTGGTACGAGTATCTCATTACACAGCCTTGGTTAGTCTTCTTCTAAATTTCTAGTCTTCTAGTCAGGGTGCAGAAACACCATTAGGCTTAGGTGATCTGTTGCATGCTGTGAATAGCAAATACCAAACTGTGAATATACAAAGCCAGCAGTCTACAAATAAACTCCCATGGAAATTATCCTTGTGCATCTCTCTGGAAGTACTTCTGAATAGCAAACATAATAGATCACCACTGCCCCTCAAAATCAGTTCATAGATGAGTAATAATGTAAATATGGTGGAATAACATAAATTAATAATAGATAATACTAACAATAAAAGCTTTAAACATTCCTAGTTACCTTTTGTAGACCTACAAATCAAAGCTGCTTTCAGTATGTCACCCGCATGCTCTCTGATTGTAGTCCTCTACTTCCTCGACTCTGAAGTAAGACTGGATAAAGCTCTTGCTTTCAGATGATACCAGTGACACAGTGGTACACAGAATAATTTAGTAAATCTCATGGGATTCATAGTCTTACAGAACCCTTTTTTCCAGAAGTTATGATCTAATAAGGCTTACACTTTACTACAAGAGAGGAAAGGGAACAAAGAGATCAATGACCTGTGAAAAAAAACTCAAACCCTTGGCTAGTAGGTGAAAGGAAGGGATGAACCTAAGAATGTAGGAAAGGAAAAACAGGGGCAATAGTAAACATTTGCTTAGTCATGTGCTTGAGTCAGAAAGAGAGGACAGATGCCTGTAGGAAGAACCTGAGTAGAAATGAGATGACCAGGAAACAAAATGTCTGATATGAGTTAGAACTAAATTGTCAACAAAGAGTGCTAACGTGGTAAACTTATTTTTTTTAATAAGGTATTGTTTGAGCTCAATGACAGCAAAACAGTAAAAAATAAAAAGGATGTGGTGTTCTTTCTAAGTTAGTATAAAATCTACATGAATATGTACAAAGCCCTGACTTCTCCAAGGACAACATAGATTACTGTTCAGCTTCCTCCTTAAGGGTCTGCTTATCTATTTTCTATGTTTCAGCTGCTCTTCTCTTGAGATTTCCTAGTTTCTGCTTCCTGTCTATAGCAGGTCTTCAATTTATAAACCAGATTATTAAACATGGGGTAATTAAAGGTAAATCTCATGCTTTTTAGTACCTTCACTGCCCCTTTAAGTTTGGAAATAAACTATTGCATGTGCTCTTAAGGGATTCTTTGCTTGAATTAATGTTCTTGTAATCTGTGATAAAACATGACTATAATAATCAGGCAAACAAATAGGTCATACAATATTAATAAACTAATACAGACACCTTCTACATTCTTCATATTGGTTGTCTAATAAAATCAATACACGTGGAGTGATCTAGTTCAGGCTGGGATAAAAATCTAGTGCTTTGTCTTTAGAGCAAGTCAAAATATAATAACTTTATTATGTATAGTATGATTCATACAAATTGCATCCCAAAGGCTTTAGGAAGTTAGAAAATACTCTTCCAGAGTGAGACAATAATAATAATAATAATAATAATAATAATAATAATAATAATAATAATAATAGAAAGAGGGAAATAATGTCCACAGTCATATCCCTTTTTCAGTGGTGTAAATTGCAACTAAGATTACTGAGATCATATGGTTTACACTGATAACAGTATTACTGAAGAGATTAGAATCAGTATTACTGAAGAGATTAGAATCAGTATTACTGAAGAGATTAGAAACAGTATTACTGAAGAGATTAGAATCTTAGGTAGCAGGGAAACTGTGTTTTCAATTGAGAATTGCAGCGGAATGGTAAGTCAATGAGGCAGAATGACACAGGAAGACAGTTTTCAAACTTAAGTTTTGAAACTTAGGTGAAGAAAGCAAACATAAAGAAGCAGCAAAGTGATATGGATGAATTATGTCAGCGATTTTAAATTCAAGAGGAGCAAATGGAAACTCTACATAAAACAATTGTTGGAAGGAAAGGATATATATGATGCTCCCACATCATGCTGTGAAAATAAATGGGAGGTTTTAATCAACTCCAGAATTTTACCATCTGTACCAAAAACCACGGATTTGTTGCTGGGGTGCAGAGGATTGCTCAAGACAGAAGAAAAATAAACAAGAGAAGAAGTGAGAAAGGTTAAACAAGGATTTAAGCTGAGACAATTTGGATTACTTAAAACAAAATTAGGGAGGCATAGGGTGTATTTCTTCAGTACATAAGATCAACAGTAAACTTGTTAATTCTGTGAGTTTTTTTTTCCAAAAAGCAAAACCAAAACACCAAGAAGCAGAAAGTAATATTTTTAGTGAACTCTGAAATACCATAGTGATTTTAAAAGATTGGAGGCTGAAGTAGCACTTCCTTCTCCTACCAGCTGGCAGACTTTTATCTAACACCTACATATTCCATTACACAGCGATTTATTCTGATGTGGCCACTGGAATATCTCCATCAGGCCTTATGCCTAATTCTTCTTCACCACATCATATATAGGCATTCAAATACAGAACACACAGAATATGCTGTAGTTACATACAGAATAAGAGTAACACTTCTAAGTGTGTTTTTCTGGAGATATGACATAAGTAAGATATATCAGTCTGACAAATCTAAGAAGCAGCCATCAAACAAGAGAGGGAAATTTCCAAACTTGTGGGTAGTGGGTCTTTAAGGATAATTCTGGGGTTTTTGCAATGTTAATTTTTTCTCTGTTTGGGCAGTAGCTAATTTTAAATTCCTATCAGCTGAGGAAAAAAAACTTTATCAAATGACAATGAAGTTTCTCATAATTTATTTCCAGAAATTTATGCTGCTTTTGTCAACCTTTCTGAGCTTGAAAGTACTCTTTCCCATGTTCAAGGTGGAAAGGAAACCCTAAGGAAATCTTAAAAGTTAAAAACTACCCAGCATGCTTTTTGCACAGTATCTGCCATTCTAGCTGTGGGGTGAGTCTGTCTCCAACACACCTGCTGTTCTAAAAAGTCTCCACAGCATTCACTGAGGAAAGAATGTGTTTGGGAAAGAATGGGTTTCCTGTTGTACTTGCTGAACAGAAACCAATGCATGTGCAAAATCAGTGCAGCAGATGTGAATATGAAGACTACAAGACCACTACACAGACAGAAGAATGCCTAATTTTTGGGCCAGATATCTATACAGCTGTAAGGTGTGTCACTAAGCACTGCACTTTGCTCACATAAAGGTTGTGATACCTCAAGCTGTGCAGCAGTAATCTGTGATGTGTTTTAGCCAATCTATATTGCTCATGCAATGTTAAGGGGACTTCAGCTGTTAGGCCTTTTATTCCTTGACCACAACTGGGGATTAATCAAATGAAAATGACAGATGTCTTGCTCAGAGAATTCTCCTGGCAGCCCCCAGGCAAACTCCAGTGAAAGCATTGATGTATGACGAACATTTGCCGACATTTGGAACCTCAATACTGTTGCCTAGACTGTTTTCTTCTGTAGATCATACTGTCATTTTTCCTTAGGGAGCTGGAGGTGCTATTTGATTTTATTAGAAGCACAGAACAGTTAGGGCTGGAAAAGACCTTAAGATCATCTAGTTCCAATCCCCGTGCTGTAGGCAGGTACACCTCACACTAAATCATGTCACCCAAGGCTCTGTCCAACCTGGCCTTGAACACTGCCAGGGATGGACCATTCACAACTTCCCTGGACAATCCATTCCACTGCCTCACCACCCTAACAGGAAAGAATTTCCTCCTTATATCCGATCTAAACTTCCCCTATTTAAGTCTGAACCCGTTACCCATTGTACTATCACTAGAGTCCATAAAAATAGTCCCTCCCCAGCATTCCTATAGCACCCCTTCAGATACCAGAAGGCCGCTATGAGGTCTCCACACAGCCTTCTCTTCTCCAGGCTCAACAGCCCAAACTTTCTCAGCCTATCTTCACACGGGAGGTGCTCCAGTCCCCTGATCATCCTTATGGACCTCCTCTGCACTTGTTCCAACAGATCCATTTTATGTTGAGGACACCAGAACTGTGCACAACAGTCCAGGTGAGGTCTCACAAGAGCAGAGTAGAAGGGCAGGATCACCTCCTTAGACCTGCTGGTCACGTTCCTTTTGATGCAGCCCAGGATACGGTTGGCTTTCTGGGCTGCGAGTGCGCACTGCCAGTCCATGTTCATTTTCTCATGAACCAGCACCCCCAAGTCCTTCCCTGCAGGGCTGCTCTGAAGCTCTTCTCTTTCCTACCTGTAGTTGTGCCTGGGATTGCTCCAACCCAGGTGTAGGACCTTGCACTTGGCATGATTAAACTTCATAAGGTTGGCATCAGACCACCTCACAAGCGTGTCAAGGTCCCTCTGGATGGCATTCCTTCCCTCCAGCGTATCAACCGAACCACACAGCTTGGTGTCATCGGCAAACTTACTGAGAGTGCACTCAATCCCACTGTCCAGGTCAGCAACAAGAACCTTGAACAACACCAGTCCCAACACTGATCCCTGATGGACACCACTTGTTACTGGTCTCCAGCCAGATGAGCCACTGACCACAACTCTTTGCGTACGACCATCCATCCAGATCTTTATCCACCAGGTGGTCCATTCATCAAATTGATGTCTTTCTAATTTAGATACAAGGATGTCATGTGGGACAGTGTTGAATGCTTTGCACAAGTCCAGGTAGATTACATCAACTGCTCTACCCCTGTCCCATCAGTTCTGTAGCCCCATCATAGAAGGCCACCAAATTGGTCAGGCAGGATTTCCCCTTAGTGAAGCCATGCTGGCTGTCACCAAGCACCTTGTTGTTTTTCATGTGCCTTAGCATGCCTTCCAGGAGAATCTGCTCCAAGATTTTGCCAGGCACAGAGGTGAGGAGACTGACTGGTCTGTAATTCCAAGGGTCACCCATTTTCCCCTTCTTGAAAATGGGAGTTATATTTCCCTTTTTCCAGTCATCGGGAACCTCACCTGTCTGTCATGATTTTTAAAATATGATGAACAGTGGCTTAGCAACTTTAATCACCAGCTCCTTCAGAAACCTTGGATGAATTTTATCAGTTCCCATGGACTTCTGTACATTGAGCTTCTTATGATGGTCTTGAACCAGATCCTCTCCTACAGGGGGCCCAAGGTCTTCATTCTCACAGTCCCTGCATCTAGCTTCCAAGACTTCGGTGGTGTGGTCAGAGCCTTTGCCAGTGAAGACTGAGGCAAAGAAGTCATTCAGAACCTCAGCCTTCTCCAAATCCAGGGTAGCAAGTTCTGATAGTTTCCGGAGGGGGCCTATGTTGTCCCTAGTCTGTCTTTTATTCGCTACATACCTACAGAATCGCTTCCTGTTATCTTTAACATCCACAGCCAAGTTTAATTCTAACTGGGCCTTAGCTTTCCTAACCTTGTCCCTAGCTTCCCAGACAACATCCCTGTGTTCTTCCCAGGCCACCTGTCCTTGCTTCCACCTTTGATAAGTCTCTTTTTTCCTTCAAAGTTTCTTCAGCGCTGCTTATCCATCCAAGGAGGTCTCCTGGCCCTCCTGCTGCACTTCCTTCTAGTTGGAATGCAACACTCCTGAGCTTGCAGTAGGTGATCCTTGAATGTCAACCAAGAGTCTTGGGTGCCCCTGCCCTGCAGGTCTATATCCCATGGAACCTTACTAAGGAGGCTCCTGAAGAGGCCAAAGTCTGCTCTCTCGAAGTCTAGGGCAGTGAGCTTGCTGCATGCTCTTTTCACTTTCCTGAGGATATCAAATTCAACCATCTCATGGTCACTGCAACCAAGGGTGCCCTGGAGCATCACATTTCCAAACAGCCCTTCCCTGTTGGTGAGCAAAAGGTCAAGCATGGCACCTCTCCTTGTCGGCTCCTCCATCACTTGCAGAAGGAAGTTGTTTTCCACACAACCGAGGAACCTCCTGGATTGCTTGTGCTGGGGTGTACCATGCCTCCAACAGATATCAGGTTCTCAAGTCCCCCATGAGAATAAGGGCCTGCGAGCATGAGGCTGTTCCTGTCTGTCTATAGAGTGCTTCATCTAGAGAGTCCCCTTGATCAGGCGGTCTGTAGCAGATCCCCACAGTAATGTCCCCCGTAGCTGTTCTCCCTTTAACCCTGACCCACAAACTCTCTCTTGACTGTTCACCTGTCCCCTGACATAGTTTCATACTCTCCAGCCTATCACTGACATAAAAAGCAATTCTATCCCCCCCCATCAGCCAGGCCTGTCTTTTCTAAAGAGCTTGTAACCTTCCATTCCAACACTCCAGTCATAGGAGCCCTCCCACCACGTTTCTGTGATGCCTATTATATCACACCCCCATAGACATACACACATCTTTAATTCCTCCTGTTTGTTCTCCATGCTATAGGAGTTTGTAAAGAGGCATCTGATCCGAGCTCCAAATGAATCTGGCTCATTGGCTGGAGCAGCTGGAATAACTACACTGCTCCAAGCATTTATTATAGGTGCTGGCAACTGACTGGGTGTGATGCGATGGAATGATGCCCCCCTCTCCCAACACATCTAGTTTAAAGTATCCTTGACCATTCTTGCACGCCTCCTACAAAGACCAGCTCCACCAGCCCCCAGTAGACCTGGCCTACTAAATTGAGTTCCATGTTCTAGATACCCAAACCCATGACTATGGCATCACCCTTCTATCTATTTATTAACCTGGCCAATCCTCCTAGCCTTTTTAAGGTTTTCCCCTTTATCCTGGAGAATTGATGAAAAGACAATCTGAGCTCCAGAGCCCCTAACCACCTCTCCCAGGGCTCTTTAGTCCTTTATGTTCTCTGGGCTACTGCTATCTATATCACCAGCACCCACATGGGTCACTAGAATTGGGTAACAGTCAGTGGGACTTAATAGAGCAGGCAGCCTCTCTGCAACGTCCCTGATCCATTCCCCTGGTAGGCAACACACTTCCTTGGGACTGGGTCACATCGACAGGTAGGTGCCTCTGGTCCTTTCAAAGTAGGGTTCCCTACTACTATGACCCACTGCTTTTTCCCTACAGCACCAGTAGAGATTTTTAGCAGTGCATCAGCAGGTTGTTCATGGTGCAAGTGTGTTTCCTCATTAGCCCGCTGCAGGACAGCAAAGCGGTTCTCGGTGGGGACAACGGATTTAGGAGGAATCCCCTTGCTTTTAATTATCCTCTTCCTCCTTTTTTTTTCTTTTTTTGGTTACTGTTTCACACCTCCCTGGGTTAGTGGCCTCCTTCTTCCCTCCATGAGCTACGGTGGACGCTTGAGGCCCCTGCACAGTTTGGGCCTGGCGCAAGGACTCCTGCTACCTCTCCCCTGACATATGTCAGCCTAACAACAGCGTCCCGCAGCTCAGCCACCTGCTGCATGAGGACCTCTACTAGGGAGCACCAAGTGCAGCCCTGCCCATTGTGCACCTTTCCCTCACCAGACCAGTGCAGGCACTCTCTGCACTCCGAGCTCTGCACTGCAGCCTCCCCTCTCATCGGCTGTCTGGGTGCCTACCCTGGCCACCGCCGGGGCAGCCAGAGCAGAGGTCCCAGACCGAGCTCTGGTCCTGAGGCGAGTGCTCACCATCCCGCTCGCCTGCCCACACAAATTGCCTCACCACGCTCTTACTCCCTCGTGCTCCTTGGGGCAGGTTTCTACCCAGCCAGGGCTGGTGCCGCCCCACCCCTGGCTCTGCCCCCTGTGAGTCCCTGCTCGAGTCAGCTGAGCTGCCGGCTCCTGGGCAGGTCCTGTCGAGGACTTGAGGCTCCCTCGGTGGCTCTTGCTGCGCTGAGTTGAGGCTTCTGGACGCTGATCTTCCCCGCGGTCCGGTGAAGGCGCCCTCTCTCGAGCTGCTCACCTCAGCAATTCAATATGTAAATTAAGACAGCATTTCTAAAGGACTTGATAAAAATACATAGGCGCTGACCACCGCCGGGACAGCCAGAGCAGAGCTCCCAGACCGGGACCTGGTCATAAGGCAAGCACTCACCACCACACTCCCTCGACCCATCCTAGTCGCTCGCGTTTTCCGGGGCAGGTTTTTAACCAGCCAGGGCTGGTGCCGCCCCCCAACCCCCCCTGGCTCCGCCCCCTGTGAGTCCCTGCTCGCATCAGCTGAGCTGCTGGCTCCTGGGCAGGTCCTGTCGAGGGTGGGAGGCTCCCTCTGTGGCGCTTGTTAATCTGAGTTGAGGCTCCTGGACGCTGAGTTTCCCCCTGGCTCCAGTGTTGAAGGCGTCCTCTCTCGAGCTACTCACCTCAGCAACTGACCAGCAATGGTCGATGACCATATTGCATAAGGGAGAGAGAAATTCATTAGAATTTGTAGCCTGTCAGTGAAGATTGTGTCACTAGTATAAACTACAGTGTGCCAGATTGCTCAGCAGAAACTGAAGTGGCAAGAGATTTGCATCACATAATAGCGTCACATTAAATTTATCCTCTTTATCCCTCATAGAAAGCCACTTCCCTTCAACAAAACACCAAAATGCCCAATCTAGAAAACATCGCAAAAAGATTATGTTGAAATAAAGCCAAATGCTTGGGCTAAATTCTCTAAATGTTTGGGCTAGATGCATCAAAAGCTCAATAGGGGCTGCTTCCCTCAGCACCTGCACTTCTGCTGAGCTCTGTAACATGTAAGAACATTACATCAAATCCTTGCACAGTTTGCAAAGCAGGTATTTCCATGATAAAGCCAAGTTAGTAGACATACTGAGAGACATATGTAGACATAGTAGGTATACATTGTGATGGGTGAAGAACAGTTTGGTTTTCCTGTATTGTTTTGCTTGTATGAGATCAAAATTGCAGGGTTTTCATATAAGTTGTGAAACAAGTATTTCAGCTGAGCTTTTCCACTTTTTTCAAGAAGGTTCTTGAATAAGTGAGCAACTGGAATCCTGGGATAGGTGTCTTTACCAGTGAAACAATTCTGCTTTGCACAGATCTTTTGTAAGTATTTAATAGGCAACAGTAGCAAAGATCAGCTGCATAGCTTGGCAGTAAAGGCATTCATGTGGGAGAGTCAGGCTCAAATCCTCTCTGGTGATAATTCAGCCAGCTACAGAAAGCGAAACAACTTCAGTGGGGCCAACTGACAGAAACCTGCCTGAGAGTATTTTAATATTCCTGCTGTGAAAACTTTTTCCTGAGTGATGGGAGAACACAAATTTGCACTGCAGATCTGCAGAGAGGAAACTGAGACCAATTTCCTGCGTTCCAGATGAGTGTACTGGCCACTGAAATGTTTGGTAAAAGGCTGCCAGGAGCGTTTGATATTTTGAGAAAGAAATGACCTCACAGAGGTCCTCAGCAACCATTCCACAGAGTTCATTTTTTCCGTTGGAGAAGCCCCAGTGTGATGGTCCAAAATTGCTTAACATCACGTGTTTAAACTTATGCTAATAAATACATAGATTAATGCACAAAAGAGTTCCTTTTGATGTTTTCTTTTGCTCATATTTCTATTTCAACTACTCATTTTCATACTATTTAGACAATTTCTCTACCATCTCCTAAATGTGAGTCCTAGTTTTATTGAGGTTAATCACTTCAGTCTTCTCTGAGAGTTCAGAAATATTATTTTCAGTCACAACAGTTTCCTTTTTCCAACAGAAACAAATTATCTTCTTCTCCTCTTTCTAGATATATTTTTGATTGCCTTCTTGCTCCTTTTAATGTGAAGCAAACTCTGGAGACACTAAGTTTTTTTTCTGTAGATAAACCAGGCCTTTACTTGGCTAACTGTAGCGTGCTCAGTTGAATCTTCACAGCATGGTTACTGTTTGAAATTGTTTCCCTTGGTATCAACAAATTAGGGGCTTTTCTGTTGCCTCAGAGGTAGTGCAGTGTGGTAAGCATTCTCACACCAACTGGTACTTACCATTTCAGTGGTTAAAGCAGCCACCCTGAGATTAGTCACATCTTCAAACAAAGGGAAGTGTACTTCCTCTCTCTTACACTCAGCAAATGGAATAGAGGAGAAGAAGCTGTTCTAATCATTAGGATATTATAGAAACCATCCATAGAAACATTAGTGCTCTAAAGGAGGCTGCAGCAAACATAGCAAATTTATTGGAAGCCTTAATCTGGAGATACGACTTATGTGTTCTCATATTTTTTTCTTTTCAGTGTCAAACTGTACACTGTCCTTGCTAAGAAAGTTTTCCTTTACTAGACTTCTCAAAGTTTCATCTGCTTCGCTAATGATTGTCTGCATCTTCCCACATCTTCTGCCATCCACACTTTTGTTATTGTCATTCTTTTGACTTTCTGACTTGAACTGACTACCCATTTCTTTCTGTGTTGTCTCATTATTTGCATGTCATCATAAATAATCATCTAAACTGGGACTTAGAAATTTGAACTTAGCTTAAGACCAAGACAATGCCTCCACCATCTGGACTGTCTATCTTCATAGATAGATGTCTCTGTTCGACTGATGCCCCCTTATTTCGTTTGGGTTCTTCAGCTGCTCATCCACATACAAAAATGCTTATTCTGAATATATGAGTGGAAGTCTTCCCCTACTGTAGGCAGTAATCTTGTCTAGCTGAATAGTCACCCAAATTCTCCTTAAATTCTGTAAAGAAATCCCATATGGCATAAAGGGCTGGGCCTACATGAAACTTCATCTTATGATGTCATGATGACATACATTTTTTGCATAAAGTTTAGGAGTTAGAAACTCCAAGAAATTAAACACACAGTATCTAGACATAGCTCTATCTGAAAGAAATCAGATGCAAATGATTTGATGAACACCTTTAAAAATAGCAGTGCAGCCACATTACAGTCAGAAATACAAGAGTCATTAGTCAACACGGAAGAAAGGAAGACTTACTTCTACCCCCAGAATTAGGACATTATCTGGGAATGGTGTGTATGTGTGGAATTTGTATCTGCATTCCCTAGATTGTTCATGCAATTTTTTGTTAAACCACCACTGTCTCGAAATGGGATGTGAACTATCCCCTAGAAGAACCAACATGAAGAAAACAAAAGATACAGCAAACACGTTGGGTAAAAGAATTAGGGGAGCATCATAAAGCTGTCTAGATACAGCTCACTGCTGCACAGTTGGAATAACTGTATTAAAGAAGAAAGCAAGAAAACTCTTTTAATAGATTTCTTCTGCTTACACAGGATAATGGGATAAATTAACAAAGTAGGAACAGAAGAGTTCTTTTTGTTAAGGAGAGAATATCTGCAATGGAAGCGTGGGGGTGGCAGATGATAATGTAGAAGACTCTTAACCTTGAAACTTTCCAGAATAATTTGCTTTTCACTCTTGGCTGCTCAACATTAGTGCAGTACAATTATGAAGATGTAAACATCACAAGGGCACATGGCACACAGCCTGTCACAATGAGTTAAACTTGAGTACCCGATTCCCTGAGCAGCCATGGAGAGAGAATGAGCCACCTCATCAGGAATTCAACTGTATCAGTTTAGGGGGAGGTGAGGAGGGGAGGAGTTGATCCATCAAGCTCAGACACGACCCTAACCAACCTTCTGTTTTCTCCTTTCATTCAAGCAGTTGTAGAAGCAGATCATAAATGGACCTGTCAACTCCACAGTCACAGCAGCACACTGCTAAGAGAGAGCTTGAGAAAGTCTTCAACCTGTACCTGAACACTCCTGAAATACTTTTTCTTTTTTTTTTTCCAGTGCAAATGCTGCAGTTTGCTTGTTTTCAGTGGCAATCAATCACACAAAGAAGCAAACTGGCTGGAGAATGGAGCATTTATTATTTTTTTCATACCATTAGCAAATTTGAGTTGAGGTATACTGCAAGTTTGATGGACCACTAAGCTGTGTGCATTCAGAGGCCTCATTATCGTGTTAACCTTGCTTGTCCTTTTTCCCTGACATAAGGCTTAAAGATTTTTAACTGAGAGAATGGGCGCTACTGATTAGTAAATTAAATCTGGACATTTGGGGATATTTCCATGGTATTATCATAAGAATACATCAGGTGAGCACTTTGCCAAATATATTGAAATACTTAGAATCTGTACTAGATATTTTAGGCAAATATTTCAATTTAGTTTTAATTATTAAGTATGTTATGCTTTCAAATACCAATGAGAAACAGAGCACATTTTCTCACACATTTTGGAAAAGTCTAATTCTCATCTCATTTAATGGTTCTTATGTCAAGGTAACTTACTTGACCTCATTAAGGACACGTTAAATACAGTGTTGTGAAAAAAATACATCAGCAAAAACAGAAAATGCGTTGGCAGGTTGATATAATTTTTTCACTACAGTTTATCCAATGCTTTTTCCCATCAGCGTTCTTTATTTCTCTCTCCTTTTATCCCTTTCTCTCTGTACATGCCTGTGTGCACATTTTCAGCCTGTACATGTATTTTCAGCATATACATATCCTAGTTAGCTATAGCTTCAAATTACCATATTGCCTGAGCTATCCAACCCACAAAACAATGATAATCTTGTATAAATGTGCCACTCAAATATGCAGTCTTATGGTAAGCATTTTTGTAAAGTAAGCCAAAGTATTATGTTGCATCTACTGTTGCAGTTGCTGTGATATTTATCTTGACTTATAATGTAAAGCATGATTTTAAACTATAACGATCAAAATTCAGGGATAATTTCTGAATAAAAGGCTACTCAATTCCTTAGTTTACTAATTTTCAAGATAATCAAACTGCTGTTTGGAGATATTTAGGAGGTGACAAAGTGTCACATCAAAGATTCTCAAAATGGCAAGTAATAATACTTAAGAAGGACTGTGTTTCTCTATAAATTAATAGGTGTTGAGTTTATTGCATTTTGTAGTACTCTTTGCAACTCAGGTCTGCATCTGTTCCAAGAATGAAAAGGAAGTGATGCTATTGATGGTAAATACGAAACAATAAAGGTAGGAAAAGGCTTTAAACTAGGTTCAAAACTAGATTTTAAACTAGGTTTAAACTAGGCTTTGAGGCCTTTAAACTAGGTTTGAAGGGGAAAGGGGATAACACAAAGCTCACTAGACATGAGCCATGGGGTAGCTTGTTGCTATTGGAGTCCAGATCCACAGGGCAACTTAAATGCTTTTGTGTCAATGCCCACAGCATGGGCAACAAACAGGAAGAGCTGGAAGCCACTGTGCAGCAGGGAAATCATGACATAATCGCCATCGTAGAAGTGTGGTGAAACAATTCGCACAATTGGAGTGCTTCAATGGATGGCTACAGGCTCTTCAGAAAGGAAAGGCAAGGAAAAAGGTGGTGGCGTTGTACCGTATGTCAGGAAGTGCACTGACTGCCTTGAACTCAGTGTCGTGAGAAGGCTGAATGTCTGTGGGTGAAGATCAGGGGGAAGGCCAGCCAAGCTGATATCCTAGTAGGAGTCTGTTATAGACTACCTAGCAAGGATGAAGCTATTGGATGTGGCTAAAAACAATGGGAAGAAGTTTCACCGTTGCTTGCCCTTGTTCTCCTGAGGCATTTCAACCAACCAGATGTCTTCTGGAAGTACAACACATCAGAGAAGAAACAACCCAGGAGGTTCTCGGAGGGTGTGGAAGATAGCTTCCTAACCCAACTGGTTAGTGAGCCAACTAGGGGAGATGCCTGGCTAGATTTGCTGTTTGCAAACAGAGAAGGACTGTGGGGAAGACCAGACTGGATGAATAGGGAGATACTGCTTGAACTTAGTTAAAAAAAGAATTTATCCCCTGTGGAAGAAGGGACAGTTACCCCATGAAAAGTAAAAGGATGTTGTTAGGTTATGTAGAAAGAAAGTTAGAAAGGTGAAGGCACAGATGGAACTACATCTGGCCACTGCCATAAAAGGTAATAAAAAGTTCTTTTTCAAATAAATAAGCAACACTAGGGAAGTAATCGTCCCCCTGTACTCGGCACTTTTGAGGCTGCACCTTGAATCTTCTGTTCAGTTCTGGGCCCCTGACTACAAGAGAGACATTGAGGTGCTGGACTGTGTCCAGAGAAGGGCAACAAAACTGGTGAAGGGCCTGGAGCACAAGTGTGATGAGGAACGGCTGAGGAAACTGGGATTGTTTAGTCTAAAGAAGAGAAGGCTCAGGGGGACCTTGTCGTTCTCTACAACTACTTGAAAGGAGGATGGAGTGGGGTGAGGGTCAGTCTCTTCTCCAAAGTAATAAGTGATAGAACAAGATGTAATGGCCTCAAGCTGTGCCAGGGGAGGTTTAGATCGGATATTAGGGAAAATTTCTTCCCTGAGAGGATGATCAGGCATTGGAACAGGCTGCTCAGGGAAGTGGTGGAGTCACCATCCCTGGAAGTGCTCAAAAACCGTGTGGATGAGGCCCTTAGTGACATGTTTTAGTGGTGATTTTGGCAGTCCTGGGGTAATGGTTGGCCTTGATGGTCTTTAAAGATCTCTTCCCACCTAGCTGTTTCGCCTGTGATGGTAACTGCTGAGTGATCTCCATTGTCCTTGTCTTGACCCATGAACATTTTTTCATATTTTTCTCCCATGTCCAGCTGAGGAGGGGGCTGAGAGCATCTGAGAGCAGCTTTGGTGGGCACCTGGCATCCAGCTGGGGTCAACCCCCACGAAAAAGCATAGAGAAAAATACCCTTTATAATGTGTTAGATTCAAATGATAAGCTGCTTTAAGTTTCTCAGAGTTGCACCATTCTGGAAGACCAGAATCAAGCTATGCATTTTTAAGAACTTGTGCCCTCTGATGCTATCCTCTATATTTCAGCTTTTAAGCTTTATTTTTACACTTCTTGACTCCCTTCCCCTTGCCAAATGGAGAAAAAAAAAAGTACCCTTAAGGTATATAAGAAACCGCAAAAACATAATCAGTCTCGGAGTAATCTAAAAAAAATCTGTACATGGTTCCAGCAGAGCAGATCCCATGCCAAAACTTGACTAGTATGCATTTAACTTACCTAATGAGATATACTGCGGTCATATTATTTTTACTGAAATAACTATGCACTGCTGAATTCCACTGCCTCTCTGGCAAATCCATTCTGCTTCATGCATAAAAGTTATCAGTATAATTCTTCTAATGTCTATTTATTCCTAATTTACTAAGTTTAACACCTTCTTTCTAGTTCTAACCTAAAATAGACCATCCAGTCTAATTTTGAAATAAACTCCAATCAGTTTGATTCACTTACGTTACCTTTGAATCATCAGGATCCTATTCCCAGCAATGTGGTTTGGTTAAAGGTCAAAACCCCAATGTCAGCTACAATAAAAATTTATAATCAAAGCAAATATATAATTCTGAGGTTCAGACCACTTTGTGATTGTCTCACAGTTATGATATCGTGCTTGCACCCTCAGTGAAAGAAAGGGAAGAGCTTTTGTATTTCATTGGATATACTTTTGTATAGCATTTGGACTGGATACTGTCGCAGTGGAGTGACAGCTCTTGCTCTGCAGCTGCCAGGTTATAAAGGTATTGCCTGTGTCCAGAACAGGAAATAGCAAAGTTGTATGGAATTAGGAAGACTTGAACTGTATTCTATGTAGACTTGAAGACTTATGTGGGTATCAAGGAATGTTCACTGAAATTTTCTAATTGTATTGGAGCATGGGTAAAGTGAGGAGAATGTCTCTTAATGCAGTGATTGTCATCACTGACTTCAGATGTGCCTAATCTGTTATGGTAAGAGCTGAGAGATCCATGTTGGACTAGTGGTCAAAGAAGTTTGCAGTGCTCTCAAGTCATGTTACTAAAGGGAAGTATTTTGTAAAGTGACACTGCAATAGAAAGCATATGAAGAGTATGCAATGGGAAGACAGAGTCAGAGAAACCCTGCTTTTTAGGGGTATGACTGAGGTGTAGGATGCAGTAAGGTTCCTTATTATTTATTTTCCGGCTGTCCCTCCCACACTGCACAGGTTGAAATAGAGAAATGATAAGCCTGTTTGTACTTTTGCTTTTACTCAGGTAGGCAGAGCATGCATTCTTTGAAACAGAAGTCATGGATCTAAGCTCCAGAGGCTAAGGATTTTTCTTCTCATTTGTTGGATCAATAAACATATGCTAAGCAGCAAGAGGCAAAAGGCCACCTCCTTTCAGAAGGACTCATCAGCTTAGACATCGCTGTATTAATGTTGCTATATGGCTTTGAGATTGAAACTGTTGTCATGTCTAATCAGCTTGAAATGAAGGTAGGGTATTTACATCAATATACTTGCATATCCTAATATTTAACGAAAGACTTTGATTCCAGCCAGCCACCTCTTGTGTAGGGAGGAGGAAAAATAAATTTATTCTTCGCTTTTCTTTGAGGCAAAATCATGCAAGTGAAAGATGCTAGGTCTTCTCTTTGCATAAGAACTTGGACTTAGGTAAGAATTTTTGTGCTAGATGGGCTTACAGGTAGAAGATGTCATTTTTTAATTTAAACTTCATGATTTTGAGATTTTATCATAATTTTTAAACAGCGGGCTTCAAGCTGAGCTAGGTATTTCAGTTTTGTTTCCTCTACAGTTGAGTGTTATAGATTTCTCACTAAGAAGGTTTTGCTATGTATATTAATAGCCCTCATTACTTGACTAAAAGATTTATTTGAAAGTGTTGAGTGTTTTAAGATATCATGAAATCTAGAGGCAAATGGCCTTTTTCTGGATTGATTACAAACATTTTGTTATCTGAAAGGTCTTTCAGCTTTTTGCCAGGATGCTCTTTCTCCTTATCTTTAAAGGTTAAAACCAAAACCCATAAAGATGAATACTTTCCAAAAATAGACTGCTGCTCTTAGGCTTTGAAAGATACGTATTCCCAGGAATGTTCCCAGAAAGATTATGTATTCCCAGGAAGAAAGCACTGGAAATCTATAAGTTTGTTATTGCAAAAGCATTATAAATGCTACTGATTATTGCCCAGTCTCTCTTTAGTTTGGTTATTTCATGCAGTGAAGGATGTCTTCATCATTAAATATAGTCAGACACAAACAAAATTGCCAAACTAGCTATGGTTTATGTCACTGCTTTGAATTTGCTTCTGTCACTGTTCACTAACAAAGTAACAGTAGCTGAGACCAGATGCTCAAATAAAGAAGTGGCAAAGAACAGCTCATATGTTACTTCAGACTTGATTAGTTTACATACATCTTCTTGCTAAAATCCTTTGGGCTTCATTGTTTATATCTAATTAAAGAAAAAGGAATTGACCGAGAGAATGAGGTTTTGGGAGGTGGTTTTAAAATCATAATTACTGCCAATACTGGCTTCATATTACTTAGCTAAGATTAATTTGCTTTTCCTGAGGTCATTTACGTTACCAGCTTAATTCTGATGCTAAGCTCCTCTAAAAACTTGTCTCCAGTTTGTAGAAATGCCCCAGTATGTTATTCAAATTCAGCATGCTTCTTCATGTTTATGGTTATCTCACTATCAAATTTCATCTACCTAAGATGCCAGACACAAATCATAACTAACTTTCTTTGACTGTTTCAAATACTCTATTTACAATTTAGTCCATTGTGCTATGAATTATAATAGAAATAACCTCTTTAAGATGTAATATTTGGGTGTAATTATGAGGGGTTTGACTTAAATATGCGATTAGTGTGCCAGGTTTTGTGAACTTAACATTTTCACCCATGGAAAACTGTACTAATAGTATATATTGGACAGAATGTCAATAAATGACTTTTATTTACCTTAATATTTCCTGTTATCTACAGTAATATTTTTCTCTAGTCAATTCCTCATAGATTGAGTATAATTTAAAATGTATTTTCTTTATACAGAAAAGTCCTAGATCAGGAATACTATAGAGCACTCTTAAAGGAATCTGAAGGGTTTGACAGGAAGAGAAAAATAATAAAATTTAAGCAACAAACTCTAAAATCATAAGGGATCTGTATAGAAGAAAATTTAAAAGCATAGGGCATATACCCTCTGGGCTAAAGAGTGATAACTGAGATGCGTAAGAAAAGCAGCTTTACGAAAGAGATGCTGTACTCCCACGGGCAGCAAATTTCACTATCTTGCCAAAGCATGAAAGACAAAAGGATTATTAGTAAATGGCTGTAAATATTCTTATATTCTTTCTAGCTAGATGTCTACTTGAAATCAAAACTTCAGTGTCCTACTTCTGGTAGGTTGGGGTTTTTTTATGCTTTTCAGAGAGAAAATAATTTTTTTCTCCTATTTCTTTCTCTATAACCTCCAGCAATTCATCCTAACATATTAAGTGAAATTTTCAGTACACACTGGCTAACAGTGTGTCTCATTTCAGACAGGAAGGCTTGGGAAAGGTATTTTCTTTCTTTGTAAGTTATTATGCTTTGTTTTAAATAAAAACAATTTCTTCATTTTGGACCTTTTCCTCTCTTTCCCTGTCTCAGAGAGGATCATCATGGGATGGTGTAGTAATTTCAAATCCTCACTGTGTCTATGTCTGGAGAAAAGAAAATACTTTTGTTTGTATAATTTAATAAAAATTAATCCATTAGTCCATTCAGTTTTTTTCTTATCATAAATGTAAAGGGGTTTGTTCAGCAAAGTTCAACTGGCTTAAATCTCTACATTAAGGAAAGCCTGTTTGAAATGTAGTATCAGGTTTCCTGGACCACTTGAGGTGCCTTAGGACAAAAAGTTTCTGCAGCCCAAACAATCTTTTAAAAGGTAGTGTTATGTACATGCTAAATAATGGATTACTTCAAATTTGACAGCAATATGACAAACTATTATTTGCAGTGCTCTAAGGTATGCCAAAGTGTCCTTTGTTTTCGTTTAGTTTTTCTAATATAACAGCTATCTGCAGAATTAACATTTCTAATGTAATTATAAAGCATGTCAGGCAGAGTGAGAAAGGACAGAAAAGGGTAGTTTTCTTTTATGAGTTCATTACCAATACGTTTGCGTAAGTATCCTGTTTCTTTCTTGCTCAGTTACATCAGCTGCATTTACATCATCTCCCCAAGTATCAGTCATTTAATTATTGTTGTTGGCGTTCTCTGACATCCCCTAATTTAGTATATAACTTCCTAGCTCTAAATGTGGAACTTTCAGTAGTGTCAGAAGAGCCAAAGCTAATCCAAAACAAAACAAAGAATCCTGCAAGATTCAATTAGTTTTCTCGCAGGTGCTGCGGTTCATCTCACACTGCAGCTCATTGAATGTAACTGGCACTGTTTTGTTGAAAACAAAGGGTAAGATGCAGTTACTCAGAAACTGTATGTTCTGCTACATAGGGTTGCATGGGTCATTCTTATCCATATGTATTCTTTCAGCACCTGAGGAAAATGTGAAAGAAGGAACTGCATAAGCTACTGCCTAGGATGGTAGAATGTTAAAACCAGATTGTTTTTAAAAGAAAGGGGAGGGAAAAAATGAAGATCTAGTTTCAGTCTGTGGGAGCCAGGAACTATAAGCACCTTCCTTAAATAAAGGAAAGAGGCTGAATTGATTGTCACTTCATCGATTGGAAACACAGCTAAACCACAGTGCTGGCTCATATTGACTTCCTTATGAGGTACCATTTAAAGTGGTCTATAGGTGGTATAAAGTCTGACTTTGGGACAGCTGAAGAGACCTGCAAAGTTACATAGCTTTCCCCAGAAGATCACAAAATGAATAACTTTTTTTTCAGGTAAAATTCCATGATTTTACTGTGTGTGTTTGTGTGTGCATGTGTACTTCAATGAAATATGAAAAAAAAAAAAAAAATGGGCAGTTAGCTCTTTAAAATTTAGGAGGGCAAGGATCTAAGGACCATTTGAAATTCCTAATTGAAGTCTTCAAGAGCATTAAAAGAAACTAAAAAAGCCCTTCCAAATCTGACTCATAATTATTTGACTTTTGAAATATATCTACCTAGTAGTATTATTTAAAAAGGGTTGGGGATCTTTTGTTCTTCTGGTGATTCTGGTGACCTGAAAAATGTATCACATGGTTTTATCCCACAGCTAATGCCCCATCAGATGCTGTTGCTGAAAGCAAAATAAAATGTATTTAAAATAAAATCAGAAGTGTTTTATATCCCAGCTGACTTCAAGACCGTATGACCATTGTAATTAAAAACTTTATTACAAATAAATAGTTAAAAAAAAATTTCAGATGCCCAGATTATGATCTGGGCATATGATCTTATTGTCTAAATAAAATCATATGTAAATGTATTTAAGCTGTGCTATTTCTCATGTGATTCACTATTTAAAGTAAACGTCAGCATCCTGCTCTTGTCTGAAGTGCTAGCTAGGGCTAGCATAATTTTTTTTTCCTTTGATCTGAAAACAGGTTTTTCTTATAAGCAGTTTTTTTTGTTTGCTTGAAGGAAGTCCTAGACTTTCCAGACATGTGTAAAGCTGACGTTTTCATAAGGCAGGAAGTCAGCTTGATGATTTTTAGTGATTAATTTTCAACCTAACAAATCCAATTTCCTGCTCTCAGCAAGTTTGCATTTATTGACTGTTAATAGCTGAAAGATTGTAAACAAAGGAGGATTGGTTCAGGATTTAGTTTCAAGTAGCAGTGATAGAAATTTTGCTTTTTTGAAGTATAGGCTTGAACAAGTTCACGAACCTCTTGCCTAACTCCTGTCTAAATTCCTGCTTCTAAATATCTGCCCATATCTAGCCAATTTTATAGTAAGAACATACCCAACGTAAAGCTTTTTTTTTTTTTTTTTTTTATAATACTGCTTAGGATCACTGGAAATGGAATAAAACCTCATTTCATTCATGTCCAGACAAACAGAAAAAAAGTAGTATTTCTATGTCTTAGGAATATTATGCCTCTATATGTGTGCCTTTATATTCAACACTTATTTATGGCCTTTCTAAAGAATTCCTCAGACTGGAAAAGGACAGTTAGGCAGGGGATAGATATCTATAAAATTATGAATAGTTTAACAATTGCATATCAACACTTTACTGCCTCTTTAAACAAAAGAACTGGGGAACAATGAAAGTAAAAAATGACAGAATGAAAGTGGGAAAATAAGGTGGTGTGATGCGCCTAGATAGTCTTTGATTGATACAAGAATTTGTGGATGATAACAATTTCAAAATCCTCTGGACATATTTTCAAGGCAAAAACCCCAACATCTAGAGTTATTGAACAAAATGTTGATTAACTATGAGGGCTGTGACACCCCGTATATCTTGTAGAGTTCTCAACTCACCAAATACTGTGGTGGTGTTGAAGAAAATACTGCTACTTTTCTCCGGGTATCTATTATAGAATCATAGAATCAGAATAGTTAGGGTTGGAAAGGACCTTAAGATCATGCAGTTCCAACCCCCCTGCCATGGGCAGGGACACCTTACTCTAAATCATATCACCCAAGGCCTCGTCCAACCTGGCCTTGAACACCGCCAGGGATGGAGCATTCACAACCTCCCTGGGCAACCTATTCCACTGCCTCACCACCCTAACAGGAAAGAATTTCCTCCTTATATCCAATCTAAACTTCCCCGCTTAAGTTTGAACCCATTACCCCTTGTCCTATCACTACAGTCCCTAATGAAGAGTCCATCCCCAGCATCCCTATAGGCCCTCTTCAGATACCTGAAGGCTGCTATGAGGTCTCCATGCAGTCTTCTCTTCTCCAGATATAGGAGCAGCTGATAGGCTGAACAGCCCCAACTTTCTCAGCCTATCTTCATACGGGAGGTGCTCCAGTCCCCTGATCATTCTCGTGGCCCTTCTCTGGACTTGTTCCAACAGTTCCATGTCCTTTTTATGTTGATGACACCAGAACTGCACACAATACCCATTCTTGTTTGGAAACAGGAGAGTTGGCTAGATAGGCTTCTACAGTACTGAAGGGTTGCTTTTTTTCCTTCTTGATATTAGATTAATCTCACTAAAATTAAGCCATATTAATATGAACATCAGACTAGGCTTTAAAGAGGCACAATATATCTCTGACAGTACTATGGTTATTGTCCTGGCTTCAGCAGTAGCAGTCATTTTTTCTCCTTCTTCATAGCTGGTGCAGTGTTGTGTTTTTGACTTTTGGCAGGGAAGAGTGCTGATAACACCAATGTTTTTAGTTACTGCTCAAATATTTAGCCTGACCAAGGTCTTTCTGAGTCTCATGCTCTGCCAGGGAGGAGGAGAAGCCAGAAGGAAGCAGAGACAGGACACCTGACCCAAACTAGCCAAAGAGGTATTCCATACCATGTCACCTCATGCTCAGGATGTAACTGAGAGTTACCCGGAAGGGCTAGTTCACTGCTTGGTTGGGCTGGGCATCAGCGGGTGGTATTGTATTCTCTTCCTTTGTTATTTTCCTTGTCATCATTATTATTGGTGGTAGCAGCAGCGATTTGTGTTATACTTTAGTTACTGGGCTGTTCTTATCTCAGCCCATGGGAGTTACATTCTTCCAGTTCTCCTCCCCATCCCTCCGGAAGAGGTGGGGGGGGGTGAGGGGGTGGAAGGAAGGAGGGGAGTAAGTGAGCAGGTTGCATCGGTCTGAGTTATTGACTGCACTTAAACCACGATAGTTATCCTAGGCTTTTCTTAAAAGATCTAAAGGAGAAATAAATTAGGAGGAAGGCATGTCTGCAGTGACAGTTGTCTTTTCAGTGTATACAGTGTACTGTAGCTAGAAATATTTATGTATGGGTTGGTGATAAACAACTTTGGTTATCTAAATTTGTATTTGCTGAAGACCTCAGAAGTTTATGAGATGTTGTTAGCATAAGAATAATTACAATACTGTATTTTCTTTTCCAGGCTTGTTTTAGGCGGTAGTAGTCCACGATACATTCTATAGTAGAAATAAAAGATAAGCTTCATTCAATTAGATAAAAAATGATAAGAAGTTACTTATTCTAAAGTAAATCTTTTCAACTTTATCTCTACAAAGAGTCCATGTAACTTTCTGTGTAGAGAACATTAGCACTCATCTATTTTTCATAGTCAATACAACACTTACATACAAATGCACCATATCACAAGAAATCTTTAGAACGATGAACTAATCTAGGTTTGTGATTTATGAAATTGGAATAATTTGCTCTGGTACTAAGAGACTGTGTTTATTGAAATCAAGCCATGTGTTTCAAATAACCTTATTACGGTAACTAGGCTGTTTGTCATGGCACCTATCTAGCCTTGGATATTTGTTACTGTCTTAAGTCTTTTCCCACAGCTAGACTAAAGTTGTTTAAGTCAGAGAGCTTTGTCCCTTCTAAATCAATCTAAAACACTTTATCTAAAAGT
Organism: Neopsephotus bourkii; assembly: GCF_033783945.1. Classification (NCBI taxonomy): domain Eukaryota; kingdom Metazoa; phylum Chordata; class Aves; order Psittaciformes; family Psittacidae; genus Neopsephotus; species Neopsephotus bourkii. Next base: position 4,170,035 of record NW_026901490.1, read on the forward strand.
GTTTTAGGTAAATCTAAAATCTAAAGCAATCTAAAATGCTTTATTATGGAGGAAAAGAAAGATCAGGGATTAGTGATTCTAATATCCTGTCAACATTCTGTGTTACCAAATGCACTTAATATATATTTTCTTAAAAATAAAAAATCAATTGGCACGGGACTTAATGGCAACCCTTTTAAATTAATGCACAGCAATGTTAGTGAGCTTCTGGTGGTTTTTGCTTTGCAGAAATGTGAGGATTTTCCAGATATGACTGCATTTCTTCCACTTACAGTAAAATTGCCTCATAACAAAGAAAATTAATCATCTGAGAAAACTAAAGCCAAAAGGAAAAGTGTCTGTGTGCTTGCCTGTATGTTATCCCCTGAGACCGATGTCAGTTACATGTGCATCAACATATCTGTCCACATACAGCAGAATAGTCATAAATTCTCAGCCGAGAATAATAACTTTCCAAGCAGGAAGGAAACATGAAATTCCAGGAGAAAGACTTCTTTTTCCCATAGACCTGTATCTATTTTTGACACTAAGTAAGTTTATTTATGGCCCTTTGGGCCATGCTACTCCTGGCATTAGGATCTTATGAAAGCCTTGCCATTTGTGTTGTGTTATCTTAGCATTTGATGTGGCTAATATAAAAAGCCTGTAACAATTTACTGCTTTGGAACATTCTGTTCAGCCAAAATATGAAGCAGACCTAGAAGTAGCCAGACGAACAAGAGATGAATTTGAACTCTCCCTTTATGCCTCCAACAGTCCTATTTCAAAAGCTGTTTTAACTTCTCCCGTATTTGAAGAAAGTCTTTCTGAAAATTTTGTTATGGTCCAAATAAGGAGTTATCCCTAATGTATGTAATTTTTGGCAGAATCTTCTACTTTCATGTTATAGAAAGCAGCTTGGAGATTGAGCTAGTTTGGTTGGGGTGTTTTGTGTTTTGGGTTTTTTGTAGTTTTTTTTTTTATTATTTATTTTATTTTTCAACTACTTTAGAGTTTTGAGAACGACCTAAGTGACTTAAGAGCAAAGGATAAAAATCTGAACTCTAAAAAATCCAGTAAAAATCCCAGACTAAATCTAATTTTATCTCTTACTCCTGTTCTACTTCATAGAGATATAAGAAAAAGTGTGAACTATACTGCTGATTCTCTAAATGATGAAAACAAACTATTATTTGACTCTGAATGGGAAATAAGTATATTTGGATAATGTAGATATTGCGTATCAAAGATTATTCTCAGTTTATCTTGGAATTTTTAAGCTAAATACTCCAATCCAACTTAGACTTCTACCATTCTGATAAATCTGGCCATGAAACATTTTCAGAATTAGACTGGTGGTACAGAGATTTTATTCTAGAATAAACCTTGGCAGAATTAGATTTGGCACTGTTAGACAATCTTTCCCCTGAACATGCTGGAGGAAAATGACACATATGCAATATAAGCTCAGAACTGATTAACTGCAAGTTAAATGCATGTGTCAGCTAGTGACGTTTCTTAACATGAAAAGATGTGCAGCTGGAAGTAAAAGCCCTATACACAAGCTAAATTTTATTAATGCTAATTACATTTTTGGATGGGTACGATTGTGGATTATAAAATGTGGATTATAAAACCCAGAATGCTTTTGCTTTAACCAACACTAGTAATATCATGGATATCAGCCAGGTATTCTATCTATTCTGAAGACAGCCTACAGCTGGAGATGGAAGTATATATATGTCTATGAACGTAGGTAAGAATGCATTCATGCATTAATACAAAAACAAATATTTATATTTAGCATGGGAAAGCAAAATGGAACTATGTATGAATTACCAAGTGTGTGATAAAATATACCAGAATATATACTGCAGAAGAAGGAGTTACAGTTAACAGTTTGGTTTAAATTAAAGCTGCTGAGTAAACTAGACTTCACTATACTGCTGTCTTAACAACTGTGTACCTAGCACTTTCCTGTTTGCTCTATTATGTGAATAAATGAAACTGACATGATTTTGGTGTGAAATACAGCTACCAGCTTCAGGGTCTAGGTTGCCTGTGTTAAAAATGACTCACAGAAGTCTGATGAAAGGTACAACAATATTCAGTAAGAAGACAGAAAATGGTAGAGGATTGGTAGGGTGACCCCTCCCATACACACATTAATCTCTAATGTAAGGTCTGTGTATTTAACATGCATAATTCACTCCAGGACTTATAGAATCATGCAATATGGAAGAACCTTGAGAAACTACAGTCCAAATTCCTACTCAAAGCAGAGTCAGTTTAAAGAGGTTGCTCATGGTCTTGGCCAGTTGAGTATTGTATATCTCCAAAGATGGAGATTCAAATTCTTCCAAAGGTTGACTACTTTTTTTGGGGAAAGGGGGAAATTCTAATATCTGCTCAGAATTTCCCTTTTGCTACTTCTGCCTGTTGCTTCTCATGTTACTGCTGTTAACCTCTGAGAGAAGTTTGGCATCGCCTCCACACTCTTCCATTGCATAGCTGTAGACATAAGGAAGATCTGACCTGAACCTTTTTGTCTTGATTTTGAACAAAAAACAATTCTCTTGGCCTTCCTTTGTATGCCATGAGCTTCAGGCCCCTTACCAAATCCTGTATACTATTTGCTTTTCAAGATTTTGTGTATCTTGTATGGTTTGGTAATGTTTTCTAGCCCCCAGGGCTGGATATATGTCCTGGCTCCATCATTATAAAAACACAAGGACAACACATGGGCATAAACTTAGGTCTCCCACCCTCCTTCTGCAGTATAGAACCTGGATATGCAAGTCAGAAGTGTGTTTGGTGAGGTCATATTTCAGGTCTCATGATGGAAAACAGCTGCACCACAATCTAGAAGTACTTGGCTCAATTAATTCTTTTTACGTAGACTATTTGTTTTGTCAAGGCAACTTCTGAAGTTTAAGTTTTCTTCTCTTAACTGAATTATTATCTATTTGCATAACACTTATGCCCAAAGGACACATTTAATTTAAGAATGTGAAATGTTTTGTTGGCATGAAAATTGTGGACATCACTGGTGTTTTTTCATGACTGGCATTGAGAACCTGAAGGACTATTGATTAAGAACTTCAATATTTACCCAAAGCATACTGCACTACAATTTAACCATGAATAGCTCATAATTCTATACCTGAGGGAACCACATTGAAGATTTCTGCAATTCTGATGTGCACTCGGCTATTTGCAGAACAGATACTAAACTGTCAGGTGTAATTTACATTTTGTCATTCTGCTCATATCATAGAATCATAGAAACATAGAATCATATCATGCTTATTTGTGTTAAAAAAATAATCAAGCTGCATGAAATCCTTTTGAAAGCAAACTTTTCTGCCCTAGAAAAAATGATGACAAGTATCATCTGTCAGGGAGAGGCTTTAAAATGCTTTCTGGTGCTTTTCAAAATTATGTCACTTTTCAGTTAGGGTTGTTTCTTTTTTAATAAAGAAAAGCTACTCCATTTGTGTCAGTAGTAGTTAATGTAGAGCCAATATGCACAGATCCTTAGGACGAGGAGAGAAATGTTTTCTATCATTAATATTTTGAGCATTATAGTTAAAAAATGTTTATATATATAACCATATCTAATATATACATATATGTCTGTTCTGTCAAAGAATATTTATATGTATATGTGTATGTTTGTGCATGGGCTATTCACATTCTTCTCTCCTCATGTGCATAGAACTAAGTTTTACCATTTTGACATTTTTCCCAGAGAATCAGGACCCATCACTCACTGAGCATCCAGGAAATCATGAGAAGTTGGCATTAACTGAATAATAGCACTCCTTTTCCTCATATAACTGCCAATAAAGCCAAAGTTAGCAAACATCTGAAGGTGAGCTCACGATTCATAAAAATACCAATGACATTCGGAAGAAGTAAATTATTAGAATTTATTGGAAATAAAATAATTCCACACGTACTTTATATCATACAGCCATAAAAAGGGAAAAAGTGGGTAGAAGGCCTCCTAATGTAATATGGAATGAAACAGAAATTCCTTTGTATAACTAACAATTTAATCATATAGGTCAATCTAACTGCCCATGTCTTTTAAGAATTATCTCAATATCACTTACTGTAAAACAATTATTTTGGCATCATTCCTTCAAATAGGAAACCTATCTGGGTCCAAACTTGCCATCACTTACAATTTGGATTACTTCTTAATAACAATGGTCCATACTCTATTTTCTTCCATAGTAAATTCTTCCTTGGTAAATGTGCTTTGAATTTCTTTATTGCCTGTTATGTGCTGATTAAAATCACTGAAGATGGACAGCTCATACATTGGCAGCCACCAACCAACTGGTAAAGAAAAAAAAATGATGTGCCATAGATACAAAGCTAATTCTTCAAATTCCTACAATGTTCAAATGCCTACTTTAGGTTCCTTACAATAACATAAAAGCAGAATTGTTCAGGGAATGATTCTTATATAGTAAGATGTGTACCACAGTGAAGCTATCTAAAAAAATTTCCTTATCCTCAGAGTAGGATACACAAAGGTATGTGTGTATTTGAAATTTCAAATTATGTTACCTGTCATGTCTCTGCTTTTCTCCTAACACACAGAAGATACAATATAATACAGTTTTATATTTCCTCCGGGGGACATCAGACATATCTTTTTAAATTATGTATGGGTATTCACTCCCACTTGGCTTATTTTCTTTTCAAGCTAACTTAGACCATTGCTGTCAAGTTACAGAGGTGTGACTGTGTGTTTCTGTCAGAAGGCTGATTCTATGTCCTACCTAAATAACATGTAGTAACCTTGGCCCAAAGTCTTCCCACCATATAATACATAACATACCTAACATCTCAATGCTACATACCTAGTCCTAAATTTGACATAGTTGCCCCAGGTTCTCTTCAATGAGGAGAAAGAGGCACATTCAGAGCATGAGTGAGATCTAATACATAGTAAACTGCCATCTGAAGCTGCTCATATCTTTCCATTAAAAATGTAGACAGCCTACAGCAATTATGCTCTTAATTTAGTCATTAAAACAGCTAAGTAAGATGAATCTGGGCCATGCTGTCTGTGTGCATGTAGCCCTGGAGTCACTGTCATTTGTTCATGGTTCCCTACATGCATGATTACTTCATACATACTTCATTAATGTTGTTCTATTCACTGGGGGACATTTGTAATTTCACAGTTTAAATTAGAAATCCATGTTAAAAAAGAGAAAGAATATCATTCACTTATGAACATGGGACTTGCAAGCACATGAATTCATAGCAAATAACTGTAATATATATAATGAACAGGCATATCACTGTATGATTAGTTACGGGTGCAACAAAAAAACCCAAATGTAGATACGTTATGCTCAAAGGATATTCACACTTGTATGGGATTTTTTTATCTTATTAGAGAATAGCATTACACTATGCTAGCTAACGTAAACTCTATTCTTTTTACAGCTGATCAAGTAAAAATGAAAACCAAACTCCAGCATTTATATAGTATGTACTTGACAGCTTCATAGTCTATGGACTAAAGCATTTACTGTTGGTTTGAAACACATGTAAGCTATGGAAAGATGATACAAGGTCAAAATAGGACAAAATATAGGTTACACACCCCTCTGTTTATCACAATACGCCATAACAGGAGTTGCTTATTATTAATGCTTGTTTTGAGTTTGCATTGATCTATCCAAGTGTCTATGAGATGTATAAAACAATCATAAATGTGTTTATAAGGCTGTATAGATGCATACAAAGGGAATACCTGCTTCCGCTTGTCTGGTGTCTCTCTTAATGTGCCAATGTATTAATCAGTCAGTTCTGCATATAGTAACAGCCTTATTGCAATTATTCTAAGTGTCATTATAGGGTAGGATAAAAGTTCTCATAGTTTTTATGAGAAATCAAGCCAAGCAACGTTTCTGATTTCTTCAGAAATTCTGATTACTTTCATGACAGTCATGAAAATCTATGACTATCAGAGAAAGTACCTTGATACTCTGTTGTGGATTCCTCCTGTGTGTTAACAATGTTTAGCTATATATTCCACAGACCTGGTTATGTATGAGGTTTTGTCTGACTCTTCATTCAGTTACGTACCATTTGGGAGATTTTCTTCTGTGTACTGATGGGGATCTCAGTGTAAAGAATTGAAGTATCCATACACTTACAGTGTAACTTTGGTGTATCAGTGATCAACAATTAAAACATATCATTTTAAATTCAGGTGATGCAATCACGTATATGGTATAGTATCACATAGTCAGAATCATCTCCAAACATTAATAAGGGATGTAACTATACAGATTAACATTTGAAATTATCTTTTGGGACACAGGTAATTACAGTGCCTTTGCCAGTCTGGCCTGATTTATTAGCCACTTAACTAGCTCGTGAGGGTGTTTTCAATCCTAATCATGATGAGTGAAAATGAGAGCTCCAAGTCCTAAAAGACCCTCTGTGAACACAACTGACAGCTGTGATAATTTGGCTTTCCTTTAGAGACATACTTTTTCCCAGCTCTCCCTCCACCCCAAGCACAAACATATCACAACTCCCTTTCATTCCCAAATCCCTTCAATCCAGATTCCAGCTACTCTGAGTATACGGTATTCTTGGCTGATTTGTCCACTTCTCTTCCAACACTTGCACCTCAAATTCTTACGCCTCAAGTTCCTTACACTCTAGTGGTAGTTGCTGATAGACATTGTATATTTATTGTCTCCTGCTATTTTTTAATCAGGTCCCTGTACTCACAGCCAGTGATTCCTGAACCCCCTACAATTCAGGTGCCTTTACCTCACTCTTCAATTATCTTCACGTATTGGGACACTAAGGTTTGCTCAGCAAACCTGACCTTCAAGTGCATCCACAACAACTTATTCCACATAAATTAACTTGGCTTATTACTGTATACAAAGAAGGGGTAGTGAGAGAATGAGAACCTTACATAGCTGACAGCTACAGTATAGTCTATGAACTGCAAGCAAACTTTGGCCTCATTCACTTCCCATCCCCCCACTCCTTTTCTCTGGCTCATATTAAATGTTTCATTCTTCATGTGGATTCGCAGGAGGGGAATAGAGAAACAAAAGCTGGTTGGAATTCTTTTTATACTGCTTCCTTCACTTTCTTCTGCTCAGAAATAGATTCCTGATCCTTTCCAAGTCTTCTGTTCCCTTACCGTCTTTTTTAGAGTTCATATGAACTTTGGTATGACTTTGGTGAGACACTAGCACAGATTGCCCAGAGAAGTTGTGGCTGTGCCATCCCTGGAAGTTTTCAAGACCAGGTTGGATGGGGCTTTGTGCATCCTGATCTAGTGGAAGGTGTCCCTCCCCATGGCAAGGGGGCTAGAACTGGACAATCTTGAAAGTCCCTTCCAAACCAAACCATTCCATGATTATATGATTCTATGATACTGTAATATCTCTGTGTTCTTATGAAAGACTTTTCACACACAATTTTGTCTGTGTTCCTTCCCCATGCTTTAGGCTGTTAGCACTTTAGACAGATGACTTCATTTAGAAGGACTGAGTTCCCTTTTTTTTAAACAATATGCTTCTGGTCCCATACCGGGAGTTAAGTGAAATACAAATATTAATAAATCATACTGTCACACTAATTTTGAATTATGTAATCACATATGAACAAGAAAAGTGTTGATTGCTGCTTTCTTACTTTATTCTTAGGGCTTATATGAACACCCAAAAAATTTGCTTTCCTTTAACCACAATAATCAGGGTAAAAGATCCTTCAGAAGCCTACAGCAAATCCACTTCCTTTATTTTCTGTGGCTGCCGTGGTCCCTCACATACTTTTCTTCACTACTAGAAAACTGTGAAGGTCAGCTTCTCACTTTACAGAAGACGACAAAGGGAAAAGTCCCTTTTATACTTATGGAGGTGAGTAGATAGTAGCAGCATTTGTGGCTACTGTAGGTTAAAAATTCCTGGGGAGACATATCAAGAGGACAGAGTCAGTTAGAGTGCTATCAGCAGTAGGTCCAAAAAGCAGCAGGAGGTTTCCTGTGCACCAGAGCTCACACTGATAACTATCTATCTAATGAGGCAGCTGAGAACACCAGTTATTTTTTGTCCTCCCAGGAATTTTCTACTTTCTAACTCTATTCAGGAGTCAAGCTAAGATGAAGGAGAGTTTCCAGTGGCTGGATTGATGTAGGGTTGGAAAGGACACCAAAAGAAAATAAAATTATATTTCACCAGACTGCAAATTCTGATTTTGCTCACAATTATTTAATTTAATATATACACACAGATATTTTTTATTTCATTAAGTGAAATATTACAGGTATTGCAGGATCTTGTCTGCATTTCTCACGATTTGTTATCTTGAATGTTGTACTCAACATTCTCCACAAAGAAAAACATTATTCCTTCCAGAATGCTGGAAGGTAGTACTCATCTTATTGCTTGCTTCTGATTACAGTAATATGGTGATATAGTATTTCTTAATGAAGTGCTTATGTACCTGCATACTACAGCTGTGTGTGCGTGCATGTCCACACATTGGAAGAAAAAAGCACATCTGAAGTACATATGTTTGAACAATCTTGTAGGAACAATAAAACTGTATTTTTTTTCCAGTTTACAGCATGGAAATTGATAATTCCTCTGGCATTATCCATTTCCTGTGCTGTGTCCATCTAATCAGAAGAGAATGCTGCCCTTCTCAGCCAAAATGCATCAGAATTCAATTGCCATTAGTACCTTGGTGTGCAGTAGAGTTTTGTTACTTGTCTCTCACCAAGTTGCACCAATACCTTGTATGAGAATCACTGCATCTGGAGCAAGTTTGGACTATCATATATATGAATGTTACTCAACCAGTTTGATTGATTGATGAAATAATGTATAATACAAATATATTGTATCAGCCTTTCCAGGTAAAAATAGCAAAGAAGGAGGTGAATCCTGATAAATACTTACCTGTAACACTTCAGTGGCAATGAGGAAAGGCATTATGGTGCTTTGATTTTGCATTGCTGTCCAGCCCAAGTGGATTTTTGAGCAGCAGGCTAAGTCTGCAAGGCGTAATATAGAAACTGGCTGCCTTTTGAGACTGTAGAGAGTGTGCTTCTTTCAAAAGCAGAAGTTTTTGTAATCAGGTAAATCCAGACTCCAAAGTTTCACGTAACTGGGGGAAAATGTATCTAATTTTCCTGTAGGAAAGCGGTTGCATAGAAATCTTGTTATCTTACTTATCATTTTACCTTATTCTTTGCTTCCAGTGTTTTAAGGAAATCAGTAACTTCCTTAATAAATGCTATTTGAGTTGATTACATTTTCTGCCTATATATGAAGTCCTGAAAAAGAGCAGCTCCAGTACTTCCAGTCCAGGTCTCTATATGTATTAATATATGTATGGTTCTGCACCACATATATTAAACAGTCTCATCTACAGGAGAACTCCATTCTAGACCAGACATGGTCTCGAAATGTGACTGTGATGGTGCAGTGGCTGATAGGAAAGGTCTAGATCTAGGTCTCATAATTTTAAGTCATAATGTCCACTACAATATTTGAAACTGTGCCAAATCACATCAATTGAGACTAAACTCTCTTTAGATGAACAGTTTGCATAAAACAGACTTACAGAACAGAAAACTCCTAGACAAATACGTGCAATTTTAAATTAATTATATTATATTTGATCTCTTTGTAAAAGTCTTTTTTACTATCTCCCTTCCTCATTAATTTATTTCCTTATCTCTTTAAGGCATTTTTATTATTAGCTTCCTTTTTAATTATTAGCCTTCATCTTTTCCTAGCACAATATGATCTTTTCCAGGTTCAAGATCTGGCTGAGCCAGCTGCTCTAAGTATGCAGAGCAAAGTGTGATGGTTTCCCTAGCAATAGAAAACACTTTAAACCGCAGAGTGCAAACATTCACTCACACACAATACGTTTTCCTTCAGTGTAGTGGCTGGCACATACTGTTGACTCCTGCAGGGAATAAGGCATTTGATTTTGCAGTGAATCGAACAGACAAAATGGAAGAGGATGAGTAAAATTCTCCACATTGTGTATAAACAAACAGGCAAGTTCAGCACTATTCAGATTACTTGGGGCCAGCTCAAAATGCTGTCATTCCTCAGAAAATTTGTTATGGAAACATGGGGGGATACCTCTCCTGGTTAAAATGTTGCACTGGATCTCCAGGCTGTTTAGGAGGGTTAGGGTGGGAAGGCAAGGAAAAAGGGCTATGCTCTATGTAAATGGATCACTGAAATACATGGAGCTTTGTCCGAGGGCAGGAAATGAAGCAATGGAGAGCTTGTGGGTGCAGATTACAGAATAAACCAGCACAGATGATGTTGTAGTAGGTATCTACATACATCCTGACAAAGAAGAGGAAGTAGAAGAAGCAAGATTTCTGGAATGTAGTGAAGACAATTTTATGTTGCAGGTCACGGTTAATCTAGGGGAGTCTACTCACAAACAAGAAAGATCATCTGGATGATGGCTGATGTTGGTCAAGGGCAGCCTTACCTGCAATAGCAGTGATACTGTGGTGTTTAAGATCCAGAGAAGCATAAGCAGGATAAACAGCAGAATTATGACCCTGGTCTTCAGAAAGAGTAAATTTTTTTATTGACTAGGAACCTGGTTGGCAGTGTCCTGGGTGAAAATACCCTGGAATGCAAAGGGGGCTAGGAAAGCTGGCTTATCTTCAAGGACATTGAGTGTAATTTGACATAGTCATAAGAAATGTGATCTAACTAGACTTGATTTGAGTAGGGGGTTGGATTAGGTGACATCTGAAGTTCTCTTCCAACCTGAGTAATGATACTATAATTCTGTGCAACATGTCAGTACAATTGCTCCCAATTTATCACCGGACTTACACCTTGAAATGTACTTTATCTGATATGAAAACATAGAACATCTTTTGATCACTTCATAGAACATCATTTCATAGAACATCATTCCTAGAACATGAGAGAAAGCACTATCAGGAGAACTGGAACCATCTGGTCTCACCTTCCACACAGTCAGTCTAGCTCTACTTGGTAACTGCTGTAGACAGGCACCCACAAAACCCCAGAGTTCTATCACATTGACAAAAGTATTCTTGCATTTCAGTAAGCCAATTGAGGATAGGGAATGCAGTGAATCATACGCCCATTTATCGCTAGGATAATGTTATACCTTCCAGAATCATCTAACAAAATGTTGTCCTTATGGAAGTGGCTTGCCTCTGACTTACGCTGATGTTAATTTGAATTTTCCAGAACACTGACAATTTAATAAAAAAGCTTGTAGCATCGATTTACCCTACAGAATCTTTTGCATTTATTTGAGGTACCCAAGTTAGAAGCATAATCATCACAGACTTTTTTAATGTAGAAATGCAGACCCCATGGACATGCCAGTCTCTTTCTGTTACACGTAAAGTAGTTTATGGTGACTAACCTCTCCTAGTTTATATGCCGAAATTAAGTGTGTCTCAGTAGATCACATCACTGTTGCCCTTCTACCCTGGGGGAAGGACTTACATAAGCACACACTAACCTTACATTTAAAGGCCATATATTGTTAATTTACAGTTCTTTCTATAAATTCTTGTCCCTGTGCTGGTATATTACTCCTGTCCAGCTGCATAGCTGAAAAATGATACTTGTGTGGGTCATAAAATAGACATTTCCTCTCACACATAGAGTTGTGAAGGAAAGCATGGTAAGAACATCCTTAACTCTCCTTTTCCTTCCTTCCTTCCTTCCTTCCTTCCTTCCTTCCTTCCTTCCTTCCTTCCTTCCTTCCCTCCCCTTCCCTTCCCTTCCCTTCCCTCCCCTTCCCTCCCCTTCCCTCCCCTCCCCTTCCCTTCCCTCCCTTCCCTTTCCTTCTTCTTCTTCCTTCCTTCCCTTCCCTTCCCTTCCCTTCCCTTCCCTTCCCTTCCCTTCCCTTCCCTTCCCTTCCCTTCCCTTCCCTTCCCTTCCCTTCCTTCCTCTTCCCTTCCTTCCCTCCCTCACCTCCTTTCCTTTCCCTTCCATTTTAAGCCATGCATCTCTCTTAGGTGCATTCTGTTAGCTGCAAAAGCCTCTAATTAGCATTTAGCATTTTGTGAACCGAAGCCTTCAGTACCTGTCTATCTCTGTGTTCTACTTGGAAAGCTGAAGTGATAATCTCTCTTGTTTCGAGAAGCTAGTTTTATAGACAGTTTCCAGGCTCTGTGTAGTTTCTCAGCATGTCCCAGAAGCTTCAGTGCATCTCTTCCAGCCACAAAGAATTTGATTATTATATTTTACGTCTGTGTGTATGAGGAATGTGGCTACATAAATACTCAAAGATGAGATAGGATAAGGTGTAAATTTAGAGTTCATAAACACCTTGCAAGCACTGCACTTAATAGTATGCTATCATGCAAATAGCTTATCTTTTAGATAAAGTAGGTTGTTACTGAATATCTATACATCCTATCATGACAGATTTTATACAGCATTATAAATAATCTAATCTACAGCTTTAAGTCACTGTTTTATAGTCAGCTGTTAGCAGCAGTTTCCTAGAAGATTAAATCTCTCATATGAGGCAAGATTCTCCTACAAGTTGTGATGTTTTTTGTTGTATCATGAGTCTTTTTAGTTCACATTGCTTTCTAAAGCTGTTTTTCTCATGATCCTCCATATTCCTGCCAAAAAGAATCTTCTCTGCCACTCCTATGTATTTCTCTAGGGCTTCCCCATTTGCATGTGTGTTACTATCCATTATCAAATTCCTATCTTTTTTTTTTTTTTTTCTTTTTCTCTTTGCTGATTTTCTGGTGTTCCAGACTCTTTGCTGGTAGACAAGAAAGGCAAAAAGCAAACTAGTTCACTTCATGCAAAGAACAGAAGCTGAATGTCCTGCAGTAGTTTTCCATCATCTGCAGTTTTAGATATATGAGAAGATGGATATACCTGTACGTTTCATAATATACCTTTACATTTCACAGGACAATAAACTTCACAGTAGCAGTTTCATAGATTATGTAATATTTTGAGATATTTTTCTGATCATGGAACTGTAGAAAAAAAGGACTGGAAGGGACCTTCATATAAGAAAACCAGTTGTTCTCTGAATCCCTGGAAAACAGGGAATGGGAGCCTAATGAAACTACCATAAGCGAAGGGGAAATGGTTGGTAACCTGCTACACCATTCAGACACACACAGGTCCATGGGGCCGTATGGGGTGCACCCCAGGGAGCTGAGGGAGCTGGAAGATGTGCTCACCAAGCCACTTTCAATCATTTACCAGCAGTCCTGGCTAACCAAGTAGGTCCTAGTTGTCTGGAAAAGTTCGCAAATGTGATGCACATCTACAGGGACTGCAAGAGGATCCAGGGAGCTACAGTCCTGTCAGTCTGACCTTGGTGACAAGGGGGCTTAGGGAGCAGATCATCTTGAGTGCTACTATGTGGCACATACAGATCAATGAGTTGATCAGGTCCAGTCAGCATGAGTTTATGAAAGAAAGGTCCTGCCTGACTAATTTGATCTCCTTCTATGACAAAGGGACCTGTTTAGGGAACTTATGAATGCCCCATCCCTGGAAGTGTTCAAGGCCAGGCTGGGCAGGGCTTTGAGACTATGGCAGGCAGCTGCAATTAGATGATCTTTAAGGTCCTTTCTAACCCTAACCATTCTATGATTGCATGAAAGAAACATTTATAACTTTTAGAATTTTGAATTAGGGAGAAGCTGTAAGAACACTTCACAATACGTACTGATCAGAAAATTATTCTAGGAGTCAGGAAATTTTGTTTTCATAGATCTACAGCATTAAAAAATATATATACTGCTGATTATGCTATCTTCCCCAAATACTAAATAGGATGCACATTTTTTAATACCAGAAGTTTGTGCTCTGACTGAAAATCAAAGCTTCCAGATGTCTGTATCATAAGGAATACTGTAAATAATTCAGCTATACCCTAAGGTAAAAATCAGGAGCATAAGCATTTAGAAGTAGTGACATGAAGATTCAGGAGTCCTGAAAACTATTAAATCTCTTTTCCTCTCTGTGAAAAGTGCCAGTATTGTATTGGTCTGATCCTATAATATACATCCCAGTCCATTGCAGTAATTAATATCTATTTATATTTTCCTGATTAATCAATAATTAAAGTTATCTGACAATTTTTGTAACTATATCGTGTAATGTTACTGATAAATGAACAGGTTGCTTCTCAAATGCAATTTTTTTGCTTAGTCTCAGTACTGCTAGTGGTAAGATGTTTGAAAAATTTTTATTCTTCTTATGCTAATAATATATTCTAGATAAAGGGGGAGTGTCACGAGGATGGAACCAGGCTCTTCTCAGTGGCAAACAACGAAAGGACACGGGGAAATGGGTAAAAATTGGAACACAAGAGGTTCCACTTAAACCTGAGAAGAAACTTCTTCTCAGTGAGGGTGACGCAACACTGGAACAGGCTGCCCAGGGAGGTTGTGGAATCTCCTTCTTTGGAGACATTCAAGACCCGCCTGGACACGTTCCTGTGTAACCTTATCTAGGTGTTCCTGCTCCGGCAGGGGGATTGGACTAGATGATCTTTTGAGGTCCCTTCCAATCCCTAACATACTGTGATACTGTGATACTGTGTGATACTTTCTCACCACTGTGGTTTCACTTCAAGATATTGGACTACCACATGTACAGGTAGAAGAGTAGGAATCATTTAGTGTACCCGTGCTGAAGTGGCAGAGAAAGCGGAGATCTGTCTAGCTCTGTCCTGAATACATCTAAACATACAGCCTATTTCTTATTTATGTATCTGCTTCTGAGAAAATATGACAATATGTATAGCTAAGCAAATAACTAAGGTTAAACCATTTCACAAAGTTTGCACATTTTTTAATTGCTGCACGTACCGTCTACTTATTCTTTTATCTTAAAATTATTCTGAGATAATAGTTGTGGAAATAAATACCTTTAACAGTTTCAGTCTACCATATTTGCTTGAATTTTATGAGACCTGAAATTTTAGACAGGGCTTGATGTTCTTTGCAGCCATAATTATAATTAGGTAGATATTGTAAATAACTGGATAATGCCAGAGAAAGATATAGATGTCTCTAAATTGGAGAGACATCAATTTGATAAGTGGACCACTCACTGGATAAAGAACTGGCTGGATGGCTGCACACAAACGGTTGTGGTCAATGGCTCAATGTACAGTTGGATACCAATAATGAGTGATGTCCCTCAGGGATTGGTGTTGGGACCGGTCTTGTTCAACATCTTTGTCAGCAACATGGACAGTGGGATTGAGTGCACCCTCAGCAAGATTGCTGATGACATCAAGCTGTGTGGTTCGGTTGATATGCTGGAGAGAAGGAATGCCATCCAGAGGGACCCTGACATGCTTGTAAGGTGGGCTGATGCCAACCTCATGAAGTTTAACCATGCCAAGCGCAAGGTCCTACACCTGGGTCAGAGCAATCCCAGGCACAGCTACAGGCTGGGCAGAGAAGAGATTCAAAGCAGCCCTGTGGAGAAGGACTTGGGGGTGCTGGTCAATGAGAAAATGAGCATGAGCTGGCAGTGTGCGCTTGCAGCCCAGAAAGCCAACCATATCCTGGGCTGCATCAAAAGGAGTGTGACCAGCAGGTTGAAGGAGGTGATCCTGTCCCTCTACTCTGCTCTTGTGAGGCTTCACTTGTAGTACTGTGTGCAGTTCTGGTGTCCTCAACATAAAAAGGACGTGAAACTGTTGGAACAAGCCCAGAGGAGGGCCACGAGGATGATCAGGGGACTGGAACACCTCCCATATGAAGATAGGCTGAGAAAGTTGGGGCTGTTGAGCCTGGAGAAGAGAAGGCTGTGTGGAGAAGGCTGAGAAAGTTGGGGCTGTTGAGCCTGGAGAAGAGAAGGCTGTGTGGAGACCTCATAGCATCCTTCCAGTATCTGATGTGGGCTTATAGGGATGCTGGGGAGGGACTCTTCATTAGGGACTGTTGTGATAAGAGAAGAAGTAATGGGTTACAACTTAAATAGGGGAAGTTTACATTGGATATAAGGAAGAAATTTTTTCCTGTTAGGGGGGTAAGGCACTGGAATGGGTTGCCCAAAGAAGCTGTGAATGCTCCATCCCTGGCAGTGTTCAAGGCCAGGTTGGACAGAGCCTTGGTTGAGATGGTTTAGTGTGAGATGTCCCTGCTCATGGCAGGGGGATTGGAACTTGATGATCTTAAGGTCCTTTCCAACCCTAACTATTCTATGGTTCTATGATTCTATATTAGAAAGTTTTAACTCCATCATTATTGGGAAGGAACTCTAATAGTTATATAATCATAGAGTAATTTGGTTTCGAAAAGGATGTCTGAAGATCATCTGGTTGAATTACCTTAGAGAAATTTTGTTCGGAAAAGGATGTCTGAAGGTCATCTGGTTGAATTACCTTAGTTAGAGCAGATATTATTTAGGGCCTTACTTTATTTTGAGTATGTCTAGTATTGGGGAGATCACAGCCTTTCTGGTCAAAGTGTTACAATGTCCTACCACAAGTTCCAAATTTTTCTACTAGCATTTAATCAGAATTGTCATGTTGGAAATTGTACTTGTTCCCCATCATGTTAGCACTGTACACATGTACATCAGCCTGTAGTGTTCTGTAAAATTAAGGGAGAAGCTAAGAGAAAACAACTTCACCTCAGCTGAACCAATGATAAAGGCGCAATCATGCTTCAGAAACCTGAATGCATGACCTTGAATTTCCAGAAGCACTGTTTTATTCATGCTCCAGGGCAAAGCATATTCTCATCACTGCATGACCAGGAGTCTATTTAAATAATATTAACAAGTCCAGTGGTGATAAATAGCTTACCTTTTATTCATAGCTGTCGTATTTTGTCATCGCCACCTGAATGAATTTACTATTTTACATTAATGATGGACAGAGCTGAAAAGGTTTGGAGTTCAAGTGCCACTTCCCACCTGAATCATCACATTTTTTGAATGAACAATATTTTGAATTGTAAATCTCCTTGAGAAGAGATTTTTTCTTAGAAGGAACACAAGGCATCCTATTCTAGTTCTTGGACAGACACGTAAACTGTACTATACTGTTTCTGCCTAAAATAAATCCCCAGAAACATAAAATGTTTAGCTGATTTTTTGAGTGTTTTCAGAAAAACAGGGAACTGGATTCAATTTAACATAAATGCCTAAAAACACCTCACATGCTTCACAACAACAATAAAGAAAAGGCAAATATTTCTAGGGAAAGCATAAAAACATTTCAAGTCACTTCTGTAAGGACAGCAATGTCTATGTTTCTTGAAGCTCAGAGTCTGCTTTCAAGTGACAACAGACTTGACTGATGGAGGAATACAGAGCCTTAAGGTATTTTGTCTTCTGAAGCTTCTTTACAATTTTTGACCAAAGAGACTGAAAATGTTGTTTCCCACACTGTGATTCTTTGATCATTACCAGTGGATTACATGAAAGAGTGCTTCTTAAAATAAGTTGAAGGCACATATATACACATTTTTTTGTATTTTGCCTACTGAAGATAATCCCAGTAAATATATGATGTCAGAGCCACCTAGATGGTGAGCTGCAGTGATATAAATCACTGGCTGAATTTCAAAAATTGCATTCTTCTTCCTTCCAACTTATTTATCCCAAAATTTTAATAAAGCATAAGTAGATTGTATTTCTGTTGAAGAAAGAAGGAGTTTTCTTGCTTGTTGGAAAATCCAGTGGACCTGTTCTGAGTTTTGTGGTATTGAAAAACAAAGCTGAAAGAAATATGTTGAGGAAATTCCATATACATGAACACATTTTGGTAAACAAAGACTGCAGCAACATTTAGTTTCAGAAACAAAACTGGTCTGAATGATCACACCTCATTGATAATAAATTTTTATCGGTAGAGGAGATAACGTATTTTTTTTTAACTGCCTGCATGTAAATTTTTTAATTAATCAATTTTTGTGATTTACCATATCTTGAATTTTTATAAAGTTAGGAGAGGGTTGCTGTTCATTATATTACTTTTTCACTGATCTTTGATCATTTTACAGTTATTTTTTAGAAGGGTTAGTGATAATGCTGATGGTCTTTAGATCAAGATAAGTTTCCAAGATTTCTGCTGAATTGCCAGTGTTACTTGGCTTGTTAAGAATTCTACTATATGATTCCAACTGTAAAGGGTTTTATTTCAAAGCTGTAAATAAATGAAAATTTATTTTTGGCTGTCAGGAGATATTCTTACAAAGACATCAACCACAGCAGTCTTAGGAACATAACTTGAGAATGGTTTAGAAAAACAAAGCTAGAAAATAAAATCTTGCTATACTTAATGCAGTCAGTGCTCTTTCCTGGTTATTATACACAGTGATTTCTTTTGTGTGTGTTTTTGGAAATGGATTTGATCATGTTGGAAAGAGGTCAATGAACAAATTATCTGAAAAATATGAAGTCCATGGATGTATAATGATAAAGGGTCTGGAACTGGTTTTATTAGTATTGCTAAAGCTTCACATAGAAAAATTAAGTAATGCTTTTGATAAATATTTGTATGGAAATAAGCTACTTTATGTCTTCTAAGTCTCCACAATTGTTGCTTAACTCTTGTTTCACTTGTGAGAAATTCAATAGCAGTATTTTTTCCTGAAAGGTGTCAGTTTTTTGGATCTTTCTCTGATACCTATAATCGAGGTTGTCAAGGTGGATAGAAGAGAGGAGTATCTGAGGCAGAACTGCACAGCTGTTGTTGAGACACATTCACATGCACAGCTACTTGCAGGATCCATAGCTAATGACATACATTGTCTCTAATGGTAAACATTATTTAGAAAAAATATAAAACAGTTTGAAAAAGTCTGTCAATAATTGAAAACTACAGAAGTTCATTTACATGACAAAAGTACTAAACTGTCACAATCCACATAAAGAAAAACAACAGATTTATACATGAATGAATAGCCTGTTAATTTAAAGCTTTTATTCTGTCCACACACAATACTTAAAACCTGAAAATAAATTGCTTTTAATTTAGCACTAATGATAATTCCACACTGTAAATGTGTTAATGCTATGTAAATGCAACTGCAAAGTGTTTTAAGAGCACAAACTCAAAATACTGCTCTTTCACAAGGGGACCCTTTCATAACTTCTGTAATGCTAGTTAAGTAAAAAACAACAAACATGCTTTGTTGACAGAGATAAGCTCTTTAGTTTCCAAAATATAACACTCTGAAAGATAATTTAAGGCTGGTGAAGTTAAAAGCTGATTTTAGGTTTAAAGGTACAAAAATATATTGCATACCCTCACCATATTATTTTACAAACCATTATGGTTATCTTTCTCATCATAGAATAGAATCATAGAATCATAGAATAGTTAGGGTTGGAAAGGACCTTAAGATCATCAAGTTCCAACCCCCCTGCCATGGGCAGGGACACCTCGCTCTAAACCATATCACCCAAGTCCTCGTCCAACCTGGCCTTGAACACTGCCAGGGATGGAGCATTCACAACCTCCTTGGGCAACCTATTCCAGTGCCTCACCACCCTAACAGGAAAGAATTTTCTCCTTATATCCAATCTAAACTTCCCCTGTTTAAGTTTTAACCCATCACACCTTGTCCTATCACTACAGTCCCCAATGAAGAGTCCCTCCCCAGCATCCCTATATGCCCCATATTGTGTGTGTGTGTGTGTATTAGTGTGTTAGTTTTAGTGAAGTTTTTTATATTTAGCAGAAAGAGACAATATTCACAGCGTAAACGTTACAGTATGATATTGAAAGCACATATCATATTGGCAATTTTTTTGGCATAAAAACATTATATGAGAAAGTTTGTCTTAGATACATGTTAATAGTCATGAGCATATGTGTTATTTTTATATATTTTCAATAATATTTTGATTTTCTATTACTTTTTAGTGTAAAGCAAAGGAAGGTTGTTAAGTTACTAAAAGTAATAATGAAATTTATGTTATCTGGTAAGCGATGTGAAACTATCTGTGCTCTTTACTCTGAATTTTAACTATAAGAATGCAAAGAAGAGAAAGCTTCCTTAGCAGTAATTTCATGTCTTAAAAAGAACAGCTTCTTCTACTCCAGACAAAATTATGCTGTGACACAAAAATTCAAAAGGGGCAAAGCACATAAATCCCTGGTGAGATAAACATATGCATGTAAAATCACTTTAATTTAATCATGCTGTATATGAGAAAGGTTATCATCTGTTATTAGATGACACCCATGTATCTTCAAGGAGCACTTGAAAATCCTGTTTTATTGAAGAGAAACTTTTAAAAAAATAGTTTTCTGAATATCTGAACTCACAATGAATTGTAAGATTGGTCTGAGCAATTTATTTGGTGAGCTGATTTTAAAAGTACATTTTCAACATTTTATTCTGTAGGATTTCTTACCTGTTACAAGTGAGCACAAGCACTTGGTTGCACAAGCACTAGAACTTACAAAACTTTATTCAGCTTTTATGCTCCTTTAGCAAATAATGGTCAGATGGATTTCTCAGGAAACATGGATGTTTTCTAAAGCTAAGTCTTATTTCCTAACTGATAAAGAATAGACAGTGGCAGTGGCTGTCTTGGTGAAGTGCTTTTTAGGTCTTTGAATTCAAAGTGCTATCTAAGAACACATCCTCTTATAATTTAATTTCATACCCTGACCAGAATAAAGAATTCATAGCAGGTGAAAATTGAAAAGAGTGAAAAGTAATTAAGTTAGCACAAAAACCTTTAAAGTGAAAAAATGTTCAGATCCTAATCAGTATGATTTTCACTGGAACTGCAAGTCCTTTTTTATCCTAAACTGATTTGTTACTGCTGTTATTCTTACTGAGTATAGTTTTTTTGTTCTTGCTTTTGCTCTGTCAGTAGCACATTATGCTTAATAACTGATAACTTTTTTTTTTTTTAATTTATTCTCTGCATAGGACAATTTAGTACTCTACTGGAAAAGAAGTGCCATGTGAATAAATAAATGATGGTGAATTTAAAGTATAATAATTTAAAGATGTGATAGGAATGTAATTGCTAAGAGGAAATGTTGCATTTAGTTGTGCATTTTAGGTTTTGTAAACATATGCATTTTAAGCTTAACATACATGACCAGTAGAAGAGGGTTTGAATTTTAAATTTGTTCTTCTTTGAAGAAGTTTACTGAAACCACAGTGACATAAGAATTCAAATCGGTACCTCATATTTTTAATTGCCAAGATAATTCAGACATTTCCTATCTAGAATCCATTAAAAAAAAGGACAAATTCTAATTATAAACCTAATAAGCGCAATCATTTCCTTTTTTTAATGAAATAGATTTATTCCATCAGTGTAATTTCAAACATAGGAACACTAATGGTCATAGCCATTCTTCTGCTGTACTGAAATAACATACATTGGGAGGTCTGGAATAAAATGTAAACAAAATAAGCAATTGATTAAAGAGGGCTGCATATGACTAACTTCTGACATTAGAGTTCTCTTAGAAGAAACTCTTGCTTGCATAACTTAGTAAAATTAAATTATTTTGTTCTCATATTTGAAAACAAAATACCTATTTTTTATTTGTTTGGGTTTGGGGTTTGGTTTTTTTTGTGTTTGTTTTTTTTTGTTTGTTTGTTCTTTCTTATACAGTTTTCTTCTGCATCTGGAAACACAGGTTAAATAATGTAAAGAAGCTGTCTGATCTACCCAGGTGTTATGTTCATAGAGATCTTCATTCATCATGTGGACATGTCCTTTATTTGTGTTAGCAGTCTTTGACATAAGTCAAATCATCATCAAATGGACATTATCAGATGGATACATATGGAGAATTCTGAAGTCAGGTGTTTGGAACTCACTTTAAACATATTGAATAAAAACAAATAGTATATTCATTTTGGTGTATCAAAAAAGTGGCAGCCTATGGAAGTGACTCTTTGCTCCCTACTCAGATTAAAGTTTATTTAAGAAATATGTACTTTTACAAAAAGTAATACTTTTGAGATTTGCAGGTCTGGCCTTTTCCTGAATCCTTCTATCTGCATGCTTTTGAAAGACATCACTTTTCATCCTGGCTTAAATTTCTAGGACAGAATACAGCCCAGCTCCATATATTTATTTCTGCTCTTCAACATTTGGTTTTGGGGTCATTTCATCAAAAATGAGGTTCACTTAAAAAAGAAAAAAAAAAGGAAGGTGTGTTAACATGTCTACAGATTTACAGGGAACTTTAAATGCAGTTTAATTAAATTGCTTTTTTAATGTGAAATGCAGCACCTTTTGCATAGTGTCAAGCATTTTATGTAATCACAAGGCTTTTAAACAAAATTCAGTTGTCAAAAACACAGAGGAAATATTCTGGATGTAAAAAGACTCACTTTGTCAGGACTTTGGGAATTGAATGATAAAAATAGGCTTTGAGTGTTTTAATGTTTGGATTTGGTGAGAGAAATTTTGAAAGGTTAAACAAAGGTTGAATGTGTTCTTGCAAGCCCTTCAGAATGGTGTTTAACTGCTTGTGATAAGGTTAGCCAGAATATTGTGCTGGATGTCTCTGTAACAGCCTGCTCATTTAATGTCCATTATTTAAAACTAAAAAGGCATAAAGACATAAATTGTCATTTAGATGACAATTTATAAAATAAAATTAATAGGGACTTAATAAATTCAAGTACCAATTAGAGTTTAAGTACATTAAACAGATGCTTTCTCTAGCACACACCATACTCCATTAAAAACATAAAATGAAGAAATTAAGTCTAATGATGGCTTTTGAAGTTATTGAACGACATTTGCGAATCCTTTTTAATCCTAAACTTTTCTACTAAGAAATTTGACCATTTCAATTACTATACACTAAGCGGGTTTCATGTTCTCAACTGCTGGTTAATGGACCAAAAGAAGACTGTAGAAAACATCCACTCTTCATCTTATTGTCTATATGCTTCCAGCCCCCTAAGAGAACTGGTCAGTTACAGATGCTGGAAATCTGCAAGCTGTACTATACCCTCCTGTATAATTTTGGTAACTCCTCTGGATGACAGCAAGGAGACATTTTAGAACAGTTCAGTTTTGATTGAACTAATTTATGTCAAACTACTGTTGATGCAATTCTTCCCTCAAAATAGAAAATGGACTAGTTTTTCTAAGTTAAAATTGTTCGAAAATGTCTGCGTATTGTTCTAGTGCATTTTCCGTCTTCTACATGCAGTTTGGCATGGGAGCAGAAGGCAGTAACAGAAATCCACAGCAAAACTATAAATACTGAAATTTCATGTGAAAGCTTTTCCATTAGCATTAGAGAAGCAGCTGGAATAAAGTTTGTGTAAATATTTGATTACTGATCAGGACAAAATATTGATCTTTTATTTCCTTAAATTCAAGAAAAGGCATTATATGATTTCAAAATAATGTATTTTGTGTTCTGGATCAGCCTATTACACTGATAATTCTGTTTGCTACTATAAATTTGTGGTATTATACCATTACAGTCGTTACTCAGTGTCCCGGTTTTGGCTATGATAATTTTCTTCCTAGGAGCTGGTATAGTGCTGTGTTTTGGATTTAGTATGAGATTAATGGTGATAACGCATCATTGTTTTAGTTGTTACTAACTATTGCTTACCCTAAATCAATGACTTTTTAGTTTCGCATACTCTCTCTGACTGTGAGGAGGACCACAAGAAGTTGTGATGAGCCACAGCCAGAGCAGCTGACCCTAACTAGCCAAAGAAATTTTATATACCATAAAACATCGTGCACATCATATGAAGCTGGGAAAGAAAAAGGAAGGAGGAGCTAGGATGTTTGTTTTCCCAAGTAACCATTACACGATGGAGTCCTGCTTTCCTGGAGGAACACTTGCCTGCAGATGGGAAGTAGTGAATGAATTTGTTGATTTGCTTTGTCTGTGTGCACAGCTTTTACTTTCCCTATTAAACTGCCTTTATCACAAGCCATGAGCTTTCTCATTTTTACTCTTCTGATTCTGTCCTCCACCCTGCCACAGGAGGAGTGAGTGGCTGTATGGCGCTTACTTGCCAGATGGGGTTAAACCAGGGCAGTCCTTTCTGGCGCTTAGCTTGGGACCCAAAGGGCTCAGGCTTGCTTGCCTTACTGTATACTAGACACTAGTGCTCATTAGTAGCAGTTTTTTGCTTTTGCTCCTTGCTGTACTGCTTATCATCTTACTGTGCTGTGCCTGGGAATGTTTTGATAACAGCAATGGGAAGGCACGTGGGACTGCAGTCTGTGAATAAGTCCAAGCCAGAGAGGAGGCAAGTAGAGAAGTTAATTACAATGTTAAACCCTATGGTCTTGTCCAAAGGGACCAGGGGTGGAGATTGTGATGAAAATACCTTTAAATTTGTGTAACCCATTATTTGAGTTGCATGTTACGGGATCTATTGTAGCAGGAGCCACCTGAACCAATGGAGGACAAGTCTTACAAGAAGCAGTGTAAGTGCAGCAGTGACCTGACCTGAGCTGGATTCCATGCCCAGTAATTTCACGCACACACAATTATTGAATGGGAAGATGCTTGCTTGCCTTACCGATATTTTTTTCTCATTTATTCAGAAAGGCACTTTGCAACTCTTTTTGTTTATAAGGAAGTAAGATTTAAATATTTATTTTCAGTATTTCAGTCCCAGTTCTTAGTGTAAACTGATGAGAATCTTCTGAAATACATGTAGCTGAACTGGCATACTCATGAAAGATCAGGTTTTCTTTAAAAATGTAATAATTTTTAACTCCATAAAGCACTATGTTCTCTTGGAAATCTTGGAGTTTTGGTGTTGGTTTGGTATCTTGTTTGTTGCCTTTTTTTTTTTTTTTTTACAATGTCCAATATAGGTATTATCTAATTAATCAATTATTTGTCAATGGCTTCTCCTGTCTTTTTTTGTCCTGTATTTTTCTAGTGTCTCTTAGTCTGAGTAGCTGACCAAGGTCCTCGCTATCATTAAATAATAAATCAGGAAGAAGTATTCACCTTAACATACACTAGGTCACACAATCAAACATTTAAGGAGCGTGACCAGCAGGTCGAAGGAGGTGATCCTGCCCCTCTATTCTGCTCTTGCGAGACCTCACTTGGAGTATTGTGTGCAGTTCTGGTGTCCTCAACATAAAAAGGACATGGTTCTGTTGGAAAAAGTCCAGAGGAAGGCCACAAGAATGATCAGGGGACTGGAGCACCTCCCATATGAAGACAGGCTGAGAAAGTTGGGGATGTTCAGCCTGGAGAAGAGAAGGCTGCATGGAGACCTCATAGCAGCCTTCCACTATCTGAAGGGGGCCTATAGGGATGCTGGGGATGGACTCTTCATTAGGGACTGTAGTGGTAGGACAAGGGGTAATGGGTTCAAACTTAAACAGGGGAAGTTTAGATTGGATATAAGGAGAAAATTCTTTCCTGTTAGGGTGGTGAGGCACTGGAATAGGTTGTCCAGGGAGGTTGTGAATGCTTCATCCCTGGCAGTGTTCAAGGCCAGGTTGGACGAGGCCTTGGGTGATATGGTTTAGAGTGAGGTGTCCCTGCCCATGGCAGGGGGGTTGGAACTTGATGATCTTAAGGTCCTTTCCAACCTTAACTATTCTATGATTCTATGATTCTGAGGATTCTCATTAATTCTTGTGGATTAGTAAACTAGATTTTTTTTATTTTTCATCTTTGAAATGAAAGAATAAGATGCAGGGAGAGAGATCTCTTTGTTGGTTCCTGTTCTCAGGGCAGGATAACTTTGTCCTGAGGAGGACTAGCACCATTTCCCTTTGGAACTGTGGAATTTCTCTTCACATGCTGATCGTATTTTACAATATATTTGGGTTTATTGTGTCAAACATACATTGAAACACTATTTATTGTTCTTAAATTTATTTGATGACAGAAGGAGAGAAAAGGGGAATAACTTGTATTGGACATTTCTTGGCAGCAGCTGACAGTAGTCATTATGTGGTACTTGATTCTGAACCATGTGAAGCACTGTTGAAACACTGTGACCTGTTTTGGTGATTCTGGTGGAATTTCTGTTCAGTAAAGACAAGCAAAAAAGAACTGGGAAAAGAAGGAAAAAGGAACCATTCTTTAGCACAGGAGTGGCAGTTTAGGAGAAACACATTACCTGCCTATTTTCTGTGCTCACTACTAATTCTAATACTAATTTCTAATTCTCAGTACTAAGTACTTATTTGGTTCACGCCTTTTGTGTCAGGAAAAGGCATTCATTACTCTAAATGCAGTTTCATGCTTTATGGCAGCTTGTAATAGTGCAATTTATCACCACAGCAAGATGGAAAAACACAGAAAAATTAGGTTAATCAATACCGCTGCAGTGTGTTTGACATTACATTCAGGAAAGGTTTAGTATGTCATTCCTAACTACAGGCCATAAACTGCCTGAGGTCTGTGTATGCTCTTGATGTGACTGCTGGTTCCTCATGCAGATCTAGGGCAGAATACAGCTGTAAGCTTTTGCTAATGGTGCACCCCCTGCAGACCTTTAGTACCTTGAATTGCAAAAAAAAGTGACACCACTGCTTCCAATATTCCTCCTTCTGAAATAAACATGTTTTTGAGTCTGTAATTGGCAGACCTGGGCAAAATCCCTAAACATATGTTGTTTAAAACTCATGCTTGTAAGCACTGTTCTGCTTGACATTTTAAACTACTCATTCAGTGTTTAGGGGTGGGGATTTGTTGTTGGTGTTTGGGTTTTTAAGAGCATTTTGGTACTTTTACTCTGGATCAAGGTGGGAATGAAAAACTAGCACTGGAGGAAGTATTTTGAAGGCACTTCATTAACAAGGGATGGGGGTAGCACAATACGCTTAAAACCATAGAGAACTTAGGGAAGACAGTGACAAGTTTATGACACTTTTTTGTACCACTACAATTTTACTCCTGCCTTTTGTCTTAAAACTTCCCATTGTCTGGTGTGTTGTAATCCCCTGTGAAGGAGGTAGTTTCCATCTTTAACTTAAAAGCCACATATCTGCTTGACATTTTCTCAGAGCAAGGTCTGAGCATTATGGTTTATACCATTGCACAAAGCACCAGTATAGTTTAAAATGTATTTTATATCAGTTACTTTAAATAAGATGCTATTTAAGATATGTAATCATTTACTGCAATCCTCAGTAAAATATTCCTTTTTTTAAAGAGATCCTGTATACAGTTTATTCAATTAATAGTCTGAGATAAAGTTCAAAGACTCAAGGGTGAATATCAGTCAAATTTACAAAAACCTGCAGCCCAAATCCTTAGTAGGCTTAAAGAGTCATTGCTCCATTGAAATCAATGTGGCTATACAGGGTCGCTACAACTCAGAATCTGTATTGGCATATTTATCTAAAGCTAATTTAAAATACTTTCATCTTGAAATCGAGTAAGATC
The DNA here is from genome assembly GCF_033783945.1 of Neopsephotus bourkii. Classification (NCBI taxonomy): domain Eukaryota; kingdom Metazoa; phylum Chordata; class Aves; order Psittaciformes; family Psittacidae; genus Neopsephotus; species Neopsephotus bourkii. Next base: position 4,197,398 of record NW_026901490.1, read on the forward strand.
TTTAATAAATACAGGCTTTCCTGCAAGAGTTTTGGTATGAGTGCAACAAGGATAAAAGGTCTACTTTCATCATAAACAGGAAGATTAAAATTACAATAGTCAACTGATATAGCTTGAGTACAAGTGAGATATGCTCACTGAATTAAGCCTGAGCCTTTTTATATTGAGTAGAGTTCTGATGTGCTATTAAAATTTCCCAACTTAAGGCTTATTTCTGATCTCTTTTTCTACTTATATTTCTTCATATGCTAAAAAGCTCCCTCAGCAATTTTAGATGATTTTAAAAAATCAAAAGGGGTACATTACAATCATTTAGTCTGAAATTTTTTATAATGACTACCACATGTTTTGAAACAAAAGAATACTGTTTCCTTTGCAATAATTTGTATTTTTATGTCTGTTATTTTCTTTGCACTGTATTTCTACAAAGTGAGATCTATGGATTTCAGTGGGGACAGCCTCACTCTTTAAGTCAGCTGTAAGGCAAATACAAGTATTCATCCCTGCTATTTTATAATTCACTATCATTCACAGAATAGGTAGCATTTTGTGGGATAGGCCTTCTAAAGCCTTCCAGTGCCTATGTCTTCCACGCTAGATTGTTTGGTTTCTGAGCCTGTAAATATTTATTCAGAAACAAATTTAAGGTCTTACAAATATTTAATTGGGATTTTGAATGATTTAGCTGTGGTTTTGTTATTGATTTCTATTATTATAATAATTTTTAATCATGATAGAATACATATTTCTGAAAAAAATGGAGGGCAAAACTCAGGCTTCCACTTCTAGAATGTACCCTTCTTATAGCTATTTCCTTGTATTACGTTGCTGTATTGTTGCGTCATTTGACAGAGGAGGGAGGACAGAGGAAAACTCCCTAGTTAGTTAATCAGATATATTAAGATATTTCTCCTTGCAAGCCCAAGTATAATATACTCATTATAAATGCAAACTCAAGAAGGAGTACAGCTGTGATTCTGGATGAAATTATTTAGAGGAATTTTGCAGTTGTAAGCTAAATGCCAAATTCAGTGAGAATCCAAGGGAATAGTAATACAATGAGGGTGGCAATAAAGGTGCTTTGGACCATAGAGTGATTCACCTAATCTTGGGGCTCCTTCAAGTGTTGGCAACAGTTCAGTGGATGTATGTAGGCAGACCAATGTCTTTGAGTACTTTATTCTGGCAGCTAATAATAAATCCACTGTATATTTTATCAGCCCTGATATTCTCTGGATAATGGCCAAAGAGAAAGGCATTTATCCACCATGTGCATCTACTTAAAAGCTGGAACAACTCTTCATTTTTACGAAACAAGTCACTCACTCATGGCCTTCATTTCTGCATAGCAAGCGCAAATTATTTTCTGAAACATTTCTGTGCAATTATGCACTTTCCTGGAAAATCTACATTAGGAAGGAGATACTTTATTAATATAAAATATAATGTTGTTAATTACCTAAAAGCCAAAACTGAATGAAATTTTATAACCATGCCTCTCTTTTAGACTTAGCATATGTATCACCTTTGTTGTGCACCGCATATCATCCAAGTTCATTTAAATGAATTTTATACTGCCATATGATGTGATGAAGTAAATAAGGGGAATGATAATGCTCATGATTGGTTAAGTATGAAGATTGGAAAATTGAGATTGGGCCCATTTGTTAAATGAGTTTTCAACTGATTTATAATCTGAAAAAACTGATGAAATTCAGAATGCTAAGTACTACTAAATTATCAGACTTTATTACATGGGGAAAAAATTATGCTATGAAATTGAAAACTTTTGGAACCTGATGTTTGGACTATGAAGAGTTGTTACCAGAGTTGTATTACAGTTTGGCATGAGGTACTAAGGGTATAGTGATCATTTTTAAAAGTAGCATTTTGGGTTTGTAGAGATTCATATGAAATTCTAGTTAAACTTCACATTTGCTCACATCAACTGAAAACTCCATGAATGATGAAGAACAATTCTCTATAGTTTATTAACAAAGTATATGAACAGATTATTGTCATGTGTTTTAATATGGATTAATAACAGATTGCTTAACAAACAGGTGGGAAGATATGACTGTAGACAAGCAATTCAGTGGTAGATGTCCCACTGATGGAAACATTCAAGGTAAGGTTGGATGGGGCTCTGAGCTACCTGGTCTAGTTGAAGATGTCCCTGTGCACAGAGGGTTGGATTAGATAACCTTTAGGTGTCCCAATCAAAACCATTCTATGAGTCTATGAAACTGAAATGTGTGAAAACAGCTGTTCTTAAGAAATATTTTGGCTGGTAAAGGGATGCGGCAATAGTTGCAGTTTGAAAAAAGTTGTGCTTTAGTCATCATTTTTTCTAAACTTTTATTCTCTTTTTATTCCTTAGAGTGTCAGTACTCAGATTTTCTACTTGACCAATATGACATTAACTTGCATTTTCTACAAAAATTTTCTCTTTTATATTGACCCTGGTGTGCAGGAATTGAGAGTAATGTTTATAAGGTCTAGCACTGCTTTAAGCATGACAAAAGATTAGTACAGATTCATTTATATCTGGCTTGAATCAAACATGAAGTGAACTAACATCCACTTGCAAAGGATTATGCAGAAGTTCCATTATAACTTTACTGGTAACCCAGGTCATAGTTATTCAAATTCTTAATATAAACTGCTATGATTTTTTAAAATCTTGAAAATAATGCTGTTTTTACTGTTTCCCAGTGATGTTCTTGAAGACTAGAAAAAGAGTAATATAACCCCCACTTTCAAGAGGGGAAAATGGATGACCCGGGGAATTACAGACCAGTCAGTCTCACTTCTCTGCCAAAATTGCAAAATTTTGGAGCATATCCTCATGGAAGGCATGCTAAGGCACATGAAAAACAACAAGGTGCTTGGTGACAGCCAGCATGGCTTCACCAAGGGGAAATCCTGCCTGACCAATTTGGTGGCCTTTTATGATGGGGCTACAGAACTGATGGGACAGGGGTAGATCAGTTGATGTCATCTACCTGGACTTGTGCAAAGCGTTCGACAATGTCCCGCATGCCATCCTTGCCTCTAAATTGGAGACACATCAATTTGATAGGTTGAACAACTGGTGGATAAAGAACTGGCTGGATGGATGGCTGAAATCAAAGGGTTGTGATCAATGGCTCAATGTCTGGCTGGAAACCAGTAATGAGTGGTGTCCGTCAGGGATCGGTGTTGGGACCGGTCTTCTTCAACATCTTTGCCAGCAACATGGACAGTGGGATTGAGTGCGCCCTCAGCAAGTCTGCTGATGACACCAAGCTGTGTGGTTTGGTTGATACGCAGGAGGGAAGGAATGCCATCCAGAGGGACCTTGACACGCTTGTGAGGTGGGCTGATGCGAACCTCATGAAGTTTAACCATGCCAAGTTCAAGGTCCTACACCTGGGTCGGAGCAATCCCAGGCACAGCTACAGGCTGGGCAGAGAAGAGATTCAGAGCAGCCCTGCAGAGAAGGACTTGAGGGTGTTGGTTCATGGAAAAATGAACATGAGCTGACAGTGTGCGCTTGCAGCCCAGAAATCCAACCGTATCCTGGGCTGCATCAAAAGGAACGTGACCAGCAGGTTGAAGGAGGTGCTCCTGCCCCTCTACTCTACTCCTGTGAGGCCTCACTTGCAGTATTGTGTGCAGTTCTGGTGTCCTCAACATAAAAAGGACATGGAACTGTTGGAACAAGTCCAGAACAGGGCCACAAGGATGATCAGGGGACTGGAGCACCTCCCATATGAAGACAGGCTGAGAAAGTTGGGGCTGTTCAGCCTGGAGAAGAGAAGGCTGCGTGGAGACCTCATAGCAGCCTTCCAGTATCTGAAGGGGGCCTATAGGGATGCTGGGAAGGGGCTCATCATTACTGACTATAGTGATAGGACAAGAAGTAACAGGTTAAAACTTAAACAGGGGAAGTTTAGATCAGATATAAGGATGAAGTTCTTTACTGTGAGGGTGGTGAGGCATTGGAATGGGTTGCCCAAAAAAGTTGTGAAGTCTCCATCCCTGGCAGTGTTCAAGGCCAAGTTGGAGAGAGCCTTGGGTGATATGGTTTAGTGTGAGGTGTCCCTGCCCATGGCATGGGGCTTGGAACTTAATGATTTTAAGGTCCTTTCTAACCTTAACTGTTCTATGATTCTATGATTCTATAAATCCAAAGGTGATCTCCTGGTAGATGAGCCAAAGTCAATTTGGCTTTGCCGTTTTTGGGGAACATAAGCTGTCATGTGATCTGGATCTTAAGCCTGCACAGAGTGTGCCATATTATTTTCCATGAGAGAGTAGTTCATTATCCTTAATAAAGTCACCTTGACTGGAAGTCATTTGTTCATTGACTATGAAAGCACATTAGAGGTGTAACTTAATCAGGCCTATCTTTTAATAGATAAATTGAGATGAGACAGATCCCACTTTGCTGAGTTTCTCAAAACCTTCATGAAAAATTTCCCCAATAGAGCTTACTATTTCTGTCTAAGATAAGGACTTGAGAAGTGTCTAATGATAAATACTGTGGAACAATGACATTTTGATTCTTTTCTTTCTTCCAGAATGTATTTGAAACATTCCCATGAGTTCCTAATTTATCAAATTTTGCAGGTGGTGGTAGGGTACTGAAATATCCTTTCTAAAATATCAGACCAATAACTTAGTATTCCCATGTACAGAAACACTGAACATGAAATAAAACATTTTCCAAAGCATTATGAATAGACTTAATGTCTTCACCATTTTTCTCTTGTGTCAACCACAGTTCAGTAGCTCACCTATATGCTGGTAGTGTAGATGATTGTTCTTACCTCCTGTTAACTAATGACAGGGACTGTGAGAATGAAGACTTTGGGCCCACTGTAGGAGAGGAATTGGTTCGAGACCATCTTAAAAAATCTGAATGTGCACAAGTCCATGGGTCCTGATGAAATCCATCCGCAGATCCTGAAGGAGCTGGTGAATGAAGTTGCTAAGATGCTGGCCATCATATTTGAAAAATCATGGCAGTCAGGTAAAGTTCCAAACAACTGGAAAAAGGGGAATATAACCACCATTTTCAAGAAGGGGAAAATGGATGACCTGGGGAATTACAGACCAGTCAGTCTCATCTCTGTGCCTGGCAAAATCTTGGAGGAGATTCTCCAGGAAGGCATGCTAAGGCACATGAAAAACAAAAAGGTGCTTGGTGACAGCCAGCATGGCTTCACTAAGGGGAAATCCTGCCTGACCAATTTGGTGGCCTTTATGATGGGGCTACAGAACTGATGGACAGGGGTAGAGCAGTTGATGTCATCTACTTGGACTTGTGCAAAAGGTTTGACACTGTCCCACACGACATTCTTGTCTCTAAATTGGAGAGACGTCAATTTGATGAATGGACCACTCGGTGGATAAAGAACTGTCTGGATGGCCGCACACAAAGAGTTGTGGTCAATGGCTCAATGTCTGGCTGGAGACCAGTAACGAGTGGTGTCCCTCAGGGATCGGTGTTGGGACCAGTCTTGTTCAACATCTTTGTCAGCAACATGGACAGTGGGATTGAGTGCACCCTCAGCAAGTTTGCCGATGACACCAAGCTGTGTGGTTTGGTTGATACGCAGGAGGGAAGGAATGCCATCCAGTGGGACCTTGATACGCTTGAGACGTGACCTGATGCCAACCTCATGAAGTTTAACCATGCCAAGTGCAAGGTCCTACACCTGGGTTTGAGCAATCCCAGACACAGCTACTGGCTGGGCAGAGAAGACATTCAGAGCAGCCCTGCAGAGAAGGACTTGGGGGTGCTGGTCGATGAGAAAATGAACATGAGCTGACAGTGTGCACTTGCAGCCCAGAAAGCCAACCGTATCCTGGGCTGCATCAAAAGGAATGTGACCAGTATGTTGAAGGAGGTGATCCTGCCCCTCTACTCTGCTCTCATGAGACCTGACTTGGAGTATTGTGTACAGTTCTGGTGTCCTCAACATAAAAAGGACATGGAACTGTTGGAACAAGTCCAGAGGAGGGCCACGAGGATGATCAGGGGACTGGAGCACCTCCCATATGAAGACAGGCTGAGAAAGTTGGGGATGTTCAGCCTGGAGAAGAGAAGGCTGCGTGGAGACCTCATAGCAGCCTTCCACTATCTGAAGGGGGCCTATAGGGATGCTGGGGATGGACTCTTCATTAGGGACTGTAGTGGTAGGACAAGGGGTAATGGGTTCAAACTTAAACAGGGAAAGTTTAGATTGGATATAAGGAGAAAATTCTTTCCTGTTAGGGTGGTGAGGCACTGGAATAGGTTGTCCAGGGAGGTTGTGAATGCTTCATCCCTGGCAGTGTTCAAGGCCAGGTTGAACGAGGGCTTGGGTAATATGGTTTAGAGCGAGGTGTCCCTGCCCATGGCAGGGGGGTTGGAACTTGATGATCTTAAGGTCCTTTCCAACCCTAACTATTCTATGATTCTATGATTCTATGAAATACATGATGCATGCATTTGTATGGATATAAAAGTCTTGTGTCTATGGACTACTATATATAGTTCAGAAGAGGAACAGGCTATCATTCATAGAACATCTGTGATCAAATCAAGAGCTTTAAACACTGTGTAACAAAGTTTTAAAGTACTGCAGTTGTATGTATGGATATATAAATATGTATATATTTATACAGTACTTATCTTTATTTGGTCACAGCTGTTCCATTTGGTGTGTAGATGTACTTGAATTTTAATCTGCAAAACCTCAAGATTGTGGAAACTTTGACTGGTAAAAATACAAAAAGCGTATTGCAAGGTTTTATCTTGGCTTAAAAATGCTATGAATTGTCATGTGAGACACGGCATGTTCCATCAAGTTGTATAAATAAGTGAAAACATTTGTCCTTCTGATCTTCTTGCATGTAAAGGCTGTCAGGATAAACTGTCTGTTAAGAAAATGGAAGATAATTAAACCTGACTTATTCCAAATACTCTCAGCATAACTCAAACTGAGGAAGCTTAACAGTTAAGAGAAGGCAATTAAGATAGCAGTCATTTTGCTTTACATTTGTCCACAATGTTTCTTTGTCAAGCAGCTTGAGTTGCTTATATTCAGTACAGCATCTGTATATAATATGAAAGGAAAATACTGGCATTCACTTGGGCATTGGTAGTTTAATGTGGCTGCTACTAAGAGAAACTCTGCAATAATTCTGCTACTCCTCTGAAAATAAATCTTTAAATCAAAACCATACATGGATACTGAAGGAGCTGGCGAGAGAAGTTGCTAAGCCACTGTCCATCATATTTGAAAAATCATGGCAGTCAGGTGAAGTTCCTAACAACTGGAAAAAGGGAAATATAACCACCATTTTCAAGAAGGGGAAAATGGATGGCCAGGGAATTACAGACCAGTCAGTCTCACCTCTGTGCCTGGCAAAATCTTGGAGCATATCCTCATGAAAGGCATGCTAAGGCACATGAAAAAACAAGGTGCTTGGTGATAGCCAGCATGGCTTCACTAAGGTGAAATCCTGCCTGACCAATTTGGTGGCCTTTATGATGGGGCTACAGAACTGATGGACAGGGGTAGAGCAGTTGATGTCATCTACCTGGACTTGTGCAAAGCGTTCGACAATGTCCCGCATGCCATCCTTGCCTCTAAATTGGAGAGACATCAATTTGATGACTGGACCACTCGGTGGATAAAGAACTGGCTGGATGGCTGCAATCAAAGAGTTGTGATCAATGGCTCAATGTCCGGCTGGAGACCAGTAATGATTGGCGTGCCTCAGGGTTCGGTGTTGGGACCGGTCTTGTTTAACATCTTTGTAGCTGACATGGACAGTGGGATTAAGTGCGCCCTCAGCAAGTTCGCCGATGACACCAGGATGTGTGGTTTGGCTGATAAAGCTGGAGGAAAGGAGCACCATCCAGAGGGACCTTGATACGCTTGTGAGGTGGGCTGATGTCAACCTCATGAGGTTTAACGATGCCAAGTTCAAGGTCCTGCACCTGGGTTCGAGCAATCGCAGACACAGCTACTGGCTGGGCAGAGAAGAGATTCAGAGCAGCCCTGCAGAGAAGGACTTGAGGGTGTTGGTTCATGGAAAAATGAACATGAGCCGGCAGTGTGAGCTTGCAGCCCAGAAAGCCAACCGTATCTTGGGCTGCATCAAAAGGAACGTGACCAGTATGTTGAAGGAGGCGATCCTGCCCCTCTCATCTGCTCTTGTGAGACCTCACTTGGAGTATTGTGTACAGTTCTGGTGTCCTGAACATAAAAAGGACATGGTTCTGTTGGAACAAGCCCAGAGGAGGGCCATGAGGATGATCAGGGGACTGGAGCACCTCCCACATGAAGATCAGCTGAGAAAGTTGGGGCTGTTCAGCCTGGAAAAGAGAAGGCTGCATGGAGACCTCATAGCAGCCTTCCACTATCTGATGGGGGTCTATATTGATGCTGGGGATGGACTCTTCATTAGGGACTGTAGTGGTAGGACAAGGGGTAATGGATTAATAATTAAAGGGGGGAAGTTTAGATTGGATATAAGGAGAAAATTCTTTCCTGTTAGGGTGGTGAGGCACTGGAATGGGTTTCCCAAGGAGGCTGTGAATGCTCTATCCCTGGCAGTGTTCAAGACCAGATTGAATGAGGCCTTGGGTGAGATGGTTTAGTGTGAGGTGTCCCTCCCCATGGCAGGGGGCTTGGAACTTGATGATCTTAAGGTCCTTTCCAACCCTGACTATTGTATGATTTTATGAAAAAAGGATCGTGATTTCTTACTATTGCTATTGAGATAACTGTCCTTGATTATATCTCGTAAATCCATCTTTATAATGCCTGCTTCAGTTGACATAATAGATACAGTTTTTCTGCTGAGTGATTTATTATTTCTACACTATGTGTAAGAATCATGAAGATCCACTATATATCTGTCTAATCTTCTTTCTAGTCCAGATACAGAAACTGATTTGGAATAATTCTTCATTGACAGTAGATGTATCCCTTGCAATGACAGACAGATAATTCACAAAGAATGATCTATTGGCTGAAATCAGACCATCTTTCATATTCATGAAAGCTGGTGTGAATTTTAAAAGACCTCTTCAGAAGTAATTTTTTTCAAAATAATGGTTTTAAATTTTACAGTTAAAATTTCCTGCTAATGTTCTTCTACCCATTACAGTAAATTAATTATTTGAATGATTTGATCAATTAAGTAGGACATGTGAGCTTGTAGTCAGTTTTTTCTTGATATTGGATGAATTAATTTTACTTTTGAAGCACAACTGCTTAGTCACAAAAATGTATCAAATCATAAAGAGAATTTTTGCTTCATTCATATATTCAAATGATAATTTTTTTCTTAATATTTATTAACAGAAATGTAAGAGTTGTTCAAATACATGACACAATTTTTCCAAATTTCATATTAACTATTTTTTGTTTGGTATTGGATAATTTCTTTAAAAAATATTTGGCTTTCAGTATATTGGAATACCCCTTTTGACTCATGTTATTCTCTGTTGTATGCCTTCTATCTTCTTATAATTGGCTGCACATCTAATTCATTTCCCTGTAGCAACTAAGCACCTCAAAACTCTGGACGTCTTTAAATGCATATTGGAAGAAGAGTAGATATTTATAACAGTGAAATTCTGTAAGTTCCGAGTATAAATTAGCTAATAATTTCCTCACTTTGAATAATGCACACAGTCTAAAAATTGGATGTGACAATCTAAAAGGCTGATCTTTGAATAAACCTGTAAAGAGTTGTGGGATCTCTTATGGAGATTTCAGGAGAGAGGTGTTCTCCGCAACATCACACCTAAAATTTCTTAGGGAAAAAGTTATAATTAAAGTAGTTATTTTATCATGCACAGGGGATATGTGGGTAATTTGAAATTTCAATCACTGGATCAAATGATTGACATAGAAATGAATTCTCAGTGAATGCAGCAAATACAGACATAGCTATGCATTCATTCTGAAACTACACTGAGAAATATAAGATCAATTAGATTTTAAAATCATGTATTTTAATCTGTGGAAAGACAAAACTACTGTTTTTTTTTTCTTCTTCTCTGCTATTGTTACTGAAATGAATAGAAAACTGAATGTTTACTTGAGAATCCTGTGTCTTGCATGTCCCACCTTCTAAAGCTGTCACCCTGAAATGCTTCATCCAGACATGAATCATGATGTGGCGGCAAGGGCACCCCAGCAGTATTTGGCAGGACTGATAGGTCCACAAGGGTCTGAGGAGGATGTTTCAAAACTGATAAACAAAAGAGCTCAAAGAGAGATACAGAAGAGCTCAAAGATAAGAAACTTTGCAGTAGAGGAGTAATGGGAGGAAGCACCACAAGCCAGCTTCCCTTTTCATGAACTCCGGAGTGGAGGATTTAGCAGAATGCATCTATTTTATAAAAAATGTACACCTGTTCATGATGTTTGCAGTTATGTGTTAACTCTGATATATTAACTTTGACCACATTTATTTATTGGGTCTTCATCTTAAACCTGCTGGGTGTTTGCCAAGTAATTCTTAAGCTTTTTCTCACAAACCTAAAGCACAAGGTATGCAAACAAAGCTAGGCAGAAGGGTCTGTTGCATAGGCTCCAAGGAATTGATTCAGTCAGATGATCGGAGCTAGCCCAGCTAGAGCCGCAGCCAGCACACTTCAGCGACCGTGAAGTTCAACAGAGATTAGGAAAATCAGAGGGGATATAGCATAGAGACACCGCGATTCCCGACATCTCCTGATCCCCGAAGCCTCAGCAGCCCTTGTGAGAGAGTGGCTGATGTGGCAGGGGGCGTTCCCACGGTGACGGTGACCACCCCCCTGCCCCTTGACTTGAAACAGCCTTTGAGAGGGCAGCGACACCAGGCGCAGGGAGGAACAAGCGGGTCGTGTTGCTGACCCTGTTGCTGGTGTACCAGACTGCTGACCAATACGGTCTCCTCCAGAAAGAGAGCTTGCAGTAAGAGGACTGTAGCAACTCAGAGACCCCATCCCAAACCGTAGCTGTTCAGGTCTCTGGATGCAGAGAGTGCCAGAGCCTGCTACTGCCGGGGGAGGGAGGACAGCATTCCACCTGTGTGAGGTGGGCGCAGGTAGAAGATCTGTTTAGCTTGGTGGCTAAACTTAAGGAGGAGGTTGAGATGCTGAGGAGCATCAGGGAGTGTGAAAGGGAGATCAACTGGTGGAGTAACTCCCTGGCTGGCCAGTTGGAACGGCTCCAGGGAGATACCCCCCAAAAGGGGATGGACCCCTGCCCTCTCAGACAGAGGGGGATGGCCCGAGGCAGCCCCTGCCCTGTAGCTGTTGCGCAGAGGTAGGGGACCAAAAAGACGACGAGGGTTGGAAGCAAGTTCCGGTTCGGCGTCGTGGGCAGCCCTCCTCCCTTCCTGCCCTGCTTCCCCAGGTGTCCCTCCATAATAGGTTTGAGGCCCTGAATCTTGAAGGAGAGGCAGGTGAGGATGTGGTACAAGGCCTGCCTACAAGGCCACATAGGAAAAGGCGGTCGACTTCGCACCTCAAGACTGTCTCTGACAAGAAAGAAAGAAGGGTCATCATAGTTGGCGATTCCCTTCTGAGAGGAGCAGAGGACCCAATATGCAGAGTTGACCCTCATCATAGGGAAGTGTGTAGTCTGCCTGGAGCCCCGATCAAGGATATCACCAGGGCACTCCCCAACCTGGTGCACCTGACAGACTACTACCTGCTGCTTCCAGACAGGTGAGAGGGAAGCTGCTTCCCACAGTCTGAGGGGGATGAAGAAAGACTACAGGGCCTTGGGCCGGATGGTGAAAGACTCTGGGGCTCAAGTGATCTTCTCCTCACTCCTTCCATCTTCCATTGATGATGTGGGACAGAATGGGAAAATTCAGTCCATAAACGATTGGCTTAGAGACTGGTGCTGCAGGCAGGGCTTTGGATTCTTTGATAAAGGCTGGTTTTATAGGGCACCAGTCTGGACAATGGCATGTGGGAAAGGTTTATCTCACAGAGGCAAAAGGATGCTGGGGCACGAATTAGCAGGGCTCATTTGGAGAGCTTTAAACTAGATTCGAAGGGGGATGGGGTTGTAGCTGGGCTTGCCCCAGTGGGGCAGCACTCCAGAATTGATGAAGACTGGGAGGCCTCCTATAATCCTACGGTAAAATCGGTGTGCTCAGCTTGCTCCCTGAAATGTCTGTACACCAATGCGCGCAGCATGGGAAATAAGCAGGAGGAGCTAGAAACCTGTGTTAAGTCAGGAGATTATGATCTGGTGGCAATTACAGAGACGTGGTGGGACAGCTCACATGACTGGAATATAGTCATGGAGGGCTATGTCCTTTTCAGGAAGAACAGACCAGCCAGGGGGGGTGGTGGGGTTGCTCTTGATGTGCAAGAGCAGCTACAATGCGCTGAGTTCTGTCCAGGGCCAGATGACGAGCGAGTTGAGTGTCTGTGGGTGAGAATTAAGGGGCAGGCTGGCAGGGGCGATACTGTTGTGGGGGTCTGTTACAGGTCACCAGATCAGGGTGAGGAAGTTTATGAGGCCTTCTAGAGGCAGCTGAGAGCAGCCTCACAGTCACAGGCCGTGGTCATCGTGGGGGATTTTAACTTCCCTGATGTTTGCTGGAAGGACTACTCAGCAACCCAGCCGCAGTCCAGGAGGTTCCTCCAGTGTATGGATGATAACTTCCTCATGCAAATGGTGGATGAGCCAACCAGGAGAGGAGCGCTGCTGGATCTCATCCTTACTAACAAGGAGGGTCTTGTCAAAGCACTGAAGGTTGAGGTTGAGGGTCTTGGTTGCAGTGACCACGAGATGGTGGAATTCAGGATCTTGTGTGGTAGGACCAGTAGAATAGCAAGTAGAATTGCAACCCTGGACTATAGCAGGGCAAACTTTGGCCTTTTCAAGCAATTGCTAGGGGAAATCCCATGGGCAAGGCTGCTTGAAGGTAAGGGGGCCCAAGATAGTTGGTTGGCATTAAAGGACTGCTTTTTCTGAGCTCAAGATCAGAGCATCCTGACACATAGGAAGTCAAGGAAGAGGGCCAGGAGACCTGCGTGGCTAAATAGGGAATTGCTGGGTATGCTAAAGTGGAAGAGGAGAGTTTACAGGTTATGGAAGGAAGGGCTGGCCACTTGGGAGGAATATAAGGCTGCTGCTAGAGGATGTAGGAAAGCTGCTAGGATGACTAAGGCCTCCTTGGAATTAAATCTGGCGAGAGGGGTCAAGGACAGCAGAAAGAGCTTTTTCAAATACATGGCAGATAAAACTAACACCAGAGGCAATGTAGGCCCGCTGATGAATGGGACGGGTGCCCTGGTGACAGAAGATACAGAGATGGCAGAGTTACTGAATGCCTTCTTTGTCTCTGTCTACTCTGCCGGAGGCAGTCCTGAAGAGCCCTGTACCTCTGAGACCTCAGATGAAGTCAGGTCAATGGAGCGGTTTGCCTTAGTCGATGAGGAATGGGTTAGAGACCAGTTGAGCAATCTGGACATCCATAAATCCATGGGTCCAGATGGGATGCACCCGCGGGTGCTGAGGGAACTGGCGGAGGTCATTGCTAGACCGCTCTCCATCATCTTCACCAAGTCTTGGGAAACGGGTGAGGTGCCTGAGGACTGGAGGAAAGCAAATGTCACTCCTGTCTTCAAAAAGGGCAAGAAGGAGGACCCGGGTAACTATAGATCAGTCAGCCTCACCTCCATCCCTGGGAAAGTGATGGAACACCTTATCCTTGGTGCCATCTTAAGGCATATCAAGGATAAGAGGGTTATGAGGGGCAGTCAACATGGCTTCACCAAGGGGAAGTCATGCTTGACCAATCTTGTAGCCTTTTATGAGGAAATAACACGGTGGATGGATGATGGCAGAGCAGTGGATGTGGTCTACCTTGACTTCAGCAAAGCATTTGACACAGTCTCCCACAGCATCCTCACAGCTAAATTGAGGAAGTGTGGTCTGGATGATCGGGTAGTGAGGTGGACTGTGAACTGGCTGAAGGAGAGAAGCCAGAGAGTTGTAGTCTATGGGGCGGAGTCTAGTTGGAGGCCTGTATCTAGTGGAGTGCCTCAAGGGTCAGTACTGGGACCAGTATTATTTAATATATTCATCAACGATTTAGATGAGGGAATTGAGTGTACTATCAGCAAGTTTGCTGATGACACTAAGCTGGGAGGAGTGGCTGACACGCCAGAAGGCTGTGCTGCCATCCAGCGAGACCTGGACAGGCTGGAGAGTTGGGCAGGGAATAACTTGATGAAATATAACAAGGGAAAGTGTAGAGTCCTGCATCTGAGCAGGAACAACCCCAGGTTCCAGTATAGATTGGGGAATGACCTGTTAGAGAGCAGTGTAGGGGAGAGGGACCTGGGGGTCCTAGTGGACGGCAGGGTGACCATGAGCCGACACTGTGCCCTTGTGGCCAAGAAGGCCAATGGCATCCTGGGGTGTACTAGAAGGGGGGTCATTAGTAGGTCGAGAGAGGTCCTTCTTCCCCTCTACTCTGCCCTGGTGAGACCGCATCTGGAATATTGTATCCAGTTCTGGGCTCTTCAGTTCAAGAAAGACAGGGATCTCCTGGAGAGAGTCCAGCACAGGGCAACTAAGATGATTAAGGGAGTGGAGCATGTCCCTTATGAGGAAAGACTGAGGGAGCTGGGTCTCTATAGTTTGGAGAAGAGGAGACTGAGGGGTGACCTTATTAGTGTATATAAATATATAAAGGGGGAGTGTCACAAGGATGGAGCCAGGCTCTACTCAGTGGCAAACAATGATAGGACAAGGGGCAATGGGTACAAACTAGAACACAAGTGGTTCCACTTAAACTTGAGAAGAAACTTCTCAGTGAGGGTGACAGAACACTGGAACAGGCTGCCCAGGGGGATTGTGGAGTCTCCTTCTCTGGAGACATTCAAGACCCGCCTGGACACGTTCCTGTGTAACCTTATCTAGGTGTTCCTGCTCCGGCAGGGGGATTGGACTAGATGATCTTTTGAGGTCACTTCCAATCTCTAGCATACTGTGATACTGTGAATGTAAAATATGGATACAAATGACATGTCTACAGTGAAAACCACTAACTTCTTCTTAAACTTCTGGTGAAATCTAAGAAGTATTTAAATGCACTGTGTAAATTTTGTGACTGGGCTTGCTTGCTTTTTATAGAATAACTTCAGGTTTCTGAGACCACCCCCACTTGCCTAGTTTAGTTTGAGATGAAGAACAAGAGAATTAGAACTTTAAAGATATCTTATTTCACATCTAGAGGAAATACTATCCAAATAAACTCTATAATTCCAAAGTATCTAGAAGCTGAAAAAGCATTTTATTCAGGGCTAATACAGCTACATATTACACGTAAGTCATGGCATTTGAAGGAAAGACTGCAGAGAAAATTATATTTAATAATTCAGTTTAGTAAGCAATAATCTGACAGTGCTTAGAAACATTTTTGAAAATGCCACCAAGCCAGATCTTTATGAAATGTGAGATAACTTTTCTGTGGGTTTTTGCAGTCCTCTGCAAATCCTCTCAGATGTGAAGATCTGCATTCATTCTGATTTATTATAAAGCATTTTACTTCTACAACAGCAGCTTGCCAAGAAATTATTGTATTTAGTGAATCAAAATAGAGAGTGACCTTCAAAAACATGAAGTTAACCTCTTGGTGCATGAGATGTTAGAATAAAATTTCAGGCCTTTTGATGTATATGCTGTTTTTTGAAATTCCTCGTCTCAATTTGTGTGGTTATGACAGAGTGTGCTGTTTACGCAGCTAGAAGTCTGGAGAACACCGATCTACAGAACTGGTTGGAGGACAGGCCTCTACCTTTAGTGACAGATGAAGAGCAGTTAATGATAAACAAAAATGAAGGCATGACTGATCCAAGAAAAGATAGAAAAGCAACTAGATATCAATCTTGTGAGAAAGTACAGGACAGATGCAGAGGACTTTTTTCTCAATGCGTTTGTTTAAACAAGGGTAACTACTGAGCCAGCTGGGCTGAAGAGCATAGGTGATGGTGAGATGACTTTGCTGCAGAATCTGCACAGTGCAGTGAAGGAGTAGCCTTCAAGAGTCACCACTCAGCTCAGTCAAGCACAAGCTTGACCCATGACAGTTTGCATCAGGGGTGGTGTGAAAATTGGAAGCAGTGGTGTGCATACAAGAGTTTGAGGTCATGATGGAGAAGAAGAGGAGGCAAATTCTTGCTAAGATTTATGTCTAGAGTTCAAAGGAAAATGAAAATGGCAGTGAGGAGACCAAAAAGGAAAAGAGGAAACAGGATAACTGCCAGCAAGAAGGGTGCTAGAGAAGAGGAAAGAGTTTTATGCCAATAGCAAAAAAAACAGAGTTCTATGATTAAGAATTTTTTATCAAAAACATTCAGGACCCTGTTGTCATAAACCAGAAAATTAAAAAAATATCTAGTTGGCATGGTATCATTAAGCATAATTCTTTGGAAATATTTTTCTCCCAGAAGCTATCTGACACAAAGAAATATGTAAGATTTGTTTCAAAGATAAATTTCCATTAAAGCTATCAGTTCATCAGCCATGATGAAAGGCAATATTTATTTATTCACTATATGAGTCTGAGACTGAAAAGATGTGGATGTGGAAAAATCCAATATGACCCTTGCACCAGAGACCATATTTTCAGAAGACAGTGGCAAAATGCACCAATGAGACTTCACACAGAACCTCCTTTATAACAAGCCTGCTCTACTGAAGAACTAAATGAAAACAGAGCTTCTACTTTTATTTAATAGACAGATTTATAAGGCCTACAGTGGTAACCCAGAGGCTGAAAAATCTGTCTTATTAGTGTGAACTGAAAGATAGAAAATTAAAGATTACGTGGAAAAAGCATTTGCACTTTGAAAGTATATCAGCTGGGTATGCGCCAGAAAGGAAAAAAATATTTTCATCTAGCTGAAAGATAATGCTGGTATAGGAAAAAATGAAGGGTACAAACTGATGAAGGATACAAACATTCAGGCTGTAGACTA
Source organism: Neopsephotus bourkii (assembly GCF_033783945.1). Classification (NCBI taxonomy): domain Eukaryota; kingdom Metazoa; phylum Chordata; class Aves; order Psittaciformes; family Psittacidae; genus Neopsephotus; species Neopsephotus bourkii. The sequence continues at coordinate 4,214,391 of NW_026901490.1, forward strand.
AAATAAAAATTTAAATTAGGGAAATAAGAATCTAGAAAGCAAAAAAACCTCTTAGCGTGGTGAGGGAAAAACCTAACTTTAATATGGAGCCTGACTGATGTATCAAATCAGCTAAATTGTGTGCATATCTCCAGCTCTGGGAGACAGGACTTAATGATCCAGGATTTCCCTTGTAATCCTATGTCTCCAGGTTTGAACTCATTTTCATGCAATTGAAGATATTGCTCTTGTAACCTGCAAATAAGCCTGACTACATAGCAATGGATAAATAAAACTGACATCCTTAAAGATAAACATGGGAGACTCCTCATCCAAGATACATCATTGCTGCCAGTAAAGATGCTGATGTACTTCGATGTTTCTATCTCTGCAAGTGATGAGTGGTGTGCAATGTCAGTTCAAGATCTACATGGCATTAGTGAAAAGAAATCTTTGGAACATAAATCCCTTGGCACTAGCACAACAGATAATGCCATTCCTGATTTTTACTCATTTCTGACTCAGGAAAGTCAGTGCTTTATTTCACTGCAAAGTTTTCCTGAATATTTTGAAGTACTAAACTTTAAAATTTCTGGTTTCTCCAAACAAATTAAAAATAATAGCATGGGACTAATACTGATGAGGTTCTAGCTCAAGCCAGGAAGAAAACCCCAATACTCTCTTTAGAGTATTAATTTTCTGGCTTACAGTATTGCTAAATCTATAGCGCAGATTCTAAGGTTTTATAGTGTAAAGAACAAACACTGCCAGTGGGACAAAATAGGAGCCTTCTCAACAGTGTCTTTATACCTACCAAGATGGTCAGTGGATTTTGCAGAGAAACTTTCCCTATGAATCTTAGAAAGAGTTTCTTAAGAGCTCCTTCTCTGTAACTCCTCACAGGTTTCCAAACACTTGGATGTTCAGCTGAGCTACCTGATTGAGCAGTGCTGTTTAATCACAGGTATGCTGGCCTCTAGCCAAGCCCCAATAGTAGTTCAAATGGTACAGTAGATATTTACACAAATAAAGGTATCTGTCTCCTTTGGTGGTCTATAGAGGCACATGGCTGGAGGGGATCACAAGCCAATGTGCGATAATTCTGAAATCATCTCTTTCATGTGCCTCTAGAAATCATAGGTTTTCATGCACTTCAAAACACTCCAATCATATTTGTAGTTAAAACTACAACTGTAGTGTGCAATAACACTACAGTTTAAAAGTTTAGCGTTTAAAAGAATGTTTTTAAGCGGTTTCAAAGAGTCCTTAGCCCCATTTTTAAACCAGTCCTCAATCAACCTCACACAGAACTTTTGCAGTTCTAACTACCAGATCACTGTGATAACTTGCCCAAGTTAAATTTCATTCTCATGACAAGGACTTGCATAAAAATTATGTATCTTTTTAAGGACACAGGAAGTTTTGCCTACAAGTAAGTCAAGGGAAAATGAAGATATAATTTCTGAGTGTCAGAAGCAACCAAAAAAAGGCATTTAGTTTTTACTTGCTTGAGCCTGTTGCACCTTACCACAGACCTCAGGTCATTTTTTATGTCTTCTGAGCTAGTTGCACTTAACTTAGGTACTTCATTATTATTAATTTTACTATTCTACTTATTTTCTTCTCCCTACAGACTTTAAATATATGATTCATAATCAGATCAAGCCCTAATAGGTATTACTTCCCTTAACCATATGGCCACAGCCTGGACAACACTTGAAGTCAAACCTAAATCTTAACTTCTTGAAGAAATAATTAAATCAGTGTTAGCAGTAGCCCCTGTGGAAAGTGTCTGCCTAGTAATTCATTACCACCAGCCTGTCTCTAATTTGCCTGTGTGCATGGCACACCTACAGTAGTCTGAGAGAGGCAACAGATAATTTATATAAATTAAAATCAATAGGGGTCTGAGTACTGAGCCCAGTGGAATATCCTCTGGGAAAGTGGAAATTTTAGAAACTAAGGACTTAATCTTAGCTGCTTGGCTCCTTTCATCCAGGTCAGATTTAAAAAGATTAATTATAATTTATTAAATATTAATACCTGGAAAGGTTTTGAGTGAAGATACTATTTTTCTGCAGAGTCAAAGAGAAGGTTTCTACAGGTTTCAGAGTAGAGTATCAATATGCTGAACTTTTACAGCTTAAAAATCTTTTTATTTTCATTAAAGGAGATATTTTTTCTTTCCCTGAGCAACAATATTTTTTAAATAATTAATTTATTACTGAGAAGTATTATTTCTGATATCTTTGAAATACATTTCTTGGCCCAAAACCAGAAAGGAAAATGTTTTTCATTCTGTACTTCTATTACAATGTAACTGTTATTTCATATGTGTGAAGTTTGGGAAATTCATTCTATTCTTGACCTTAGTAGGAACAGTGGTTCTCAGAGCTATAACTTACAGTAGGTGAGAATCTGGCCCGTAACCTTCATACTTAATATTTGATAGAGAGAATGGATGGGTAGATAGATAGATAGATAGATAGATAGATAGATAGATAGATAGATTTCTGACATTCAGAACATGCACAATCTGAAGGACTAGAAGGTCCCTATTACTGCAATGGATACAGTGTTGCATTTCAGAGTAGTTAATGAGATCTGGATGCACTGTGATTTATTTAAAGTAATTCAGCAAGCAAATGTTGGAGTCCTAAAGTCCCCTGCTGTCACCATTAGACAGAAAAGACTGCTTCTATCAATGAGTTAAAGTGGGCAGGCAGTAAAAAGCCCCATCTTTTCTTAAATAGTAAGCAGCTAATTCATGCTAAAATTTACATTTCTCAGTTTAAAGACATATACATTAGCCTCCCACAGAATTATCATGTCATTTGTTCTTTTCTGCCATGACATCCTGTACTTTAGCCCTGTTTACAATTCTGCTTATTCTCATTTAACCTAGATTGTAAGCAATTTAGTGCAAGGAATGTATCTTTACTGATACTCTGAAGTGCTCTGCTTATCTGTTGTATGGTATGGTTAATACATAATGGGACGATCTGGGCCTTATAAATCAAAACTGAATGTAGTTCTGGGAAATTTGGTATTGCATATTGAATATTTTGCATGTCTTGATTTTATCTAGAAAATACTTATATGCATTTGACCACTAGTCAATTGCTAGGAGATACTCCCATCTCATATAAAGTGTTTTGTTTTGAATAAAGCACAACTTTTTCTTTCTGTACTTTGTTTCTAAGGAAACAGTCATGAGCAGGGAACATTTTCCTCAGGAGCTCATCTGTTCCTGCTGCTTATCCCTCACCTGAAGTCCTAATCCTTTGTTTGTGGCTATAATCAGCTCTGCAGAAACTAATTGTGATGTCACAGGCAGAAGATTATGACTTCAGGGGCAGAGCAAACAGCAGGAGCAGGTGACCTCTAAAACATGAAGGGTCTCTTTTCATGCAAAGATCATCCAGATGAAAAATGGGAGAGAAGAGGAATGTGGCTATGTTCTTTGAGACAAAAATGTTTGTTCAGACTTATAAAAGGCATTAGTGTGCTTGAAAGAGTTAAATTTCTCTGTGATTATATCAAGGAGAGATAATATATTCAGTATCAGCTGAATTAGTAAGTTTTATTTCTAATTTCTCATTTGATTAAATGACAAATACATCTACTGATGCAATCAGTAATTCATCCATCTTTTCACATAAAGCTGGAATTATGCAACAACTCATTTCCTCTCTAGCTGAGTTTTACTGTGAACTCAGTTACAAAATGGGTCAATTTTTTAAACATTTCTGTTTTTTCCCTTTTCCTTCATGTGGCGAACTATTCAGAGGGACATTTGATATCTTTCTAAGGGAAAGTTTGCATGAATTTACAGCTTGTTATATAACAGTGCTAAAGAATTAGAGTTGTTTTGTGTTTGTTTTGGGTTTGGGGTTTTTCTTTGTTTGTTTGTTTTTAATTTGTGGAATACTCATAAGTTTGATAGTGCAATATTGCTTCTTGCACCAAACAGATTTTTTTTTCTTCATTTCTTTTCTGAGAAAATATAACTCTAAGGCCTTAGCCTGGAATAATGAGAACTGGTATATATGTAAACAGCATTTTAACATTTCATAAGGAAGCTTCTTGGCATCAGTTCCAACTAAAAATCCCTGATTTTAGCATATTATTGAGATTAGGACTACAACTGTAGTTCCATCACCATAATGGATTTATCCACAGATGATGGACCTGAGCTTCATCTGGAAGTAGTGTTTCCACTAACATTTTGGGGGTGGTGGTCTGGATACCAGTCTGCTGGCAGGAGTGAAAACAGACATTTATTTTACATAGGAATCCTACTTGGTTTGATTTTTTCCTTTTTTTTTTTTTTTCCTTTGGATAACATCTAGTTGTAGAGAAATTCTTATTTGCTATAATCTATGTATTTTGGTCCAGGCAAATGGCAATCAGAGTCACTCTTTTCTTTTGCACTTTGGAATAAGTTTTTGCTGCTGAAGTGGGACTTTCTTTTCATTATGATGTTCATTTATCCTGATATTTGTGAACAGCTTCACTTCTACTTTGATCAGAGGTATGAACTTAGATGACTGCTTTCTTTAAAACATAAGAAGGCTACTGCCCAACACTGAGCAATACAGTTTATTGAACTGTAATCTTCTCATGATTTTTTTGCTTATGGATTCTAACTTCTGAAAAATTACTATTTTAAGATGTTTTTTACTGAAAGCAGTTTAGGTAAATGTGTGGTTCTGCTCTTGGAGTTCAGATAAACCATTCTGTGTCAGTTTTGTGATCTGTAAATTGAAGAACAAAAGCGCTATATTTGTTTTTAGGTCAGTGGCTGGAAAGGTACCAGTAAATAGTGCTATTGAACAAATCAGTATTGGAAAGTTATGGTACACTCTTATAACTGATTTCCAAATGCCATTTACCAGAAGACTTGAATGTGGAACTGTGTAATTTGTGTATGCAATCATAATCACTGTCCCAACTAAGTAAGTGGATAACTGACCAGAGAATTTTGTACTCCTAACATTTAGGAAAAAAAAAAATAAAAATTAAGAAATCCACAAAATGAACCCAACCACAAACAAACAAACAAAAACCCCAAACTCAACACAAAAAAACAATAAACCAAACACCCCCCCCAAAAAAAAAAACAAAACAAAACAACAAAAACCAAAACCAACCCCAAGCATATCTCGCTTTCAAAAATCTACATGTGCTGAATTTATAATGTTTGGGTTATCTCAGAACTGTGCAGAATCTGCATTAAAAAAAAAAAAAAAAGAAAAAAGCAGAACTGTCATTCTGTCATTACAGCAGGTAGCACTAAAACCCAAGGAAAATGTGGGAAAGCATGAGAAAGCATTAGGCAATTAAAAGAAAACCTTACTTTGTCTTTCATAGGTACTGTAAGTGAATGATGGTATCGCAGTATTCTTGAAGAGTATAATAGTTTGATAAAACTCTTAATGTGCCTTAACGGCACATAAAAATGTACAATATAAATACATATATATATATTCATAATAACAACAGCCTTTCTACAGATTTAGCGTGCAAACATATTTCTTTCAATAAATGTTTTAATTTCTCCCTCCTCTTCCCTTCACCTTCTCCCTCCCCATAATCCAGCCTATTTTGCACACTAGTGGAGAGTAAAATTCTCCAAGCATTTCTCCTGATCTTTTACAAGATCTAAAATTAGTGCTAACAAAAAAACTTGTTTCCAGTTTGATCTCACTAATTATGGTTATTCCAGGGCACAGAACTCTAGACATAATGCTCATTGACATAATAGCACAGATGAGCTGAATAACAGCGTGTCTAACAACATTACCTGGAACAAAACTACATCTCTTTATGTCCTATTTTTATATGAAAAAAGAAGCAACCATGCTATAAAGATTTTAAAGTTCGTATCATTATGTGCACAATACATGCTTTTATAGAAAACATTATTAAACAAATTCCAGGCTTCGAGAAGAAAATAAAACCATAATTTGTTTTCCTATTCTACAAAGCTTGTGTATAACTTCCTCTGAGTGGTGCTTTTACCTGACAGCAAGAAAAACATAACTTTTAATATCTCTAAAAATGGCATCATTATATTGTTTAAAAATTTATACCACAAGTAGAAAAATTAAAAAAAAAAAAAATCCAAGTGAAAAAAACAGAAGTAGTTTATTTTGATCAGCTCTAGATCCCAGTGTGGATGCCTTAACTATCTGAGATAAGAAAAAAATATTTCTATCAATGAATAAATCAGAAATATTCTATCCTTTATGGTATGCAAAGAGTCAGTAAATATCTTCAGAAAAAAAATTATTAGAAGGTGTTTATAGACTCCTTTATGTTATGAAGCAAGCTGCCCCAGGGTTAAGGGTATAACTCACCTGCAGAATAACTAATGTAAAAAAGTTATCAGAGCTTCATACTTTATTATTGCTATAATATACATTTCACATTATTTACTATATTATTATAAGTTATCATGAATTCTTAGAACTGGGCTCCACTTGTCAGGTTAAATGAAGAAAATATATTTTGTGATTCATTATCTTTTCTTGCATTTTTGTTGTTAAACTAATTCTCAAATTTAGTAAATTGCAGTAGGCTTCACAGCTGTTAAATATGATCCAGTGAGTTTCTTCTGTGTTAGCAATTGATACAGGAACACTGGTACATGTTTCTTTAACATACTCTAAACACAGCTGTGTTAAAAAGATCTCTTTCTTCAGCTTTCTAAAATATAATTGGAGATTTATCCATAGATTTATTCTGTTAATGAATAAGATATAAAATGCCTTCTTGTCTTTTTAGAGCTGTTTAATTCATTTTTTTTTTATCCTTTGTTTAACTTTTGATATCTAAAGCAAAACATCCACAATAAAATTAAGGCAACAGAACCAAAACTTCGGTAAAGAAGGAGGCTTGAGATTACAGAGCTCACGCCCAATCTAGAACTGGGAGGTCTGTAAATTCTCAGTAGCCTAATAATCCAATTCTTGGAAAGATGGTGGGAATTGCCTAACTGTTGGCATTTATTGCAGGGTTATTCTTTAATTTTTGTAACATAAGAGACTAGATCTTTAATTTAAAGATGTGTGAGCAACACATGATCCCTCCCAGTCTGTTACAGTCTGCACAAAGTGAGGTTCAGAGAATTAGAAGTTAAGAACTGAAAACAATGTGTAATTTTATTAGATTATTTTTTATAACTTCCAAAATTATATTTTTTTCTTTATGTAACCACACTAAAATAAAAAGACAGTTTTCTTTTTAGCCATTGTGTTGCTAGAGATACATATATGAATTCCCCTGGGGTAAAGAAAAGCAGTCCTCATGCTGATCCTTTGTACAGGTATAAAAATTCTCCCATGGTTAAAGGCCTATGAAATTATTTGCTTCAACTACAGGCTAGTCAGTCTGACCTTGGTGCCCAGCAAGATCAAGGAGCAGACCCTCCTGGAAAATATACTAAGGAACATGGAAAACAAGGACAATAAGAGGGTGATTGGTGATAGCCACTATGGCTTCACTAAGGGAAAATCATGCCTGACAAATCTGTGGTCTTCTACAGTAGGGCCATAGCTTTGGTGGATAAAGGAAGAACAAGTGATGTCACCTACCTGGACTTGTGCAAAGCCTTTGAGACTGTCCCATATGACATCCTTATATTTAAATTGGAGAAGAATGGTTTTGATGGATGGACCACTCAGGGATTTAGCTGGATGATTGCACTCAGAAAGTTTTGGTCAACGTCTCGATATCCAAACAGTGACCAGTGATGAGTGGTGCTGTTTAACACCTTTGTTGGTGACATGGGGTCTTGGTTTAAACCCAGCGAGACAGCTCGTGCACTCACTCCCAGTGAGTGGTGCCAGGCTGGAAGCAGTCGAGGCCTGTGTCCTCCCCCCCCGGGACTCCCCCCCTTCCCCACTCCCAGAGGGATGGGGAGGAGAATCAAAAGAATGCAACTCCCACAGGGTTGAGATAAGAACAGTCCAGCAACCAATGTACAACACAAATCACCACTGCTACCACCAACGACAACAATGATAAGATAATAACAAGGGAAAAGAGTACAATACCTCCTGCTGAACAACCAGTCCAACCCAGAAGACTACCTGTCCTTCCGGGTAACTCTCAGTTACCTCCTGGGCATGACGTGCTGTGGTATGGAACACCTCTTTGGTCAGTTTGGGTCAGGTGTCCTGTCTCTGCTTCCTCCCGGCTTCCCTTCCTCCCTGGCAGAGCATGAGGCTCACAAAGTTTTTGGCCAAACCAAAACATCATTGTTATCAGCTCTGTTCCCAGCCCAAAGTCAAAACACAGCACTGCACCAGCAACCAAGAAAGAGAAAAAATGACTGCTACTGCTAAACCCAGGACACGTCTTTATTCACTGTTGTAAGAATTTTACGACTTAATACCTTCTACTAACCAATGTGTAGAAAAATATTATTGGTCCTAATGTTTAAATATATTTATAACCTTTAAGTTTATAACTTCTGACAAATATTTTGTTCTGTTTGGAAATCCCCGGTTAGTTTTGTTCCCTCAGTTACAATTTCTATTAAATAAGAGAAATAGCAGTCATACTGCTGGAGGTGACAAAATTGAGAGCTGTCTTTGGGTTTTGTTTATCTAAAGAAATCAAGAGATTTGCTCAAGAGATTTACTTTCACATACTTTAAATGTTTCCATTTCCAAGAAGACTGTCAATATGCACCTATCTCAGAGGTTTTAAACAAAACAAACAAACAAACAAAAAAGGAGTTTTACTTTGAAATCCAGTGCTTAGTTGCAAAAAGGTATCAAAGATAAGTATTTGCTGTCAGTATCATAGTGGAATATCTGTAGAAAAAGATAATTTGATTCATGGTATGAACAACTTCAAGTACATACATGTACGTAAATATAAAATTGATGGTAACTAAGTGTAATCCAACAGCTTCCTTACCCAACTGTGTTTTATGTATATTAGCTTTCTCTTTTAATTTTTTTTTTTTTTTCTTACATGAATAGCAGGTGTTTCCTGCTCACACTGTTTCCATATGAACCCAAACCTTGCATGGATTAACATATGTTAAGAAATGCAGGGGAATCATTCTAACTCATTAACCTTTGAACTTAACCTTTCAATAGGTTCTATTCAGAACTAAATTCCATTATATTTGCAATAAAGCAGTTTGTAACTTATGGGTTAGATGTGAACAAGTTGTACTGGATAAGATTCTTTATTAATTATGTAGTTATTTGAAAATTCATTAGGAAGAAATTTAAGTTTCAGAAATCTCTCACAAAGTTCTGAAACACAGAACACTAGCCCACTGACTTGTCATCTATTCCATTTCAAACTCCTTGCCTAAATACCCTTATGTATGATTTTTTTTAATTTAAGATACTTAGATTGGTGAACAGTAAATGGCTCTATTGTACACATTCATTTTTCTTCTTTGACATATGACATACAAACCAGGACACACTAATTAATGAAGATTTTTCGCATACTGGATGTGGTTTTGTTTTCTTTCTTTAAAAATATTTTATTCCTCTCCTTTCTCAGTAGCATCTCTCCAGATATTCACTGCTTTGGCAGTATGACATGTAATTTACATTCTTTGAGTAACTAATCTGATTAGAAAATCATATTGGTCATCTTCTCTTGAAGAATAAGTGTAGACAAAGATACTGGAAGTCTGAAATCCCCATAAAGCACAGTCCAAAAAAGTCTGTATTTGCCTTGATTAACTAAGGAGATTCATGATGCATATTGGATTACAGACACTTTTAATAATGGATTTGCATTGAAACTGTACAATTAGGAACAGGAGGATTAGAGTCTCTGGCAGTGTATTTATCCACCTAATAAAACTGCTCATTTGAGGAAATTATTAAAATTTCAAAACAACTTCTATGGTCTGTAGAGATCATATTACGATGACTCAATTTAGTGACAACTTCACAACAGAAGAAAAGGAAATACACACACACAGATGAATACAAACATAAAATAAATTTGAATCACTTATTCATGTATACACCAGGAAGAAGCCCAATGGGGCATATGACGGTGTACCACCTTGATAAATAAAGAGCTTTTATAGAATAGGACCAGCTTGCTCAGTATGACTTTTTCCTTAACAAACTACCTGAAATTTGTGGGAACTTAGCCATTTGCTTTTCATACATGTCTGGTCTCTCACATGTAGTTCAACTTATTTTTTTGCGACAATACTGCTAGAAACAGGCATATAAAAACCACATGTCCTTGACTTACTTGTACTACAAAGCCCACTCTTTACTACTTTATTGATCAAAGGAATGGGCCATTCAAAACAAAGACAAGACCATTGAGACAAATACTTTGGCAATGCAGTTTGTCTTAAGACTTCAAACATAGTTACAATTAGAAGGGCTGCCTTTTCCCTTATTGCTATTGCCTCTTACTTAGATTAAATTCCCAGTAATTTGAGAGAAGTCCACTAACAGTTTGCAATAAATTCAATTGTTAGTACACCGTTAAACTTTGCATTATTTTCTTAATGTATGGCAATTACACAAGTCCTAAATAATAGAACTCTAATGCACTGTGAAAATTAAGAGTTCAATGGTCTTAAAGGTTATCTATTTCCAGAAACACACTTTTAGCTTTCTTAACCAAACCAAACCAAAACCAAAACAAATAATCTAAAAGTAAAACCAAACCAAAACATACCCAAACAAACAAAGCCCACCGAGACCAAGGAAGTATGCCCATTACATAAATCTTGGGAGATTTATTAATACTTTAGCATGTACAAGTGTATAAAATCTCTTATAAGTTCCAATTGTTAAATACTTTTTTTCTATAACATATCATTGAAAACCAAGATTTTATAGCATACTCAGTCATGATGCATGTGCAGTTATACTTTTCTGTTCTGTTTTCTGTAAAAACCACTAAGATATCTTTGAGTCCTATTCTTGTTTCTTAAAATCCTCCAACAGTTTTTTGTTTGTTTGTTTTGTTTGTTGCTTTGGTTGGTTGGTTGGTTGGTTTTTTTGGTTTTTTTTGGGTTTTTTTTTTAATTCTGTTCATATATTCCTGTGAAAGTTGTCTTATACATTTTGGGGGTTGTCTGTTTTTTTTCCCAAGCTCCCATGTTAATGGTGATGACATGTATGAGGGCACAAGCCAAAACTCTTGTGTAAATTCCTTTTGGGTTCACCAGAACGGTATTGGACTTCTAGCTACAGTGGTAAGCAATGTCGTGAGAATCATAACATACATAGAATTCTGGAAATATTTTTGTGCCTCCAGTACCATGCCTACAGTTTCGCCTAGACAGAAACTAGTCTGCCCCTTTGATGCTTTGTCAGCTAGGAATGAAATGCTCAGTCAGTTCCTAAGGCATTTAGCCAGGGCTAAACCTCTTTCGGGACTAGGAATGCTTGTAAGGAGTTAATACAGAAAGTGCCAGTAGATGGTGCTCAAGATCACTTAGCAAAAGCCACGGCTGTGTAGGAAAGACCAACCTATTCCATCCCCATCTGCTTCAGTGCTTCTCACTGCAACCCTCACCTCAGGTTCTTAGCAGATAAGATTAGAGATAAGATGCTGGAATTTGATGCACTGAAATTTCAAATGACTTAGCTTTCTGGAGATGAATCTCAGCTACATGTTAGCCTATCACATTTGAAAAGTCATGGCAGTCAGGCGAAGTTCCCAATGACTGGAAAAAGGGAAATATAACCCCCATTTTCAAGAAGGGGAAAATAGATAACCCAGGAATTACAGACCAGTCAGTCTCATCTCCATGCCTGGCAAAATCTCGGAGCAGATTCTCCTGGAAGGCATGCTAAGGCACATAAAAAACAACAAGGTGCTTGGTGACAGCCAGCATGGCTTCACCAAGGGGAAATCCTGCCTGACAAATTTGGTGGCCTTCTATGGTGGGGCTATGATGGACAGGGGTAGAGCAGTTGATGTCATCGATCTGGACTTGTGCAAAGCGTTCTACACTGTCCCACACCACATCCTTGTCTCTAAATTACAGAGACATCAATTTGATACGTGGAGCACCTGGTAGATAAAGAACTGGATGGATGGTCGTACGCAAAGAGTTGTGATCAATGGCTCAATGTCCAGCTGGAGACCAGTAACGAGTGGCGTCCCTCAGGGAAAGGTGTTGGGACCGGTCTTGTTCAGCATTTTTGTCAGTGACATGGACAGTGGGATTGAGTGCGGTCTCAGCAGGTTTGCCGATGACACCAAGCTGTGTGGTTTAGTTGATATGCTGGAGGGAAGGAATGCCATCCAGAGGGACCTTGACAAGCCTGTGAAGTGGGCTGATGCCAACATTATAAGGTTTAACAATGCCAAGCGCAAGGTCTTATATCCGGGTTGGAGCAATCCCAGGCACAGCTACAGGCTGGGCAGAGAAGAGATTCAGAGCAGCCCTGCAGAGAAGGACTTGGGGGTGCTGGGTCATGAGAAAATGAACATGAACTGGCAGTGCGCACTCGTAGCCCAGAAAGCCAACCGTATCCTGGGCTGCACCAAAAGAAACGTGACCAGCAGGTCTAAGGAGGTGATCCTGCCCCTCTACTCTTCTCCTGTGAGGCCTCACTTGGAGTCTTCTGAACAGTTCTTGTGTCCTCAACATAAAAAGGACATGGAACTGTTGGAACAAGTCCAGAGGAGGGCCACGAGGATGATCAGGGGACTGGAGCACCTCCCATATGAAGATAGGCAGAGAAAGTTTGGGCTATTGACCCTGGAGAAGAGATGGCTGTGTGGAGACCTCATAGTAGCTTTCTAGCGTCTGAAGGGAGCCTATAAGGATGCTGGGGAGGGACTCTTCATTAGGGACTGTAGTGACAATGCAAGGGGTAATGGCTTAAAACTTAAACAGGGGAAGTTTAGATTGAACATAAGGAGGAAGTTCTTTACTGTAAGTGTGGTGAGGCACTGGAATGAGTTGCCCAAGGATATTGGGAATGCTCTATCCCTAGAAGTGTTCAGGGCCAAGCTGGACAAAGCTTGGACGATATGTTTTAATATGAGGTGTCCCTGCACATGGCAGGATGATTTTAACTTGATGATCTTAAGGTTCTTTCCAACCCTAACTATTCTATGATTCTATGATTCTATATGTCTTAGCCCATTAAAGTTCAGAACTTCATTTTCATCCAGGTGTACGCTTTAATGGCTTATGTAGATCTTAGTAAGGTCAATTCTTCATTGACCTATGAAATGTTAATTTTTTTTCTTGTGGTACTTAATTGAATTCTTTGACAGTGTGTATGGTCCTGTCTCATGCCTCACCTCTGGAAAAGTCCATATTGTAGAAAAGAGGAGTAGGCATTAAGTTTCAAGAATAAAAGCAGGATCTGAAAGGATGAGGAATAAAAGTTGCTGCCCTAATAAGGATAATGTCACACAAATCATAAATCAGAGTTAAATGTTCCTGGACAGAAAAGTGTAAGCTACTGTGATTATAATGAAATAGCTTTGAAAAGAAGAGTTAAAAAAAAGAGACCATCACAGAGGAAATGTAAAAAGAGTAAGCCCAAGGGTACACAGTTAGATCAAAAGTCCCTTTATGATGTCACACTGTTTCTGACAGCTGATAATACCAAATTTAAAGAGGTGCCCAAGAACAGAGCAAGTGCCTTCTGCCCAAAGTATTGTTCCCTTTGGCCGTTTGTGTCTCAGGCACCATTAAAACCAGATACACTGTCAGTTATTTCATATCTTAGATCAGGAGACAGGGTAACTGTGAGGCAAATTTGGAAATGTGATCAGTGTAAACCTTGATAAAACAATATCCCATTCAATGGCTATATTTGTTTACAGTAAACCAACACAATATCCTGATCCAATTCCGCTTAAGGGAGATTTGGGACTCAGATTTCCATTTTGTGGTTTATGTCATTGCAACTGATCACTGCCTGGCTGAATCCCATATCAGCATGACAGCTCACTACCTACAGCTACATACTACTTCTTCTCCTCTCCCCCCTCCTTTCCTGTCTTTGAATGGATGATAGCATCTGGATATTAACCTTTACATGAGTGGACATTTCAGCTGAAATAACTCAGCCCTTTACCACTTAGTCTTGTGTTTGAAACTCTTTTAATAAGATTGGTATTCCTGAGCTATTTATCATCTTCTACAAGCATTGGAGCGTTTATAGGACAATCCTTATTGGCTCTGGTTTTGTTTGTTTTGTTTTGTTTTGTTTTTTTTAATCTGTGTCAAGATGAACCAGAGAAAAAGGCATTATCACCAGACTATCAAGTTTAAACAGCTGGAGACACATGACATGCCTGGATTCACAGTTTTCTGTGAGTTTTTTGGGTTTTTTTGGGGTTTTATTTAGTTGGTTGGTTTGGTTTTTTATTTCTCTGTTGTTGGGATAGGAATATGAATGCGAGTAGTGTGAGTAAATAGTGGAACCAATGCTCCTAGAAAAAGTTGTATATACTTGTGACCTGTGTGTCCTGGGGAGGTGGGATATATAGCTTTCTGTGTGCATGCATTAAGTCTTGTGGAGAAGGACTTGGGGATGTTGTTTGAGAAACTGAACATGAGCCAGCTTCAGTGTGCACTCACAGCCCAGAAAGCCAACTGTATCCTGGGCTGCATTAAAAGGAGTGTGACCAGCAGGTCAAAGGAGGTGATCCTGCCCCTGATCTGCTCTCGTGAGACCTCACTTGGAGTATTGTGTACAGTTCTGGTGTCCTCAACATAAGAATGACATTGTCTCTGGCAGTTGGGAAGGATTCAGGATTTGGGAGGTCCTGTGTCTCTTGTCACTCAATACTGGTAGCAGTCATCTAATTTCAAATAATTATTGAAAAATTTTGTTGTATGGGCTGATAGATCTTGAAGTGTAGTGTGACTGTCTCAGCGTAGTTGATAAATTTCCCAGTTCAATCAGTAGCTCAGTATACAATAAGGCTGTAGAAAAAAGTGTGTTTACTTCTTTCATGTGAGAAAACCACAAAATAATATATTATAGATTACTAGTTCCTAGTGTTCCTGTCTTAAATGAAAGAATGTAATACTTCTGGTGGTATGTAAAGGAAGACTGCCCCAACCTGCTGAAATAAAGTATATTTTTCACATGCTACAGAATTAGGCAATGACATACATTAATATTTAATGTTGAAGCTAAGATCTGTGCTATATCCAGCAGTCAATATGCATATATATAGATAAAAAGAGTTATAATTAGAAAGCACTGAAGAATAAATTTGCAAGGGAAATAAAATTCTCATGAGCCGGACATGTCTTAACTCAGAGATTTGACCAAGATTTTACTAAGGAAGATGAGGAATATGATCTTCTGCCCTTTGCAAGGTCTTTTGCACTTTCCTATGAAGCATCTAGTATTTTCAACTGTGGAATACTGACAAGCATGCTATGGAAAATAGTTTTGACTATCAAAATAAAGGAAAGAAATAAAGAGAGGAAGTAAAAGTGACCAAGACAAGATCCTAAGTGAGCCTCTCAGATTTAAAGAAAGATATTAAATAATTATTTCTCAAGTGATAAGGAGGGCGATATTATTACACAATTTCTTTTCATTTTCATTTCATAAAAAGATGAATTAGAATATAAACATGTTAAAGTGTTCTTCAATCTTGTTAAGGAAGGTGCAGCAATGTGAACTTACCTTCAATAAAAGAAACCTCAACTAAGTGCATAAATAATATCCCTTTCTTATTGTCTTCTATTTGCATGTTATAGATGCTTGTTTGTTTGATGTTAATAGGCAGCTCTTTGACTTTAACCTTCTGGTTGAAATGTGTGGTATAATTAATAATTCATTCTCTTTTTTTCTAAATGGATATGAATGTGGAGAACTATCTAGCTTGACTGTGGGAGATTTTAATTCTTTTTTCTTTTGCACGCATTTCACAGTTCCAGAAAGGAATAAGTCCTCTGAAGTTAGAACATTTTTAGTTCCCATTATAAGACAAACAGATCACTTACTGAAGACCATACTGTGGCATAAGAATATGTTATGATGGTTCCTGGCAAACCTGTAAATTGTAGAACATGCTGATTTTTCTGCACTGAGTCTCCAGTCACCCATCTTTCCAGAGCAGGTGGAAGCCCAGGCATCTGAAATGGCATTGGACAGCAATTAATTAAGTCTTAAATTTCCAATGACCATGGAATAAACTTAGAAATCTAGTTTACATACGGCTACAAAGAGAAATTTTAGATGTGTTTTAACCTGGATTTGGATCTCACCCTTTGTAATAACCTTGAGACTTGTAATTAGTGTAAGTATTATTTGAGCTATATATTTTCCATAAAGTCTCTTCGTAACTTTATTGCTTTGTGTATATGTATGCTTTCATCTTTATTATATTGATTTTTCAAGTTCACACAAAAACATTTCTGAAATTCATCATTCTCTTGCTATGAAAAGAAGAATTTAATATTATAAAACAAGAGGAGCAGCACTTAAAAATTCCAGGCTGATTTGAATATAACCACTGCAATACCTTCACAACCATTTATAATTGTATGATATTATGAAGAAGACTGTGTTCAGAAAAATGTGCAGTATAAAGCATATTTATGCCTTTACTGATAGACTATTGCTGTAAATGAATTTTGCTTTCAGCAAGGTGCCTTTAGCAGGTCCTCAATTAGTTCTTGATAACATTGCTCTATAGCAAAGATGTTACAAAATGTCATTTTTCGTAGAAAAATACAATGGTAAAAAAAAAAAGAAAAAAATGTAAAATTTTACAGAGGTATAAATACAAGACAATATATCCAAATCCATTGGAATGCAAAAATAACTGAAAAAAAGTATTTTATTGGCTTATTGTGCAAGAGAAGTAGTAGGTACCCAGATAAGAACCTCTTTTCACAATGGCATTCAATATCTGATGCCATGAGTAAAACTTAGAAAAAGAAATATGGGCCTCTCTGAGGCCCCAGCTATGCTGCTACAGTGCAGCGCAGTATTACAGTCACCTAACAGAGCTGTGGAGGCAACACAGTGCAAAGCCACGTAGAAATAATAGCTAAAGTCCCAGAATATATGACTATATTATTTCCATTTGTGGACCTCGCTTACTTGAAAGACACAGGTGTCCCAGGACACTTCTATATGATTTAGATATATTGTGAATATTATTTTTAACTGAGTCTGGATAAGATGTTTAAGTGATTTTCAGCATCTCAGTTTCTCCATCCATTTAAATTGTGATTGTGATATTTATATACTACTCAAAAAAATTGGAAGACCCAAATCACTGAAGTGTAAACCACTAAGAAATGTCGCTGAGACTGCGTCCTGGATTCAGTTGTAGCAGTCATTTTTCTCCTTCTTAGTAGGTGGTACAGTGCTGTGTTTTCAATTTTAGTCTGAGAACAACACTGATAATACACCAGTGTTTTAGTTGTCGCTAAGTAATGCTTACTCTGATCAAGAACTTTTCAGTCTCTCATGCTTTGCCAGTGAGGAAGGGCGTGGGAAACTGGGAGGAAGGAGAGACAGGACACCTGACCCAAACTAGCCAAAGAGGTATTCCATACCACAGCATGTCATGCACAGCATATAAACTGGGGGAGGTTACTTGGAAGGCCTGAATCACTGGTTGGATAGGGCTGGGTATTAGTCGACAGGTGGTGAGCAATTTTATAGTGCATCACTTGTGCTTATTTTCTTTTTTCCTTTGCCTCTCTTAGTTTTATATTCTCTCCACTTGTTATTTCTCTTATCAATATTATTAGTGGTGGTGGTAGTAGTTGTTTTGTATTATACCTTAGTTACTGGACTGTTCTTATCTCAACCTGTGGGATTTACATTCTTTCAATTCTCCTCCCCATCCCTCCAGGAGCAGGGGGTGGAAAAAGGGGGAGAGTGAGTGAATGGCTGCGTCATTCTAAGAATCTAGTAATTCTAAGGAAAATCAATTAAAACTTTTAAGGTATAAGAGCAGGGAGGGAAACAAAGACAGGCATGAACAAGGAAGTTGTTTTGATATTGTCAGAAGAATTTTTTTAAGAAACAATTTTAAAGAATTCATGGTTTGATAGTTGAGATATCACTTCTAACTTAATTGGAAATGGTTGCAGACAGTTATAAATTTGAAGGCAATATTCAACTGTATTTGGATATTTCCTTCTCTTTAGTTTTAATATCTCTATTTTTGCAGTATTTTGGACATTTATGGTAATTATAATGTACCATAATTCAGCATCTTCTACATGGAAGTCACAGCATTCCTATAGTGAAATAACTCCACACTCATGGGAGGAGGCTGTTTTAATGAGTTTTGAAAGAGAATGGAAAAAACACCACTGACATAACATTTCAGGACGGCTTTTCACAGAAAATGAAAAGACCCACTCACAGCTTGCAACTGAGTGATGTCTTTGGGGCCTTGTTAATATTCACTGTGCAAAAAATTGAAGGAGATTGGAAAATCATGTAGGAGTTCAGTGAGCAGAGTGTATGAAGAAGTAACACCTGTGAGTGAATAGACATTGTGATGTCAGACTGGGATATGATTGCTACAGATCAACCAGCAGGAGAGATGACAATTCAAGACTGCTCAGAAATGCAGGATTAGTCAGACACAGAGACATTAGGTATTGATACCAATCCAGAACACAAACTATTATAAATGTTGGAGTTAGGCATTCTGGCATTGCACAGATGTGTTAAGAGGAGAAGAGGTCAGTTAGGTCACTGAGCTCAGTCCCCCACAATCAGTAAAATGTTTAGCTCAGGTAAGTCTAGAGAACACTAAAATTTTCTGAAGATCAGACACCTCACTTAAGACTGTTACTGTTGTATGACTATTTTTTTGTGTCTATCTACTACTAATGTTCTGCAAAGGGTTGATTTTATTCTGAATATTTCCCAAACCTAGACAGGGGTTAACTGTGACTACTGTACTGATAAAAGGCGTGGATGTAGTGAGACAGATTTCTTATCATAAGAGCTATTTTTCTGCAAGCTGATATTTTAAGACAGGTGATGGAACCTCTGACACTTGAGATATTCAAAACTGCACTGAACAAAATGAAAAGGATAATATTGAAAACAACATTACTATACTATTAGATAAATGGAGCAGGTGACCTATTATATCTTTTTAAGCTTCACTGCCCTCTGACAGCTTTTTAAAAGAAAATTCTGGACCTCTAATTTCCAATAGAAAGAAACATTGTATTGGAAAAATCTCTCAAATTACTGAATCTAGCTTTCTGCTGTTGCAGACAACAAAGTGAAATAAATCCCATCAATTGCTCTCTATTAAGGGAAAAATGTTAACACAACAAGGAAAAATAGTGTTGTCAAATTGTTACCCTGCCTGAAGGTAGTAGTATTTCTAATAAATTAAAAGATAAAATACAGAATAAGATGATCAAACCAATTTAGTAAGTTTTTGATCTTGGAAACCTTCATGAAAAGCTTCACATAGATTTTTGCAGTACTTCTACCCATGTATATCATAGGTACTTCTGCCTATGTATATCAAAGGTACTGCTGAGCTCTTACCATCCAAATTTTATTCAAGGCTATAGCAACTGTTATTTAATAACCGAAGGTAAATTGTTTTATTTCAATGAAGAGCATGGTTTTTCTTTCATACATAATATGTACTGACCAGGACTTTGAAATGATAACAAGATCATTTAATTCTCAGAACTTGCTGAGAGTTACCTTACTTAGGAGAATTCCAAGTAGGTATATCAGCAGAATATCACTAAATAAATTGTAAGTTCACACTCAAATTCTTTGGCAAGCCACCTTTACTAATCACAGAATCATAGTCACAGAATCATTTAGGTTGGAAAAGACCTTTAAGAATACTGCCAAGCCCACCACTAAACCATGTCCCTAAGCACCGCATCTACACATATTGTCACTACACCACTTGCTTATGTGGTCTGATCCAACACTTGAGAAGCCTTCTGGTAAAGAATTTTTTCCTAATGTCCAATCTAAACCCACCCTGGCACTACTTGAGGCTGTTTCCTCTTGTCCGATGACTTGTTACATGGGAGAGGAGACCAACATGCACCTTGCTAAAGCCTTCTTTTGGGTGGTTGTAAAGAGTGTAAAATCTCCCCTCAGTCTCCTTTTCTCCAGGCTAAATAACCCCAGTTCCCTCAGCCATTCCTCACGAGACTTGTGCTCTAGGCCCTTTACCAGTTTCCTTGCTCTGCTTTGGACACACTGCAGAACCTCAATGTGAGGCAGTCAAAACTGAATGCAGTATTTGAAATGCAGCCTCACCAGTGCCGAGTACAGGGAGGCAGTCATTTCCCTAGTCCTTGGATTGTTGGGGTCCAAGTGCGTGGACCTGTCACTTTGCCTTGTTGAACCATATACCATTGGCCACAGCCCATCAATCCAGCCTGTCCAGATGCCTTTGTTGAGCCTTTTAACCCTCAAGCAGATCAACATTCCTGACCAACTTGGTGTTGTCTTCAAATTTACTGAGGGAGCACTTGATCCCTTTGTCCAAATAATTGATAAAGATATTAAGCAGAACTGTCCCCACTACTGAGCCCATCCATGACTGATTGCCAGCTGGATTTAACTGCATTCATCACCATTTTTAGGACCTTGTCCTTCCAGCCATCTTTCTAATGCACCCCTTGTCTACCTCATAATAAATGTGGGCATCTTTTCTCATTTCAGTCAGTCAGGCTTATTTTTCTACTAAAGCAGGTACAGAAAGATAATTTGACATAAACTGTAGGAACACATGTAGTCCATCAGACTGGAAGTCTAGTTGGTAATTCTAATTGGTTATTTTCTTTGGTTTTGGAATCTAAATTGTAAATATTGAACTATTTTACAGTTATGAAAGTGATAAGGTCTGTTGTCATTCTGTTAACAGATGGGAGGGAAAGGACATGTATCTTATGAACCTTATGAGATGTCACTAACAGAGCAGTCTGTCTTCCTCACTTTTGAAGCAGTGTAGCCCAGATGAATGTTCTATTGAATACCTGAAAGAAAATCATAAATCTTCACTGACTTTCAAGGATTACTTACTTCAAGCTCAAGGACTGCCCATTCCAGTATTCCAGTGGCAGGACAAGTGCATGGATGATCAAGGAGCTCCTGACTAAGCGTGCACATTAAAAAAAAAAAAAAAAAGAAGAAGAAGAAGTACAGGAAATGAAGGCTTGGGTACATGTCGGTACATGTAGGGATGCTGTCCGAGTGTGTAGGGATGGGATTAGGAAGGTCAAAGCCTATTTGGTGCTGAATATCATGAAATTAAGCAAAAGAAATGCAAAATCCTGCACCTGGGAAGGAATAATCCCATACTCAAGGACAGACTGGGGCCAACTGACTGGAAAAGAATTGCCAGAGACTGATTTAGGGGTCCTGGTGGATATCAAGCTGACAGGGTGCTCGGACATCTAGTTTAGGTCCTGCTTTGCCAAGGGAAGTTGGACCAGATGATCCTTGAGGTCTCTTCGAACTTGGAATTCGACTATTCTGACCATAACCCATCAATGTGCCCTGTGGCAATGAAGGTCAACAGCATCCTGGGCTATATAAAGAAAAGCAAAAGTCACAACCGGAAATACTGAAAAATTCATTTAAGCATATGAAAAAACAATTTTATTTTAAGGGTGATTGAACCCTGGAATATGTTACCTGGTAAGATTATGAAGCCTACATCCTTGGAGTTATTCAAAACATAACTGGACATGGTCCTGAGCAACCTGCTGAAGCTGAATCTACCTAGAGCAGAAGGGGCTGCCCAAGACAATTTCCAGAGGTCCCTTCCAACTCAGCTACTCTCCAATTCTCTTGTCCTGCAATATCTAAATATTTCCTTGATATATATTTAGAAAATAATCCAATCTTTCATAGAAATATTAATCATCACTGAATGTAAAAAAGAGGTTGTTACTGATCTTGCTTGTCTTGAAAAATTGTATCGTTATATATACTTACATGTCTTCTGGTTGAAACATTTGCCTTTCTACAGAGTGTGTAAAAACTGAAGAAGTGTAACGTGCTGGTTTAGGCAGATGATGATATTTTTTCTTGAATGCAATAACTAAACCTTATGTACAAGTCTACTGAACACAGATATGAAAACAAATATTACTGTAGTGGACATTCTCTCTTCTGCAGTGATGAGGGAATACAATATTGTTGCATTTTCTTCAGGCAATGTTCAAAGCTGTAATTATGGACCATGTCCACACCTTTAGAGATAGAGCCTTGAGTGCAAGTCATTGTGAACTTGCCCTGAAAATGCCTGAAATTCCATTCATTCTCCCACATGGGAGAAGATGTCAAACTAGCAGGATTTTTTTGCCAATATGTACAGAACTTTGGGCTTTGGAGACTGTGATGATCCCTTGCTTTTCTTTGTGGAGTCACTTAACCCATAAGTAAGCAACTTCATGAATCTTTTCTACCAGCCAGCTTAAAGGGGGAGGATACAATAAAAATGCAGACAGACTGGATTCCCAATTTATAAGAATAAAGGAATTTGACAGGGGAGATAACTTTAGGTCCCAGCTTGAGATCAGGAAGCAGCATAACCCAAATAGGAGAGAAAAGAAGATAAACAGCACATTTTCTTCTTCATATCTCAGCTGAGCTACCACATAAACCAGGACTGGGAATGACTATTGCCACCAGTTTCCCCAGCTGTCATTGCCAGTTGTTTGTGAGCTAAATAAATTTGTGCATACACAACATAAATGTAAAACAAGCGTGATTTACTGACTCTTGGTCTTTCGAAAGTATTGTTCTGTGATCATGTTAGGTCAGTTATCCTTCTTGTTTTAAATGTATATATTAATACAACTCCTTATTCTTTTCCACTTCTTAAAAAACAGACACAGTCTTTGGAGTCAAAGGAATGAAGAGACAGAATTTAAAGCCATATTGCCTGGTTTTTGCCCATGCAGAAAACAATTAGGGACTCCAAAGGGCCTGCAACAAAACCAAAATTTTGCTACTACTGAATCTTCAGCGCTTTTTAGTGTCATAATTCTGGTATCTGTAGAGGCATACAAGGTGGTGGGTAAAACCCAGGCAATCCAAGTTGTCATAAAGGAGATTATTGTACATATGCAGTCTGCTTATTTCTTGAATCTTGTAAGCAAAAGAGTACTTCTTTCTACTTATTCAGAAAAAGTTTGAGGCATTATTTCTTTGATTCATTCTGAGTATTTTTCACAAGCAAACA
Organism: Neopsephotus bourkii; assembly: GCF_033783945.1. NCBI lineage: Eukaryota > Metazoa > Chordata > Aves > Psittaciformes > Psittacidae > Neopsephotus > Neopsephotus bourkii. Next base: position 4,237,548 of record NW_026901490.1, read on the forward strand.
TGTTTTAATTCATAGATTTGCAGTCAAAACTGGAAAACCTTCTTTTGTATCCATCATTTTCCTTGCTTTCTCAGTCATCTGTAGGAGTCAGTTCTTTCACAGAAGAATAGCAGTAATATAAATACTACCATTAAAGCAGAGTCAGTATTTCATTGGTGTCTAAAGATAATGGTTATAAAACCAGCATTTCACGTATGTGGCTTGCTTTCTTGCTTAAAAGAATTTTTATGTTGTAGTATCGTGTGTTCCAGCCAAAATGGTTCTGCTACAAATATACATTTCTGTATTCATGCTCAATGTATTAACACGAAGCTTTTTCTTTTATTCTGGCAGCCACAGTATATGCATGAAAATATCAACCAGGTTCTAATATGCTCCACATATAATTAATTATATAATGCATATACATTGTTTTGACAATGTAAAACACTATTTATTCTTTCTTTCTTTCTTCTTTTTTCAATCAAAATAATGAGTAAATGCTAGTTGCAGAACATTTAGGTTTGACCATGACCTAAGACACAGAACAAATCAAGAAATATTTTAGTCTATGTCTGCAAATATGACAGTCAAAGAAAGAGGGAATAGGTTAGCTTAATTGAACTCAAAGTGCCGGAAAGAGAATAAATAGAGTAACTTCAGTCAGACACTCATCTCTTTTCACATAAAAATCAGTTCTTCAGAAAATCTAGCTTAAAAGACATTTGCTGTTTCACTTGGTGGATATGTAGGATGAATAAATATGCTTTGGGTCTTTGTTTTTTGTTATAGATTTTCTTTATTCTGCTATGGCCTTTTTTCTTATTTTTCTTTCACACTGTACTTATTATTGCTACATCCACCAGAGCCAAAGGCAACAGACATTCATGCGTTACTTATTACACTTATTAAAAAGAAAATGTCCTAAGCATATATGTTTTGGCAGATATCCTTGTACACTCAACTCATCATTAAAGGACCATTTATGTTGTATGAGTTTGAATCTGTCCTGGCTGCTTCTTTCAGAAGGTTTGATTTTGGGGTGAGGATGAATAGCATAGCATTATTATGAATCAAATGTAAAATTTTGAAGTGTTAAAATATATGGGGTTCTAAAACCTATTTACAATTACTTAATTTATGGATTTAAATTAGGTCTAGTTAGGTGTTAAATGGTGTAAAAAAAGAGATCACAGCAATAATCTGGTTACATTTTAATACCTAATTATTACCACATGGGAGACTGCACTAAACAATGAAGAAATACAATACCTAATAATTTCATAAAGGTTTTGTTTTATTTTTAACCCCATTTTTCTTGCTCCAGGTAGTGGCATTATTATTCTAACAAATATCACAAAGTACTTAACAAGTGTGTGAAAAATATGGATAGGGAAAAGAGGTATAAGGGGACAAGGAGCAGATGTTTAATTCTTTATCCCTTAAACTGGACTGTAGCTCAGAAGTGAGATCATAATCTCTGGATCTTTTTTCTTAAAAATGGATCAGAGAAGAAAACAATCAATCACTGAGAAATTCAGCCATAAGGCAGGTTTTTAAAGACTCATTTTAAATGTTATTTTGGGCAAGGTAATGCAGGTGTGGCTCACTGTATGACTTTTTCATGAAGTTTTTATCTCATAAACAGAGGAAAAGAAACAAATTTTTAGTCTGTTAACTGATTCTTCAAAACCTGACGAAGTGCATTTAGGAGAAGGATTCACCATACATTTTATGGGCCAAGGCTAAAGCAACATGGGAATTTTGGGAAGCAAATCTATTTCTGCTAGATATTAGACATGTCTTCCAGTCTGCTTCATTTATGTAGAAAGTAGTGTGGGGAGAGGAGGGATTGATTTTGCCCTTAGTTCCTTGCTTTTTAACTTCCCATCATAATCTTTCTATTTCTGCATTTTTTTACTCTGCTGTTGTTTGTATGAAATAAAATTATCCTAAAAATTATAGAGATAGCTTTCCAGTTTTCTGTCATTCTTCAAGAAAAGAGACAACAATTTTATTTTCTTTTCATGCATTACTCTTATCATTGTGAAGTAATTTTTCCTAAAAGATTATGATAATGATATTTTTAAGAAATCACTTTAAAATTATGATTGATATTTTATGATCAACATAAATCAAACCAGTATTATGTGAGGCTGTCTTGCTGTTTTCTTTGCTTGATAGCTTAATTTGTATCCACAGCATAATTTGTTAAAAGGAGAGAGAAAAAATTTCAAGTTGCATTACATTTACATACTGAACTCCTAAGAACATGCAGAATGCAAAATTAAGCATAAAGAGAGCAGATACGACTTAAGCCAATGAATTTGAATAAAGCCATTTCAAGACTTTATGATTGTTGGCGTGTTTCAATTACTGTATCAGGACACCTGAAGAACAATCAATAGAACCAGAATAATCAAATAATTCCTGTGATATTTATGCTCAGTGTAAAGGCACCGTATAAGTAACTTGGTTGAACCACTTTATTTTTTTGTGTTACATCTTTATGGGCTGAATTTTGAGGCAATTTTGACAATGCATTGAATTAAATGCCTAAACTCTTATATTTATCATGAGTGATGCTTATTCATGACCACTTACTGGTTAGACAGTCTAAGAGATTTAAGTGGGTAAACAGACTTTCAAGGTGCTTAGAGTGGAGAGCCCAAGAACCTCAGTTCTGGGATTTGGGTGCCTGATTTTTTTCTTCAGTCTAACATTTTCTTGCCTAATAAGTGTCTGTTGTCAGCAATGAAAGTAGACATAGTGAAGGAGAGTACAATGCAAGACCACACAGTAACAATAATACCTTTTAATTTACCTTGCACTTATACCAAGTCTGTGTTCTTTAAGCAAGCTGCAAAACAAAACCTCTGAATTATAGGGAATGATTGATAGCTGACAGAGAGGCACGGTCATTATTGTCTGGAAACACCAAATGAATTTTCAGTTCTGTCCCATATGCTACACTCAGAAACTGAAACATCAATACATTAGATCAGCCCATATTTACTGCCCTTTCTTCAGTTAGATTAAAAGTTTACAAGCATGAGGCAGAACAAATATGCTTCAGGTTCAAACTTTAACAGTCAGCGTTTTGTTGAAAAAGACCAGCTAAAAGGTTGAATTGAGTGGATTTGTTTTGCACAGTTCATAATTATTTAGCAAATCACCTGAACAAGCATTGTCATTTCTATGGATGGACTATGAAGTCAGAAACATAGACATCTGAAGCTGCAACTCTGTATGTAAGTATAAGAAGAATCATATTACACATTCTTTTTCCTGTGCCATTGCATTAAAATTCATCAGTATAAGAAGAATCATATTACACATTCTTTTTCCTGTGCCATTGCATTAAAATTCATCATAGCATGAAATAATCATAGTCAATGTCTGATAGCTAAACACATAGATGGGTGTGTTAAAAAAAAAAAAAAGGATTTGTGAACTTGGGTCTTAGAAGCTAAAAAGAGTATTTTGCTGTTCCGTTGTGATCCATCACAGTACCTATTGCTTACTATTGAAAAAAAATGTCCATGAGGCATACACAATATTTGGATAGAAGGTTGGAATCCTTGTGAGAAAAGAATCAAAACCCTGCCTTAAGCATAATTTTTGCTCACAACTTTGTGTTACTTTCCTAATTACTAGTTTTAATGTTAATCTTCTGCACTGTAACTGGAAACAAAAAGTTTTATTTTAAAATGCTTATCCCATGGTGAAAATGTTAATAAAATGCTGACCTGGAGAAAGGGCCTGGTTGTAGAAATGCTGAACTGCTGACCAGATAAAGTCAATAGGGACTGGGAATGCAGTATTCTCAAAAAAAAAAAAAACATACAGGTGAAATTTTGACCTCTGTGAGCATAAAACTTCAAGGGACTTCAATGAAACCAGGATTTCATGCTAAATCTTAGAAAGTAGGTACCCAAGAAGAAAAGTGTCCAAACTAAGAGTCTCCTTTAAAAAACCAGTATTTGAATAACATACTAGAATTCACACAAGGAGTTTTTGTCAGAACTGAGATGAACTCATTATTTCCTGGCTCTGGCTCTCACTGATTGGAATTACTTCTTAGAACTGGCTAGCATAGCAATAAAAGCAAATTGTCTGCTGCAATCATTTCTGATACTGTGTTCAATTTTATAAAATATGTTCCTTGGGGGTGAAATTAATGAGCAACACATAAAGACTGCTTATTCACACTTTATGCAGCTGCATTTACAAGAGGATTGGGAAAATTGAAATCCAGCCTTAACACAAAGCCACCATGTGATGTGGCCAAACTTCAGGGGGTTGTGGCTTTAGTTTTAACCTTATAGGCTGGAGTAATAGCTACTGAATCTCTGCATGTTCTTCATAAGGATTCCAAGTGACTTGGTCTTGATCTGACATTTTGTAGCCCTTTTCCAAGCCTATTCCTAAACACTTAACCACAACTCTTTTTTTTAAAGCATAATCAGGGCTTCTTCCATGGCTTTCAAAAAGAAGGAATACATTCCTTCTTCTCATTATTCTTTTATCAACAATGTATTTATTGTGCTTATGTGAGGTTGATGACTTCAGATAAGTTATGGGCAACCTATAGAAAATGGCTTAAAAAATTCCTTTGCCATTGTCTATTTTATATGAATAAGTCTGAACTTTCATACAGTGTTGTATCCTTTCATTCACAGCCCAGACATTAACATGTATAAGGCTTATCAGTTAAATGTGAGCTGTGGAGGGCAACCGAGCATCAAGGAAAAGCAGCATACTGACAAAGGCACCTGTCGTGTTTTTGCACTGTAGGTTCTGTTTGCACTTCCTTTAGACAGGCAGTCTCAATTTTTTTTGCAAAGAAAAAAAGGGAAAAAGGAAGCACACTGATAAAATCTTTGTTGAGAAGGGCTTAGAAATTAAATGGGACCTAATAAGCCCTTTTCTTCTCTGGTTATGCCATTTTCACCATGCAGGTGAGGAGGTATATTGCATAACAAAACATAATATCAATGATTCTCAAATTATTTGAAACAATTTTACTAATTAATATTGTTCCAGATGCTGATCTCCTTCTTATGAAAGGCACACACAATTTCTTTCATCAGGAGTCTGTCTTCTGAGTCTGACATTTTACCACCATGTTACATCAAAATTTCTGTTAAAAAAAAAAAAAAACAAACAAAAAAACAATAGGATTTGGACTGAACAAAGACTAGAACTAGAAATTAATGAGCAACACATAAAGACTGCTTATTCACAGAGCTTGGCTGTAAATGACATGGCTGGATCATATATGTACTAAGGTACATTAACACTAGTAAAAATGCTTTAAATTTTAAAATTATTTTGCTGATCTCAAATAGATTACTCTCTTATTTACAAGCCAGAGTTTACTAGATGTTGAAGTCTTCTCCGATGATAACTGTGGCAGGATTCCACATGGATAGATCGCTTTTACAGAGTATCTACATATTTTACCAGCTGATGGGAGTGCAGTATGCTCCTACTTGCAGTTAGCTGGACATCATATCACAGTATCACAGTATCACAGTATGTTAGAGATTGGAAGGGACCTCAAAAGATCATCTAGTCCAATCCCCCTGCCGGAGCAGGAACACCTAGATAAGGTTACACAGGAACGTGTCCAGGCGGGTTTTGAATGTCTCCAAAGAAGGAGATTCCACAACCTCCCTGGGCAGCCTGTTCCAGTGTTCCGTCACCCTCACTGAGAAGAAGTTTCTTCTCAGGTTTAAGTGGAACCTCTTGTGCTCCAATTTGTACCCATTACCCCTTGTCCTTTCATTGTTTGCCACTGAGAAGAGCCTGGCTCCATCCTCGTGACACTCCCCCTTTATATATTTATATACACTAATAAGGTCACCCCTCAATCTCCTCTTCTCCAAACTATAGAGACCCAGCTCCCTCAGTCTTTCCTCATAAGGGAGATGCTCCACTCCCTTAATCATCTTAGTTGCCCTGCGCTGGACTCTCTCCAGCAGGTCCCTGTCCTTTTTAAACTGAGGGGCCCAGAACTGGACACAATATTCCAGATGAGGTCTCACCAGGGCAGAGTAGAGGGGAAGGAGGACCTCTCTCGACCTACTAACCACCCCCCTTCTAATACAACCCAGGATGCCATTGGCCTTCTTGGCCACAAGGGCACAGTGTCGGCTCATGGTCACCCTGTCGTCCACCAGGACCCCCAGGTCCCTCTCCCCTACACTGCTCTCTAACAGGTCGTTCCCCAGCCTATACTGGAACCTGGGGTTGTTCCTGCCCAGATGCAGGACTCTACACTTTCCCTTGTTATATTTCATCAAGTTATTCCCCACCCAACTCTCCAGCCTGTCCAGGTCTCTCTGGATGGCAGCACAGCCTTCTGGCGTGTCGGCCACCCCTCCCAGCTTAGTGTCATCAGCAAACTTGCTGATAGTACACTCAATTCCCTCATCTAAATCGTTGATGAATATATTAAATAATACTGGTCCCAGTACCGACCCTTGAGGCACTCCACTAGATACAGGCCTCCAACTAGACTCCGCCCCATAGACTACAACTCTCTGGCTTCTCTCCTTCAGCCAGTTCACAGTCCACCTCACTACCCGATCATCCAGACCACACTTCCTCAATTTAGCCGCAAGGATGCTGTGGGAGACCGTGTCAAACGCTTTGCTGAAGTCAAGGTAGACCACATCCACCGCTCTACCATCATCCATCCACCGTGTTATTTCCTCATAAAAGGCTACGAGATTGGTCAAGCACGACTTCCCCTTGGTGAAGCCATGTTGACTGCCCCTCATAACCCTCTTATCCTTGATATGCTAATCATCTTAGTTGCCCTGTGCTGGACTCTCTCCAGCAGGTCCCTGTCCTTTTTAAACTGAGGGGCCCAGAACTGGACACAATATTCCAGATGAGGTCTCACCAGGGCAGAGTAGAGGGGAAGGAGGACCTCTCTCGACCTACTAACCACCCCCCTTCTAATACGACCCAGGATGCCATTGGCCTTCTTGGCCACAAGGGCACAGTGTCGGCTCATGGTCACCCTGTCGTCCACCAGGACCCCCAGGTCCCTCTCCCCTACACTGCTCTCTAACAGGTCGTTCCCCTATCTATGCTGGAACCTGGGGTTGTTCCTGCCCAGATGCAGGACTCTACACTTTCCCTTGTTATATTTCATCAAGTTATTCCCCGCCCAACTCTCCAGCCTGTCCAGGTCTCTCTGGATGGCAGCACAGCCTTCTGGCGTGTCGGCCACCCCTCCCAGCTTCGTGTCATCAGCAAACTTGCTGATAGTACACTCAATTCCCTCATCTAAATCGTTGATGAATATATTAAATAATACTGGTCCCAGTACCGACCCTTGAGGCACTCCACTAGATACAGGCCTCCAACTAGACTCCACCCCATAGACTACAACTCTCTGGTTTCTCTCCTTCAGCCAGTTCACAGTCCACCTCACTACCTGATCATCCAGACCACACTTCCTCAATTTAGCCGCAAGGATGCTGTGGGAGACCGTGTCAAACGCTTTGCTGAAGTCAAGGTAGACCACATCCACCGCTCTACCATCATCCATCCACCGTGTTATTTCCTCATAAAAGGCTACGAGATTGGTCAAGCACGACTTCCCCTTGGTGAAGCCATGTTGACTGCCCCTCATAACCCTCTTATCCTTGATATGCCTTAAGATGGCACCAAGGACAAGGTGTTCCATCACTTTCCCAGTAATGGAGGTGAGGCTAACCGGTCTATAGTTACCCGTGTCCTCCTTCTTGCCCTTTTTGAAGACAGGAGTGACATTTGCTTTCCTCCAGTCCTCAGGCACCTCACCCGTTTCCCAAGACTTGGTGAAGATGATGGAGAGCGGTCTAGCAATGACCTCAGCCAGTTCCCTCAGCACCCGCGGGTGCATCCCATCTGGACCCATGGATTTATGGATATCCAGATTGCTCAACTGGTCTTTAACCCATTCCTCATCGACTAAGGCAGACCGCTCCATTGACCTATCTTCATCCCAGGTCTCAGCGGTACAGGGCTCTTCAGGACTGCCTCCGGCAGAGTAGACAGAGACAAGTCATTCAGTAACTCCGCCATCTCTGTATCTTCTGTCACCAGGGCACCCATCCCGTTCATCAGCGGGCCTACATTGCCTCTGGTGTTAGTTTTACCTGCCATGTATTTGAAAAAGCTCTTTCTGCTGTCCTTGACCCCTCTTGCCAGCTTTAATTCCAAGGAGGCCTTAGCCATCCTAGCAGCTTTCCTACGTCCTCTAGCAGCAGCCTTATATTCTTCCCAAGTGGCCAGCCCTTCTTTCCATGACCTGTAAACTCTCCTCTTCCACTTGAGCATACCGAGCAATTCCCTATTTAGCCACGCAGGTCTCCTGACCCTCTTCCTTGACTTCCTACGTGTCGGGATGCTCCGATCTTGAGCTCGGAAAAAGCAGTCCTTGAACGTCAACCAACTATCTTGGGCACCTTTCCCTTCAAGCAGCCTAGCCCACGGGATTTCCCCTAGCAATCGCTTGAAGAGGCCAAAGTTTGCCCTGCTAAAGTCCAGGGTTGCGATTCTACTTGCTATTCTACTGACCCTACCACACAAGATCCTGAATTCCACCATCTCGTGGTCGCTGCAACCAAGGCAGCCCTCAACCTTCACACCTTCAACCAGACCCTCCTTGTTAGTGAGGATGAGATCCAGCAGCACACCTCTCCTGGTTGGCTCATCCACCCTTTGCATGAGGAAGTTATCATCCATACACTGGAGGAACCTCCTGGACTGCGGCTGGGTTGCCAAGTAGTCCTTCCAGCAAACATCAGGGAAGTTAAAATCCCCCACGACGACCACGGCGTGTGACTGTGAGGCCGCTCTCAGCTGCCTGTAGAAGGCCTCGTCAACTTCCTCACCCTGATCCGGTGGCCTGTAACAGACCCCCACAACAGTATCGCCCCTGCCAGCCTGCCCCTTAATTCTCACCCACAGACACTCGACTCGCTCATCATCTGTCCCCGGACAGAACTCAACGCATTGTAGCTGCTCTCACGCATAAAGAGCAACCCCACCATCCCACCTGGCTGGCCTGTCTTTCCTGAAAAGGACATAGCCCTCCATGACTATATTCCAGTCATGTGAGCTGTCCCACCACGTCTCTGTAATTGCCACCAGATCATAATCTCCTGACTTAACACAGGTTTCTAGCTCCTCCTGCTTATTTCCCATGCTGCGCGCATTGGCGTACAGACATTTCAGGGAGCGAGCCGAGCACACCGATTTCACCCTAGGATTACAGGAGGCCTCCCAGTCTTCATCAATTCCGGAGCGCTGTCTCACTGAGGCAAGCCCAGCTACAACCCCATCCCCCTTCAAATCTAGTTTAAAGCTCTCCAAATGAGCCCCTCTAATTCGTGCCCCAGCATCCTTTTACCTCTGTGCGATAAACCTTTCCCATATGCCAATGTCCAGGCCGGTGCCCTATAAAACCAGCCGTTATCAAAGAATCCAAAGCCCTGCCTGGAGCACCAACCTCGAAGCCAATCATTTATGGACTGCATTTTCCCATTCAGTCCCACATCATCAACAGAAGATGGAAGGAGCGAAGAGAAGATCACCTGAGCCCCAGAGTCTTTCACCATCCGCCCCAAGGCCCTGTAGTCTTTCTTCATCTCCCTCAGACTGGGGGAAGCAACTTCCCCTTCACCCGTCTGGAAGACCAGCAGCGGGTAGTAGTCTGTCAGGCACACCAGGTTGGGGAGCACCCTGGTGATATCCCTGATCCGGGCTCCAGGCAGACTACACACTTCCCTATGATGAGGGTCAACTCTGCATATCGGGCCCTCTGTTCCTTTCAGTATGGAATCACCTACTACAATGACCCTTCTTTCTTTCTTACCAGAGGCAGTCTTGAGGTGCGAATTCGACTGCTTTTTCCTATGTGGCCTTGTAGGCGGGCCTTGCACCACATCCTCACCTACCTCTCCTTCCAGATCCAGGGCCTCAAACCTATTACAGAGGGACACCTGGGGAAGCGGGGCAGGAAGGGAGGAGGGCTGCCCACGACGCCGAACCGGAACTCGCTTCCAACCCTCCTCATCTTTTTGGTCCCCTACCTCCGGGTGACAGCTACATGACAGGGGCTGTCTCGGGCCATCCCCCTCTGTCTGAGAGGGCAGGGGGTCCATCCTCTTTTGAGGGGTATATCCCTGGAGCCGTTCCAACTGGCCAGCCAGGGAGTTACTCCACCAGTTGATCTCCCTTTCACACTCCCTGATGCTCCTCAGCCTCTCAACCTCCTCCTTAAGTTCAGCCACCAAGCCAAGCAAATCTTCCACCTGCTCACACCTCACACAGGTGGAATGCTGTCCTCCCTCCCCCAGCAGCAGCAGGCTCTGGCACTCCCTGCATCTAGAGTCCTGAACAGCCACGGTTAGGGCCGGGGTCTCTGTCTGCGTTGCTACAGCCCTCTTACTGCTAGCTCTCTTTCTGGAGGCGACCATACTGGTCAGCACAACGACCTACCTGTTCCTCACTGCACCAGGTGGGCAGCGACGTGTCGCTGCACTCTCAAAGGCTTTTTCAAATCAAGGGGCAGGGGAGTGGTCGCCGTTCGCCGTGGGAACGCCCCCTGCCACGTCAGCCGCTCTTTCGCAAGGGCTGCTGGAACTTCGGGAATCCGGAAGTGTTGGCTAATGTGGGGAATCGCGGTGGCTCCGCTCTCTCCCCTCTGATTTTCCTGATCTCGGTAGAAGATCGCGGTCGCTGTAGCGTGCCAGCTGCGGCTAGGGCTAGGCTAGCTCCAATCAGGTGACTATATAAATAGGGATAACTCATCTCTAAGACCAGGCTAATATTTGTGTTAAGTCACCTCCAGCACTGCTACCCCACTTCAGTTCCATAGTAATTACAGCAATTCCATGACTTCCAGTACAAGAAGAGTTTGGGGAAGGAGGGTTGAGCGAGATCATGTCAGTACAATAGTGTAGGCATTTCCAATGGTGTTAATTAAGGGTAGAGATCTTGTCCTCTTCATCATCATGGCTTGACTTCGCGAACGAAGATTTGGGAAGGGCATTTACCCACGCTTATTACAAGCGCGCTGATGACTAAGAAGGCCAATGTGGGATAGGCAAATCCAGCTACAAAAGCACAGCAGAAGGTCTCCTTGGGTGAAACAGGTGGGGCGCGATTCTTCTTGTGTTGTCTTTTCTCCTCGAGACTAGTTCTTTGTGAGCTCTCAAAGGAGTCAG